>NC_090276.1:12897500-13566250 GCF_040414725.1 Anabrus simplex
TCGTATTTGGGAAAGTGTGATATCATGATGGCGGTAATGAACGTGTGAAAGTGCTTCTCTGGAAAATTGGTGATTTTTTTCAGGTAAGACCAGTGGATTGGACGTAGTTACTGATGTCAAGGTGCCATGTGGTAAAAATGTGATGTACAATTGGCGGCGAGTGGAGAATGAAGTAAATAACTACCTAATCTATGCACAGTTATGCTGAGGTATGGTAGAATCCCATCAGTGAGGTTAGACAAAGCCTGCAGCTTATCGCATACTTTGACAGGGAACTGTACATCGTCAGCACAAAAGAAGATTAAACGGCAGTCGTTAAGTATTGTGTGTAGGGGATGTTCAGCTGTATTTACACGATATTTAACGTATATGAGCAACGATGAACAACGCGCCTAAAATCCAACTCCCTTAGAACTGAAATGGATTTAAATGGTGCTAAATGTACTGACATCACCTGGTGCGAGATCAAGATAAACTGATTGCATTATCTAAATGCCAATATGCGCTACCCAGATTTCGACTCCAGGTAAAATTTACAGTGGTAATTATTGTTGAATATCCCGTAAGTGATATAAGTATTAGTGACTAGTCTGCGAATGTGGACTGTTGTTCGGCGCCGGCAGTTATGATACAATTAGTACCTACAGACATGGTGTCCGAGAAAAACTGCAAAGAAGTCAGATAATCCCAAAATAAACAAAAAGGACTTTCATAAGTCAGAGAAAACACATTGCTGCGTTAGAGGTGAAGTCAAGTCAAAAGTAAGACAGCGAAGGGAGACCAATTGCAGACCACACACTTAGACTAGAACACCACATCCGTGAAAACTTGTTACCAACAAGAACTGAGGATCTTGCCAAGGAATAGGAAAGCTATCACGCCTAAAAGGATAACTTTAAACATACACCAAAGCCCCACGAGAAGACAAAAAGGATAAAAAGATCATCTCACAAAATACCTAAAACACAAACAAGACAACATGCCGCCCAAAACACAGCCACAAAGGGAATATCAATAAAATACCACTCTCGGAAAGCTCTGGAGAAGAGGATTCCGTAGTCAACATACAAGACCAAGGAAATGATATAAAGGGTATGTTTGCTGAAATATTATTAGAATTAAGAATTCTGAGAAAACAAAGCGAAGACTTTCAACAAGAAACAAGAGAAGAAATTTTACGCATAAAGAACTAAATCGGAAAAAGGGATGAATACTATGAAAAAGTAAACGATGCCTTAGAACAGAAAATCACCAATGCAAACAACAAAACACAAGAAAAGATAAACACACTAACTGAAAGAATAAATATTCTAGAAGAGCGAGAAGAACAGGGGGCAAAAAGAGAAAAGAGAAACAATATAGTGATCAAAAGCAAAGAACTATCTTGTGAAGAAGGCAGAAAAGACGAAATGAAGGACAAAATCAATAAAATAATAGACAGAGTAGAAGCAGGAGTGACAGCAAGTAATACAACCTACGTAGGCAAGGACAAAAACAATAGAGGAATAGTGAAAGTCAGTTTTGAACATTTTTCTGACAAATTAAAAATTGTCAGAAACAAACACAGACTAAGGGGACGTAGATGATGACCTCACCAGAAATGAGAGAGCAATCCAAGCATCACTCGGACAGAAAGCTAAGGAAGAAAGGGACAAGGGTAACGATGTGAGGGTGGGTTACCAGAAAATAATGCTGATGGATACACTGAAATGACATGAATAAAATAAACGGGGGAAAGTAAAATTGCAAACCTCAGAGCACAACCAGTCAACATACAACCAGGACGAATTAATACTAGCTACTTTGAACGTTAGAACCCTAAGAACTGAAGACAAGGAACTGGAACTCCAAAATGTACTCAAGAACATAAAATTCGATATACTGGGCTTCAGCGAAGTCAGACAATACGGCGAAGATATAATAGAAAAAGAAAATGGCAACATTTTTAGCTACATAGGGGAAACAAGAGGACAAAAAGGCGTAGGTTTCATAATTAAAAGCCATTTAAAACAGAATATACAGGAAATAAGAGGAATCTCGGAGAGGATCATGGTATTATCCCTAAAAATAGCAAACATCAAAATCACAATAATCCAGGTATACGCACCCACAGAGGCAAGCACAGAAGAAGAAATCAAAGAATTCTACATGCTTTTAGAAGACACTCTAACAGACTACAAAGCACACGGAACATTCGTAATTGGTGACTTCAACAGCAAAGTAGGGAAAAAGGAATACGAAGACGAAGAACCCATGGGACTATGTGGATATGGAACAAGACATGAAAGGGGAGACAGACTCATACAGTTTGCACTAGGACAAAGATTAAAAATTGTAAACACCTTCTACAAGAAACACCCGGAAAGTAAATGGACGTGGATCGCTCCGAATGGAAAAACCAAAAATGAAATAGACTACATCCTAGCTGATAGCCTAGAAGTTGTAAAAGACATCCAAGTAATCAATGGTCGAAAATTCGATACAGACCACAGAATGGTCTGACTGAAAATGAGAATAAAGAAGGAAAAGAGGCACTACTTCAACAAGACGACCCCAAACTCCGAAAGTACAGATCGAACAGAATACACAAAAGCACTACAACACAACCTCCAAGAGCTCAGTCAAGCAATCCTCGACACCGGGAAACAGAAGGAGAAATTGAATAAAACTAAAGGATAGTACTAAAAGACTGATCGAAGAAAGAGAACGTCTGAAACCACAAGCCAAAGAAAATGAATGCACAAAGCTGGAATATAAAAAAATCAATAAACAAACGAAAAGGGAAATCCGAAAAGACATCAGAGACCACAACACGGAAGTAGTCAAAGAGATCATGGAAAATACAAAATCAATGAAGAAGATTCGAAAGGAATTAACTCCGGACAAACATTGGATACTGGGAGTGAAAGACAGTAATGGTAAAAGACGAGCCAAGAGAGAACAGATAGTGACACAAGCGACAGAATTCTACAGGAAATCATATACAAGTACACAGTGTCATAAGATGCCAAAAGAGGACATTGAGGAAGAAATACCTCCCATTCTTCCCAGTGAAGTAAGAGCAGCCATAAGGGAAGCAAAGAATGCAAAATCCCCAGGGGAAGATGCAATCTACAATGAATTCCTGAAATGGGGTGAAGAAGACATAACCCCATTCATCACTACGCTATTTAACAAAATACTCGAATCAGAAGACATACCAAGGGAGTGGAAACAAAGCTTCATCATACTTCTGCACAAAAAAGGAGCCAAAGACGATATAAATAACTACAGACTTATCAACCTAATTGTAAATCTTTACAAACTCTTCATGAAGATCCTAACTAAGAGAATGGCGAAGACACTAGATGAACAACAACCAGTGACACAAGCAGGATTTAGAACAAATTACAGTACATCAGACCACCTACAAGCAGTGAATCAACTGATCGAGAAAACCCAAGAATTCAATCTGGATGTCTATATAGCATTTGTGGACTACAATAGAGCATTCGACTCCGTGGAACGGGAATACGTTTTAGAATCACTGAGCAAACAAGGTATCTAGAACAAATACATCAGACTCCTGGATAAACTCTACGAAGGCAGCGAGGCCAGAATAAAAACAGAAAGAGAAGGAAAGAACATCGAGATGGAAAGAGGAGTTAAGCAAGGGTACCCTCTCTCACTAAAATTAATCACGTGCTTACTGGAGAATCAGTTCAGAAAACTAGATTGGGAAAACAAATACGGCCACCAAATAGATGGAGCAAGACTAACGCACTTGCGATTTGCAGACGACATCGTATTGGTGGCAGAGTCGGCAACGGAGCTAGAACAAATTATAACAGAATTAGACAACATCAGCAAAGAAGCGGGCCTGACAATGAATCCAAGAAAAACAAAATTGATGACTAATGCACTGGAAACTCCAGTTAGCGTAAACGGAGAAATACTGGAATACGTAGAGGAATGTGTATACCTTGGCCAGAACATATCATTCTCAAACTATTCAGAAAAAGAGGTCAAACGGCGAATAGGACAAGCATGGAAGAGGTTCTGGTCTCTTGAAGTTCATACTGACAGACAAGACTCAAAAACTCACCCTTAAAGCTGAAGTCGTAGAAAAATGTGTGATACCAGTCCTGCTATATGGATGCCAAACCTGGGCGCTAACACTAAAACAAAGGAAAATGATCCAGATATGACAGCGCAAAATGGAAAGAAAAATAATCCAGGTCTCATTGAGAGACAGAATACGGAACGAAGATATATGAAGGAGAATCGGCATGAAAGACGCTCTGACGACAGCCGATCAGCTAAAGTGGAAATGGGGAGGACACGTAGCGAGACTGGAGCAAAATCGATGGACCTACAAGATGACAATGTGGGATCCCAGAGAAGGAAGACGGAACGTGGGAAGGCAAAGAACTAAATGGGCAGACTGGTTTGCAAGATGGGGAGGAAAACAATGGACAAGAACAGCAAAGATAAGGCAAGAGTGGAAAGAGCTGGGAAAAATTGTGTGCAGAGATCACTGACCTTACGGGATACACCTTTGTTCAAGCCCTGTGATAACATAGGTCAATCAAGACACATATTATAGATATTGTGCAGCAGTGAAATATGCAACAGTGCACTTCCACAAAGAGACCTGAAGGTCACCTCTCTGATCACTACGGCATAATACAGTAAAATTGATAAAAAGAGGTTTTTATAAAGTGCTGAATACAAAATTATCATCCTCGCGTACACTGCGGGAAGAAGCCGTGCGAGTGTAAAATATGTTGAAGTACTCTCTCAGGACAGGAGCGAAGAATACAACATACAATCGTACGCTTCGACGAAGAGGATACCGTGATGGTCATCTTCTGAGCACTCGGGAGAATAGCAAGACTGAGGATATGCACTTGTAATGTATGTCAAGAGAATTTCAACGGAGGATAAGGTCAAGAAATTACAAGAAACGTCTACAACATTCGGAGAAGAAGCTATGCAAGAACGAAGAGTGCAAGTTTACGCTTTCACCTAGAAGCAACCTGAATCCTCCCTGGGAAAAAAGTGTACACGTGTCATTAATGCAACAGTGCGTTTTCACGAATTGTTGATCCAGAAAAACACCCTTGCATTCACTCCGCGGTGAGACTACACAAGTGTACAATATGTGGTCGTCGCCGAAAGACCTATCCGTGTCAGTGCGACGTAAAGAAAATAGCAATATGCGGTAATATGTTATCATGAAACAAACTAGAGATTAACCAATATAATAATGCTCTTCAGGACCTGCTCACCTGATGAGCTAAACTGAGCACTGTCCCTGCATTGCTGGACGCCATAGCCCTTAGGGGATTCATACGGCTAATTTATTTATTTATGATATCATATAGACCCATTATTGAGAAAGTATCCTCAAAATTGTACTCATCTCCTTTTCTAACAAAATGTGAAGGACACAGCATGTATTTTTGTACGTTCTTAAGTGTAGAAGGTAAACGAAGACTATGGTGGTCCATATTTATTACCCATACTGGAAAGAGTGTTGAAAAGGATCCGCTGGAAAGCGCAGGCAGTTTTGCACCACTCAACCCGCTGTGTGTGTAAAAGTCAGTGGAAGCGGGTGCACCTGCACATACACACGGCCGCGTTTTGCTCCCGCACTGTCTGAAAGAGGCGTGGGTGACTTGAGTAACAATGTATGCAAATTAGGCCTACTGTACTTATGTATACGGTTGACATGTTGGTGGTTAATTTTATGTTCGTGAGTGAATTGTGTAACAACGAACATAAATTAGGTCTACTGTACTTACTCATAGTGGTTTGCATACAGACTATAAATGTCTGTGGGTTTGCAGGATATTCAGTTATGGAGAAGAAGATGATAGATGATAGATGATAAAAAATTGAAGTTTATTGAGAAAGTGAATTCTAAACCACACATGAAACGTGTGCAAATGGTCCAGATGTTGGACTTTCCTGTGATAACTTTAAACATAATTGTAAGCGACGTGTATAGTTTGCGTTTCTAAGAACATTTTTCCTTGATGTTTTATTATGTTGGTGTTCTTAAAATCTATTATTTATTTATTTATTTCATTAATTATAATTGTAAACATTTGTTTTTGTGTTTTCATCGTAATTATTTTGACATTCAAACCTAACCTTAAATTTAAGAGCAAAATTGTTTTTCATTTTTTAGCACGTTCCCTCTTTATGACATTTTTTTCGGTTCCCACAAAAACGTTTTGACTGTACAATACTGTACCTACTCTAGCCACAAATACTGTCACAAAATTTTTGCTAGCACTGTAGAACCAGCCCTTGTGCTGAAGATTAGTTCAGACCAGTGTATATGTATGTGTTTCTTGGTTTCCTTTTTTTCTTCCTACTGGTTAAACTTTGCACTAACACTTCACTGGTGTTCGGTGACAGAAAGATGAGAAAGGGCTAGGATTGGAAAGGTAGTGACTGTGGCGTTAATTATGATACGGCCTGGTGTGAAAATGGGAAACCACGGAAAACCATTTTCAGTGGGATTTGTACCCACCATGTCCCGAATGCAAGCTCACTGAAACGCGACCCTAACAGCACGGCCAACTTACTCTATACGACTGAGTGTACAACAGTCAAAGAGTGGATCTTCTTCACTTAGGGTCGTATTTAAGAACAAGATTTGAGATATTTTACAAAGTCTACTTTGATAGGAAAGTGAAACTTTGCTCTAAGCCTGTTTTATTGACGCTAATCAGAGGGGTCTCATCCCGCATCGCGCTCACTTGTTTCTCTCCCTGGCTGCTTTCTGCATGACGTCATGTGATATGAGACAGCGCTCGCCCGTCCTGCTGACACGTATTACCACTACAGACTAAAATGGTCATAACTTCTGAACCATTCATGCAGATAATGTCCTGACAAGGTTATTGTAATCCATATAAAATACTGGAGGAGGTCAAACATTTTATTTTGATGAGGAACTCGAGGATAATATCGAAATATTTATTTAATTTTAAGGAGTTATATTTTTTACTGCGGTCTATAGCATAAAAATCGCTTCTAGAGGGCAGCCGGTTGGAAATAGGTATGTGCCATCGCGGACTTTTTTGTAGCGGATTCTATGCTCTACAATTCGTACGCTTACACTTGGGGTCTATCGTTGATGGTTCACACAGCGTAAGGCAAGAAAGCAAGTGACCGCCCGACATTTTTGTCTCTTTCTACGTATTTACTGTATATCGGATCACGGATACATAATAATTTTATAGTGGTTCACTAGTGAACAGTGTTCGTGTTGTCAGTATCTGAAGTAGAACCACTGTACTGATTAAAATGCAGTCAACATATTATGGAAACGTGTGTGACGCTATAAATTGTCGGCACGTAAAAGAACTCCCGTGGGTAAAAATTACGGCACCTCGAGTCTCAGAAAACTGTAAATGTTGTTAGTGAGACGTAACACAAATAACATTATTATTATTTTGCATATTATAAAGACAATAATGACAACAACCATCATAGCCAGTTAGTTTGCTACTGTGATGGCATAACAATACTTCCTCGTCAGCAATGCTAGGTTGTTGAAACACTTTGTAATAAACTCTTGAATATCTCCATTATTACAGCTCGTACGGTAAAAAGGTGTCAGATATAAATGACTGAATGAAAATCATATTTTCTATTATTATTATTACGTGTTAATAGCCGGGCAGTAGCAATTCAAATGGTAGAGCGCTGGCCTTCTTAGCCCAGCTTGACAGGTTCGATCCTGTCTCAGTCCGGTGGTGAAGGTGCTCAAAAACATAGTTAGTGGGACGTAAAATCCAATAACATTAACATTATTATGAGCTAATAACTCGTATTTCTGAATATATTTTGAAGCTCGTGAAATAATACGGTATCCGTGATCCGATATAGAGCAAATACGAAGAAAGAGACAAAAATGTCGTGCGAGAAGAGACCTGTTACTGGATCTCGGTTATTTCAAAAGGGGACCTCACACATCCCAGTCATGAGTGGTTAAAAAACATAGCCCAGTTCGAAATTTCATTTGGTGTGTTTCACGGTAAGATTGTATCCAGATGCAAAAACGTAATGAAAACTCTTATTTCTATTATTAAGTCAAAATTTCCAGTTTTCCATGACAAAATAATTTGTCTCTACGTAAGGACCAGGACATTTATTATGATATGGCATTTTAATGCAAAGAGTAAGGAACTAGCACTGAGAAAATACGCCAATAAGAAGGCTAAGCTTTGGGCTGGTTCATCAAGTAATTAAGTCTCCTGACACGTACATTTTAATAATTTAATATAATTCCATAAAGATGTCAATATGATGCATATTTTCCTATGCCATTTGATATAAATATTTACTTCGTCAGGAAGTAAATGAATTATTTTGAGTTGCACGGCACTATTTTATTTCTTATCGTATTAAATGTCATGTATTTGATAGTTTGTTCTACCTACTCAGCATGTGACAAATTTAACGCATTTTCACGTTTTCAAATCTATTGGAAGTGCCGTTACTTATCAAATCGGACTAAACCAGACTATTATTTGATGAAAGATTGAGAAGATGTTTCACAGGCACGAGAACTCACAGGCTTGCTGTACTGCGACTTTGTACCTTACTCGCTATCATTCATATCGCGTGACGTCATAGCGCTCCAGCCAACGGAAGCTTCAACCGCCGGAGTAGCCTACCTTTTATTCTAGTTACCTTGGACGCTAATATGACGCTGTTAATGGTGATTCTTCTGTCAGATGGAGACGTAAAGCCTTAAGCAGACCCCTTGATGCTATTCGACAGAAGTAGCTATGTCTCGGCGCCGGGTTTCACCCTATCCCTTCCTACTATCATAGATCATGTCATTTATTTCATCTTGTGAACTCCTCAGATGAGGATGAGATCAGGAAGGACATCCAGTCATAAAACCTCGCTACGAAGATTCATCTCACTTCATGCCCGATCCCATAGAGAAACAGGACATACATACAGTCCATCTTCAGACATTGCTAAGATGTCTAATACATTTCATTTATCGAATCTGTACCTAATTTTGAAATCAGGTTTTCTGCATCTCGTATAACTTGACAAGGCTTGGATAATTTCCTGGGCATCTTTCAGCTCTTCCACAAACTGGATTATCTTTAGAATGTCTGCCATTGTATTATCCTCTACAGTCAACTCTGTGAAGTCAAAGTACAGACCGTTGGTGACTTTGAAACAAAGTCTCGGTCACCTTTGCGCTCATGTCCATTCTGTTCCAGATATTCCAGATAGATATAAAGGTTCATCTTTAAAATCGCCTTCAAATATGGCAGCCATTTTATGTTCGCTAATCACTGTTTATGTTTGGTAACCACTCTGACTTGACTGTTTAACTTTAGCTAGCAATGATCAGTGATTTAAATACGAGGGCAAGTCAATAAGTATCTCCAGTCCATTTTTATAATCTACTACAAAAAGAATACAGACTTTTTATTGATATCATTTCTCAACATAGTTGCCCTGCTTTTCAATGCACATGGTCCACCGTTCCACAAGATTTCTGATACCCTTTGCAAAAAAGGTTTTTGTGTGCGCAGCAAGCCACGTATGCACCATTTCCTTCACCTGTTGATTGGAGCTGAATCGACGGCCTCTTGGAGCATTTTCAAGTGGACCAAACAGATTGTAATCCAATGGGGCGAGATCGGGACTGTACGCAGGATGCTCCAACACCTCGAAACGCAGCATCCGAAGAGTTTGAGTGGTGTGGGCGGCGGTGTGTGGACACGTATTGTCATTCAACAAATTAACTCCTTCCAACAATCAACCTCTGCGTTTGCATTACAAACTATCCACTTCATGTCCACACTGATATGACAATCTAAAAATCAAAGAATTATTTAGCTACCTAATCAATACCTTTATTTGCCTATGACAGTTTTATAAAATCATTAATAGTACATGTTTTGACTGCTTTACAGTCATCAGCTACATGCACGTAAGCTTAGGTGTAAATAAGGTAAAAGTATGCACAATAAATGTTTTGTATTAGCCTTGATATCTTCTCACAGAAAACTTAACATTTTTGTCTACTGGAGAAGGATGATGGTGGTAAGGAATGCTTAAAAAGTGATTAACCCATTAGTGCATAAAGTTAAATTTTTGTGTTTTATTTCAATTTATCTACACATGTCTACTCTTAATAATGGCAGAAACACGGGCTATCCAATATATCGGGTGCTATGCACTCAGGTCAGTACAGCCACACTAGTTACTCAGCATTATATTGTAGAATAATGTTGTCAGTTAAGCAGTGTTAACTTATCCAATTTACACTGTAAAGTGTATCTACAGTTTCCACTAAAGACTTATCACAATATTGTATGTGGCCAATCCAGGTGTCGCGTGTTTACATTTGTACATTTCTTTTTAGCATATATTTGAAACTTACCATCTGTAAACATTGAGATTTATGGATAATAGCGTCTAGATGATACTTAATAACCTCCACAAATTTCATTGCTGTAAACCTAATGCTTGCGTTTTTATAAAATTTTAAATGTAGCGATCAGTGTTTACATGGGACGGACTTTTTAACTTCACACACCTTTACGTTTTTCTAAATTCTGCGAATTGTGGTAACTGTTATTGGCAATGTTAAGATATTGTTCACAAGAAGGACAAAGGTACATTTTGCAGGAAAAAAAAAAAAGAAAAAAAGTCAAATGTGTAAACTGCGTAATATAGTTAAAAGTGGTCGTCGCGTATTTACTTGACAGCGTCGCGGGATTACACACGCGAATCAGTGCTGTGGCAACGTGGCATGAAGGCTAATAAATCTTACATTCCGCATCAACTACGATCACTGAATGATAAAATGTATATTTAATATCGCAATAAATAATAATGAAGAAGGGGCGCGGTGATGCAGCGGCCAAGCTGCTTGCAACCATCAAGACGAACTGGGTTCGAGTCCCGGTTAAGGATGTGTGATTTTCAATGTGAAAGTCACGTCCGGTGGTTTGGATTTCGCGTAAATTGTGATGTCCCGTGGCTTATGATCGAGAGATTATTGGCCACGTTAAACTAAAAGCTTCCTTCCTCCCAATCATAATAATAATAATACTGACATGTGGCCTACTTAATAAAGTGAAGTGTTTTTTATGAATTGTCACACATTTAACACTAATAACAGTTGCAAATAGTGTTAGGCGGCCAGTTATTGATGATTTCACTCTCTTTTGACTTGTATACTAAGACAATTCTCACTGTTTGAAGACAAGGGTGAATTTGACCTGTTCGCAACATCTCATGGTTATAAAACTAATTATTTCACAGACTGTATGATCTAATACATAGTCCAGACTGGGTGAGGCATCAATTTTGATACCTTGTAGAGCAGCACCTACTTCAGCTATCATTACGATGGTCTCATTTGTTTCATCAAGTTCAAGTCTTTCTGAATTGCTTAAGCTATCCATGTATTCTCCTCTTGCAGCCTTATTAGGAATGGAAAAGAGATGGTTAAAGTGTTTGTTGGCTATTTTAAATTGATTTTGAGTTTTTTAAATTATTCCCCAACACTTATCGAACAGCTTTCCTCCTTTGTTTATATATAAGTACTGTAACTTTAAAGCTTTTTAGTCTATCAAAAATATCAATTTAACACTATTAATAAACCTGTGAAAGAAACACACTCTAATAAACAAAGAAAACAGACTGAAAAGATTTAAAGTTACATTAACTGAATCGACTCTACGAAGTATGGCTTCCTTCTTAACAAAATATAAGTACTGCACTGGTTGGTAATCGTATTTACATTTTCATCTTGCTCCATCTCTGCAGGTTGTCCTCTGAGGATTGGATGACTTGGCGTACTGTCTTTGGTTATTTTCATTTCTCTTGTTCTTTCTGGCTTCAGCATATTTCCTGGCAGGGTGCTTGGAACTAGGAAGAAGGTCTGTTGAGTTAGCAAGAAATTACCGTATTTCACCGCATAATTGTCACAATTTTTGTAATAAAATTTTCAAAAAAATAGTAGGGTGCGACCATTACAAGAAGAATTTTTAAGTACCCATATTTGTATTGCTCAAAATATGAATTTATAACTTCTACAAACAAGCCAAGAACAAAATAAATTCTCACGCATACATGCCTACAGTAATCACGTTGCTCCCAAACATACACATCCACCTACATTCCACAGCAGTTGATACTTCTGCGAGAATACCTAATAAATATGAAATGAGTAGACCTTCATACCCTCCACAGAGGTGCCAACTAATACAGGTTGTCCGTAATTATAACGGATTTCACCTCAAGGTTATGGCATTACGGTCAAAGGGAAAATAATTATGGAAAAGCGACATTACGAAAAAAAAATTCTACGGGAAAAAAAGAAAGAAGGAAAGATGTTCAATCCTTTCCAGCATTTCTGATCAACCCTGCTCGTTTCAATCCTTGTGAGTTGGCAACGATACTTATTTGATCGTCGCTTCGTTTTGCTACCCATAAGCGTTGTGAAATTCGTTGTGTGAATGAAGGAGCTACTCTGTTCCAGTACAAATTTTTAAGTAATTTTGTATTTACAGAATTGAGGGCCATGTTAAGCACATGTACACTGCAATCGTTTATAGTTCAGGAAACGAAAATGTCATCACAGGGGGAAAGATGTTTCAAGAATACCTACACTGAAAAGCATCTGCTGGATGCGAAACAAGTGTTTTATCTCTGAATTAACAGGTAGTGTGCAAATGTTATTGTGTAATATGATATACTTTAGAATAAATGGTTGTTCTTCTTCATTCAAGCTTTAAGAAGACTACAGTTTCATCTTTTCACACGAGATTTACAACGATCTTACCATCTCGTATGTTATTATAAACCCCACTTGAAGTGAGCAGCAGAAATGTCTCATTACTAACTGTAAAGCATATTTGGACTCCACTTGGAGTAACCAACTACATTCTTCATCATTATTCTGACATTTTGAGCAGCAGAAATGTCTCATTACTAGCTTTTAAGTGTAGATGTAGAGGAGAGACTGCAGGGGTGGAGTCAGGAGTTTGAGAGATATGGATTAAATATCAACAAGGCTAAAATTGTGGTGTTGAAGGTACAGAAGGGTGACAATCAGCCAGAAATCATGCTAAATACTTAACTGGACAGTGTCACAGAATTTAAGTACTTGGGTAGTATAACTTAGCTAAATGTGAAGTAAATAGTCGAATCAGCAAAGCAATACATTTTTACCTCCAAGTAAGACAGCTACTATGGGATAAACAAGTACCACTCAAAACCAAGATGACACTGTATAAATCATACTACACCCCTATCCTCACATACAGCCTGGAAACCGCTACATTAACAAGAAAGGACAACTCGAAACTCTAAGCAGCAGAAATGAAGTTCCTACGCACAATGATCCAGGAGACCAGGAGGGATAAAATCAGGAATGAAAAAGTCGGAGAAGATGTAGGACTAGAAGACTCCTTACTCCAGAAGTTCCAAAAGGCAAGACTGAAGTGCTTTGGTCATGTGAAAAGAATGAGTGCCAACAGGTCTGCAAGAAAGGAGTATGAAAGAGAAATCAGAGGAAAGAGACCAGTGGGCAAACCTAGAGAAAAATGAACAGACTTAGTGAAGAAGGATGTAGAGGAGAGAGGTCAGAATTGGGAGTAGATTGTGAACGAAGAATGGTTCGTCGACAGAACAAAATGGAAGGGGCTCGTATACCACACCTGGAAAACTGGAGTTGGTCAACGTTGATGATGATGATGATGATGATGAGGAGGAGGAGAAAATTCATGCATGATGCATATTTTGAAGATTTTGGATTTAATAGTGAATATTTGCATGTTTATATTGCATAATATGACATTTCTTCTGACTTTGGTGTATATATAATGTTAACTTGCATGATAGTGCCTTTTATGAATGTTGCTTTGCAGAATTTGGGACAGTTTTCCGCATTATACAGTATGTCTATCACTGGGAGACGGAGAGAAAGTGTTCCTGGCATCCTGTCTGACAACAAAAGTTAGTACGTTTGATAGAGGTCCTATGATCCAATTAATCAAGCATTTTCATACCTGTTGCTGAGTAAACATTGACGTAAGCCGGAAGGCCCCACGTCGATCTCTGGTTCTTAGGAATAAGGTGTCCCAGTTGCTATGAACTAACCGTAAATTGTGCGTTACTCACTGACGGCTCATGTTAGACGAGAAAAACACCTTCTATCATACTTCTGTGATGCCGTGTTACTGATACAGCAGTTTACAAAGCCCGGTTTTGCACTAAACTTTCTTCCATTGCTATCCTGGAATTTCGCACTTGGAACTCTCACCCATCACATGTCTTTGTTACCAAAGCAGGCAGTCATTACCGATTATTGAGGACATTCAAATGCGTCTGCAATCGTCACACGGAGAAGTAGTTGCGGCAGCTGGAAGTAGATTGAACAAAGTGATCCGTTCAAATCTTGATTTTGAATTCGTCAAGCTTATAAAAGACGTATTGCAGTGAAAATGCGAAAGATGTACAGTTTGACCTCACTTTGTCCCAAATGTCTGTGTGCACCTGTCAGATAAACCGATGAGCTCATGTCAAGACAGTTTGGAGAAATTAGTTGTTGTGCGATGTTTCACAAGGAACTGACTTTTGATAGTGCATATTTTCCAGTTTATTGTGCATGTTTTGACATATTGAGGGGGATCAAATAGAAACAGGATTTTATTTTTATTTAAATTCATTTATTGAAAAACACAAGGCAATTACAATTTATTTTTCCACATAGTTTCCTGCTTTGGAAATGCATTGATCCCAGCGTATAGGCAGCTTTATGATGCCCTTATCATAAAAAGAACAGGGTCGTGTCACCAGTCAGTTGTGCACGAAGTCTTCCACACACTCGTCATCTTCAAACCATTGCCCTCCTAGAGCTTCTTTAAGCGGTCCGAACACTGGAAATCGCAGGGCGATAAGTCCGGGCTGTAAGGAGGATGATCAAGTGTAGTCCAGTTCATTTCCTGTAGCTTGGAGACAGTTTTCAGTCAAGAGGCGATGGACTCATCTGGAACACACTTTACGGAACTGTAGGTCGTTTGTGATGATTGCTTGACAGCTCCCATAACTGATTCCGACTTGTTCTGCAATTTATGATTCTCTTGCCCGTCAATCGTCATCAATAATATCTTTAAAACCGCACTAATGTTTTCGTCTGTAATGCTGGTCAGAGGACATTGCTGATTTTCCACATGTTCTCATCCTTCCTTGAATTTATTGTGCCAGGCAAACACACGCGTCCTTGATAGTGTCTGATCACCGAACTGTGCAGTCAGTCCGCCGCTGTAACTCCACGAACAAGAAATTTTATAATTATGCGTTGTGCAACGGAGGGGTGCACCTGTTGCTACGACATCGTGAGCGTTACTGTTGAAATGGTGGGAAATACCTAACAGCACGCTCTCCCCACTCCAAATGGTCCCGCCTAAGCATAGCAGAAGCGTGGGGCCAGTCGTACCAATTGTTGATGTTCAAAAACAAAGTGTAGTCCAATTCATTTCCTGTAGCTTGGAGACAGTTTTTGGTCAAAAGGCGATGGACCCATCTGGAACACACGTTACGGAACTGTAGTTCGCTTGTGATGATTGCTTGACAGCTCCCATAACTGATTCTCTCGCCCGTCGATCGTCGTCAGTAATATCTTTAACCGCACTAATGTTTTCGTCTGTAATGTTGGAGAGGCGGACTGAAGAGTTTGAAATGAATATTCGAGGTAGAAAAGAAGACCAATGAGGAAGTCCTCAACTTGTTAAATAAGAAAAAAGAGATTCTAACAACCATCAAGGAATGAAGGCTCAGGTACATCATGACAGGTGAACGATATGAACTTCTCCAGCTCCTCATCGAAGAGAAAATTGAAGGAAAACGATCTGTGGGGAGACAGAGAAATTCCTGGCTTAAAAGACCTGCGCAGGTGGTATGGACAAACTTCCATTGAAATCTTTTGAACCACTGTTTCACAAGTTATCATAATTAACTGGATCGCCAATTTTCATAGGGAGATGGCATCCCAAGAAGGAGGGGATGATGACGAAATGTATCAGATATGAAAGGTTGGAAGTAGAATTTTCTATTTCTCTCTCCAGTGTCTGCAGGAATTTGTCCATATCTTCTTTGCATCCAGTCTGGGGTGCAAACACTATGATGATGTCCGTTACTCCATTTTCTGTATTTTCATTTTTCCATCACTTATGTAATCCACTTTGTCTACTAAGATGTTGGTTATTATCCCTATTACATTCTTTACCTTATGTCCTCCAGTCCAATAGAGAGTGTATCTCTTTGTCAACTTCTCCTTTTTTTCCTTCTCCACTTAACCTCACCCAATACCATCATAGCTATAGACTCATCTTCTGACTTTCCTGTCAGCGACATGAGGTTGGTTATTGCCATCTTCAGAATGTACAAACGAAGTGTGAGGCAGATATTTGAGACACTGATAAAACTATAGCCATTCACCACTGATCTGCAGTTAGGGCAGATTCCCTATCTGTTATTTATCTAGTCTTTTCTTAAATAACTTAAAAGAATTTGGAAATTTATTGAACATCTCTCTTGGTAAATTATTCCAATCCCTAACTCCTTCCTATAAACAAATATTTACCCCAATTTGTCCTTTTAAATTCCAACTTTATCTTCATATTATGATTCTTCCCACCCTTAAAAATGCCCCTCAGACTTATTTATTCAAACAGCTTGTCTCTTTTCTCCCAAGTCTTCCCAGCCCAAAATTTACAACATTTTGATAACGCTACTCTTTTGTCAGAAATCATCCAGAACAAATTGAGCTGCTTTCCTTTGGATTTTTTCCAGTTCTCGGATCAATTAATCCCGATGAGGGTCCCATACACTGGAGCCATGCTCTAGTTGGGATCTTACCAGAGACTTATATGCCCTCTCTATCACTTCTCTACTACAATTCCCTAAATATCTTCATAACCATATGCATAGATCTGTACTCTTTATTTACAATCACATTACCTTTATTTACAATCCCATTTATGTGATTACACCAAGGAAGGTTTTTCCTTATATTAACATCTAGGTACTTACAGTGATCCCCATAAGGATCTTTCATCCCATCAATGCAGTAATTAAGACTGAGAGAAGTTTTCCTATTAGTGAAACTCACAGCCTGACTTTTAACCCTGTGTTATCATCATACTATTGCCCGTTGTCCATCTCACAATGTTATTGAGGTCTTTTTGCAGTTGCGCACAATCTTTTTATAGATCAATTCAAGTTGGATGACATTGTGACTGTATTAAATATCACCTTGGGAATGATGATTAACTTTATTTTTTGAAAAAATATGCAATGATTCTAAATTAATTATCAGTACAAGAATTAACAATAGCATATTCCATCCAAGGAAGAAGAAGAAGCGAACATTCCCATGACACTTACAGCATTCCTTCTCTGGATAGAAATGCTGATGTGCTGCCGGAGACACTCAGTAACTCAGGAATCAGTCCTGTAGCATTTTCATGATTTCAGAGACGAGGTTCTTATGCTTCAGAACACCAAGCTCCAAACATTTCAATAACTAACGCAACTAAAAATTTAATTATTGACAATGGATTGATATTTATTTCTCTTTAAAAGAATGGCTGCCCCTGCTGACCCAGCTATTTTTAGGGTTTAATTGCAACAGTATCCGTGCAAGTTGCATCCCACATTTTCCGTTCTTCAAAGATACCATCGGGTCGATTGGTTCCTGTCGGTCCCAAAATAGCTGGAATGCCTGCGGAGGTCAAGACTCTTTTTGACCGAGCTCGATAGCTGCAGTCGCTTAAGTGCGATCAGTATCCAGTATTCGGGACATAGCAGGTTCGAACCCCACTGTCGGCAGCCCTGAAGATGGTTTTCCGTGGTTTCCCATTTTCACACCAGGCAAATGCTGGGACTGTACCTTAATTAAGGCCACTGCCGCTTCCTTCCCACTCCTAGCCCTTCCCTGTCCCATCGTCACCATAAGACCTATCTGTGTCTGTGCGACGTAAAGCAACTAGCAAAAAAAAAAAGACTCTTTTGATTAGGTTTTGATGTTTTAACTGAAGATATACAGTAAATGGCAGATAGATTTCTGTAGGAATATTTTGAAGTGACTGATTTTCAGGCCAATTTTGGGAAGCCAAATGAAGATCTTTTTCTCATACAGTGATGTATAGTTGGGCCCACAAGAATTGGAGTCTGACATTTGAGCAGGGAAAGCAGTAACTACGAAGAATGCTGCATTGTCGTGGTTACCTTCATCTGCGGCATATCACCCTTTCATACAGGCTGAGCATTTAATGAAATGTGTACGCCTAATGCAATTCAGTAAACTTTGAGCCGTTCCTAAGCTCGTGCTAATAATTCCAGCATTTAAGACAGAACGTGTAGTTGCCGATAAATATGAGATTTCATAATCATCATCGTTGACCAACTCCAGTTTCCCAGGTGTGGTATACGAGCCCCTTCCATTTTGTTCTGTCCATGAACCATTCTTCGTTCACAATCCACTCCCAATCCTGACCTCTCTCCTCTACATCCATCTTCACTAAGTCTATCCATTTTTCTCTGGTCTCTTTCCCCTGATTTCTCTTTCATACTCCTCTGCAGACGTGTTGGCACTCATTCTTTTCACATGCCCAAACCACTTCAGTCTTGCCTTTTGGATCTTCTGGAGTAAGGAGTCTTCTAGTCCTACGTCTTCTCTGACTTTTTCTTTCCTGATTTTATCCCTCCTGGTCTTCTGGATCATTGTGCGTAGGAACTTCATTTCTGCTGCTTGGAGTTTCGAGTTGTCCTTTCTTGTTAATGTAGCGGTTTTCAGGCTGTGTACAGTGTCATCTTGGTTTTGAGTGGTTTTTGTTTATCCCATAGTAGCTGTCTTACTTGGAGGTAAAAATGTATTACTTTGCTGATTCGACTGTTTACTTCATATTTAGCTAAGTTATCCTTGGACATTATACTACCCAAGTACTTAAATTCTGTGACACTGTCCAGTTTTTGACAATAACCTCAAGAAATGCACGTGTTGAATACAGAATAGAACTGAACAACTAGGCACTGATTAACTTGCAAAAAAATTGAACTAACAACTAAAATAATATTCAGAAAACAAACATGTGCATACCTGAAGCAGCAACAACTAACACAGTACCACTCCGAGCAAGCCAGTCCGCGTGCCGATAGCTTCCTTAAATGTGGCATCGCTGTTATTGTTGCCATAGCACCAGACCATTTTCAAGCAGCGTTAGTTGCCGGTGTGCTAGACATCATCGACTCCAGCTCTCGGGGCCTCAGTATAATACAACTTGATAGGATGAGTCTCATGTTACAAATGGTAATGAAAGCACTGTTTTAAGGTATCACAGGTCTGCTCTGTTATTTGTCCAGATCATAATTTTGAAACAAAAAGGGCTATTTCTAGACTCCTGATATGTTCTTGGATCAAAGACATACTAGTTTAATTCCTTGTAGTAAAGAATAAAATTAATGTTTAAGGTATTGTTTTGTCATTTCCTCCTCTGTTTTGCTGATAGCCCTGCAAATAATAAGAAAATATGATTTGGAAACAGAATAATGTGCCTTTTTTTTTTTTTGACAATTTTAAATTGATATTCTGTAGTTAAAACCTGGTTGGAAGGAAAGAGAAATCTCTTTCTGTGCTTTATGGTGACTGGTTTCAGTTTTTCTTCCAGCCCATCAAGTTCTCTTGATTTATTTGTTCATCATAATGGTATGTTTAAAATTTTCTCTTGTTCCTACATTGTAATGAAGGTACTCAAGAGAATTTATCATTGTAGAACAAGTATGGACAACCTTCTTGTGTGTGGATATAGAATTTTAAACATGTTCTTAAACTGAAGATGCATTTTTGTACCAAAGCAGTCCATAGACCTAGAGTATTTATATTTACAGTAGGTCCTCTGTTAATCGCGACACGGGGGCGGGGAGGTGATTTTGGATAATGAAAATTTCAGATGATATTTACAATGTTATAAGAATTATTTTTGATGTTGTAGATTAAAGTAAATGAACAATGCTAACAAAGCATTTTAATAAACCCAAGCTACTGTACATGTTTAAAACAAGCCATGTTCCATAGTGCATATTATACTTATACTGTGCATATTGCACTATTTTTTTGAAAAGTCTTCTACTTTCTTTTGGTTTTTCATTTTCTAGCCGCTATGTCTCACCACCGCTTCATAAGCAGGACGTCAGAAGGCTTTAGTTCGTCACATCACAAACTGAGTTGGCGACAGTGCAGGGGATGAGGCACTCAAGGTTGGAGTCCGTGCATTCTGTTACTCATCTTCTTTGTCATAACTTACACACTGAACAGTGGAACTAATGAAAGAGCCAAAAACAAACTTTATTCACAGTAGAGAAGGGAGGGGGGCAGTCAAGGTCAGAGTCCATGCTAGTGATGGAATAATCAAACTTTTAATGATCTAATAACCTCCATCAAATTATTTAAATATTCAAATGGATAATCGAATGAAATGAAATGCCGTATGTCTTTTAGTGCCGGGATGTGTCCGAGGACTTTGGCTCGCCAGGTGCGGGTCTTTAGATTTGACACCCGTAGGTGACCTGTGCGTCATGATGAGGATGAAATGATGACGAAGACGACACATACACCCAGTCCCCGTGCCAGGGGGATTAACCAATTATGGTTGAAATTCCCGACCCTGTTGTGAATCGAACCTGGGACCCCTGTGGCCAAAGGCCAGCGCACTAACCATTTAGATTTAGCCATAATAATCAAATGATTTTCAAATATCATTCAGTTGGAGTTACGGCATTATTGAATACCTTTTAATGTTCGAATAACCTCCATCTGGTTATTTAAATATTTGAATAAATAATTGACTAAAAGAACCGATTGATTTTCAAATATTATTCAGTTGTATTGCATGGAATAATCGGATGTGTCGTGAATAAAGTTTACGGTTTAAGTGTGTCGAATGGATAATCGATTGAAATAAGCAAATGGATAAACTCTAAATACAAAGTATATTGCAAGTGTTTTTTTTTAATATCCACCTATTCAATACAAAGAGATCATTTTTAGAAATTAAATATTATTATAAAATGTTAACGGACATGTTTTGCCCATATTAAGGGCATCATCAGCCTCAAACTCAAACCTGTATGGTGAAAAATCAGGATAACTGATTTACATTTTTACAGACGAAAGGACTTCACACCAAAAAGCTCTATCAGCGTCAATATACCTTCGACTTTTGCTCCTTCAAGCAATATAAATACGTCTATAGACAACCGAATACTTTTTCCTTGCTCCCACAATTACTTAAAGAAGACTGTTATCTTATCATGAAGCATTTGACTTTCACTCCTTCAGCCAGTTAAATAAGACTATAGGCAGCTGAACAGCCATTTAAGAAGACTGTTGTCTTATCATAACATGCGAAATTAACATCTTTAACAGGCTATCAGCTTTACTTTTTCTTATCCTCTAACAGGAGTATTCAAGGAAACACATTTCTGTTTCAATATAAAGATTGAGCTGTTTATTGCTCTACCCCCAACAGGTTTTTGGGCGCATTGACTCAACGCTCCGGAAAGTATAATCGTGTGAACTTATGACATGCAGTTTGATACTACGATTTTAACCAAGGACATTCTAATAATTTTTATGTTCAGACAAACACCTACATTGATATCCTCTTTTTATGACTTGTAAGAACAATCAGGATCTTGATTTTTCACCATACAGGTTTGAGTTTGAGGCTGATGATGCCCTTAATATGGGCGAAACATGTTCCTTAACATTTTATAATAATATTTAATTTCTAAAAATGATCTCTTTGTATTGAATAGGTGGATATTAAAAAGACACTTGTAACATACTTTGTATTTACGTACATTTCAATACGGACCTAACATGAGAATTATAACGTGTAGATAAACTCTTGCAAAAAATAGAAAAACGGCCTTTTTCAAATGTGGGCGCGTGATGCAGTATAGCATCTGAATGCATGACTGATTCATACAAGTGGAGCACGAGTTCTTATTATTTTTGTAAGGCTTATTGGAGACCGTTCGTCCTACTCACACACTTCCTGTAAGGGAATGAAGATAGGTAATTGTAATTTCCTTGTGATGAATGTTGATACCAGCATTAAGATTACTTTTAATTCGAAAAGCATTCACTATTCAATTGAATAACCAAAAAAGTAATCTAATGGAAAACAATAATCGAATGAAGTGAAATAATCTGCTGCTTGATATAAGTCACTGCCGTTTGTAAAGCTGCACTTCTCTCAGTGTGACTCATTTTTCCCTCTTCATTCAAGGACAGGTGCCGGCCGAACTAGAAGGAGCCTCCTTTACTGTACATTCCCTGTTAAAACTTCAGGGTCAGGATTCAATTTTCGAAGGTTCTGATAAAGAAAAGCTATTTATCGCTGGACTTTCACTGTAGTTAGTTGGACTCTTAGGGTAGAAAAACCAAAATGAAAATCTGAATATAATACAGTATATAATAATATATAATAAGTTGTGCAAGTAAATGATCAGAAAGTTGTCCATACTTTTCAGAAGTGGTTAGTAGTTCTGTCAAATCTTGGAAGTGCTTGTTGTAAATGGTACCGATAATCTGAACCTTAAGTTCAGCTTAAGAACTTGCCAATCTTGCTTCAATTTATGAGAAATTATTATAAAATCTTTAAACTAATAATACTGATGAAACCAATTGCACTAGCAAAACATGAAATCCCAACACCAAGAAGACATAAGTGTGAAGGATTGCAATTATGGCTAAGCAGTTGTCTACGTATCCTGGTCACAGGTTCAGGTAGACGCGAGACAACATGTGACATGGTACTGCTGTACTCGCCACATTTTTTTAATGCAAGCGTGCAAATGTGCATACACTAAAACAAGTGGAATTCCACGCGTGTTGAACTTGGTCAGTCACATCAGCAACAATATTACTGTTGGTATTGGATGACTGCGGATTTGTCGTCCCATACATGCTCAATGGGCAAAAGCTCTCTCTGGTGATCTCGCAGACCAAGGCAACATGGACGTACTGTAAAGCACGTTGGGTGACGGCAGCAGTATGATGACGAGCCTTATCCTGTTGGAAAACATCCCATTGAATACTGCGAATGAACGACAGCACAACTGGGTCGGTCACCAATGTGACGTACAAATCTGCTCCTCAGACCGTAACTCCCGGTGTAGGTCCAGTGTGCTGACCCTGCAGACAGCTTGGTTCCAAGTGATCATCTCGCCTCCTCCTTACTAAATTACGGCAATTAATGGCACCAAGATAGAAACGGCTCTCATCTGAGAACTCGATAGATCTGCACTCTACCCTCCAATGAGCCTAGCTTGACACCACTGAAATCGCCGGTGGCAGTGATTCGTACTCAGTGGCATGAACGCTACAGGACATCTGGCTCAGAGTTGTCTCTCAAGTAATCGATTTGTAACAGTTCTTGTGTCACTCCTGTGCCGACTGAAGCTGTAATGGCTGCTGCAGATGCAGTGCGATCCACCACAGTCATTCAGCGAATAAGACTGTCTTCCCTCTCCGTAGTGACCTCAGTCTTCTTGAGAAAGTGCTTCCCTGTGACTATTGTTGCACTGTGGAGGCTTTCTGTAGTATTGTAGAAAGAACATCCACCTTCTTGTAGCCTTAGCCTCGTAAGCTGCTTTCTTTGTCTCTTTAAAGGCATGTTTGACTCACACCTACGTCATAATGTCAAGACCAGATGATTAATACTCACAAAGTGTACAGCACAAGTTTAAAGGAAACTTGCTTTGCAAGGTCATAGTGGTGCTACTAGCACCACCCTTCCTCAACTAGTGTGCAAATTTGAATAGACATCATCTTTCAGATGCAAGCACACCTCCCAAATTTTGTTTGTCTAGCACAACTCCTTGCTGGTGTTAGGATTTAATTTTCTGCCAGTGTACTAGTCTTTGGACATCCCAAGAAGCGTGATTTAATAGTGCAGCAAGTCACTTACGACTGATAATAGTTGAAGGGATGTTAAACACATGGAGTGTCTCTAATAAACCCACGGTGTTTGTACTCTGCGCTGCTTTAAGCATGTATACAATCATTTATGAAATCTTACCTTATATAAGATGCTGGAAGTGTCTTCCTTCCTGGATTACATAAGCATTATATCTGATAACCAAATTCTGGCTGATGCGAGTGAGTTCTGCCCCTGTAAAGTTTTCTTTCAGTTCCTCCAATGTGCGAGGATTTTTTCGATACACTTTTTCTTTCAGTTTATCCCACAAAACAATAAGTTATATTACAAGATCCACCTTTTCAGTACGAGATATGTTGTTGATTAAAATTACAACATTATTTATTAAATGGTATCGGTTTCAACATCCATGGACGTCATCATCAGCCAAATATACACAAAGATACACATTAAAGTCAAAACATAAAATTGACCCTCATAATTATAATTATCTATAACAAGTTAAAATATAAAGCATATTTATGCTAAATGTCCAGGTTTGAATATATAATTAGTACAAGATTGACAACTTGTTAGTCACTAATGAAATAAAAAACTAAAGTTCGTAAGCTTCGTAGAAATAAGTTTGAGGTCATTAACAGTTTTAAAATTTGTTAAATTTGGATGCTTTGTATGGCATTGGCGTCAACTTATGCTAGGTGTGATGCAGTAATGTTAAATGGACATTTAGCATAAATATGCTTTATATTTTAACTTGTTATAGGTAATTTTAATTATGAGGGTCAATTTTATATGTTTTAACTTTAATGTGTACCTTTGTGTATGACCCTATTTGGCTGATGATGACGTCCATGGGTGTTGAAACTTGTACCATTTAATAAATAATGTTGTAATTTTAATCAACAACATATCTTGTATTGAAAAGGTAGATCTTGTACAATCTAACTTATTGTTTTGTAATCTCTATTCAGTACACACCAAATATGAAATTCTTGACTTTAAAAGTTTACCCCACATGTAAAAATCACACACTGTTAGATCTGGAGAAGGGGGAAATAGACGAGCACTGATCACTGTCTGTAAATGCTTCCGCAATTGTACGAAGAGAACCGCACATCAAACACCAATCTTCCTAAACTTCATAAATACCATTAGGATTTTCTGCACACAGATAGCAAGAGTTATGTCTGTTCACATGACCATTACGATGAAACCAGAACTTTTACATATGAAAATATGGTGTTGCAGTGATAACTGTCTCACTGGGATTCAGACTGGCACTTGCTTGTTCCTCCCATACTGCAGCTGCCCTAGCCTAGAGTACAAACACTGTGAATTCAGTCTGGGTTTATAAGAAAGGCCCTGTATTGTGCCAACAAAATTAGGGTGGTTGACAAATATCTTGAATGATCACTGTATTTTGTTGGTAGTATGTAGTTGTTTGTTTACATACACACTTCCAATTGTTGACAGTACTGCTGTGTTTAATGGCAACAGGTTATCGTTGCACCTGCGGATAACCCTGTGTGAAATGTTCTAATGCATAAGAAAACCCTATTGGCCACAATCTCCAAGTTCAATGTAGTAAGTGTCTCCTCGAAGAATTCTGATATCACACAGTGCTTTTCTTGCAGGTGCTTCGATGATGTGTATTAAGTACTGCTATTGCACAAGCGGGGGAGTAAAAATGCTCCCCTCTTGTGCAATAGTAGTACTGTATTAGATGTACCTACTAATATTAATTTTTCTGTATATTTTTTTTCTTGAACAGGAAAGTTTGTGATTTATAAAAGTTTCGACGCTGAACCTGGACACCTGAAATGAGGTGTTGGACTTAGGGTATATTTTTAAGCTGTTTTTCTGCTCAAAATGTGAAATTTTCAATAAATTTTTTAATATTTTAAGGTTTTTTTTGCTTTTTAAGCTTGATTTTATAAAGATTTTTAAATTTTTTTTGCTAAGTTTATGAAAATTTTGAAAAACTAAGTCCAATTATCTGAAATTTTGTTGTAAAATATTTGTAGAATTTCTATTTTTAATTCAATTATGAAAAAAATACACAAAAAAAAAAAAAAACTAAGTCCAAACTTTTGTAATTTGTATGTAGTATGGAAAAGTGAAGTGTTTAAAATCCATATGTGCATTTTATTAAATGGAGAGGAAAGTTCAAGGAATATATATAATATAAAAACAAGTCCTCTATTTTCATCTTTTATTACATAATTTTCTCAGCATTACATTATAACCAGCATACTGTAAGTATTATAAGCATTCACATTATCCTTTGTTAATCTCTAGTCATAAAACAAATTTGACTAAATATCAAAAGCCTAGTACATTCAGCAATTAATAGGAAGCAGTTATCAACTTTCAATTAACAGGCCACAATATTAAACAAAACTAATACCAGACAAATGTCCTATTTGCAACACCAGCATTATAAATGTAAACACTTCCATAATCTTGTACATGCTATATATTTGGATCACTTTTCAAATGTCAGAAATATTTATTTTCCTACATTGAAATTTTAATATGAAATGCCAAATATGTAATTGATTAATTTTCAATTATATCTATATACTAACTTTTGAGATGAACATAATTAGATTTGTATTTAATTGCAATAAGGTAGCCAACTCAAAACAAAGTTCAGACAGCCATTTTGGACATTGATATTATTTTAGAATATATGAGCCATATAAAACTATTTTATAACATGCCCATAAGTACTATTAAAACATTTAATAAAAATGGCTGACTCAACTTCACATAAATTCAATTATGCAGTATTTCCTTTACTGAAATAAAAGTATTAGTGAATTTCTTTAAATTATATTTTATTTCAATAAAAAATGAAGTTACTGTAAATGTTATTAGATAATAAGTCACTTTGAAAACTTATTTTAAATTCTGTCATGTTGCAGGTCAAGAAACCAGTTTAGTTATAGAAAGTTCCACCATATACTTTAATTATATTCAATTAAAATTGAAATTTGACTTTCTTCACCCTGCTATTTTTACCAATGTACTTCATTACTTGATTAGAAAGTTTTATGAAGGAAATGCATGTAAGTGTTAGTAACATCCAACTTGAAATGATTCACTTCAATAAAAAAAAGTTCCTGTGCAAAATTCAAAATTAAGCCACTAGGTATTTTCTGATCTTGGTTGCTGTAACTTGTTAACTGCCATAGTAGCAAATCTCCAACTCCAAGGAATGCAGGAAAATACAGCTCTCACCAAACTGCAAACAAGAAAATATTTTTACAACTTTGCTGTAAAAAAATTAATCCCTTAAACCATAATATTTATAATTTTACTTGGTATTCAGGATGTATCAATAGTATATACTGAAACAGCTCTAAGTACACAATACACAAAGCAAAAAAAAGTCTTAGTAGGCCTAAACATGGATCTACAAAAGAGCTGTTTGAAAGATAATTTAGAATTTGTGGTTACCAGATCTGACAAGTGTGTAAACATCATCCTTATTAGGAAAAGGTACTAGTACAACATTAAGAAAAGATATACTTTGGTAGAAGTGCAGATTGTTTTCTTGTTCATTAAAAATGAATTAGTATGTTACAAGGACTGTACAGTACTTTTAAAGGAAGTGTTTACTTTTCTTGTACCAAAGTAAATTCTTAATGTTGTATTGGTACCTTTTTCTAACTAGGATGACATGTGGACACAAGTCAGTAATGGCTGGTTAACACAAATTCCAAATTATCTCAGAAGCAGCTCATTTGTGGACCTGTTTACTAAGACTTTTTGCTTCTAGTATACTTCCAGCTGTTTCAGTTTGCACTTTTATACCCAGTATAATAATTATTCAGTATACAACCAAAAAATTGCAACAATTAAAAACAAACCTATCAAGTTTCATTTAGACAAGTGGTACATGCAGTGAAATCCATCAGAATTATTCACATGCAGGGTCCAGATTTTGACAACTTTAGAGCAAATGCCTGAAAAGCCTTATATCTCATATGTTTTTAACCTATTAAGTGCCAAAAATATGCAGGAATATTATTTATTTACCAAAAACAGTAAATAAGCATATTCACTACTTTACCCTTTACCCTTATTAAAAGTATTTACTTCATTACAATAATACAAAACAAGTTGGCCATGCATTTACAGTTGAGCTGTCAGCTTGCATTCAGGAGCTAGTGGGTTCAAACCACTAATACCAGCAGCCCTTAAGATGTTTTTCCATGGTTTCACACTAGGCAAATGCTAGGGCTGTACCTTAAGGCCACAGCTACTTCCTTCCCCCTCCTAACCCTTTCCTATCCAACAGTCAGCACAAAATTTTTCTGTCAGCAATACATAAAGCAAATTTAAAAAAATACAGAACCCCAAGAGAAAATTACTTCAGTCTTTTCTGAACACATTTAAGACTGAGCAGGTGAAATTAGACCTTACACTGGACTGAGCATTTTAATGCATTTTTACATTTTTATACAAATGTAACCTTAGTCACAAACCTATTTTCAATTCAGCAACATTAGAGCTACATATGCATACATTTATTTTCAAAATTGGAACAAAACCAATAACTTTAATTTTTTTGTTTAAATTTCCTACTTCCAATTTTTCATTTCCAAAATGCAGTTACATATTCACACACCAGAATACATTTTTTGAAACACAACATACCTACTAATCATTGAAAACTGAAAAATAGTACATTAATTGTGGAAATTGGCCCTAGTCATCAGACTGTGGCTTTGAACCTGCCTCTGTTATACCAACTTAGTATCACAATAGAACTAGGTTCCAATCATGTGCTGCTACCTGGTATTCCTTTAATGAACTACAAGCATTGCATAATGTGTTCCAGCACTCAGCTAACATTTGTAGTACGTCGAAGCGCATATATAAGCACTAGATCTGAACGTCGTACGTTGCTCGTCCTCCACGGAATATTACCATCGGCACTTATCTTCAAAGTGTTACATTCAGTTCTTATAAAGCCTATATTTATAATCATTAAGATATTACTCAATCCACTGTTCTGGATACCACAAGTTCATTACAACCCACATTGCTGTATGGTAAATATCTGCTGCCCCTTTCACTTCACATATTTCTCAAAGGAACTGACCAGCTGTAGAAAAAATATCCTCACCAAAATTGTGAAGTAATTTTCCTTCAATGGATAGCTTTATGTGACCATTGTCATTCTGACACAGAGGTTCTCACACTGGACATTCCGTCCCACAGGTGCCCAGCATTGGAAGCGGGCAGGCAGAGCATAATGCTATTCAACCAGTGATGTGGCTACACAGGCTGTGAAGGTTGGGCAAAGTTCTCCCAGTCACTGCAGTAATACCAAGAGTTTGAAATAGAGGCAGAAAATTAAAGAACTAGGGCAGAAATCCATGCTTTCAATTTACATTGTAAGAAATAAGTTATTTATGTTCATTGCTGTTTATGTATTTTCTTCAGATACAATAAAAGGCCTACAACCTCAAATATTGTTATAATGTACATAATGAATTACAGTTTTCACTATTACATTTTAAGAGGTGCTTTAGAAATAGTTCTAATATAATAGAGTTACGGTGGATAAGCTGTGGCTTGTGGTTATTTGGATTTAAATTATCTGATAAACTCACCAACAATCCAATCATGCTTACTGGGAATAAAATTAGCGAGATTTATTTGAAGGCATACTGTACATGTATCTGGTAAATATATTTACACTGGTGATATTCTTTAATCTTGGATGGAAAATTATATCCTCACTCATGATTAAACTACTCTCCATTTAGAGGCTAGCTAATATCACTGGACACTTGTTAAATTTTAAAGTATTTCTTGATGAAAGATTGTTAGATCTTTAGAAATGCATTTCTTAAATAGTATATATCCGGGCTGGCCACAACGAGGCTCGCGAGCCGCATGCGGCTCTTGAGTCAGTCTGGTGCAGCTCTTGACATCAAGCTTAAGAGTAAAATTGATATAATTAATGGAAACTATCATCTCGCAGTCAGCAGCAGTCAGCAAGCAGCGATGTGCGGCTTAAATTCAGTAAGTATAAATATCGATCTGAACTAACTGATGAACAGTTAAGTGTAATTGTGCGAACTGTTCTTACCAATTATCAGACAGATTTCAAAAAAACTAACAGCAAAAATGAATACTCAGAAAAGTACTTCTCAAAAGTAAAATCCCATTCCTTGATGTGTACCTAAACAATAATGTTCTGTGTGGTGTAGAAAATAAATTTTCTTGTATTTGTTTAAAATGAAAAATGTGTCTTCATTTTATAAACCATTTTGTAAACATGCTTCCAATTTTTTCTCCTAAATTTGCTGCTCCCAAAATTAAGGTTAGTGGCCACCTGTGGTATATATATTAAATGCTTAGAATTTTTAAGTCAACTCAGGGCCATAGTGGTAAAGCTTTTTGTAGTAATGAATATTATTTTGTTCCTTATTGGCCCCGATGTGCAGAGAAGGACTTGCTTCTACTGAGGTATGTATCCGATTCAAAACTAGTAATTACTTGTTTAAGACTGATATTCACAACAGTGATCACTTAAGATTTTACAAGCACAACTGTTATTCCCAAGTACATTATCAAGAGTTAAATGGACAATTCAACTGTTTTTATCAATCATGACAATTTTAGCAAAATTTGCTAAGATTGTATTTCAAATGTCATACCATACATGAAGGTTTTTTAATGTGTCTTGCCAACTTTAATAATACCTATTGTATTCTGATATAGTAATGTTAATTTATTATAGCTGATGTCCCTTAGGGGACAAAACATGTACTAAATATAATTATAAATTATATTGAATAGGCAGACCTCTGTTATAAAATTTATCTTAAATATTCTCCATTTGATATATAGTCAATACAGGATTATTAGAAATGAAGCTGTTAAAGCTTGTTACATGTAAAGTATGTGCTGTAACATACTGATATGAGTTGGTTCACATGTGTTCAAAATACATAAATCCAACTGTTACTAATGTTTCCAACTCTCTTCCCCTGGGGTAAGGAGCTTCAAAGCCCCACGAGGTGATGGGCATTAAAATCTCTCTCTCTCTCTCTCTATATATATATATATATATATATATAAGAGTTGTCTGTACATTGCTCAGAATTTGAAAAAAAGTGGTATTTCTATATCGGTCATGTCCACAGTAACAAGGAAACGCACTTTACTTTTCCGTAAATTCTGTGTCTGTATGTACACGCATCACAAGAAAACGGCTGAAGATAATTTAATGAAAATCGGTATGTAAAGTTAGGGGATGAGCCACTACAATCTAGGCTATAAATAATTTTATTCACACTGGGTGAAATGGTAGTTTAGGGGAAGGCCTTAAATTCAATTCTCAAGTATTTATATTATTAGTGGTCCTATCAGTAAATACTACATAACTAAAGTTACATAGAATTATATTTCCAATCATTTATGTCTTGTACATTTTTTCCGTACCGGCTATGATAAGAGATATTCACGAATTTCGATTTTTCTTGCTAAGTCCATATCAACACCGAGCCACAAGAAAATGGGTGAACAGAATTTAATGAAAATCGTTATATAGTCGGGGAAAAGAAACTATAGTCTAAGCTTTAAACAATTTTACTGACCCTGGATGAAATGGTTGTTGAGGCATAAGCACCTAAAATTTAATTTTTAAATACCTATGTTATGGTCCTATAGAAGAGTACTACATAACAAGTTATGGAGAATACAATTTCCAGTCATTTAGGTTTTATTCAGTTTTACCGTACCGACTATGATAGAGTAGTATTTCAGAGTCTGAAGAAAACTAACTTTGAAGGCCTACAATATCAAAAGCGCAGAACACTGGTTAACAATAACATTACATCGACTATTGTTGGTTGTGATGTCCTCGATGGATGGGATTACTGTTGCTTACCGATAACAGACTGACTGAATATTGGCAGGAAATAGCAGGAGAGTTAAACTTATTTCCTTAGCATGCCATTTCTCTGATACTGCTGTTACGTAACACACTGGTACATCATAGTACTCCAGCTATTCGATCCCTACACTGACGCGCTGTTTTGAATGAGCAGTGTGCACATTCGGCAGAGGTTCACTTAGTAATAGTAGTATGACCTCGTCTAGAATTACAATTTAGGCCTATTCCAAATTATAGCACTACAATTCACTAAATAATTCAAAATGCAACCCAAAAAGAGTCATTTCTTAAGAAAAAAGTCTTCCTCTTCACTTTTATTAAATTCAACATTCATTTCATTCCAAATTAGCAGTGAAGAGGGGTTTTCTCCTGTCTTGGAGGAAAAATTTGCCTCCTATCAGATAGATTTTTCCACCACCAGTGTAGTGAAATGAGATTTTCCAACTCATCGGGTACTCCTACAAAACAGATTAATGAAAGGCCATAGATTTTCCCTGGGACTCTACTATTCGACCCTCCACACCGAAAAAAGGACAAAGAGTGTTCACTGATCACGGCTGTCTGCGGCTTGGTCATTCCAGCTCTGGAACTTTGGACCGTTAGATCAGCAGCGTAGTACTGTTCATTAAAAGTGAAAATGCATGGTTTTTCATTTGATCGAGTGTTTCATATTGCTTTTAATCGCACCATTCCTACTGATATTGTAATGACCTATGTTCATTTCAGATGGGAAAACCACTAAGAGTTTTTTTGAGGAAGTAAAAAAAAAACAGGTGGAGAGTGTCTGCCATTATAATGAAAACTCCCCAGGACTGATTGTAGGTAAGCAGGCCTACCATTACAATGAAAATTCCCTAACCCAGTCTTCATATGAGAAAAGATGTTTGGTGACTTCCCTGTCACATTTCTAGGGTAATGTTAAGGGCTACGCAATATAATACAATCTTGCCCACAAGGTGTGCACCACCTAACCTAGAATTCTGTATACAATGTAGAATTCCGTAGCGAAGCATGGGTACACCAGCTAGTCGCCCAATAAGAGGAAGGGAGGTGGAAGCTGATCTATCCACAGGGGCTCCAACAAATTGTACCAAACTGCAATCCATGTCCACGCCTAGGTCGCCAATTACAAGAGGTAGGGGATACCGCAGGTGTATTCTACATGTGCCCCCCCACCCGCAAGGGGTGATTAGAAACAGTATACCACCACTTCCCCTACCCTGCCATCCAACATTCTGATTGAGAAAATTTTTTCAACCAGCAGGACTAACTGGCTAACTACAGTGTCAGACCTTTTAGACTTCAATGCCTTAATCATGGACATATTACAAAAATAAAATAAAAATGTGTTTCACCAGCACAGGCACAAATGTGAGAAGTACAGTAAGTTATTCTTTCAATTTCTCTTTCTCAATGTCCACTCCACTCCCCTATATGTGTTGTGTTAAGCAATGCACTCCACTGTATTGCTTGCCAACTGCACAGCACACTTAAACAGCCAATGCCATGTGGCCCTCAGACATGCACTCATGTCTGTACTCCATTCACTAGTAGAGATTCTGATATTTCTGTGTATGCCATGCATTTACTTTGGGAATTTTGTATGCTAATATTAACATAACATACTTCACTGCTAATGTGTTACAAATTCAGTATACTATGTCACAGGATGTAAGAGATATGAACCAGTTACCCCTGGCAATTAAACAGTTTAAGGGAAAATGAAAAGGACTGATTCTTATATTATTGGATTTATTATGCCAACAAATTTTCTGTGACATTTTCTGATACTCCATATAATCTGAGACAAAGGTATCCTACACATTAGCTGAATTAGTGCTTGCTTACTTTATATTTTCTCTTTTTTTCTTTTGCTGTCTTACCCAGGATAATCCAATATATTTTTAATTGTATGAAGTTCTATTTTACTTTGAAATCTATCCAGATATTCAATATTAAGTGGGTTTGTCTCCTTATATATTCTACAGACATGCCACTTTATTTCTCCACATAATTCTGTTTCTCTCTGGCCCTTATAGGTAGGTACCCAATTTTATTTTTCAAACAACATTTTGCTAATTTCACAGAATTCAAACAATTTTTCTTTTACATTCAGAAAATCTGCTTTCGAGTATCTTTTACTCAAATAGACACTTTCTTTTCTTTGTTCTGTATCTAGCACAGTAGTCTCCCATTCAGTCTATACAGCCTACTTTTCACTTTAGGTTACATCTGATGTTTGCAGGCTAAATCCAATATTTCCTTCCCATTTCACCTCTTTAATGTTAACCAATATTGTTACCTTTTTAACTATCAGAATTGTATGAGAAAATACAAGCTAACTATATTCTGGTACCTCCATTCTGCAGAACCTGTTACCTATCTATTACCTCTAGTTCTTTACTTCTTCAGTACCCCATATTTCTGGCTACAATGTAATATCAAGGTACACTAGGTACAAAGGAGGTAGCAAATAGTGCAGAAGAGCTCTCACTTTTATCGATGTATAATGCAACACTTTCTAAAAGCAGGTTGGTTTTATTGAGGATTCAACTACATGTTATTCCCAATCCTTTTACTACAATACCCCATTTTTCAGCATAATCTCCGTTCAATATTACGGCCTTACGTCACTGTAATGTAAGGGCCCGCATGCCTGCATGGTACCACTCAACTGATCGATGTTGGAGGCAACGTCGTGCTGCATCGATAAATTCCCCATCATCCATGGAGTGCATCCTTCATTGGGCCAAACAGATGGAAGTCAGAAGGCATAAGATCCAGGCTGTAGGGTGGATAAGGAAGAACAGTCCACAGAAGTTTTGTTAGCTCCTGTTGGGTGCACAGACTTGAGGTCTTGCATTGTCGTGAGGAAGTTACGTTTGCATTTTTGTGGCTACAAACATGCTGAATTACTTTCTTTGGTTTCCTTAGAGTAGCACAACATGCTTCAGAGTTGATTATTTCACCACGAGGGAGGACATCGAACAGAATAACCCCATAATCTATAAATATAGATATTATTATTATTATTATTATTATTATTGATAAATAGTATTGATTAGGTGGAAAGTCCAATCTTTATACTTTTGATCAACAGAATAACCGTCCAGCTCCACGGCTAAATGGTTAGCGTGCTGGCCTCTGGTGCCAGGTGTCCCAGGTTCGATTCCCGACAGGGTCAGGAATTTTAACGATCTTTGGTTAATTTTGCTGGCATGAGGGCTGGGTGTATGTCTTCATTTCATCCTCATCACAATATGGGCATCACATCAAAAGACCTGCATCTGGTGAATCAAACATGTCCTCTGACATACCTGGCACTAAAAGCCAGATGCCATTTCAACAGAATAACCCCTTCAGAGACCCAGAAGACCATAGCCATGACTTCACTAGCTCAGGGTACTGTTTTTAACTTTTTCTTTGTGGGAGAGTTGTGGCACCACTCCATGGATTGCCATTTCTGGTTCAAAGTGATTAATCCACGTTTCATCGCCTGTGACATTTCTTCTTTGCTCTTTATGGTCTTCCAGTAGGTGTCGAGGAATGCAGCGGGAACAAAGCTTTGAATAGTCTGACTAGTGAGTAAGTATGTCAGCACTACCCACATAGACATCAAGTTCAGCAGCAAGGTGTTTGACTGATCCTTCGATCACCTCAAATAAGGGTGTCTGCACATTCCAATTTTGCAGGCATTACAGCTGTGTGCAACCAGCCAGTACTCAGATCAGAGAGGTTTGCTCAACCTTGTTGTGATGAGTAAACACACCTCGCCCAACAACTCAGTGCTTTTGTCCACTGCCAGGTCTCCTACACATTCTGCAAGCACCCTGGTTTTCCACCAAAAGAAACTCACTAACTGCTCTGTTTGGTGTACACCTCCGTTACAGATGCCATTTTGTAGGCTAGCTGAAGCACTGCCAACTCTCTGAAATTAATGAAACTACAAGACAAAGCAGGAGTATTCAAAGATGTCCCAAACAATACACCATTTTTAAAAAAACCAAAATTAGCCAAGAAATAAAATGTGTTGTATTATATATTTAATTTTCCTCATACAAACATTCCTCTGGAATTCCAAAGTACCAACAAAATCAAAGCTAGTGATGTTCAATCAGTACTTCACACCTACTTAACCTTTGGTATCTAAATTACACCCTCAACTAAGGACTCTCCAAGGTTTCAGGCATCTGAGATTATGTTTCTGAGGTCCACAATGCAAAAAACAAAACTGGACAACTTAAGGAATGACGTGGTTAAAAAGGTAGCTGGGAATGAGACACTGTTGGATTGGGTCAGCATGTCCAGATTGAGGTGGTTTGGGCATGTAATGAGGATGGAGCCACCAAGGACAACTTAACTCAGAGACACATGGCAGGAAAACTAACAGAGGCAGCTTTTCAGGTGAAGTAGGTGAAGTGCCACTTCACCACTTATTTTTACCATAATGAATTACTTAAATTTATTTTTCTTATGACATTTGTTGGTTTTACGGAAAGAAAATGCTTTATTGTACGGCATTTGGAGCACCTCATCACCTGACGAGAACCAGGGGAACTCACGAAAGCGCCGGTTGTCGGCAACAGCACGGCGCGCAAGACTGAAGACTAGATTCCGCAGCTGCCTCTACCTCCCAATTGCTCCCTAGTAGTGCTTGGCCTTGGCAGTTGCCATGTCAACCGTGACGTCACCCGCGTACTTTCCACATAGAGGAATGTTCCAGTGAAGTTATCGGAAGATCGGAATGTTTCGTCTTCCCTGCGTCATCCTTTGTGAAGTACGAGTACTTACGCATCGAGGTTCATTCGTAGTGTTGTGCTGTTTTATTTAAATATGTATCCTATTTATGACAGTGTGCATATTATAAACACCATTTTCACGTTTGAGAAACGAAGATCAGAATGAAGTTTTATGTTTTGATCGCCCTACTGAATCACTGCAAATTTGTGCTACAAAAGTGAAACATTCCAGTAAATCTTACAATCGGAGTTTCAAACAATCATGGTTTAAGGAATTTCCATGGTTTTGCTCCTCTTCAGCTCTACAGAAGTTTTGTTGGGCCTGCTTGCCTTTTATTAATAAAAATAACGTTTGGAATAAAGGATTTTCAGCCCTTTTGAACATAACACGTTCTTTACATAAGCACTCAGACTCTGCAGAACAAAATACGGCAGCTAGATTTCAAGACATTGGAAACAAACCAAAATACGATCTCTGATGTCCTGAAGGAAAATGCCAGACTGTATATTGTAATTGTACAGTTCAGTGAAAATGTACATTTAAATAGGCTTTTCCTTCAGTTGGTACTTGATGCAGTGCTCTATTTAAGTAAGCAAGAACTAGCTTTTCGTGGTCATGACCAAACAAAATTCAATAAATCGTGGTCACGTGCTGGACCCTCCGCCAGTCACAGGTACGAGTACAAAACAACCAAAAACACGTAGTTCCTAAATCTTGTCCTCTGTGGTGTAGTGGTGTGTTTAGCTGCCACCCCAGAGGCCCAGGTTGTACGAGGGCTGGAACAGGGTCCACTTCACCTCGGGAGATCAACTGAGTAGAGGTGGGCTCGATTCCCACCTCAGCCATCCTGGAAGTGGTTTTCCGTGGTTTCCCACTTCTCCTCCAGGCAAATGCCTTAAGGCCACAGCTGCTTCCTTCCCTCTTCCATTCTTCCCATCCTCCACCAAGGCCCCCGTTCAGCATAGCAGGTGAGGTACTGGTCATCCTCCCCATTTTTATCCCCCAACCCAGAGTCTGAAGCTCCAGGACATTGTCCTTGAGGCAGTAGAGGTGGTTTCCCTCGCTGAGTCCAAGGGAAAAACCAACCCTGGAGGGTAAGCAGATTAAGAAAGAAGTTCCGAAATCTGCCGCTCGAAACCAAACGGGTAATATCTTTTCACCATACTTTACAGCCATGAGCCGCCACTGAAAACTAATGGTGAGAAGACCAAGAACCCAATGGATAGACATCAGATCGGGGAAGGACACTGGAGGACTTTCTTAACAGAACACATTTCAATAAGACAGAATGGAACAGGCTCACTAACAGTACCCAGGAAACTGGAACTGCTCTGGATTTTAGCAGCAAATTTTATTTTTCTGCAGTTAATTTTCATATTTGGCATTTTCCCCTCCAAACACAGGCAGGTCATTGCCACCAGTGAACTTATGTAAACAAATAGACATAGCCTTCCTTAAATCCCGGACAGACATGTCTCTCCCCTTTCCACCGCTGGCAGCTTAATTACCGCTCTGTTAAGCGAGGCCAAGGATTTACTCTTGTCCCTCCCCTCGCCAGAACAACCGCATTTAAATGGATTTTACGCAACGTCTGCTCGTATCTGGAATCATCTATCACCTGAGGTAAATGAAAATGAAATGGCGTATGGCTTTTAGTACCAATATAAATGATCCGTTACCGGACATTATAAATTTTCCAGCTGACTCATTCCTGGTTGCTAGCGTTTCGGCCCTGTGTGCTAGGTTGGGCTCGTCAGTTGGTACCTAGCACACCTACCAAGATGCATGGCTAGTGCATACCGTGGCTTTTAGTGCCGGGAGTGTCCGAGGACATGTTCAGCTCGCCAGGTGCAGGTCTTTTGATTTGACGCCCGTAGGCAACCTGTGCGTTGTGATGAGGATGAAATGATGAAGACTACACATACACCCAGCCCCAGCGAAATTAACCAATGATGGTTAAAATTGCCGACCCTGCCGGGAATCGAAGCCGGGACCCCCGTGACCAAAGGCCAGCACGCTAACCATTTAGCCATGGAGCTGGACATTACCCGAGGTAAAACTGCTTCCTCTTCCTCAATGTATATGCAAGTAGAAACCCATGTGTGATGTATATAACTTGTATAAATTAGAATTGCAAGAAAGATGGGTGTAAGTACAGCTGAATGTGTGGTTGTGAATGAGTATGTGAGTATGTATACAGGGGTACGAGTGAGGGTATAAACGGCTGGGTCTTCTTACTCTAATATGTATAGAATAAATCATCATTATTTTTCTAAGACTACAGTGTTTTGGAGTATATATATATACATATATATATAAATAAATTTAAAATTGTCTACATATATGTAAATATTCAGTAGAGTTTATGTACACATACATGTGGTGATGGAAGCACTTCTGCGTATGTGGTACTCGCCTTTTTTTCCATCTACCACCCCTAAATTGTAGATGTACAGTTTAAGGAAAATTATAAAACATCTTGCTATGAAATGTTCACTGTCCTTTCATTTTTCCTGATCTTATTTGTTCTTTCCACTTCCCATTAGATGCTAGTATAATTCCTAAATGTTCTATTTTATTCACTACCTGGAATTCTACACCTTCAATCCACTTTTTTCTTCAGCCGCCCCCCCCCCCCCTCTAAATGTTAATTTTTAAATTCCATTTTGTACAATATTAAGCAGTTCTTGCAATGCTTCTCTGCATATTAACTAATGATAAAGATAGCATGTTATGAAGACCATACCAGGAATTTCTTTAATGTTAAGACATGGCCTAGTCATGTTCTCTCTCCTTCCCTCATTTTCCAAAATATCATTTATGAAAAGTAAAAGGATGGATGCAATTGAACTAACGAAACAGATTTTTAACGTGTTGGACAACCGACCTAATGTCTCAAATGGTTCAAGGAAGTAAGGAAGGACCTCAGAAGCATGGGACTGAATCAGAACATCTCTAACCAAACAAAATACATATCAGTGATCAACAACTTGAAGGGCTTTCACGATGAGCAAAAGCAGGACTGCAGCTGGACTGCATAGAGAAGACAGGCAGCCACAGAAAGAATGCAACACTTTTGGCCTGAAATCCAGAAAGCCCTTAGAGTTACTTGACAGGGTCTCTAATGGCCCTACACGAGAAAGAAAAAATGTAGGTGATAATTTTCACCAAGGCTTTAGCCCAATACTTTAACAGATCTCTCCTGTCACTAAGTAGTTTTTCACTTTAATCTTCCAACTCGTTGGCCTTCTGTTCAGAGAGTTCTGGGTTCGATTCCCGGCCGGGTCGGGGATTTTAACCTTAATTGGTTAATTCCAATGACGCGGGGGCTGGGTGTATGTGTTGTCTTCATCATTGCATCCTCATCATGACGCGCAGGTCGCCTACGGGTGTCAAATAGAAAGACCTGCACCTGGCGAGCCGAACCCGTCCTGGGATATCCCGGCACCAAAAGCCATACGACATTTCATCTTCCATTTAACCTAAGAATGCAGTTTTCTAATGGTATTAATTTTGATAGACACCACTATTCTTGCCAACTTTGCACCAACTGCCTTCTGACAGAAACAAACTAAATCTATGGCTATAATATGTAATTTATCACTTTTTTACTTTAAGTACCTTATTGTTTTCATGGCAAATTAGATTGAAGTTCTCATTCCCAAATCAAGACTGGTACACCAAAGCTCTAGTAATCCTCCACCCATTTTGAGTTTTTCCAGTATACCAGTAGAAAGTTTGGTAAGTATGTCCTCTATTACAATTTGTAATAGTTCTGTCCCTTTTATACTTCGGAATTTATTCCTTCTTGCCAAAATGTTACGATTCTCTTTCCATCAAGAATGGTGTTAAATATCTTATTCCCAGCATAAGGCTTTCCAAAATTCAAGAGATTCCACTAAGAGCAATGTGGTAAGTTAGCTGCTATGAGAGAATTGCATATACAGTCAGGGGGAAAAGTATATGTACACCTTAAACGTTAAGCAATGTTGTCGTTTGTAGTTTATGCATTGCCCATAGGCTGCTAGAAATTTTACTTTTCTATATTTTGGTATTTCGCAAAACATGAATATGACTACGTACCGGAAATAACAATAGTACTTTAGAAATGTTTGTTTTAACATACATGTCATCCAATAAGTTTGAAATATAGATGCATAAAAGTATTCGTACAGATGGTTTATCTCACATCAAGGTCCTTGATAACATCCCTTGCGATGCAAGTAAGCAGTAAAGGTCACGTCTTGTACCAAGTCAGTTGTGCTTCAGTCATTCAGATGGGCTGCAAAATGAAAGAAACAGAAGAGTGAAGAATTGTAATCCAGACTCCTAATTCCTGTAAATCGCTCTCGGAAATATCGAAACTTGTGAAGAGACCAAGATCTATAATTCAGAATTACTGACAGGTATGGGGAGAGAAAATCTATCAAAAATGCACGTAGATATGGACGACCATGCAATCTAGATGATCAAAATGAAAGACTAATCCTCAGGAAAGTTAAGAAAAATCCTAGAATCAGTGCTGCAAAACTGAGGTCTGAACTAGGAAATGATTTAAAACTTAATATCTGTGCTTCCACAATTCAGAAGTTTTTATATACAAATGGGTATCATTGTAGAAATGCCCGGCAAAAACTTGCCATCACCCCAGAATATAGGAAGAAAAGACTACAATATGCTACAGACTATAAACATGCTTCTCTAGAATTCTGGGATCGAGTAATATTTACGGATGAAAGTAAATTGACAGTTTTTCAATAATATGGCAAAAAGGTGCGGAGGAAAACGAACACAGAACACAAATAAAACAATCTGCTTCCTTCAGTGAAGCACGGTGGAGGTTGTTTAATGGTTTGGGGGTGCATGAGCTCAGCTGGAGTAGGTTTCTTAGAATTCATAGATGGAAAGATGGACCGTAAATAATATACTGAAGTTTTGAAGAAACGTCTAGCATCTAGTGCCGAAAAAAATGGGACTTCTTGGTAATTATCTATTTAGGCAGGAGAATGATTCAAAGAATACGGCCCTTGATACACGATTGTGGATTTTATAAAACATACCGAAATATATGGTAACACCCGATCCCCACATATGTATCTAATTGAACATGTGGGCTCATCTTCAAGAGAGACTGAGCAGAAGAAATATTTCAAAGCCAGTTTTGAAAATGGCTCTTTTGGAATAATGGGGTACGACTGAGTCCACCTTCACCTCCAAGCTAGTTCATTCACTGCCTAGGCAGCTTGAGGCCATTTTAAAATCAAAAGGATTGCCAACAAAATACTAAATGTGCACAAAAATCAGCAGGGAATAAAAGTAAAACCGGACTGTACAAATACTTTACGAGTATGAAATGGTATTTTCATTTATTTATGTAGGCTACTAGCAAGATACCCGTGTTTCGCTATGGTATTATACCGAAATGTATAATTGAATGCTTATCGTTTTATATAAAATCCGCCGAAATTCGTGATTGACTTTTTCTGAGAGAATCTGCCAAAATTTGCAATCTGACTCGTTTTCTAATAGATTACGGCAAGTTTCCTCCCATTTTTCAATCTTTCTTTCCAGCAATCTATTTTGTACTTCCCGGGCTAGGTCCAGGTATTCCACCCGGTCAGTTGTGTCCCTAAATCTTTGCCATCTTTTCCTATAAGCATTTTTAATATAGATCAAATCCCTCAGGACATCCGGCATGGTGTCTAGGGTGCCTTAGCGGTACTGAACAGGCGGCCGGACTGCATTCTTATCCATTATCCATCCAGGATCCATTTCCAGCGCGGTCCGCACATTTGACGACGGTCCAGAACATTATTATTATTATTATTATTATTATTATTATTATTATTATTATTATTAGATGTTCTGGAGCCGACAGCAAGATGCAACACCGCTACTTGGCGGTAAATTACATCTGCTGCCATTGTCATTGTTGACAATGTGACCAGCACCACTGTCGCGCGTAGGCAAGTATGCGGGATTTCTGGCGATACGATTGACATACTTCTGTGCATTATTGACCTTATTATAGAGGTGAACAATTTGACGGTCAATCTCATTCCTATCGTTTATTTCAAATGTGTTTAAATTTTTATTTATATGCCAGGAGAATCTACTGTAATCTAAGAATGTTCGCCGAAGGAAAAGATGGCTGTTGAAAACGAACCCAGGAAAGATTAAAAATGATCAGAATAAGTACATCGAAAATCTACAGCCTGTTTCCAGTCATTCGACAGGGTCAGGAATGGAATGAATAAAGCCCCATCTAGCAGCGACAATAGGAATTGTGCCTGCTGCTGAAGCAATCTGGGGCAATGATCGATGAATGACAAATGAAATGAAATATTGGACAGTGTTGCTGGAATGAATGATGACAGGGAAAACCGGAGTATCCGGAGAAAAACCTGTCCCGCCACCGTTTTGTCCAGCACGAATGTCACATGGAGTGACCAGGATTTGAACCACGGTACTCAGCTGTGAGAGGCCGGCGCGCTGCCGCCTGAGCAACAGAGGCTCCTTACAAGTACATTATGAACAGTAAAATCAATTGGTCTCGCCTCCTTTTACACCCCACCGCCGTTAAGTTTATTTACCCCCCCCCCCCAAACAAAATTAAAAGGCGTGTTTCTTTATGTTTAAAGGAGATTCCAAACACCAATGTTCATGACTATTACCTTCAGTTTTGAGATATAAGTATCCCCATAAAAATAATTCACTTCTTTCACTTCCTTTCACACTCCTCCCCCCGCCCAAGTGAAATTTCCGGCAAAAAATACTTGTTTAATAGTAAAAGGATCTTCTAAATACCAATTATCACGACTACCTTCTTCAGTTTTTTATTTTATTTGTCCTCATGAAAGGAATTCAACTCCTTTACACTCCCGCCCCCGAAGATGATTTCCCCACCAAAACGCGTTTGTTTCTTTTTAAACAAAATCCAAATACCAATACCAATACCAATTTTCACAACTTTAGTTTTCATTAGATGTATGTATTCTCATACAATTAAGTCAATTTTTCAATTCTTTCACCCCCTACCCCCTTCATTGGATTTTTCGAGAATACATGTTTCTTTACTTTCACGTCTGTAACATCTTCATTTTTGAGATATCAGTAGCCTAATTAAAAGTATTGAACACCATTTTCAGTCACTTTTACAACCCCCGAACAAACCAAGTGGTATTTCCGAAAACTAAAAATACATGTTTCTTCTTTTTAATACAGAAAAAAATACCATTTTCCACTTCTGTAACATGTTAAGGTTTGAGATATACTGTAGAAATTCTCATTTGAAATTTTCCCCCATTTTTGGTTTCCGTTAAGTGGAGTTTCCAAAAACAACGTGTTTCTTTACATTTACAGGAGATTCCAAATACCCACTTTTTACGTCTAACATTTTACGTTTCTCAGATATTCTGTAGATATAGTCTTAAAAAATTCACCCCAATTTTTTCACCCCTGTTTAACCACCATTAATAGGATTTTCCAAATACAAAAATACGCGTTTATTTTTAAAGGAGATAACATACAAATTTTCAGTTCTGTAATATCTTCAGTTTCTGAGAAATGCATACCCTCATTAAAGGCAATTCAACCCCTTCACCCTTTTCCACCTTTCCTATTGCGATTTTCTAAAAACACATATGTGTTTCTTTGTTTTTAAAGGAGATTCTAAATACCAATTTTTTTACATCTATAAACTTTAAAGGTTTTGAGATATAGATACAATCATTTTAAAAGTACACCCTCTTGTCAGCCCCCCATTAATTGGATTTTCCAAAACAAAAAGTACGTGTTTATTTTTAAAAGAGATCAAAAGTACCAATTTTCAGGTCTGTAATATCTTCAGTTTCTGAGATGAGTACCGGTATCCTGGTTAAAGGCTTTTAACCCCTTTTTCACCCCTCCTATTGGGATTTTCTGAAAACAAAATATGCGTTTCCTTATTTTTAATGAACATTCTAAATACCAATTTATACATCTGTAAACTTGTAATGTTTTGAGATATAAATGTACTCATTTTAAAATTTCACCCCCCTTTTCAACCACCCATTAATTGGATTTTCCAAAAACAAAAAAATATGTGTATTTTTAAAAGAGATCAAAAGTACCAATTTTCAGGTCTGTAATATCTTCAGTTTCTGAGATATGAGTACCGGTATCCTGGTTAAAGGCTTTCAACCCATTTTTCACCCCTCCTGTTGGGATTTTCTGGAAACAAAAAAATACGCATTTCCTTATTTTTAAATAAGATTCTAAATACCAATTTTTACATCTGTAAACTTTTAAAGTTTGGAGATATGGATACACTCAGTTTAAAACTTCACCACCCTCCCCCCCTTTTCACCCTCTTAGCGACAGAATATCCAAAAATTCTCTTAGCGAGCACCTACATCTTAATATGAATGTATCCCCAAAATTTCATTTCTTTATGCCCAGTAGTTTTGGCTCAGTGATGATGAATCAGTCAGGACAAGTTATTTTATATATATAGATTAATAACAGACATCTATCAATTGTATGTTTTATGATGTGTATATCTTTAGTGTACAGAAAGCTAACCTATTGAAGTTATACAACGTACATGACAATAAGTGTACCAAGTATTTCTGTTTCAGTATTAAGTGTACAAATACTTTTTACTATGACTAAGCTTCCTCAATAATGTCACCAGAATTATTTGTAGAGTAGACTAAATGCTCGTAGGATTTTGAAGGTGCTGTGGTTTCCTACAGTATGACAAACCAGCCAAATATTACTTAAAATTATACATACTGTGCAACAGCAAAATGTTACACATCTACTTTTGAGCTGTATTGCAGAATTCAGAAAGCAGGTTGTTTTAATGACTTCCAATAAAGCATTTGACATCTTAAGAAGACTGACCATTTCAATACAAAATGTGAGCCAAAACACAGATAACCATTCCTCCAGTTATGAGTTAGAAATGTATCTGCATTTTTTGGTACTTTTAAAAAGAACAAAAGAGAAATACCACCCAAGCAAAACAGGAGCTTCGAAGTTTTGTATGTTTGGGTCCCAGTACAACTCTAAGTCAAATCTACACAGGGATTTTTGTCAACGATGCACAGCTGCAATGAATTTGAAGACAGTCGTGAACCTTGACTAAAATGTGATTAATGAAGAAGTCGACACATTAGATCTAATGTCAGCATCTTCTCGAATCGCTAAGGAGATGGCCAATGGCTGAATTCTTTTGCTATGTGGATAAAGAAGGAATGAATTTGATGATCATTTTCTTTGGAAATAATCCCAATAAATTGCACAGAAGGTTTTTCTAGAATCTGAGTATGCATGTCCAATCCTTGTCCCGTTTCTCTAAGGTTCAGTAGTTAGCAAGATGAATCTCTGTATAAAGTTTAAGACCAGATGCCTTTCCTAACCACCGCAGGAGTTAATGAGATCAAATAAATAACGTGATGGCCAACCTGTGACAAAGTTCAGTGAATAGTCCTGTACTATCAACATAGATGAACAATGCATGACAGTGACCTTACTGTCCTTCGAAATAGTCCCCTCCCATAACTATGTACTGCTGAGATCAGCAATACATGTCCTGGAAACTTTGCAGGAAGGCTTCACTTGGGATGGTGTTCAAAAGCCTCGTCACGTTTCGTTTGATGTCAGGAATATCGTCAAATCTCTTTCCTTCCTAAGCAAGTTTGAGTCATGGGAATAGGAAGATGTCTATAGGATTGAGATCTGGCAAGTATGGGGGACGTTCAAGTTGCACTACCCCATTTTTGCCATGAACTGTTCAACGATATTAGCTGTGTGGGGGCGAGCATTGTCATGGACAAAAACCATGAATCTTGTGCGTACTGGGGTCATACTCTGCATAGATTTTTCATTAAACTGGTCAAAATTTCAGAGTACCGTGCAGCATTCAACATCGTTCCCTCAGGTAGAAATTCCTTGTGGATAATGCCTTGACTATCGAAAAAGGTGATATGCACCATTTTGATGCGCGACTTTTTGGCTCTGACTTTTCCGACGAGGGAATCTCGAAGAATGCCATTCCATGCTTTGCCGTTTTCTTTTTGGCTCGTACCTGAGACACCAGTTTCAAACTCACTGACAATACAGTTCAAGAAATTCCGTTTCGACAAAATCCTGTGAAGACTAAATGTGCCTGCTGATCAGTCAAGTGACGTGGCACAAGACAAGAACATGTTTTCCTCTTTCCTAACTTCTGGGTAACGATTTGTTGCACTGATTCACGGTCAACCTGCAGTTCATCCGCTATCATGCGCACAGTTAACTGCCGATCGTTCGTGATTAATGTCCTCATCTTCTCAATGTTTTCGTCACTGACTGCGGTCGCCGGTCTTCCACTACGGGGGTTGTCAGAAACACTTTCCCGGCCTCGTCAAAAACGGGCGAACCACTCTTACACTTCAAGGACAGTGCTTGATCTTCATAAATATGTACCAGCATCGCATGAGTTTCTTTCAGTGTCTTGCCAAGCTTAAAACTGTACATTGATCTCTTGGTCGTTCATGTTCCTGTTCGCAGTTCAGAACCAACGTACTAAACACACAATATGTCGAACAGGTCTTACATGGCACACACATGATGCTCAACTGAACATTGGGAGCAGGTGGTCAAAACCTGCTGCTACGCAGGTGCAGCGTTGTGTTGCCAACGTTCCTGGATCGAGCGTTCTGAATTCATTCACCGAAATTTGTCACAGGTTGAATGACAGTAGAACTGGAGGTGAAACTCCATGCCGCCACAACCTACTCCTGTCAAATAGCACTAAGGGGTCTGCTCAAGGCTTTCAGTCAATCCGATGGACAAAGTTTCATGGCCTTGCGCCACCTGAACACTGCAGATGTTTGGAATTTAATTCAGGCTTTTTGGCACACAATCTAATGAATAGAAATTCTATGCCACCACATCTCTTACCCTGCCAACATTCAACCAACAGGACTTTAACTGGGTAACAATGGTGTCAGATCATATCATGGCCACCAGGCGGGCTGTTTTAGAAAGTGTAAACTGCACGAGTCTCGGTGCAAAGGTTTTCACTGCGTCACACAAACAGGGTAACATCTACGTCGCTCAGTTTACAGGTTTATGAACATCAGATTTAAATGCTCTCACAGCAATCTTACCAATTGTTTAATACATCTCAGCCACCTTGACTGTGTACTAACATCTGAGCTATCAAAGCCAGGGTCCCTGCCTGTTGCAACTTGAGCAAAAACAAACTTCAAAACTCTCCCTGCTCAGAGGAAAGTAGCCGACCTAAAGAAGCTAATGATTTATTTAGGTCACCAGAATTAGTTCCCTTATACCATGTCCCATCCCCTAGTTCCTCTTGCATATCCCTTACTATTAGTGTTATCTTACAAAAAGGGCCTTTTCTATACGTATTCCAGCCATGTTTAATACCTTATTTATCAACAAGAACCTTGATATCTTTGTATCGTATCCTTCAGTCTTGATATTTTCGAAGTAACTTCATTTTCCTTCCTGTTCTTTCTTGTGTCTCTTGTATTTAAGTGTATTTTTGTTTGTTTATGTCTTATGTAATTGTAAAATATAGGATTGTACAGTGTACATTAGTGTCCTTTGCAAATGTTTGCATATTTTAAATTTTAGATTAATAAATTTTGTACATATCTTGGATCTTTAATTTGGCATTATGCTGTTGTCGATCCCAAATAAATACATATTTGTTTGGTGTTTATGACGCCTTTCAATGCACTTATTTTCCAAGCATCGGTAGAAAAATATAGCTATTGCCGTACACACGCCTACACGACTTAAAATGCACTAGTGTCGCAAAAATCTTGCGTAGAGTTTCCATATACTTGTTGGATAGTTTTTACTCAAGTATTCAATAGTATGTTTTCTCAGCACTTTCTCTTTCCTTGTCTCCTGCAGAATTGTCTTGAGGTTTAATTGTACGAGGCGTGTTTTTAAGTAAGGTCCGTTTGAAAATTAGTACACAACTAAAGGTTATTTCAAAATAGTAAATTTATTTTCAGAAAGTACGAACTTCACTATTTTTCAACATAGTTGCCAAGTTTGTTCAAACACTTATCATACCTCGTAACCAATTTTGAAATACCCTCTTCATAGAAACTTGCCGCCTGCTCCGATAACCAAGAGTTCACTGCCGTTTTCACGTCATTGTAATGGTTGCCACTGAAGTGATGTTTGAGGTGGAGGAACAGATGGTAGTCACTCTGCGCAAGATCAGGACTGTAGGGTGGGTGGTCTAAAACTTCCCAGCCAAAACTGTCCAATAAATCACAGGTCTGACCTGCAGTGTGAGGTCTTGCATTGTCATGGAGAAGGACAATTCCTTTTGTCAGCATGCCGCGTCTTGTTTTGAATCGCTCTGCGTAGCTTTCTCAGGGTTTGGCAGTATGCTTCTGCATTGATAGTGGTTCCTCGCTGCATGAAGTCTACCAACAAAACCCCATGCCTATCCCAAAACACCAACAGCATGATTTTGCGCTGGGACAGAGTGTTTGGCCTTCACCTTTACAGGCAAGTGTGTGTTGTCTCCATTCCATGCTCTGTTGCTTCGATTCGGGCGCGATATGCGAAACCCATGTTTAGTCTCCAGTTACGATCTGACTCAAGAAGACGTCACCTTTGTCATAACGAGTCAAGAACTTCATCGCACACTCAAATCTGGTTTTTGTGATCCTCTGTTCGGAGTTTCGGAACCCAGCGGGAGCAGTTTCCTAAACTTTAGGTGTTCAGAAACAATGTTGTAAAGCACTGATCTCGACACGTCAGGAAATTTGTTTGAGACACCTGTTATTGTGAAGCGCCTGTTCTCACGAATCTTCGCTTCAACAGAAGCCACCATATCGTCCGTAATCAAAGAAGGGCGACCGGAGCGGTCCTCATGGACGTTGTCATGGCCATCTTTGAATTCTCGCACCCACTTATGCACTTCGCTTTCACTCATACACTTCGCAAATCTGTTGAATTTCTGCAGCAGACAGGTTCCTTGCTGACAAAAACCGTATCACTGACCGAACCTCACAAGCGGCGGGAGAGTTGATAGTCTTAAACATTATGAAAGCACTGAACAGAACCGTACAAATTAGCTACAGAGCTGAAATGAGCACATTTAAAGATAAAAATTTCATTGTTCCGTATTGAAAGTATTAACGTTAAAAATTAAATAATTGAAAAAGAGGTTCAACCTATTCAATACATAAAAGAAAGGAATGTAGTGATTACATTCTTATTTAATAGTGATTAGAAATGGGACCGGTTTCAACCCTAGTCCAGGTCATCGTCAGCCGTTCAAAACATAAAAAACAAGAAAAACAATGCATATGAGAAAGAATAAGTGATCTCTGGATCGGTATAAGATGAAATATAAATTGATGATGGGGGTAGAAATTGTGAGTCACTTAAAATAAAACAGTACGTAATATTATGAAAGATAGTACGGCACACGCAATGATAAGTAAAGTCACTCAATGTTTATGAATAGTGGAGAACGGTCAAATGGGTCAGTTTTTACACTCTAAGGTACAAAGTCACAACACTATCGACCAACATATGAAGATCCATAAATATTTTGAAGTCGCAGACGAATAGATTTATAGAAGCAAACTGCCAGCTGGCAGTCTGCGACTTCAAAATATTTATGGATCTTCATATATTGTTCGATAGTGTTGTGACTTTGTACCTGACAGAGTGTAAAAACTGACCCATTTGACCGTTCACTATTCATAAACATTGAGTGACTTATCATTGCGTGTGCCGTACTACCTTTCATAATATTACGTACCGTTTTATTTTAAGTGACTCACTATTTCTACCCCCATCAATTTATATTTCATCTTATACCGATCCAGAGTTCACTTATTCTTTTTCATACGCATTGTTTTTCTTGTTTTTTATGTTTTGAACGGCTGACGATGACCTGGACTAGGTTTAAATCTAAGAATTTCATTTTTGTCCGTATTGAACTGAGAATGGAAGATAGGAAACTTAAAAGGGTCCACCTTTTCAATACAAAAATGTTTTGTTTATTTACAACATATATTTACATTTGGAACTAGTTTCGACACTGTTTGGCATCATCTTCAGCCAAAATGTGGGAAATAGGCTAGCATAAGCTAGCATGTAGTCCGACCTGGACTAGGGTCGAAACCGGTCCCATTTCTAATCACTTAAATAAGAATGTAATCACTACATTCCTTTTTTATGTATTGAATAGGTTGAACCTCTTTTTCAATTATTTAATTTTTAATGAAATTAGCACAGTTGTTTCCGAGGCATGCCAGTACACTACTCACGCACTCGTTGCGATATGCGCGCAAACTACTAGTGTCTACAACAAAACGGACCTTACTTACAAAATACGCTTTGTATTTACCTGTCTGAATATCTGCAATACTTGCGTCTTGCTTTTCCTAGTTTTACTGTGTGATCCATTTGGGGAGCAAATTATGTCTTCCACTGTATCCGTGTCTAATTTTTTACTTCTCATTCCCTTGTTACCTTTAAATTTTTTGGTATCTTGCATTTGTATCCTTCCCTTGCTGTGCAGTCATGTGTTCAGTAAACTGCTTTCTCCTCTGCTTCCACAGTTCTGGACTGTGGATGTTGCAAGATAGTCTCCATTCGCTTCATAGTTCTGTCCCCTACTCTGTCATCACTCTCTTGCCTGCCTACCACAAAACTAGCCTTCCCACTTGTTGCTGACAGAGCTTTCTTCCATTTCCTGTAGCTGCTTGCCTTTCCAAGAATCTGCTACTGCCATTAGTCCGTTTCCCTGGATATATTCTTTGAGACCCAGGTTACGTGATTTACCTAAGTGAAAGCGTAGCTTTCTCAGGTATTTCATCTCTTCCAAATCTAGTTTCTTTCTGATCCACATTTTAGTCCCTTTCAAGTTCACAGCATTTTTCGAAACTGCACCTTTTACAGGTCTTCCCATGTTCTTTCCTGTTCTAAAAACCTTGGCGACGTCACCCTCACTACAATCCACTTTCTCTGATCGGCAAGGTTACTTGAAATTTTCCTTATTGGAGCCTTCTAGTCCATGTATTACTACATTTCTCTTCATACCCTCCCAGACTTATCCTTTAAGTCTCTCAACCCTTTCTTCTAAGTCCAAAGTTTATTCTTAATTCCTCTAAATCAGACTTCTAGTCAAGCCTGCATTGTATGTCTCAACTCAGATTGTAGGTAGCTTTTTGTATCGTAACTCCTTACTCTGGCCCCTCTGGGCAACACTGACACACTAAGCAAAATGAGTTAAGGCTCATGGATCTTGTGGACCAAGCCCAAATGAACAGTATTGTCAAATTCAGTATTTCACTTAATGCACTTACATGGGTTTTCAAGGAGCAACAGAAACATTTTTGGTGCCATCGTCCAATGAATTTTTCAAAGAATTCCAATTTTTCTATAACTAAAAAGCAGTTTGCAAGAGCGCACTAGCTAATAATTTTCAGCTTGGTGTCTGAAACTTTATTTTTGTTCCAACTTGGCTCTAACTAACTCTAAGCTCAGTTTGTTCAATCATCCAACGTGCTTGAGTCAGTGTATCTGAGCAAACAGAGGTTGGTCAGGCTCACTGGGCTCCGAGTCCATTCATAACTCGGCCGCCACAGTCCACAGCAGGCTCACAAGCTTGAGCTTTCTTGGTTAGGGAAATTGTGAGCTGTGACTAATGATAGGCAACCACAGAGAACCATTCCAGGAACAATGCACACCGTAGTACCAGCACGTGCATTCATACTTTCCAGCCACTCTCAATTTAAGCAAGAAATTGAAGTTCTCACCTCTTTCTGGCTTTATAATACTGGAGCCAAGCACGAGACAGTCCTCTACAAACATTACCTACAATGTGCTCAATATTTGGCAGCAACAGAGATTGCTACTCACCTCTGCATACTGTTCCATTTTTCTTTAACCGTACGGTGTAGTTCAATATTAGAACTGGTACACTTGGCTACCTGCATTATGGTAGTATACAGCATTTCATAAATGAAGTATACATTTGCATGTCAGTGTTACCAGACCACTAGATTAATACCAGATCACATCAGTATTATTTTAAGTTGATAACAAAAGAACCAAGTTTCATTGTCCTTATGCAAACACAAATATGGCTCTATTATAAAATATTACATAATATGCTAAATGGTTAATAAACTTTGTTAAATGTTGATGATGCTTGTTTAAAGGGGCCTAGCCTCTAGGTCATCAGCCCCTACTGGTACAAATTGAGAGAATGTATTGACAAATTAAAAATCCAAAATCCCCCACTGACCAGAATTCAAAACGTGAGGACGAAGAATGAATGGATGGATATGAATTTAAAACTATCAGTGGATCCAACCCGCAGTTCATAACATTCACAGAAACTGACAAAACAGTATTACTGATCAAGGGACTGCTTCTAAAGCACAATACTGAAAAAATGCTTGCAGTCTAAAGGGGTCCAAAATCAAAGTCATCTGCCCCTCATAATGGTACTTATCCCTAGGAAAATAGAACCATGGTATTTGCCATGGTGCGGTACTAATCAAAAGTAGCATAGACTCGCGGTATTCCACACATTATGGTACTACTAACAGGCAATGAAATTCGCACATGTTATACAGACCTATGGTGTTTCGCACATTGCAACACCATTTTTCTTTTGCTTTTTGCTTTACGTCACATCGACAGATAGGTCTTATGGTGACGATGGGATAGGAAATGCCTAGGAGTGGGAACGATGCGGGCGTGGCCTTAAGGTACAGCCCCAGCATTTGCCTGGTGTGAAAATGGGAAACCACGGAAAACCATCTTCAAGGCTGCCGACAGTGGGGTTCGAACCCACTATCTCCCGGATGCAAGCTCACAGCTGCGCAACTAACCACAGGAACTCCCTATCCCGTGGTGTTCCTCATATAGTGGGTACTAATCATAGGCAAGCCAGAACCATGGTGTCGCTCATAGTGGTACTAATCACGGGTACTGTAAAAGCCGACAGTGCACTCTAAGTGGGGGGGGGGGCTGACCGCATAGTGCTCCTGTGTGCTAATCGTAAACCTATTTGATACCTGACAGTGGTACTACGTGCAAGTAAAAGCGACCCGTGGTGTTCCCCGCGTGGTGGTACTAATCACAAGTAGTTTCATGGTTCTAATACAATCATTCCTTGGTTGCCTCTTATGGCAGGCAGGGGATACCTTGAGTGTATTTGTCTGTGTCCCCCACCCACAGAGGGTTTGTTAAATGTTAGCAGTTTGATTTTTAGTCCAGGAATCCCTCATTCAAAATCATTGCACTGCATGATATAGATCTCATAGCCCAACCCTTTGTAAGGGTGTAGTGGTATAATGTGACAATCCTTTTGATCCTCCAGGAGTCTCTGCTTTCGGCATGGTGACTTGTTTGCTGTAAGCTCATCCTGGTCAAGCTCTTGATCTGGTCCATCCATCGTAACTATGCATGTCCTCTAGGTCTTTGGCAGTCGACTTTTCTGTGATAAGTATTTCCATTGCCTCCTGTCTTCTGGCAATATGACAGAAATATCTGAGTTGTTTTTGGTTGATAAAGGTCGACCGTCTTGTTCTGATGCAGAGCTGTTGCAGGATCGATTCGTTAGTATGGTGTGCTGTCCATGGTATTCACAGTAATCTCCTATAGCACCACATTTCTACAGCATGAATCCTGCGGCGATCCGTCTTCACCATCCAAGTTTCTGCTGCATAGGTCATGAAAGATCAGAGTTCGAATGAGGGTGAGCTTTGTCTTTGAAGTGATGGAGGTGTCCTTCCAGATACGAGTAAGTTTTGCTGTTGAATTTCTCGCAATCACAATGCACTTGCAGATCTCGGGTTCACAGTCTCTGGTATTTCTGACAATGGATCCTGGATACTCTAAGTGACTGAACCTCAATCAGCCATTCATGTTATGGAAGGTCTGTATTAAAACTGTCTTCAATCATCACTTTGGTCTTATTGTTGATCTCAAGACCATATTCTCTGCTTCGCTCGTCTAACCTCCGCATGATGGCTTCTAGTTCATGATCCGTTGCAATTATCACAGTGTCATCCGCATATCTGCGATTGTTAATTTTCCTGCCACCAACTGTGATGCTGTCACTCCAATCCTCGAGAATCCCCCTCAATGTACTCAATGTATACATTAAATAGGAGGGGGAAGAGAATGCAACCTTGTCGCACTCCAGACTAGTAGAAAAGATGTCTGAGAAGTTTCCATTAACTCACTGCCACAATGTTCAGAGAGTACAATATTGTTGAATCAGGTACACTGTCTCAGCATTGCCATCTCAATGAGTATATTCCTCAGCTTTGACCATTTCACCTTGTCGAAGGCTTTCTTTTAGTCCACGAAGCACAGGAACATCTTGATATTTTACTTCCTTGTCTTCTCTATGAGCTGTCTGATTAGGATCTGCTCACGAGTTCCTTTGCCTGGAACAAATCTGGCTTGTTCCTCCGATTTGTGGAAGTAAGAACGTCTTCAGCCTTTCGTTCAGCACCGTGAGCATGATTTTACTGGCATGGGAGAGGAGGGCTATCGTTCGATAGTTTGCACAGTCAAGTGGAGAACCTATCTTGAACAGTGGTACAAAAATGGAGTGGCATCACTGGCCCGGCTATCTTCAGACAACTTGGAGGATGTCAACACCTAGGTCACCCATGTTCTTCAGGATTTCAGTGATTACATCTTGGCCTGGCGCTTTCCAGTTTGTGGGTTACCAGTGAACAGCTTGATGCAGTATTCTCTCCATATTTTGGCAATGACCGCTGCATTTGTGATATCCCCTTGGTCATCTTTAATAATCTGAGTTTTAGGCATAAACTCTCGTGCCAAGTATTTCAACTTTTACAGTTCTGTGCTGTGATTTTTGGTCGCATGTGCCTCTAGTTCTGCACACAGTTTCTTAATGTGTTCATTCTTGTCTCTTCTACAAGCGTGTTCAATATCATTGCTCAATTTTTTCAATTAGTCCTTGTTCTGGATTTGTAACTGAGCCAGATGTTAAGTCTCATTTCAACCAGTACCAAAGTTTCGTCAGTCGTCCAGTGTTATCACTTCACTACGGTGTTCACCTTTGGGACCTTGCTCGCTGCATCTGTGATCCATTCTTCAATTCTATTCCAAGCCATGTCAGTGTTTCCCTCTAGGTCAGGTGACCCAGTGCTTCAGAGTGTTTCTTGAAAAGTAACTGGCTCAGGGGCCATTAACCTTTTCAAGTTTATTTTGACCAAGTTGTGGAACTTTCTTGTAGCTAGTTAGGTACTCTAATATATAACTACTAGTCAAAGCATTTCTTGTACCGCTTCTATTTTTCCATAAAAGGCTTAGTCATGGAATATGAATACCGAATAGTTTATTATCCTATCTTCTATGTATCCCTTACATGTCTCAAGAATTTGATTTGCCTTCTGTACAGAAAAACAGATTCAAAAGCATAATCTGTGAACAATGTGAGGAGAAGGTCCATTATGTACAATGCATCATGAGACCCGCGAACAGGTCTGTCACCAACGTGTTAGAATAAAACGTAAAAACCCTTGCACAACCATCAAACCACCTCTTCATTAGACTTAAACCATTATGAACATCAGCCATATTGCTAGAGAAAACAAAAGTACATTGAACTCGGTGTTAGAAATGAGGATTACTGAAAACTAAATGGTGGAATTAAGAACAGAAAAAGGAAGCCTGGATAGGCAAGGAATGAAAGCAGATAATGAAGCCAGCTAAGGCAGACATGACAGTTCTGGGAAATGCAATGCAATGAAATGCAATACTTAGAAAATATTAGGATTAAAACTGAAAGAATATACTGAACCTGGCACAATTATAAAAAAAATATTTGAAATAAAAATCATAGAATTTTTTAGAATATTGTAAGTTGTACTGACACATAGGTCTTATGGTGATTATGGGATTGGAAAGGCCTAAGGGTGGGAAGGAAGGGGTGTGGCATTAAGGTACAGCCCCAGCATTTGCCTGGTGTGAAAATTGGAAACCACAAAACAATTTTCAGGGCTGCCGACAGTAGGGTTCAATCATTAAAATTATCAAGCTTAACTCCAAGATGATAAAAAATGTGTAGAGCAATGAAAGGAATAGCAACTGCTTTGACTTTAAGGGAGCAATCAAATTTGTTTAAGTTTTCCAAACCAGGAAGCCACACTCAATGTAGTGGCGGGGGACAGACCGTTCCAGACTTCGGCGCTCAAAAACAGCCTTAAATACCACTTTGAGCCAAAACAGTTTCAAGAAGATAATCTCAGTTGCAAACAACTTTCCTTGTCAGTAAAGTATCTGCACCATCCATCAGACAATGTCTTTCTCATAACTGGAAAGAAGTTATGAGGGGCATACTATATTGTTTTACACTTAATTTTTTGTATGTCCAGGTATGGTTCACATTTCACCTTTGAAGGTGGTGATGTGTAACTAGTGTCTTGTTCCACCATTCGGGAGCAGCACACGCACAGGGGCCAACGAATGCACTCGTCAGCCATTTCATAACACTGTCAGCGAAGGTGCAGACAACATGGAAAGCAACCGTCAGGGACAGCGCTATATGATGTGGTTCCTATGGAAAGAAGGCGTGACCACTGCAGAAATTCATCGGCGCTTGGTGGTAGTCTATGGAGAAAATGCACAGTCAAGAAAAACTGTTTACAACTGGGTGGAAGGTTGGAAAACAGGGTGCACATCGGTGGACAAGGGAAACAAGGGAACAAGTTCTGGAAAGGAATGTGACCGTTAATACCAGCCAACATTGCCCGGGTGATACAGGCCATCCACGGAAACCAATGAATCACATTTATGGAAATGGAGGCAGCCACAGGAATTAGCCAAAACACCCTGCACGTAAAGTTAGGGAAGGTGTCATCCATGTCAGTGTCTAGACTCTTGTCTGCAGACAAAAAGCAGAGGCGTGGACAGAGAACTTTTGCATCACCATGATCAAGATCCAGCCGACTTCATGGCTAGGCTTGTGACCGGTGATGAGATATGGCTCCATTACCATGAGCCACAAACGAAACAATCTATGCAATGGAAGCCTAGGGGCAGTTCAAAGAAATGTTGAACATGAAGAAACCTATGAGTGATCATTTTTCAGAACTGGACACAGCTGTCAAGGTCTGGAGAGACTGACACACTGGTGACGAAAGTGCATACAGTTACAAGGAGATTATATTCAGAAGGTGGATGTAACAACTTGTGTAATGTACTTCATTTGGGTAGAAAGGATAAAACAATATAGTACACCCTTCGTTCATTGCTTTTCTTGACCAAAGATTCCAGAAAGTTGAACATATTCAGAGTTAATGAGGTAATTTAAGCTCCTAGACCAAATCCATATGCAGCAGGAGAAAACTGGAAAAGGTTTGATTAAAAATAGGGAAACTAGACCTATTTGCATTCTAGCAGTGGATATGAATCTACAATATGCATTTAAGGCTGCCACCCAGCTGGCACATTCCCTACCAATTATTCACCCTGCCTTTTCTTAAATTTATTGAACACTTGCTTTGCACAAGGCATTTGTAAACAAAATAACTGTCCTTATCATAATATAAAGCAGCGAATAGAACAAGATATTAAGCACAATAAAACTTAAATCTCTCTAGATATACACCCTTTCACTAGTTAGAGCTATACCAGCAGCTGCTAGGCTGTAACTGTACCTTTACTGGCCTGAGCTAGAGCGCCGAACTGTGCCCACCTTTGGTCTACTTGAAGTACAAACATTACCAGACTAAGAGGTTAGAAGTTTCTTCAAAAAACTGAAGCTTTCATTCCTAACACTTCTATCATTACCAAATGTCCAGCTCTATTGCTGGCCTTTGGTCACAGGGTTCCCAGGTTCTATTCCTGGCAGGGTCGGGAATTAAAACTATCAATGGTTAATTTCACTGGCACGGGGCTGCGTGTGTGTTTCCATCGTTTCATGCTCATTACGATGCGCAGGTCACCTAGAGGCATCAAATCAAAAGACCTGCGCCTGGCAAGCGAAACATGTCCTTTGACACTCCGACACTAAAAGCCATATGTTATTTCATTTATCATTACTGGTACCAATACTGAATGTTTAATGAACTCTCTGTATAAATGCAGATGACACCATCTCCTGCTCTAACACCTGCAGAACTACAGCCAGTCAACTGCTTTAAAACTGCATGTGATCACTTTGGTCTTGCCATCAATGCATAAAAAGGTACTTGCACAACCTGCCCCAGGTGTTCAGTATCTTCATCTTAGACACAATGGAGCAGGTTGATCACTTGCTATTTTGGAAGCATCTTACCTAAACAGTGTACCTGCAAACAAGATGTTGATAAAAGGATTGGGGCTACTCATCCAGCATTCAGACTTAATACAGAGTCTTCATGAATAACGACAAACTGCATACCAAACTGTACAAAGCTGTTATTTCCATGCTACTGTATGGATGTGAAACTTTGACACTATCGCCATGATATCAAAAACTAGTGCTTCCAACAAAAAATTATATACGTCTTGAGATAAGTGGGAGGATTATGTGGCAAACACAGCAGTTCGACAAAGCACAGCTTAACAGCATTGAGGCAACAATCATCGTTAATCAACAGATTGTTAGGCCACGTTCACCGCACGAGTGATACCAGGCTTCCCTGCCTAATTATTGTGAACTTGGCTCTGGCAGTAGACCTCATGGAGCCCCTTTTAAGCGCTTTAAGGACCAGCTGCAACTATAAATATACAGAAATGGGAAGAATGTGCTGTGGACCGTTCACTGTGGCAGAACACTACATCCACTGCTGTGAACTTGTTTGTAAGAGAACACAGCATAAATATCAAGAGGCCAAACAAGCAAGAAAATTATAACCCTACCTTCCTGCATCCATTCAGTGTGATTTGTGTTGGCATATGTTTTAAACCAAGATTGGTCTGTTTAGTCATTTTAAAAAGTATGTTTTGTATTTTTTCATTATTTTTATTTTATTTCATCAATAATTTCACTAAATTTTTTGTCCAATTTTCAGCAATAAAAGCTAAACCAAAAGATAGCTAATAATTTCCAGTAAAACATTTTATTTTTACCTATGTACAAGAAACGAGTTGTTCTGATGAAAACATTACATATATAAAAACAAGGATGGTTGGAAACAAATTATCCTGACACTTTAACAAGGAAGACCTAGCCTATGTACACAAGTTAATCAGTCTGAAAAATACATATATACCATGAGTTCCATATTACTGGGAGTCATTGAAAATGACCTCTCACTATCAAATAGTACTGACTGGGATCCATAAAGCCTCCATTGCAGAAAGAAGACTGGCAATCATATCAATACCTTTACCTGCTTTACATGACCTACCAATTAGATCCCTACGCACTGTGTATGGTTCAAGGTATTTTGACTCTGAAAGTTCTCGTAGGATGGGAATTTGGTTTATCTTTCTTTAAATCATATTTCATTATGCTTCTAGAGTCAAAAACCAATTCCACTTAATTTCATCCACATAATTTCATCAACTATTTTGTCATTTTGCTTAAAGGTAAATAGTTTTGCAAAAATTACATGAAAAACAGGTGCCTCCAGTCATAGCAAACATCCATATACCAAGTTGAATTGCTCACTTTATGCAGGAAGAAGTTAAACTCGGAACGAGTTACAGCCGCCAATGATGAATACTGTATGTATGTGAAAAAATCCATCCCTGATCGCACACTTCCAAATTTTATTATTATTGACTAAAATTTGTGCAGACCTCTACAGAAAAATCTACATCACATGTCATACCAGTATCTCATCTCATGCTGTGGTTTTCCATAATGAAGTGGTTTTTTTTCCTTCCTCATACTTTTGTCCACAACACTTTGCCATTTGTAGCAAGTAGTATTTATACCTCTTTCTAAAGCAGGGATATACTCAATTTTATTGGCAAATAAAGATGAAGTTTTATCTAGCCAAGAAATGTTACTTTTACAATCTGCTTTATATTGCACCGATACAGATGGGATTTATGGTGGCGATAGGATAGGAAAGGGCTACAAGTGGGAAGGAAGCAGCCGTGGATTTAATTAAGGTACAGTCCCAGCATTTGCCTGGTGTAAAAATGGGGGAAAAACAGAAAACCATCTTCAGGGCTGCCGACAGAGTGCTTCGAACCCGTTATCTCCCGAATGCAAACTCACAGCTGCATGCCCCTCACAGCACAACCAACTTGCTCGGTCCAAGAAATCTTTGATAATGTGCTCAAACTTTGAGCCAATCACTTTGCGTCAGAAAATGTACATTGTAAAAAAAATGATCAACTTTGACTTTCATTCAGTTCAAAATAACTACCACATACTGGAACACACACCTCGACCAAGTAAAGCAATTACAGACTACACACTTAAACACAAGCGACTTACTAAGGTATGCATTTCCCCAATTCACATGGAACAAATTCATTTTAAATTCAAAGTACTTCAACAGAAAGATACAGTTGAACCTGACATGCATATATCGAGGGGAAGAGAAGAAACTACTTTTAACTCAGAATTACTTAGAAATCAGACTTACAGTACATCACATATTTACTGAAAAAACAATGGAATAGACCTACATGTGTAAATCCTTGCAAATAATAAATAAAGACAGAAAATATTATTTTGAACTTTGTCCAACCTTAAAGAAATCAGATAGTTCGGCTTGTTTCACTTTTCTTGCATTAAGAATATAAATCTCCTTTAGCAAACTTAGTAATGAATTCAAAGCATTTTCACTACAACTCTTCGCACTGATGTAACGCCTACACACTTCGACTGCACTTAACACTTCACTCAGTTTAGGTGTCAAGATTCAAGCGAAACGCCGCGTTGTTGGCATAGATCAGCAATAATGTCTTCATCCGGTAGTTCTCCACATACAACCAGATTATCATCGAAAAGCACAAAAGTATTGAATTCTATACCCTCCGGTAGCGTTAGCTCATTGTTAGACAAAACTTCGTCCCCATAATCATTAGAGGCAGCCTCTTCTGGTAAGACACCAGGTTTGTGGCAACAGTTGCTGGTTGTGGAGGACGAGACCTGCTTCCAGGCAGCCGAAATAAAATCCATGGCTTGTAGCAAATTAACGGAGAGAGGTTCATTTCCTGCATCACTCAGTGTTATTAAATGTTGAACCAGCATTTTTCTATAATTCTTTTGCAAGTTGCTTTACGTCGCACTGACAATTATAGGTCTTATGGCGACGATACTTTGAAATTTGCTGTTCCCACGAAAGAAATTCTCATATTCAAACAAATTTACTGTATTTTATGTTGGTTCCGCACCAAAACCGCCCACTTTGCTTATCATGTATCTCAATCTTCGGCGGCGTGTCAAAAACGATCGAGGTAGTGGGGGAGCGAATGGGACTTGCCTTTGTTAAGCCGCCAGTAAGTAAGGGTCAACAATGTCACTCGGCGAAACTCTGTTCTGTTTCAGCACCGAAACCCGATCGCTCTACTTCCACCTATGCCAGCAAAGAGGAAACTTCATATGTACAGTAGTTTCTTTTTAAGAAGTGCATTCTCATTGCAATTACGCAAAACTCCGTTATATTTCACCGACACTTAATACGTATAACAGCGAATTACGTATAAAACGGATTACGTACAAATAAGGTTTAACACTTTTATATTATATTTTGCCAGGACTTAAAGGAAATTATGTACAAATACGAATTCTGTAGAACAGAGTTACGTATAAAGCAGGCTCAACTGTATACATCAATGGGAGAATTTAATCTTACACCCCCACCCCATTCTCTCATAAAAACAAGAACAGAACTGTTTCTTTATGCCCCCCCCATGGCACTACAGTCCTTGAAGGGCCTTGGCCTACCAAGCGACCACTGCTCAGCCCGAAGGCCTGCAGATTACGAGGTGTCGTGTGGTCAGCACGACGAATCATCTTGACCGTTATTCTTGGCTTTCTAGACCGGGGTTGCCATCTCACCGTCAGATAGCTCCAATTCTAATCACGTAGGCTGAGTGGACCTCGAACCAGCCCTCAGATCCAGGTAAAAATCCCTGACCTGGCCGGGAATCAAACCCGGGGCCTCCAGGTAAGAGGCAGGCAAGCTACCCCTACACCACAGGGCCGGCATTTCTTTATGCACAATATATTAAAAACAAGGAATCTTGAAGGTATTAAAAAGGAAAGAGCTACTTCTAAAAGAAACCACTTTGCAAAAACCAAATGATCATAAATATGTCTCCCAGTCATGGATACTAATTTCAGATGACCAACCATAAGACATTCGCTGAATGGTTGGTAGGTTACACATTAGTCACTCATTGTTTCATTACATTATACAAATTTTCGGATGACCCCACCAATAAGGCATATTTATGTCAAAAACTATTAAACCATAAGTCAAAATGCAGTAACACAGACCTGTTTCTGTAGGGAGGAATGATTTCCCAGGTAACGTGAACAGCATAGATGACTTGAGACTACGCTGAATGTGCTTGTCGAGTCTGCGGTACGGATGGAAACTTCACGCCAGGGCCTCTTCCAGTCTTCTCCGAGCTGCTTCTACGAGAAATGGACAGAGCTGATTCCACCTTCAATGCATTTTTTCAATTCTGGATATGTTGAGTTTACCTGGAAAATACAAGAAAAAATTTAGACAACCATTCATACCTATAAAGCTGACGAATACATGGCACACAGAAACAAGAAACACTCCTCCCAAAAGAAGAAATCTAGAAAGAAAACTAAGTATGGGAAAAGTTTGTTCCAAAGAAAGACTAGGAAACCACAATCCTCAGATAAGCATGCTATCTAAACAGTGCACTCTGCATTTCATTCTACAATACTGGGAACTGTCAAATCCCTAAGAGTTCAGCAAATCCTTGAGCTGCACCAGTCTCTTAGTATGTAGCAGCTTGTGATTAATGCTGATGGTTCTGCACTGTGATGCCCAGCCCATTGCAGTAAATGTAACAGACAAATCTAAATTAGTATTACATAGAGGAAGTGCCAATTGAGCTCTTGTGCAACCATCCTCCAACCCCATGGAAATGTCTAATTTATCTCCTTTACTTGTGTCCTGTCAGCAGGGAATCCAATGGAAATTTCTTAAATTTGTTTTAAAATTTTTTTTGTTTTGTATAACATTACAGTAGAGTCTCGCTCAACCGACCTTCGCTTATCCAACACTCCGTGTTATCCGACACTGGTAGGTTTAATTTGATCTTTAGGTGGATGCAATTCTGGGACACGGGGTGTGGAGGGTGCAACTGTGGGACAAGCACTAGCAGTCATGCGGTAGGATTTTGCAATGTAGTATTGGTTGGGTGCGGATGTTATAGTTTTCATATCCTCTCTGAGTATGGCGAGTAAACTTAAGAAAGTGATTGTTTCTGTGGAAGACAAGTAGAGTGGGTTAAAGAGACTGGACAAAGGGGAAACTCTCCAAATAATGGCTTCAGATTATGGTGTTGGACGCGTTACAGTGGAAGACTGGAAACATACGAGGGAATAAATTGAAAAGTGGTGCTCTACCAGAGTAACAAGTGATGCACTGAAAATTAGAAAAAAACGATGAAAAATGTGAGTACGAAAAAGTAAGTGAAGCACTATTTCTTTGGTTCACTAAAAACCAGGAAAAGGGCTTGTCAATATCTGGCCCCATTCTGCAAGAAATGGCGGTGTATATCCAGAAGGAGTTTAATAAAGGGACCCTGATTTTACTGCTATTGCTGGGTGGCTTGATCGGTGGGAAAAACGGTACGGCATTGGGCAGCTTAATATCTGTGGAGAAGAACTGTCAGCTAAATCCGGTAAGGTTGTGAAATTTAAAAGACAATTTCAAGAAATAATTCTTGCTGAAGGATTAACCGGTGATCAGATTTTTAATTGTGATGAGACTGGGCTGAATTTCAAGATGCTGACATCAAAACTCTTGCAGCCCAAGCCAAGACATCTGCACCTGGCTACAGGCGTAGTAAGAAAAGAGTACTGCATCTACTGTACAATTGAATTAATAAGACAATAAATAGAGTCCCGTAAAACATAGTACGTAATACAGTATAGCCTTCCTGTTTTAGTTCATTTTCAAAGTTATTCTGTATTATCCGACATTTTCGGTGATCCAACGTACTCCAGGTCCCGTTTAGGTCGGATAATCGAGACTCTACTGTATCTTGTTTTAGAAACTCTGTGTGTTGTATCAAAATTAAAATTTATGTGAATTTTAATATTTTCATTTGTTATCAAAACTTGTGATATGGAGTGTTCCTACACATGCAGTTTTAGAAGCACATTTCCTATTGCATAAAAAACTTCTGGAACATTTATTATCAGAAAGAAAGAAGAGACATGATTGGAGAAAATAAGAGTTCATGCAATTGGTGAATGTGAAAGTCGAAGGTAAAACCTGTTTTCTGATTGGTTCTCTTTGGTGGTTGCACAATTTCCTGTTTCTCAATCTTACCCGCTCCTTCGGTGGAAGCAAGGTAGTCTCTTGAGTCTGATTTTTTACCATCCTAGAGAGTGGACACCCTATCGGTCCTGTCACAGGATACCTGGTCTCAGGGTAAGCACATTTCTTTTCAGTTATGAACTTCATTTAAATGTAACAATTTCTTTGCTTGCGCAGGAGCTTATCCTCGAGATTCACATTCACCGCTAAATTTGTTGAGATGACAACTTTTCAGTTAAGACCTCATACATTTTGTTTAAGAGGCAATCTTTTTTTTAAAACCTTGTAACTAATAATATAATTAACTTATTTGTCAGGTTTTTCTCCCATAATTCTGTATCACCTAATATTCGCTCAAAATCTATACTCATTACTGCAAGAGTTTTAGGTAGTGATGCAAGTTTCCTGTGCCTCTATGTTAGGACTTTTTTCTAACTTGTGTAGATTGGGATTAGCCCTCATTTTGTGATCCTCTATGCACATTGTGCGCAATAAGTTATTATCTATCTAAATCGTCATGTATCGGATACTTCCTTTTAAAGTTGTGATTAAAATTTCTTTTTTGCATTGCACATGTCAGCAGGCGTAGTTAACACTTAAATTTACTTCATAAATATCTTGAAGTTTTATTTTGTTCTTTCGAGTTTTGCTTTGCCTTTTTAAAATAAATGTGTTATACAAGGGCAATAACTATCTATGTTTCCTTTCTTGAAAGGCTATGTTCCATTACTTCACAGGGTCCATGCCATTTTCCACATCCGTCTGTAGCAGTAAAGTTTCCCAACCTGTTTTATGTTTTGTAGTGCATTGCTTCTATTGAACCTTTTATTTTGCTGGGATTACTGTGTTCATAAATTTATTATTAATATTATTTTTATAAAAGATTTCGACAATACCAATCAAACTATACTCCACCAACACTTATGATGAGAAATACAAATGGAAAACTGGCACATAGTAACCAAGAGAATGCAGAAATTTTAGCTCAATACTTTGAAGAATTACTTAATAGTGAGGAACCAACACAATACCTAGAGTATGACCTTCATTCAAAAAATAAAACACCATTAGAAAAGGTTATACCACCAGTTTTACAATGAAGTGTTGAAAATCATCAATTCACTTAAAAATTACAAAGCTTCAGGGGAGAATCAACTAACTGCAGAAATATGGAAGAATGCTAATACACAAACCATTCAGAATTTACATGAATACCTCAGACATTTGGAATGCTGAAAAAATGCCCGAAGAGTGGAATATGGCAATAACACACCCTTTACATTAAAAAGGGTATAGATCAGATCCCAACAATTATCGGGGGATATCATTGCTGGATATCACTTACAAAATTTTTTCAAAGTTATTATACATGAGAATTCAAGAACAACTTGACTGTGAACTTTGAGAATACCAAGGAGGCTTTCGTCCAGGGAGAAGTTGTCCAGATCAAATTATCAGTTTAAAGTGGATTATGAAGCATCATAGGGTTAGAAACAAAAAGTTATCACTTTTGTTGATTTTAAAAAGGCGTATGATAGTACCCATTATGAGTCATTATTGAATATCCTAAAAGAATTTGGTTTACATCCAAAACTTATTCGCCTTAATGGAATTACTCTTAAGAACACTAAGTCAGATTTAGAAATGAACTCTCAAAGCCATTTGACATTAATACTGGACTTCAGCAGGGAGATGGACTCTCACCATTATTGTTTAATTGTGTGTTGGGAAAAATCCTGCAGGAATGGAATAAGATGCGTCAACCTAACATCAAGATTTGCAGAAAAATAAGACTCAATTGTTTAGCATTTGCTGATGATATGGAAGAAGCTAAATTGCAAATAGAAGAACTTTATAACATAGCAAGAAAAGTTGGATTGCAAATTTCATATGAAAAAACAGAAAGAATGCCAACCTTCCCTGTTACAGCACCAACCAATAACTTAGCCAATACCAAACAAATTAAAATTGTGAATAAGTTTAAATATCTTTGTGAAATAACTTGAACACCAATGAAAAATCATCAATAGAAAGCAGAACATTTAAGTTAAAAAAGGCACAACGAATTACATGGCCAACGTACAAGAAAAAAATCTCTTTCAATAAATGCTAAACTTCAACATACTGTTCCGTCATTAAACCTGAAGTGACTTATGCTTGTGAAACACTAAATTGAACACCAAAGCAACAACTGATACACTGCAAAAGGTTGACAGAAGGATACTCAGAACAATCATTAATAAAAAACATCAGGTGGATGGACAACGGAGATTATTACCTAATGCAGTGGTTTATAGGGAAAGTGAATCTATAATAGATACGATAAGAAAAAGAAGAATTTCCTTTTTCTGTCATCTTTCTAGATTAAATAATAGGATAATAAAACGACTACCAGTATTTAATTACTTTTGGAAAAGTAAAACAAAAAATGATTGGTTTAAAGAAGTTCAGAATGATTTAGAAGAGCTGAATATTACAATGAAGCAAATTGAAAATAAAGAAAAAAGGATTCTCAAGAACAAACAAATAAGATTGTCATTAAAAACTGTACAACACAAATATGTCATATGATGAAGAAAGGGCAGCCAGGTCAGCCAGAATGAAGGTTTTGGGAAAGGAAGATGATGCAAGCTAAATCTTCAGTTAATTCTTTATCAACATAAATGTATTTGGGTTTGATTTAAGTGCTCCAATGTGGGCGTGAACTATGTAAATAAATGTTATTTGCATAACCAAGCAGTTAATGCACAGAAAAAACAGGTACTGGTAAGCATACAGTTCAATTTGTAAGACTTCCTGATTGAACAACTTCAACAATATACATACACTTTTCCAAAAAACCAGTTAAAAAGTTACAAGAATTAAATATTTCTTTCCCTTAACAAAAATAATTTTGATCTAGTATCACTCATTTAAAGAAGTTCCAAGATATGTATGCAACTCACAGAACCAGCTTTCTGAACAGGAAATAATCACCTGATGCTTTTTTTTTTCCCCCCCCCCCCCACAGCCATCTTTGAAGAATTCACCTTCATCTCTACCACTACAGAGGAACATCATTACTTTAATGTTCACTCAGGTATTGACAATTACTTTTATGGCTTGCTTCATCTTTCCAGCTGTATTACAAATAATGAAAGACCACCTATTAAAACCTTTGAAGAAAGAATGTGTTTAAACCTTATAATTCTTCGCCACAGCACGGATCTAATAGCAAGATGCCTAGAGAGCAATGACCAACACAAATCAAGCTGGGCTTAAACGCCTTTCTCTCCTTTCATATTCAACAAAATGAAGTGGTGGTTGTGATTGTTTTAACAGACAACTAGGCAACCATCCTCTATAAAATGCTAAGAGAGACAAACCTGAAGAGATGCAACACTTAAAAAAATTAATGTAGTGGCCAAAGACAGACAAGGGCCACGAAGGGTGTGAAAGTTAAAGACTCCCAAGGCCTCAATACCTAATACAGTCGGGGTCTGAAAAGAATAAGAGTTGACCAAGGGAGGTCAGGATAGATGAAAGTGAAGAGACTGGCACAAGTATGTGGAAGCAATGCCAGGAATCAGCTCTGGGCCCCGTGGTAAACAACTCACATTCCCAAGTTGAAAGCTTCGAGCCCTTTTAATCACCTTACAACAGGCAGGGGATACTGTGGATGTTATTTTGCTGCCCCCACCAACAGAGGAACAAGACAAGGTCATCCCTAAAAGGGTGATAGGCCAAGAGAGGAGAGAGTGATTCTGCATGAGGATAAAGTGAATTCCAGGAATTGAGACATCTCAGCAAAATGGTTCCTCCAATACACACGAACAGGCAAGGTGTGCACACCACACAGAATATTATGGGCGGCTAACTACAGTTTCCTCCCATAGGCTCCCATCCATTTGTCTAAAATGCTGTCGCACCCAGATCCAAGCAAGGTTACCAGATCGCCAGTAAGTGAATTTGCTACCTATCTTTCGCTCGATAACAGTATGAAGAATGGGATCGCTAATCACTGTATCTCTTTCATTCTGTGGTTCTGCTGCTCTGCACATCGCACCTCACCTCTCAACTGCCCTAGGAGAAATCGGCATGACTAGTTGATTCCATTGCTGTAATATCTATGACACAGGGGGAAGTGCATCCAATTTTTAAAAATTGGTTTTTATTTTTACAATTTGCTTTATGTTATACCGGCACAGTTAGGTCTTATGGTGATGAGATAGGAAAGGCTCAGGAGTGGGAAGGAAGCAGCTGTGGTCTTAAGGTACAGTCCCAGCATTTGCCTGGTGTGAAAACAGGAAACTGTCTTCAGGGCTGCTGTCATTGAGGTTTGAACAACATCCAATTTTAAAAAGAATGTTATTCCCAAGACAGCAGGTGCTGACAAGTGTGAAAATGAACCACATCATTAGTGTCTCACCTCTACAAAATTCCAAAATCTAGACCTATCATTTACAGAAGAATGGAAAGAATTTTTAAGCTGAGTTGGGAGAAGATCAGTTTGGCTTCAGAAAAAAATAGGAACACATGAAGCAATCCTGGCTTTACAGGATCGAATTAAGGACAAGCCCACATACATGGCATTCATAGATCTAGAAAATGCAATTGATAACTTTGATGAGTAATACCAATATAGCAGGTCCGTTATTGGATATTATAAATTTTCCAGCGAACTCATTCCTGCTTGCCAGTGTTTCACCTCAGTGTGCTAAGTTGGGTTCATCAGTTGGTAAATAGCACACCTACAAAGAAGCATGGCTAGTGCATACCGTGGAGACCACTGCGTAGGCTAATTGGAGCCACCAGCAGTGCCAATGCACTATGAGCGTGTCATTTTCAAAAAATGATGCCTGCCTGACCATCAGAAATCCAGATGAATTCCATAGGGAACCTGAAAATGAAAAATTTATTATGTCCAATAATGGACCAACCATATTGGTATTATAAATTTACTCACAAATATTGCAGGTTCCCTATGGGAATTGGGATCTGTATCAACTGATTGGACCAAGCTATTTGAGATTCTGAAGGTGATAGGGATCAGATACCCAGGAAGAATTATCTATGAACTGTACCAGTGGCGGTGGCCTCTCAGGAGCACATGAGCACGTGAACACCCAGTTTTTAATAAATCTTTACACATTCATGGACAATTAAAAACTTTCCTTTCTTTTGACCTGATTTCAACAATCGATCAAAAGCATTCGACTTATATCGAAGCTCTGTTACACCGACAGTTGTTCGTTTTGACTGACAATGCAGCGAGCACACTGGATAATGCGCTATTGTGCTGAAGACTATATGCATGCGCAAAGCAGATGGCGTCATGGTTTATGCTCTTATATACCCATAAGCGAGGAGCACGGTAAGGTACGTGCCTTGCCGTCTAGAGCCACCCTCGAACCACTGGTAGTATTACAGTTGACCACAAGGGTCCACCACCTCCCCCATTACGGTTAGCCACAGCCTCGCAGGAGCTACTACTGCATTTACATTACCGGCAGATCTCGCTAGTAATTCTGAATAGGCATTTTCTGGCTCTTTGTGAACAGGTGTTCGTAACTGCAGGAAGAAATTTGCTTTATCTTGTGATTGGAAAATCTTTAAGTGAAATTAATTTGAGTTGTGTTTTGCTTCTGTATGATTTGTAACCATGGTATTCTTTGTGTAAGTGGAAATGAATTCAGTTCAGGTAATTTTAAACAGCAAAATATTAACCTATCAGGATAAATGAGAAATTAAAACCCTTGGACCAGACAGACTAGAGTTGATTATCGAAAAAAGTTACAAAAACTGACAAAACGCGAGTATAGGCATAAGTTTAAGAAAGAACTGTAGAAACCCGCATGTGGCTCTGGATGTAGATCTAGGAATGTGTTTTTGTTTGTATTGTAGAGCAAAAAAGAAGTGTATGGAATTCAGCTGGGTGCAAAGACCTTGCTCATTTGAGTGCAAAAATAAATAAACATGAAAATTCTCATGCACACAGACATGAGTACTGAATTCTCTATGCTAGTGTTGTCCATAATTTCCAAGATGAGAATAATTAACATGTGATACAGTAGAATCCTGATTGACCGAGATAATGTGGAGACTATTGGGGTCAATTCGGAAACTATTTTTTAAAAAATTGACTGGTCAATGCGGTACAAATTATTTCTATGCTCCTCTCTCTTCGGAGTCTGCAAGATCTGGATAAATTGCCGAATGGTATGGACATTTTTTTATCAAGCTGTTTTACGTCCCACCATCACAGATATGTCTCACGGCGACTATGGGATAGGAAAGGGCTAGGAGTGGGAAGCAATCAGCCTCAATTGAGGTACAGCTGCAGCATTTGCTTTGTGTGAAAATGGGGAACCACTGAAAACCATCTTTAAGGCTGCCGACAGTGGGGTTCGAACCCACTATCTCCCGAATGCAAGCTCATAGCTATGCACCCCCTGACCGCACGGCCAACTCTCTGAATTGACAGTCTGAGGAGTACAGATGAAAATTCAGAATAAAAGTACTGGAATGCAGTCAAAGTGATGCAGGAAATATTAGATTAGGAAATTAAGTCTTAAAGTAAGAACAGTAGATGAATCTTATTACTTGGGCAGTAAGAAACTAATGCAGTATCAAGGTCAGACTAGCACAAGCAAGGAAGACCAGAAATTTGCGCACTTCAAACCTTGATACAGGAATAAGATGTTTTTGAAGACTTGTGTGAAAGTGAAACCAACTGTAACTCCGAAAGTGAGGAAATTTAAGATGATTATGATGCTTGTTTAAAGGGGCCTAACCGAGGTCATCGGCCCCTAATGGTACAAAATGAAATGACAAACAAGTTCAAAATCATCCACTGACCAAAATAGAAAATGTCATGAAGAATGAATAGATGGACATGAACAAAAAAAAAAAAAAAAAAAACAGTGGACAACTCAAAAAAAAAGATCTAAATAATAGTGTTACTGACCAAGGGACCACTCATAAAGCACAATCTTGAATCTAGGATGCTTGATGTCAAAAGGGGTCCAAAATCCAGATCAAAGGCCCCTCAGAATGGTACTTATCGCTAGTAAAGTAGAACGATGGTATTTGTCATGTTGGGGTACTAATCAAAAGTAGCGAAGACTCACAGTGTTCCACACATAATGGTACTACTCACAAGTATTGTACGACTCACAGGTAACGCACACCCATGGTGTTCTCACACAATGGCGCCACTCATAACCAATGCAAGCCGATGGGGTTCCTCACCTAGGTGTACTAATCACGGGCGCCGGTATTCCCGTGGTGTTCGTCACATAGTGGGTACTAATCACAGGCAATGCAGACCAACAGTGTTGCTCATAGTGCTACTAATCACAGGCAACGCCCAGACCTGTGGTGTTTCTCACATGGGTGCGACTCTGGTACTGGAAACCCACAGTGACCCTCTCTCTGCTGCTACTAAGCACAAACCTATTTCGTACCTCATATAGTGGTACTACTCTCAAGTAAAGGTGACCCATGGTGTTCCCCGCGTGATGGTACTAATCAAAAGTAGTTTCATGGTTCTAAGACGATCATCCCTTGGTCGCCCCTTTTAGTCTCTTACGACAGGCAGGGGATACCATGGGTGTATTTTTCATCAGCATCCCCCATCCACAGCAGGTAGAGAGAGAAAAAAAGAAAAGGAAAGGATCTGTCACTTTGAAAAATGAAGTAAAGGACAAAGAAAGGCAAGGGCTACGAAGGGCATGAAAATGAAAGACTCCCTAGCCCTTGAATGCTCTAATACCGCCGGGGTCGGAAAAGAAGAGTTGAGTAAGGAAGGTCGGACAGGATAGAAGAAAGTGAGGAACCTGGCACAAGTGGAAGCAATACCAGGACTCAGCTAAGGGCTCCGTGGTCGCCAATCCACACTCCCAAGTTGACAGTCCCTTGGGTCCCTTTTAGTGGCCTCTTACGACAGGCAGGGGATACCGTGGGTGTATTCTTCGCCTGCATCCCCACCCACAGGGGGTGGTGTGTGTGATCCGCGAGAGGTATTTTATTTCCCTCAAGTCCGCCAGCAAGCCGGTTAGGACCCCCCTATCCACCACCTGGGACGCGCCACGTGGAAGTAACACGTCTCCCCCTGCTACGCCAGCGTAGTAGGTTCGTGGAGGAAATTTAAGCTTTTGAAATGTGATGTCATAGAACACTCAAGGCAAGATTGGTAGATCAAATCCCTAATGAAAAGATAATGAATTTTTATTTATTAGCTGAGGCACCTGAGCTAAAGCTCACTGTGGTGCAGTACATTCTAATATTATCATGCCTACAGAGTATTCATAAAGTAAATTAATACACTCCTGTTACATCAAATTAGTTAATTTTGGTTACATGAATAGATCTAACTATTACATATCACAACTTACATTAGTACCATAAAATATCAATATCTCGAATATGTATGTTTTGTTTTGTATAATTGAATTGTCTCATAATGATATGCTGTAAGAGTAAACAAGCAAACAAACTACTAAATATACAAGGAAAATATAACAGTTCAAAATTTAAATATATTTTTTTCTACATAAGATAATTCTTTAACTTAAATTATCAATTGATGAAAGAACAATATGACAGGATTTTGCCAGAAGAGAGAGGATACATCTTAAAAAAAGATAAGTATAGGCAGTACTGTAGGAACCCAAAATACCTGGGAGTCACCCTGGACATGTCCTTGACCTACAAGAATCACCTCTCAATGTGTCAGCCAAGATCAAGACCAGGAATAACCTTCAAAAGCTGGCGAGCACATCCTGGGGTGCTAATGCTCAAATCCTGATATCAACTGCTCTTTCACTTCCTTATTCTGTCGCTGAATATTGCTGTTCTACTTGGACTAGCACACATCCAGCTGAATCAAGCAATGTGTATCATTACAGGGTGCATCTGACCAACTAACACACACTGGCTTCCCACCCTAAGCCACATACCACCTACAGCCCTAAGATCACAATCACTGTTTAACTTATGGAAGAATAGAAAACAATCCTCACCTCCCTATTCATTCTGACATAGCTTCTCCAGCTAAATGACAAATCCAGACACCCTTCTTGGCATACTGCAATGAATCTACAGGACACCACCTTTAATGTATTGGACGCCTGGAAAGAAGAATGGCAACAGCAATCCTCGTTGCCACATTATCACATTAAGAACCCCTGCAAGTGCCCAGATGGATTTTTCCTTCTCAGACGGCAGTGGAAGATGCTAAACCTAATTAGGACCAGCCAAAGTAGATGTGGAGCCACTCTCTTCAAATGGGCATGGAAGACATCACCGTAACGTGACTGCGGAAAAGAGGAGCAGACAGTGGATCACATTGCATTTGAGAGTCCTTTGCGTGCTTATAGAGGCTCTGTAGAGGACTTCCTGTCTCAAGCGAAGCTCTTTTCTGACTTTCATCTTTTGATATGGAACTTAAGTTATGAAGTTGAGATGGTTGTTATACATATTGTATATAATATTGTATTCATACACTAAATAAATAAGAACAGTACAGGTAGACCAAGATATGAATATAACAAACTTGAGTAGATATAGGATGTAGAAGTTTTACAGAAATAAAATGGAAGGGCTCCAAACCAGAATATGGATGATGACCCAGACAACATCATTCCCATTAAAAACAGTTCTTTCTTTGGGGCTATGAAGTAGAATTTTTTAAGCTGTGTAGAAAGTTACAAATACAAATAGGAACACCATAGCGGTTAACTAGTTCGAGTCCCGTTGGTTGGAAAAATTTTCACTATCAGTATTTTGGCCAGCAGGATAGAAGTGGTGGTGTACATTTTATCACTAGATTGTGGGCCAAAAGCCTGGATTAAATTCTGAACATCACCGCAGTGTTCATATGCAGCGAGGGCATACGACCTCCTTTGTGCTATTCAACACGAGTCAATGTGCCAACACCGGGTTTCACCCTCTCCCTACTATCATACTGTATATCACTAAATCCATTTCATCCCAAGAAGAGCTTCCGGTCGTAAAAACTTGTTACGAAGATCTCTCTTCGTACCAGACCCTTTTTACTGTAACTTCTCACATCCCAATTTTTCTCACAAGAGAACGTTTGGGTCCTTTTACTGAAGTTTAAATGGGGAAGAAAAAAGTAAAAATTTAATACAATTTACTGAACAGTGAATACAAATAAGTATAGTACTTTTCAACTAATTTTCTTTCTTTTCACATTTTCACACTATGGAATCATGCGGAATGTGAGTGGGAGTTTGACAATAAGACATTTTCTCTAGCAACAGCCTCAAAATTTTATTGCATTTGCCAATAGATTAATTTAGGATATACAACGTACATTCTACATTAATTTACAGCACCTCATATGAGCTAGTCTGGAAATGTGTATTAAATCCTAAGAGGAAAGTGCTTTACGTCGCACCGACACAGATAGGTCTTATGGCGAAGGTGGGGTAGGAAAGGACTGGGAACTGGAAGGAAGTGGCCGTGGACTTAAGGTACAGCCCCGGCATTTGCCTGGTGTGAAAATGGGAAAGCACGGAAAACCATCTTCAGGGCTGCCGACAATGGGGCTCGAACCCACCATCTCCCAAGTACTGGATACTGGCCACACTTAAGCGACTGCAGCTATCGAGTTATATGAACAAAGGAATTATTAGTTATTATATAATTAAATAATGTTTAATAGGTTTTATTTGACTGCCTCGTTTTTTACGGCTAAGCTCCTGAACTACCAACCATGAATCACTTAGATGTTCGTCCTTAACTTCAATTGCTTCTTTTTTCAGGAACTACTCTACAGAACTATGACTAACTGATGCCAAAGTCTGTTATAACAATTTATTCAATTGCAACACAAACATACGAACAAAATTAAAAGTTAAAAACTGTTCAAATGAAGTTTGAAAAGTATCAAACCATACAATTTTTATTGTTATCAGGCTAAGAGCTCCTTCAAAACTTGGTTGACTGACAACACCAACTTCTTATCGTTATACATTCGTTGTCGAATAAATGAGTGACAACGGTTAAATGTTCTGCAAAATTTGTGGGTAATACGATCCCAGGTACACTACACAGCAAGAAAGCATTTTTTAAAGAAAATTATATTGTGATATCAATTTTTATTGCTGTAATTTTTAAATAATTTGGTGCAGGTCTTGACTGTCGAACATATTGCGGTGCTGCAAGAGATGGCATGGGCAAGCATTTGTTTACACTCAACACGAAAAACTGCTGCTAGATGCAATCAAGTGGAGATTCCTCTAAGCACAAATTGTAAGGAAAAAAGAAGGAAAGAACTATTTCGACCGATTCTGAAAAATAGCCCTTATTTCCGTGAAAGGCCAATTTAAGGGATGAGTTTATGAGTACTTTGTCAGATGAAGGCTGTGTACCACGGTAGGATTGGTATGCTTAGAAATACAGCAAGTTTTAGAAACTTCTTGTACACTGGAATTTAATCATTTTTAAATTTAAAATGTATTAGTTTTAAGTATGATACTCCACCCACATTCTAATTATTTTACCCTCTTACAGCTCACATTTCTAATAAATTTATACCAGGAGAATGAAATATAACTCATGGCAACTATGACAATAAACAAAGTGAGGAAGAAAAAGACTGATGAAACAATGTTGGAAGACTGGTTACAGTACCAGTACAGAAGACTTTGCGCAATTAGAGTAGCAGCGAATAGTTTTTAAAATAAAAAGTAGATTGTGCGTTAACAGTGTAGAAACGAGAAGCTTGTTGTGATGTTAAACGACGTACCGGTATTTACGAGAAATCCACAGGCCTGAAAATGTCATGCAATACCGACACGTAGAATGTATTATTGTACAATTATGTTATTAGCTTTACGTCCCATTACTACTTTTCAGGTTTTCTGAGTCACCGAGGTGCACTTATGTATTCCTTCAGAAGTTCTTTTAAGTGCCATTAAATCTACCGACACGAGGCTGACGTACTTGAGTACCTTCAAATACCACCGGATTTAACAAGATCGAGCCTGCCAAGTTTATTACTGTTGTTAGTACTATGTCATTAAATTCTATTATCATTGTTATCTAATTTATTTATTTATGCCTAGTGCAAACGATTGCCAGTACTAATAAAGAGAAAACCAGGCATTGATTAATAATAGGTAACAATAATGTTAATGTTATTGGCTTTATGTCCCACTAAGAAATGAAATGGCGTATGGTTTTTAGTGCCAGCAGTGTCCGAGGACAAGTTCAGCTCACTAGATGCAGATCTTTGACTCCCGTAGGCGACATGCGCGTCGTGGTGGAGAAATGAAGACATACAGTACACCTAGGCCCCGTGTCAGCGAAATTAACCAATTTTGGATAAGATTCCCGACCCTGCTGGGACCCTGTGACCAAAGGCCAGCACGCTAACCATGGAGCCGGACGTCCCACTAAGTTAATTTTAAGGTTTCCGGAGAAGCCGAGGTGCCGGAGTTTAGTCCCGAAGTAGTTCTTTTGTGTGCCAGTAAATCTACCGACACAAGGATAACGTATTTGAGCACCTTGAAATACCACCGGACTGAGCCAGGATCGAACCTGCCAAGTTGGGGTCAGAAGGCCAGCGTCTTAATCGTCTGAGCCAAACAGCCCGGCAGGCATTGAATAAATCACAATCTTGCTTACAAAGTTCATAAGCAGTTAACTTAATTCTATTTATTAAAGGAAACCAGTGGCTAAAATCATTTCACCTCACATTCCTCATTCTCATCTGACATTCAAGTAGTTTTCCTCGGAGCATCGATGTCAAGAAGAAACGTAAGTAGATTACAACCCAACCCAAACACATTTTTCCTCTCAATGGAGAAGCCCTACTAGATTTCATTTTCTGAATTCTTTTATGCTCTCGGTGGAAAGCTGAGTGCATATTTTTAATTTCCTTCCGTTCCTGGACACTGCAGTCATTTTTCTGAGAGCCGTTTCAACTTGTCCTTAATGCTATTGTTATAATCACTCTAAGTAACATTCCACAATTCCGGAGCATTGTGGTAATCCTCAAATTGAGTGTTTTCAATAGCCCACTTCATCTTGCCGCACGGAAACTGTAGCACCGATCCACAGTGACGGGATCCCGGGGCGACACTGTTCGACAAGCACATTTGAGGCATGCGCCACCAGGGAGTGTTTGACAGACCGCAACATGTCTAATGCCACACAACCGCACGCTAGGGTACATGTCGCGCCGTGTTTCCTCAATTGAAAGTCGACTGCAACATGCGTCAATGTCCCATGCTCTATGTCGCCTCTGTGGAATCCCACCTTAACGTATATTACCGGTACGTCGCAATTTTACTCTACGGAACGTGCCGTACGATTGCTTTTAATGAAGTTCAATAAATCAACATTAATCTCCATTTAGGACAGTCGCTCAGGTGGCAGATTCCCTATCTGTTTTCCTACGGTAGCATTTTCTTAAATTTACTGCGAAGAATTTGGAAATTTAACATCTCCCTTGGTAAATTATTCCAATCCCTAACTCCCCTACCTATAAACTAGTATTTGTCCCATTTTTTTCTCTTGAATTCCAGCCTTATCTTCGTATTGCGATATTTCCTAATTTATAAAACACCAAACTTATTCGTCTACTCCAAAGTCTTCTCAGCTCAAACTTTGCAACATTTTCGTAACGCTACATCTCTTGTCGGAAATCACCCAGAACAAATCGAGCTGCTTTTCTTTGGATTTTTTCCCCCTTTAGTTCTTGAATCAGGTAATCCTGGTGAGGGTACCATACACTGGAACCGGAGACGTATGCCCTTTACATCCTTACTCCTACATACCCTCAATCGTGTGCAGAGAACTGTAGCCTTTATTTACAACACCGTTTATGTAATTACCCCAACGAAGACCTTTCATTATATAAACACCTAGGTACGTAGTGATTTCCAGAAGAAACTTCCACCCCATCAGCGCGGTAATTAAAATTGGAAGGGTTTTTCCTATTAGTGAAACTCAACCTGACTTAACCTCGGTTATCATAATACCGTTGCCTGCTGTCTGTCTCAACACTTGCAAAGTCTCTTTGCAGTTGCTCACAATCGCGTAACGTATTTATTACTGTATACAGTAAAACATCCGCAAAAAAGCCTCCGATTCCCGTTCTTTACTCATATAACTTATAAAAGAAAAAGGTCCAATAATACTGCCTTGAGGAATTCCCCTCTTACAGGATCAGAAAAAGTTTCACCTACTCTAATTCTGAGATTATCTAGAAATATAGTCACCCATTCAGTCACTTTTGTCTAGTCCAATAGCCCTCATGTTTGCCACAATAGTCTCCCATTATCTACCCTTTGATACGTCAACCGCGATGCAGTCCATTTGACCTGTATCCAAGTTACCCACTATAACTTGCTGGAATCGTACAAGTTAAGCTTCAGTGGTATAACCTTTCCTAAACCTGAACTGCCTTCTATCGAACCAGTTTCGCAAACATGTCTAATGTAATCAGAAATAATGCTTTCCCGAAGCTTGCATGCAACGCGTGTCAAACTTGCTGGCCTGTAATTTTCAGCTTTATGTGTATCACCGTTTCCTTTATACACAGGGGCTACTATAGCAACTCTCCATTAATTTGGAATAGTTCCTTTATGCAAACAATAGGCAAATTTTTCAGATATGGCTGGCCTACTATCTCCCAACCCAATGTCCTTAGTTATATCCCCGGAAGTTAGAATAGGGAAGAATGAAAGAGTATAATATAGACACTTGCCGAACACTGGATGTAAATACGTGTAGTACTTTTCAACTCGAGATAGAACTTCTGTAAATATAACACTACCTAATTCACAGCTAATTAGAACTAACGAAAACGTTTAAGTTTCAATGCTTGCTGGTACCAATTTGACAGATACGTAGGACAATTCCTGCTTTCATCCTCGTGACTAAGCTATAATTTATAACTAAGCAATATTTTAGCTCAACTCTTAAGTATACGATTAACAAGTCAACAGCTAACGTTGGATGATATTCAATCAATTACCAGAAGACTGACAAATATTGTTCATATGAGCTAATAGCCTTACCTGTCACGTCGTGCGATGGATACGGTGTGAACCCACACCTAGCACTTGCCGAGTGAGACTGCGACAGCGCTGTGATCCAATGCAGAGCATCTAGAGCAAAGAGGATACGGTATAGAGATCAAAGAGAATGAGAATAATAGAGATAGTCCAGTCAAGACCGACTACAATCTTGGTCCAGTCCAAAGAGTCCTTACACCAAACTGAAGGGCGCATGCGCGAACTTTCTCCTCCCTTCGTGGTGACTTGGTGGTGACAGATCCCATTCGCCGCTCCCATGATTACGCGTTACAAATGTAAGGAGGAAATAGTTTTATGTATACCTATATTATTAATTAGGATTGAATTTCTACAAAATATGTGTTAATTAATAAACTTTCTTGTAAGATCGATATGACTTCTAATTTCATAAATGATTATAACTGTATAATAATAATAATAATAATAATAATAATAATAATAATAATAATAATAATAATAATAATAATAATAATAATAATAATAGTAACAACAACACCGGGCGAGTTGGCCGTGCAAATAGGGGCGCGCAGCTGTGACTTGCATCCGGGAGATAGTGGGTTCAAACCCCCTGTCAGCGGCCCTGAATATGGTTTTCCGTGGTTTCCCATTTTCACAACAGGCAAATGCTGGGGCTGTACCTTAATTAAGGCTACGGCCGCTGCCTTCCCATTCCTAGGCCTTTCCTATTCCATCGTCATCATATGACCTATCTATGTCGGTGCGACGTAAAGCAGGTATAATAATAATAATAATAATAATAATAATAATAATAATAATAATAATAATAATAATAATAATAATAATAATAATAATAATAATAATAATAATAATAATAATTGTTACCGTGGTTTGGTGGATTAGCAGAGGTGAAAGAAGGTGCGGGGGTGAACGGGCCTCAAAATACGAAATTAAAGTTAAGATAAAATTTAACAAGGTTATATTTTCTTAGCAAAATCAAGAAATAACAATAATGGCAGGTACAGAGTAGCAAGGTAACAAATTACAATTACAGTATTTACAGGATTTGGGCTTCGAGCCCCGAACTCACAATTCTTGGGCAATTAGCCCAACTTTACCCCAAAACAAGTTTTAACAGAGGGGCAGAAAACCCCATTCATGCCCAGGAGCACTTGCTCCAAAATTACACAGTAAAGCCTCCTCGAGGCATACAACACTCAATTTTCAAGAAAGAGCCACTCGCTCTCAAACCTTAAGCCTATCAAAGGCCACCCCAAACTCCACTTTCAAGTTGTCCTCCAAGGACACGAAAACAGGGGTAAAATACCCAACCTACGGAGGCCTATTAAGAGAGAAAAGGTTAATTACATGGCCTCTAAAATACCAATTTGAGAGGAGGCGATCTGCACTCCTAATACATTTGTTTAAAACCTAATCTGGCACTTGGCCGCTAATGCAAGGGCTAATCCCATACTAAAGAGGTGACTTTAGAAAGAAACGATTTACATTACGTTAAGGAAGAATTGGTTGTGAAAAGTAAGTTACCCTCAAAACAATATGAGTGGGAGCTCGAGAGGGTTAAGCACTCTCTATCCCAATATGTAGCTTAAAAGAGAATAGATACAAAGAGTCGTTACATTTTAGGGAAAAGTTACATGGTGGAAAAACTTAGGACCCGCCTCGAGAGTTAAACTGCTGAGCTAGCTAGAAAAGAAGTTATTAAACGGCCATTACCTTGTTGTTGAACTGCTGCCCGAAGAAAGAGGCGCTTCCCGCCCCCTGCTATGTACTTTACACACTGAACGATGGTACTGAAGTGGCCCGGAGACCCTAAAATCAGCAGTTTATATACTCTCGCGGAAAGTTCGAGGCGTTTGAGGAATGAGAACACCCTCCCACAAAAACTTTATTGGCTAGGGTTAAGCAATATATCCCCTTTGGGGAAGATACACCGGATTGGTTATAAATTAATTAAAGAAATTCGGGATTGGCTAAATTCAAAACAAGGGGAAGGAAAGGGTTAAACAATAACAGAAAGAAATTTAACAAGAAACAAACTTTTGAAATAAAAATTTCTCCAAAAAACAGTTCTTTCACTTCGCACTAGGGTGCACTATTGTAGTTCTTCAGTAGTGTCCTCTAGAAGAGAAAGTTCACACTTCTTACTACAGGTAAAACAAAAATACATCAAAATCGACCCAGTTCAGAAACTTCAAAATTTCCAAGTAGTGACATCTTCTGAGAAATTTGAAAATTAATACATTAGATAAAGTTCAGACTTCCTCCACCAGAGGAGTTTCAACTGGCGCAAAGTTTGAATTAGCGGCGTGGAGGTGTACCGCCCGGTACAATAATAATAATAATAATTAGATATTAAAAGAATAAAAATAATAAGCAAGGGCTTCCGTGAAGAAGAACGGCGGATGGAAAGGAGACAGGCTGCCAGGGAGAGAATATAACGTCACTGGGCTGCAAAGAAAGCTTCTAAAAATGTGTAAATATTGCTTATTGTGGTCTTGAAAATTATTATTATTATTATTATTATTATTATTTTATTATTATTATTATTATTATTATTATTATTATTATTATTATTATTATTATTATTATTATTATTATTATTATTATTATTATTATTATTACAATAACAACCGACTCCGCGAAATTCAGCAGGATTTCACAAAAAATAGAAGACGTTTAGAGAGAATCTACAGGGATATCAATTGCACAGCCCGTGCCTCAAAAAACCCAACTGGTCATTGGGTACCAACACAAAAAATAACTGCAAAATCTTAGCCCAATACTTCAACTCCCTTCTTAACTGCGAACCACTCCAAGAAAAACTTGTCTTCATCCCTCCGGTGTTCACACACCCGAACTCAAAAGCCCCGACTTCGAAGAAATTGAAGAGATCGTCAAGCAGCTTAAAAACAACAAAGCACCAGGAGAAGCTGGAATAATTGCTGAATTTTGGAACTAAATGATCCTACACGAACGCAAAAACTTCATAACATAATTTCAGACATGTAGACTACAGAGCTTATACCAGAAGACTGGAACTGTGCTGTGATTTACCCCTTACACAAAAAAGGGTGATAAGACGGACAATATCGGGCGAGTTGGCCGTGCGCGTAGAGGCGCGCGGCTGTAAGCTTGCATCCGGGAGATAGTAGGTTCGAGCAACACTATCGGCAGCCATGAAGATGGTTTTCCGTGGTTTCCCATTTTCACACCAGGCAAATGCTGGGGCTGTACCTTAATTAAGACCACGGCCGCTTCCTTCCAACTCCTAGGCCTTTCCTATCCCATCGTCGCCATAAAACCTATCTGTGTCGGTGCGACGTAAAGCCCCTAGCAAAAAAAAAGAGACGGACAACAACAATTACAAAGGAATCTCCTTGCTCCTGGTTGCTTACAAAATCCTCTCCAAAGCACTTTTAAACAGGACAGAACCGCAAGCGAATCCACTAATTGGCGACTACTAAGCCGGATTCAGAAAAGGGCGATCATTTGCTGAACAGATCTCGAACTTGAAGACGATACTACAAATGAGGAAATGCAGAAATACAGTAATTACATTTATCGACTTCAGAAAGGCATATGACTCAGTAGAACGTGAAACCCTCTTCAAAATCATGGAAGAATTCGGGATTGACAGAAAGACTCGAAATATCATTGGACAGACACGTCTTTACAGGAACAGTGTCCAAAGTGAAATTCATGGGCCAAATATCGGAGCCCTTTGAAATAAAAACTGGAGTCCGGCAGGGGGAGGGACTATCCCCTATGCTTTTCAATACTGTCCTAGAAAAGATCATTAGAGAATGGGAACCTCATTTAATCGAGAAGGTATCAAAAAAGAGAACCGAATTATAGTCAAGTGTCTCGTTTTCGCGAAAGACATTGCCATTATTACAGACAACAGAACTAAAGCAATACACGCAACGGAAAATCTACGTGAAATTTCGCATAAAACCGGACTACAAATCTCTTATGAGAAAACCCAGCATATGGAAAGACGACCAGAAAATAAATTCCCTCTAATCACACAATACGGTATAACCGCACAATTACCGGTAAGTCATTTTAAATACCTTGGTGAAACACAGTCCTCAGGACTAAACCGGTTCGCCAATGAACAAAGAATCATCAAGCTACAGTAGGCCTACAAGCTAACGTGAGTTCACTACAACAAGAAAAGCATTTCGATAGATGCAAAATTACGGCAGTATAAAACCGTAATTCTTCCAGAAGCAACCTATGCAGCCGAAACAATGGTGATTGACGTTCATTCTAAAATTAAGGACATAGAAAAACAGGAACGAAAAATTTTTCGGAAGATTTATGGGGCAGTCAAGATAAATGGCATCTGGATGAAGAGATCGCAGAACGATCTCTATGAAAAGATAAACACCATTACGGATGAAATCAGAAAACGCCGAGCAAAGTTTTACACACACATTTACAGAATGGACAACTCCAGAACGGCAAAGAAACTACTCAACATCGTAACAAATGGTAAATGCGGTACGGAATGGCTAAAATAGGCCAATCAATCACTACTGATCTGCATTTAGGGCAGTCGCCCAGGTGGCAGATTCCCTATCGGTTGTTTTCCTAGCGTTTTCTTAAATGATCGCAAAGAAATTGGGAAATTATTGAACATATCCCTAAAGTCACCACTCAAACTTATTCGTCTACTGATGTCCTCCCATACCATCTCTCCACTGACAGCTCGGAACATACCATTTAATCGAGCAGCTCGTCTCCCAAACTTTGCAACATTTTTGTAACGCTACTCTACGAAACATTAGGCACACACACACAAAAAAACTTAACAGTTCAAATCTGTTTAGACACGCGCCTCTTCACTAGTCGTAACTGAGAGCCGTGCAAGTAGCTGCTAGGCTGTACCTTACGTGAGAGCGCATACTCTTGAGCCGGAGCGCTGCTTACTGACCCGAATTGTGCCCGCATTTGACTTAAGTAATTAACTTATTTTAACGAGAAACCGATTTCTCGATCATGATCTCAGTTTGCACAGACTATGAATCTAAGACCCGGTCCAGTTCTTATCCTTTGATCTCTTGCTTGATTTCCTATTTCCTATATGGAGAGATGTAATCACGATTGCGTGTTCCTTTGTCGGTTGCTAGTGTAGTGTGTTGTCTGAATATGAGGAGAAAAGTTTCGGCGCAAACAAAAACACCCAGTCCCCGGGCCAGAAAAATCAATCAAAGGAGATTAAAATCCCAATCCGGCCGTGGATCGAACCCGGGACCCTCTGAACCGAAAGCCTCAACGCTGACCATTCAGCCCATGAGCCGGACAGCAAGTAGATATACAGTACTTATGTCTTCTAATATATCATTTAAGTCATGTTATTCCCGGTATACATGACTGGATTGTTGATGAATTTATTAGGGCATTTAAACTCAATCATCAACACCCACAGTTTATTCGTCTTACTGCTTAAGTTAGGAATGTTAGTAAAGTATATACCTCTTAAAATATAATAGTGAACATCGTAAATCATTGCGTAGGCTACCAGAATATTTTGAAGTGCGCGTAAGGTCTTTGTTGCATCCGTTCAGTATACGTAAACAGAGTAAGAGTAACTAATTTCTTTCAACGTAAGTTTGAAAGTGACCTGAATTTCTGTCCACTAGAAATTAAAAAAAGATAATAGTGCGATCATTGGCCTTCACGGCCTGTGACGTAACCACAACGTTGCTGTCGCTGAAGCGCACACACTGATCACTCGCCCGCCCACTTACATGGTGTGTGCTCACCCGCCGGCCGAAGCGCACCTCTGATCTACAATGAGTAAACAATGATTTTCCTAAAACATCACTCATTTCTCCTTTCCCCTACTATGAATATGACGCTTTTGATGGTTATTCGTCTGTCGGATGGAGACGTTAAACCTTGAGCAGACCCCTTGGTGTTATTGGGTTCTTCATCTTCTCTCCCTACCTAAATATCATGCCCATCATTTCACACTCGCAAATAAATAAATAAATAAATAAATAAATAAATAAATAAATAAATAAATAAATAAATAAATAAATAAATAAATAAATAAATAAATAAATAAATAAATAAATAAATAAATAAATAAATAAATAAATAAATATTTAAATCTAGAAATGCTACTTCCACTTCTGAGGGGGGACATGTTTCTGGGTTCATTCAGTATACGACTTAAGTGTGTGTACACGGGCGTATAACAGAGTGCATAGTCACTGACTTGTCATCGAGGCGACCGGGGTTCGAATTCCAGCGAATGAAAATGTAACTATCCTATCGGTACTCTGACATATATCTTATCAATTTCTTTAAAACATAATTGAAGACTTTGGGGGTTAATAATGACAACCTGCATTTTGTAAGTCCTGATATATAAAGGAACGAATGTTCACAAAATATTTAACTTACCGTACTGCTAAAATGTTGAATCTTTGAAATATCTTACTCAGTACAATGGCATATGCAACCCTTCTTTATATAACATCCTGAGAAAATTGCACACAGAACCAGTATTATATAGGTAATTAGAGTATATTAAACACTGAATATGCATATCAATTTGAGGGTTGTAATTGTTTACATGCAATATTGATAAACGTAGTGAACTGAAATTGCAAGAAAACATCTGTTCCTGAAGTTCTTTGTTTACCGCCCTAGATAAGGAAGAACAAAAACTTCATGTTGGATATAAGTGTTTAAACAAAGAATTGAAAAGCCAAAAATATGAGGGTTATCACTTTTTACCTCCCGAGCGTCTTCAATTATTATTACTCTCTGTTCGATACCCAGGCCCCAAGCCAGGGGAATTAACAGTATGAGATGGTTGATTCTAAGAATTGAACCCAAGCCATTGGACCAACGGCAAGCATTCTATCCATTCAGCCTTAAAGCTGGCCTTCAACTTCCTAAACCTTAGGTTACCATCTCGACTGATCAGGTGTTGAGTATTAGCAGTGGCAGAGGCCAGGGCAGTAGCTTGTGAAGCAGCCTTGACAGCACAGCAGGCTTCTCCGTTGGCTATTGCCTGCAGCTCAAAACGCTTAAAGATTGACGTTCACTAAACCAACTATCGAAAAGGGGTACCTAAGTCCAGTGGTAGCCCGCGTCTTGATCCCAGCATACACCACTACAAGATTGCACTGCAAACACCATTGGTCTGGACTGGTTAGGGTAATGCCAGGACAAGAGCATTGGTTTGGACTGGTTAGGATAGGATCTGGACGAGAGCATTGGTCTGGAGAAGCCAGTCATGTGGGAACAAGCAAAGGGGGGTCTGGGGGTGTAAGTCCCCAGGTTAGAGCGGCGAAGCGGCTTTAGGCTTCTAGTTTGCACTGCAAGCACTATTAGTCTGGACAGGTTAGGGTAGGGCCTGGATTAGACCATTGGTCGGGACAGGTTAGGATAGGATCTGGTCAAGAGCATTGGTCTCTAGTGGTTAGGGTAGGATCTGGGCAAGAGCCTTGGTCTGGACTGGTTAGGATAGGACATGGACAAGAGCATTAGGCTGGATAGACCAGTCATATGGGGACAAGGGAAAGTGGTCTGGGGGCGTATGTTCCCAGGGTAGAGCCGCGAAGGGGCCATAGGGCTCTAGGTTGCACTGCAAACACCATTAGTCTGGACTGGTTAGGGTAGGACCTGGACTAGACCATTGGACTGGACTGGTTAGGATAGGGGCTAGGCAAGAGGATTGGTCTGGATAGACCCACCATATGGGGACAAGCATTCGAAAGTCGAGGCCTAAAGGCTGGTCTCCACTGATTCATATTTAACAACAACATGTTAAATGTTAACTGGTGACACCATCAACATGTTCAATGTTAAATGTTGAATACTGTTTCATTTAACATTGTGTCCACACTTAATAAACATATTAAACTTTACTTTATTTGTTTATGTATAGGCCCTAAGTAGTTCATCATATCAATTTGTGGTAATACATTTAGTTGGTGTCTATTATTTTCAAATAAGGACAATGGACACAGATGAAGGGAATTTCGCCCTTTGTTATTGCCACCTTTGCTTCTTGTTATGACTTAGAAATGCAGTTTTATTAGACATATTTCCTCCCCTCATCCTGCTCATTGCTGCAAAAGCAAACCACTTTGGAGTATAAATTTCGTCCGCTCACGCACTCGGAGCGGATTATTTTTCAATGCAGTCGCGGGAACAATTATAGATAATTTAGAGATCCTGAAAACTGTCAGCTTTCTTCGCTTTATCTCTGCATTCCTTTGATGAGGCATCCCACAAACAAGGCCTTTCTATTATATCATTAATTAAGACTAAAGTAATCTTCTTCCACTCCATTTCTGACTATAAATTTTAGTGTAGTGCAGAGAGAACGACACACGTGCGCGTACCGGTACTGTATTTGTAGCTTATAACAAAGAGAATGGGTGTTGCGGAGTGTTGTAACTATAATCCTACTTCACGAGAAGCACGTCGTTTGCGTCCTTTGGCTATCTGTTGACATGGAAACGGCAAAGAATTTGCCGAAGTGTGCCAACATCTCACGAACAACGAATTGACTTGACATGTTTTCCACTTGGAGCGGAAAACACGCCAACATGTTAAAAGTGTTATTCTCAACATTCTGAGTTAACATGCAAAGTCAATTGGAAGACAAAATCGCAATATACATGTCAATTGTAACATGTTAAATTTGACATGTTGGTATTAAATGTTAATCAGTGGAGACCAGCCTTGAAGCAGCTGCCGTAGCGCAGTGTAAAACACGGTGCGTTCGGTCTTAATTTGTATGAGGTACCCTGCACAAAATGGTCACCTCAATTTATGTTAATATAGTTTGACTTATTAGTGCCCTTGTATATTTCCTGGGTTTCCGTTATATGGTAAGCGTGAGCTACAACCAGCCTGCAAGCTGACAATATGTTTAAAAATCTCTGTCCTTACTGCTTATTGAAGAAGGAAAGAAAATTTGTTGACCCAGCACTTTAATTTCCTTTGTACATCCTGCTCTGTTTCTCCCCAAATGGCAACATCATCTGCAAACACTAATGCATTCAAATCTCCAGGTTCTGCAGCTTTAATTTCTTTAATTATTACATCCATGAGTGCAAGGAAAAGTAGTGGAGATGTGCAGTCCTTTTCGACTGGAAGATCCTTCGTCATTCGTCCAGTAGTAATACATTATATGGGGACAGAGTGCTGGCCAGTCACAAAATGTCATGGAAATGAGGATGCTTCGATGACCTCTGGGACTGACTAAATTGGACCATGCAAGAAACCAGGATGTCAGAGCGCGTCCAATTACTGATAACATGTGGGAAACTCTCCTGAGATGGTATAGTCATGTACTGCGCAGCAGTAGCAACTCGGTTGCGAAGATGAGACCATACCCTATCTCATCTCATCTCATCTCATCTCCTATGTGTCATCGATATCCACCTCTGAGAAATTCATCTTCATTTTATTTGAAACTATATACACCACCTTCAACACGAACTAAGATGATAGACCTGAAAGTAGTAATATCACTGAACATAACACAAAAGTTATAAACAACACTACTAGTAGAATTGACATAATGTATAATTCCTTTATTGACCCGCTACCGCTCAGTACACAAAGACAGAAAGCACAAAGTCATCGAACACAAAGAACTGGTAGCTTGCCATGGATATCTTCTGAACTTCTCAGCCTTATGAAGCGACGTGACATTTTACATGCAAAACTTAAAAATCCCACCCTAAAGAATAACATCACTCTCAATCAGGAATATCGCAGGTGTAGAAACAATGTGACAAATCTAAAAAGGAGCTTAAAAAACAAATATTACTCAGAAAAATTGAGAATTCGTAACAAGAACCCAAAGGAAACGTGGAAAATAATCAATGAAATCATACATAACAGAAAAACAACAAAAGGCTATAATTGTACATCTCTAGAAGTAGATAACAAGATAATTCAAGACAGTCAGGAAATATGTGAATCGTTAAATTTTTATTTTTCAAATATTGCTAAAACCCTGGCTTCAGAAATCCCTCTCCAGAGCACTGAAACACTTGGGGTTCCTAGTTACTTGAACTCATTTTACCTACATCCAACTGATGAAACAGAAGTAAGCTCTATAATATCAAATCTAAAAAAAACAAGAGTAGCTGTGGGCAGGACGGTATAACTGCCAACTTTCTAAAAGAATTCCAGGATTATTTAAGCGGGATGCTAACCGATATCATTAACGAATCCTTGGCATCTGGTGCATTACCTAGTGAGCTAAAAGAAGCTAAAATAGTTCCTGTCTTCAAGGGTGGGGACGGGAGGAATCCTAGTAACTATAGGACTATCTGTATTCTTTCCATAATCTCCAAAATATTAGAAACTATTGTTAAAAAGAGACTTCTCACTTTTTAAAAAAAAATAATTTCTTTTACAATGCACAATATGGCTTTCATGAGAACTCTAACACTGAAATAGCAACCGTAGATCTCATAAATATGCTGCAAGAGTCAATAGATTTTAATAGTTTTGCTGGTGAGTTGTTTATAGATCTAAAGAAGGCCTTTGATACAGTGGACCATGAAAGACTGTTAGCTAAATTAGAGAGAGCAGGAATTCGTGGTGTTGCTTTGAAGTGGTTTGATAATTATCTGTCTGATAGAAACAATATGTAGTGCTGAATAACTGTAGTAGCTCAGCAATTAGGGTAAGTCATGGCGTTCCACAGGGGTCAGTATTAGGGCCGATTCTCTTTCTAGTCTACATCAATGACAATGCAACTTGCCGTTTGAAAAGACGTATCACACACTATGCCGACGACACAAACTTGTTCTATACTGGTTGCAATATAGACTCCATTGTTAAAGATATGCAGGAAGATCTCAATACTCTGTGCTTTTGGTTTCAAGCAAATAAATTAACAATTAATGTGCAAAAGACTAATTATATGATAATGACAAAACAAGGTCAGAATGAAATCCCGCACAGTAAAATATAAATGCTGAATACTGAGATAAAACTAGTTAGTACTGTCAAATATCTTGGGTTGGTAATTGATAGGAACTTGAACTGGACAGACCATGTTGAATACATTACTAAAAAGATCACACCTGTTGCAGGAATTTTAAAGAAACTTAGTTATCTTATCCCACAACATCTTCTAAACCATATCTACTACTCTTTAATTCATAGTCACCTACAATATTTGAATGTAATCTGGATGCGCTGTAAGAAGTCTAACTTGAATGAGCTAATGGTAGTACAAAATAGAGCTGTTAGAAATATACTTAATCTTCCCTACTTAACGCCAATAAAATATCTGTACTTAAGTGCTAAAATACCACCCCTAAGCATGAGTGCAGAATTCAATACAGCTGTACTCATATATAAAATAAAACATAAATTTATACAACACAACACTACATATACTCTGAATTCTGACAACCATACATATAGTACTAGGCATGCAAATGACTTTGCCTTATACAATGTTCGCTCTTATAAATATGGTATAAACAGCTTGAAGTTCTCTGCGATCCAGTTATTTAATAACATCCCTGTGGGGATAAAAACAGCACCAACTTTGGCAAAATTCAAACAAAGAGTCAAGCATTATTTTTGGGAAAGGTACAGTGTTGTTTATATCAAAATATCAGTTGTCATTTAAATCATTCTCCCAAACAATCTTGCAAACGGTCCGGAATTATTCTTGTACCTCTGCAACTTTTATGTTATGTAAATGTAAATACTCTGCAATCTGTTCTTGTACCTCTGCAACCCTGTGTTATGTATATATACCGTACTGTAAATACTCTGTAATCAATTCTTGTACGTCTGCAACTTTTATGTTATGCAAATGAAAATACTCTGTAATCCATTCTTGTACCTTTGCAACTTTCATGTTATGTAAATGTAAATACAGTCAGAAATAATTCTCTGTAATCCTCATATTGATGATATATATATTTTATATATTGTATGTGTTTATATGCTCAACCATTTACTAATAATCTTATATACACATACTATATTTTGATGTGTAAGTGCCCGCCAGTATTTAATGTCCTGTACAATTCCTATGTATGAGCCTGCAGGCTCGTTGGTATTGTTTGAAATAAATGAATGAATGAACGAACTCCACTTTTGATTCTATTCCTTCCTCCGGTACACCATACACGAACACATTCTTCTTTGATGATTCCTTCATCGCCAGCCTTACTTCTCTCGTCATTGCTGTCAGTTCCTCTTCCAGTGCATCCAGCTTCTTTCTCAAACTGCCTACTTCATCTTCTAGATCCACTAACTTATCATTTACCCCTCTAATTTCTTCTTTTATAATTTTTAATGCCTTCATCTCCTTTATTTGGGTTGAACGGTGTTGCATCATCTCATTAATTTCTTCTCCTTTACTCGCTTCCTTCACCACTCTATTGATTTCAAGTTACTCCCACCCGAATGGTCCCTGATTAGGATCCGGGTTCTTTTGTACACCTCCTACCACCAGCAGCATCGCTATAACCATGGCGCACAACATAATTTCCAGCAGCCGTTTAGAGCTGCTATTTTCTCTCCCCCTTTCTGGTCCAGTTTTCTTCCAACACCACCTTGCACCATGCCAACACCCAATTTCTTAACCTGTGTTGCTGCAGCGTTACTCCCATCGCTCACTCCTCAGTTCTACTCACAAGCCCGCAATGCACTCTCTTTCGCTCGTGACTCTGGAATGCTGTATTGCTGTTATACAGACCCGATAGTGCTGTTGAGTTTTTAACTGTATTTTTATTGTAGATTGCTTTGTTGTACTTTAATAGTAAAAATTTTCTTGCTAGTTGTGGAAAGAAATTTAAAAGAAAGAAGTCAACATGGCGCTGCTCATATGGTGAGTGTGTTCCCTTAATTGACTGATTGATATGATCTTAAGCAGAGCTATCTACAGTTAAAGCCGGAAGGTACGCTTGGCAACGCTGTATCCATCTTTCAAGCGGAGGCCGGGAGAAAAGGGGGCGTGTCCAATTTTGAATGACTTCACCTATATTCACTACATTTAGACCAACACGATGATTGTGATAAATGCACACTCTTCGTAAAATGGTACTAAGAAACACACACCAGTAAATGCCTTCACTGGTGTTAGAAATACACGTTTAAGATGAATAAAAACAAAACACTTTAAGAACAGTACCCACAAGCTCGATTATTGTGGAGCGTCGATAGCTTCCTCCGCTTAGTGTTTTATCCTCACTGCTGACATAACTTGTTTTCTTCATCTGCTTTCAGCACTTATTTAACACGACATAGGGAAATGTAGACAATAAACAATCTATCGCACCATTTTTGTCACGCCCACAATGGCGGCGTTCAAACCAGAGCTGTTGATTGTCATCTCTTCCTAAAGCAGCTCAGGATAGAGAGAACATAAAACATTCTTTATAATTTTCACAACCTAGATGGTCTTCGTATACCACCGTTCTGCAGACACACACAATACAATGTGATGATACCACTAATCCACCTCTCTGAAGTTCTTCAAAATAGGGATCACCTGTTTCATTACTCTGCAGGAGACCTAAACAAGTGTCACAGCTTATCCTTCTGGATATTATCCTTATTGTACACCCAGAAATGTATAGCATATTAACCCTTACATCTCAAAATGCCCACAAAAGAAATTCACATGATAAATGTGAGTCTAACTTGTTTATTATTTCCACATTGAGCCCAATAACATCTGTCTTGATGGAATCAGACATTTCTAATTGGCTGCAGCCAAACCTCACTTTTCGATACCATCACCACCACCTCAACCCTAAAACACCGTTAATCCTAATTTTCATCTCACTTTCTAGGACTTGAAGTGCAGTAGCATTGTAGTTACCACCAATTAGCTATAAGTACTGACTAAACCTTCTTTCTAAGTTATCACTTTGAAAGTTTCTTGACAGTAATAATTTGCTTGCATAGTTACAAACGAACCTTTTTGAGTAGGGCCTAACTCTTTCTCCTTTTAGTGCACATAATAACAATGTTATTTGCTTTACGTCCCAAATAACTGCCTTTACGGTTTTGGAGACACCAACGTGCCGGAATTTAGCCCCTCAGGAGTTATTTTACGTGCCAGTAAATCTACCGACGCGAGGATTTTTTCTTTTAACACTTTTCGATGATAAATATTTTGGAATAATTGGGCATGCATCAGAGAAAAGCTCATTAGGTTTAGGTGATAGTATAGTTACGTTGACTTTACTGTCACAAATTTTATCCCCTGTTAAAAAACTTTCGTGTGTAACATGTTTTATGCATACGACTGAATCCTTCCCTGGTTCCCAATTATCCCGTTTAAAATGACAAATCGATTTTTTTAAATTCCTCGTCTGAAAGAAAACTAAACGAGGTAACAAAACACTTTTTAATGCTATAGTTGTTACAATACAATGGAACACAACATTTTCTGGGTATCTGCAAATACACGAAACACTTTATTGATAAGCCAAATTCAGTCCGCACCATCACAAATACGGTAATAACGTTATTGATTTAACGTCGGACTATCTACTTTTACGGCTTTTGGGAGACGCCGAGATGCCGGAATTTTTCTAGGAGGAGTCTTTAACGTGCCAGTAAATCTACCAACACGAGGCTGACGTATTTGAGCACCTTCAAATACCACCGGACTGAGCTGGGCTTAGAAAGCCCTGGTTAGCCTTCACATTATTTCGACAATAGGCTCTGCATATGCTTATTCTATCTCTTATCTTGTTATATGTAGGTACTCGATCATATTCGTGAAAAATTAAATGAAACGCGAGACGAAGTTTACTAGACATCAACATACACAGACCCCGCACTTTCACCTTAGCCTCCACTAGACGTTGCCAAACTTGCATGATGCGGCTTGTAACTGTAGTCGGCTATGATTTAAGGAATTAATTTTTTCATACAATTAAGGGAGAATTAAATTATATTTGTTTTTAAACAGGCCATAGTTTTGTAGTAAACAGAATGTTATTATTTTCACAACCTTCGTATAAATGTTTTCGACTATAAAATATAAACGGCGAGTCGGTAGTGACGACTTAGCGTGAAGGGTTGGCCATCCTGGTAAAAAAAAAAAAATTGGAAGACTTACCCGGAGTGAGGTTGACGGGTGGCTGGTGCAAGATGACATGTGCATCCAGCTCATTCTCATTTCGTCTAAGGGCGAGGAGAGAACAGCACCTGTTAGGGTGCAATGTTGAATTTGGTCGGAGTGCTTTTTGTATGAAACAGTTTCGTACCGGCATAAATAGGAATATAGATTGTGGAGTAGGTTAGGTTGTGTAGCAATCAATTGCATTAACACATGGGACTTAGCCGTAACTTTCGGTGGTAAGGTTGCGATCGTATTGGAAGACAGAAATCTACGTATAGATTTCTTGTTTCACGTTTAGATTGTACTCTGTTTGTATTTCAATTGTGGTTATGTCATCTGACCCTGCACCTGAAACCGCTCCTGCTTCCATGGAAGATGGACCTTCGGGGGAACTTTCGGCAGCTGAGATCGAACATAAGTTAGTTTCAGTTTATATATGGTTTCATATTCATGTACCGTATTGCTAAACTTACTAATATATTATACTTTTCATTCCTTCAGAATTATCACTCTCGCCCGATCTGCACCGAAAGGGATTACGGATAAGGACATTCTGGATGAACTACCTGACTTACAGCCGGCCAAAAGAGCTAAAGCAATCAACACTTTATTAGCTCAGGTAAGCCAGAGGTTCACTCTGCAATCTGGGCGGAGGATTTTGAATAAACTCAATAAGTACATTAACTTATTTTTCCACTCCTTGTGGGTGGGGGACGCAGACGAAGAATACACCCACGGTATCCCCTGCCTGTCGTAAGAGGCGACCAAGGGATCATTGTATTAGAACCATGAAACTACTTGTGATTAGTACCATCACGCAGGGAGCACAATGGGTCGCCTTTACTTGCGAGTAGTACCACTATGTTAGGTACACAAGAAGTTTGTGATAGCAGCAGCAGAGAGTACGTCACTGTGGGTTTCCAGTACCCGTGGTTAGTACCATTGTGAGAAACACCACATGTTGGGGCGTTGCCTGTGATTAGTACCACTATATGAGCGATACAGTGGGTTTGCATTGCCTGTGAGTGGCACCATTATGTGAAAAACATAGGTCTACAGTACCTGTGTGTTGTAAAATACTTGTGAGTAGTACCATAATATGTGGAACACCGTGAGTCTACGTTACTTTTAATTTGTACCACAACATGACAAATAACATGGTTCTACTTTACTAGTGATAAGTACCGTTATGAAGGGCCGTTGAACGGATTTTGGACCCCTTTAGACAACAAGCATCCTCGATTCAGGATTGTGCTTTAGAAGCAGTCCCTTGGTCAGTAACACTATTGTTTATGGTAGTTTCTGGGCCGGATCCACTGATTGTTTTAGGCCCTAAATTTATATCCATCCATCCATCCATTCATTCTTCATCACATTTTCTATTCTGGTCAGTGGATGATTTTGAACTTTTGAATTGTCATTACATTTCGTATCATTAGGGGCAGATGACCTAGGTGTTTGGCCCCTTTAAACAACAAGCATAATCAACAACTTATTTTCCGTACTTTATTATGACATATATGCAAAATGGTTTTTCCTTTCCCTTTTTTTAAAAAATATTTAGTTTTTACATTAAAAGAAATCTGTTTTAAATTGTATTTTGTTCCTTATGTTAGGAAAAATGTTATAAAGATAATTTTGTTTTAGGTGTGATTCATTAAAAAAAAAAAAAAAATTGCTTTGCTCACTTTGCAAAATTATTTTTGGATTGTGTACATGAGCAAATGCTGAGTGGACTCAAGTGAGATGAATGAAATTCACTCTTGATATTTTGCTAAAAGGAGGGATAGAAATTCTTGCCCAAAAGTCTTGAGACTGTTAGCCAAACTCTCGAGATAACCTCTCTTGAGTCAGTGTGTGTGTGTGTGTGTGTGTGTGTGTGTGTGTGTGTGTGAATCACAAGCTATAAACATTTCTTTCTCAAAGTGCAGGAATCGAGCTGTTTTGAGTAACCGCATTTTTAGTTTGGTGCAACATTTTCTATAATTTTTTGCAGAGTAGTGCTACTGTGTAGGCTGTTGCATCTTATTGGTTAATATTAACATATAACTTAATTTATTTGCAAAGAAGAAATGAAATAGGACAAAATCCAGTATAGAAACTTGTCAAACACAAACATTTACTCCATGGCTCAGGTGGTAGTGGTGATTATAGAAATGTACCTGTACCTATGCAACAGGTCTCTGCTATCCTCTTCGCAGGTTGAGTGGGGTAAATCTGACCTCTACCATGTTTCTTCCCGCTTGCACATGTCTATGCTATTCATTGTGTATTGAAGAACAAAACTCGTCTTGACTGTTGTCCAAGAAGTCGCAATGTGTTGTTGCTCTCCGGGTTAAAGAAGCATGCTTAGCCTTCTCGAGAGGCTGTTCTGCAAAATATTGAGAAGTTCCAGAGTTTCTCATGAAGCGTTCCCATTCCCATCCCTAGTTTGAAGCATAGTAAATTATCAGATGAGTTGGCCGTGCAGTTAGGGTCGCGCAGTTGTGATCTTGCATCCGGAAGGTAGTGGGTTCGAACCCCACTCTCGGCAGCCTTCAGACCACAGAAAACGGATTACGGAACGCTGTTCTTCCTTGGTGCATACAGAGAGTGGTGCGGCCATCTTTACATCGCAACAATGCCAGCTGTACTGATCTGATAATGCTGAAACCTGCCACAGACATAGACAACGGTGCTGTCTAGCGGTTGGTGAACACACGTCATAGAGCCAGCCTAAAGACAATTAGAGCAAGATTGCAGATACTTACATTACCTCAACTTGCAGCTAAACTTAAAGGCATTCCATAAAATTATTTCTGTGCTTTCATTCGCGAGGTGGTGGATTCAGACCCCACTGCTGGCAGCCGTTCCCATTTTCACACCAGGCAAATGCTGGGGCTGTTCCTTAACGAAGGTCACTGTCACTTCCTTTCCACCGAGTTCGATAGCTGCAGTCGCTTAAGTGCGGTCAGTATCCAGTAATCGGGAGATCGTGGGTTCGAGCCCCACTGTCGGCAGCCCTGAAGATGGTTTTCCGTGGTTTCCCATTTTCACACCAGGCAAATGCCGGGGCTGTACCTTAAGGCCACGGCCGCTTCCTTCCAATTCCTAGGCCTTTCCTACCCCATCATCGCCGTAAGACCTATCTGTGTCGGTGCGACGTTAAGCAAATAACAAAACTTCCTTTCCCTTTCCTATACCATTGTTGCTATAAGACCTATCTGTATCAGTGCGACATAAAGCAAGTTGTAAAAAAAAACAAAGAAACCACAGTAAATTGGATAATTAGAGATATCTTTCCTCACTTTATATATCCCAGTGCTATATATAATCACACTTGCTGTTTCAATGAAACTTGAATTTGTAAACTTTTTGGATTAGCCATACACTTTGGAAACATCCTAGTATGCTTCGAGTTCCACCACTTGCTGTGTTATGTTTCAACTGTTGATAATAGCACAATGTTATGTCCCACTCATTAACGAATTTCCGTAATAATTCCAAGATTAATGAAGGTTGTTAGAATTTTACTCTCTGCTGCCCAACCTTAGTAATATTACAGTATGAGAAAGTTAAAATGTTGCAAATCTTAACATCAAGATTGCTTTTAGGGGAGAGATGTGTTCATTATGATAGCCAGGGACTCGGTACTCCACCCTCAGAAGTACATTTACTTTTTATTACTTACTGAAATGTAGTCCGCACCATTCTTGTTCAGTTGAGCAGCTACGAGGGGCGTACTATATTGTTTTACACTTTATTTGTTGTAAGTCCGGGTATGGTTCACATTTCACTTTTGAAGGTGGTGACATGTAACTAGTGTCTTGTTCTACCATTTGTTAGCAGCACATGTACGGGGGCCAACGAATGCACTCGTCATAGCCATTTCGTAACCACACGGTCAGCGTAGGAGCAGTTGTCAGGGACAGCGCTTTACGACTTGGTTCCTATGCAATAGAAGGCGTGACCACTGCAGAAATTCATTGGCGCTTGGTGGCAGTCTGTGGAGAAAATGAGTCGTCACGGAAAACAGTTTACAACTAGGTGGAAGGTTGGAAAACAGGCCGCACATCGATGGACAAGGGAACCGTTTCTGGAAGGAATGTGACAGTGTCAAGACCAGCAAACATTGCCCGGGTCGAACAGGCCATCCAAGGAAACAAATGCATCACATTTACGGAAATGAAGGCAGCCACGGGAATAAGCCGAAACATCCTGCAGTGGATCGTGCACAGCCACTGACAGTTGGGGAAGGTGTCATCCACGTGGGTGCCTAGACTTTGTCTGTGGACGTGTGCAGAAAACTTTGCAACGCCATGATCAAGATCCAGCTGACTTCATGGCTAGGCTTGTGACTGGTGATGAGACATGGCTCCATTACCATGAGCCACAAACGAAACAACAATCGATGCAATGGAAGCATAGGGGCAGTCCACTGCCAAAGAAATGTCGAACAGTGCCATCAGTTGGCAAGCGAATGGCGACGGTGTTCTGGGACATTGGCAGAACTGGACACAGCTGTCAAGGCATGGGTACGCAGCACTCCGAAAGAATGGTTTCAGGAAAGTCTGGAGAGACTGACACATCAATGGCAAAAGTGCATACAGTTACAAGGAGATTATGTTGAGAAGGTGGACGTAACAACTGATGTGTAATGTACTTCATTTCAATAGAAAAAATAAAGTGTAAAAAAAATATAGTACGCATTGCGTACTTGCACTGCCGATGGGAAAAGTACAAAATAATTACGGCTGAATTACGGTTACCTGAGAAAAAAATGTACTCGATTATAATTACTTCACAGAACGCGAGTCTTTAGGGAATCAGACATTTTTTAATTTCATATGGGGATGGAATGATACCAAAGTTTGCAAGGAAAAATACCTTATCCTATTTTGTGTTTTTTAGTACAAAGACATTTAAGTGGCTATCATCACTAGGTGAGATTAATCAGATTTTCAAAAGTCTGCTTGTGAAATACAGACAAGAAAGACTGTCAACAAGGTGCTGAGTCATTGCTGAGTTATGGGAATTCACCATGGATTCACAAGACACTTAAGTATTTCCATCAACACACTTCTAATAACAGTGTGACGAGTGCTTTGGAGCGCTCAGCACGCCAGGCGAATCATAAAACTCCAGCGCTCTAGAGCGTTAGGAACGTTACAGGGTTAAGGGTGGGACAGTTACAAGAGATTGAAATTACGCAAGTAAATCCTGTAATATTTTCCTTCTTTCTTTTCCCTGGCTGTGCATGTGCTTACAGTAAGGGCAATCCTGATTAATGCTGTGGGTTGGCTCTTCTGATCCATAGAGAGTATTCCCTCCGCTTCTATATCTGGGCAACAGGGACATACTTTCTCCTCAGGATGGTTTTAGCTGTTCGCTACTGTGTGGCTCTTGGGCGTAGTTGGCCTCTTCTTGGTTTTGTGATAGCACGAGTTTTCGGTACAGGTTCATCACCCTCCTGCCACTTGACATATCCTTATCAGTACAGTTCTCTTTCATGCAGTTTCTCACCAATAGCAATGCTATTTTACTTAATTCAGATAATTTTAAAACTCCCTCTGGGTGGGGGATGCAGATGAAGAATACACCCACGGTATCTCCTGCCTGTCGTAAGAGGCGACTGAAAGGAGTGACCTTAAGGGGTGTTGGAATTGGAACCATTTGATTACTTGTGATTAGTACTATAGTGTGCATTCCACTGAGGCAGGGGAGCGGGCGCGCGGCATCACACACTGGTGTCCGTGTGGGACAAGTTGCCATACACTGCTCTGAATTGCATTGGTTCCCCTATGTTCATAACGGATCTGCATTACCTATGAGTAGTACCACTTTATGAGGTGCACCGTGGGTCTACGTTGCCTGTATGAAGAACACCACGGGATTGTGCATTTCCCTTGAGTAGTACGACTGTGTGGAACACCATGGGTCTGGGTAGTACCATAATGTGTGTTGCACCATACATAGATCTGAATTACCTGTATTTGTAACACTATGAGCAACACCATGATAATGCGTGGTCTGTGAATACTTCCGAGGACTACCGCGGTAATGCCGGCGCCTGTGAGGAATACCATGGGTCTGTATTACCTGTGGTTTGTACCACTATGCGAGAACACCACGAGTCTGTTACCTGCGATTAGTATAATTATGTGGGGCCGGTGACCTGGATTTTCGACCCCTTTGGACATGCATCATCTCAGAATATGAGGCATTGTGAATTGGATCCACTGAATCTTTTGGATTCACGATCATTTTATCATCGTCATTTGTTTTAGATTTTAATCAGCGGATACATTTTGAAAGTTTTCATTTTCATTTCATTTCGTTGCAGCTCGTACCATTAGGGGCCGATGGCCGATCATCATCAGCAGTCACTTTAAAAATGTATCATGATTTCATATGATTGACATTTTTTGTTACTTTTGCATTAATTATATACAGCAGTCTTTCATCTTTTGTTTGGTGTACAGTATAATACAGATAGCCTATATTAGGATTGAGATATTGTGTACAAACAATGTTTTCTGTTATCCAGTGCACTGGGGAAGCGTAACCCGAATCCGTTGTATTGTTATATTCATTGTGTTTGTTTCAGGGTCTGCTCGATATCTTCAGCCAGAAAGGGAGTTTGATCTACAAACTGAAAGACCTGAAGAAAGCTGTCAAGGTTGAAGGAGATGATAACGAAGAGAGGATAGTCTATCAGATTATAGAGGAGGCTGGAAACATGGGTATTTGGATCAGGGATATTAGGTCAAAGTCTAACCTGATGGCTACACAGCTGAACAAGGTGCTGAAGGCGATGGAGAACAAGAAATTAATCAAATCGGTTAACTCTGTGAATGTAAGTACTATTATCTGGTTATGTGAGCGAATCATATCCATCGAATTTCACGATTATTTCTGTTTCAAATTGAAGATAATTGTTTTAGTGTAAATCAAGAGTCAAATTAGTGGTGGATTAATAAATACCATTATAAAAGCAGAAATATATACATACCTACGTACATTGCCGCATACATTAGGGGTACCGATTGGAATTTACGCCACTGAACTTTAGTATGCCTTTCGTCTTTTGTTTGTGAAGTCCTTTGCTTTGCTTGATTATTATTTATTGAAGTATTCCGATCCTTTTTGATCTGTTGACTTTTGCCCATAATCCATTAATATTAATATTGGTCCAGGGCCATGCTATTTTTTGTGAAATACAGTGAAACCTCGTTAGTGCGTTCCTCATCAACGCATTTTCCCGCTTGGCACATGGTAAATTCGAAGTTTCAATTCTCATCGTATTAAATCTGTATAAAAATATTTTGGTTATCGCCGTCGCCACAGTTGCATGATTACAAGGAAAGGCCTTCCTGAACTTAATAATAATGCTACTTGCTTTACGTCCCAATAACTACTTTTACGGTTTTCGGGGACGCCGAGGTGCCGGAATTTTGTCCCGCAGGAGTTCTTTTACGTGCCAGTAAATCTACCAACACGAGGCTGACATATTTGAGCACCTTCAAATATCACCGGACTGAGCCAGGATCGAACCTGCCAAGTTGGGGTCAGAAGGCCAGCGCCTCAACCGTCTGAGCCACTCAGCCCGGCTTTCTTCCTGAACTTCACAGGATAAGTTGTACTTTCGGGGAGCAAGCCATTAGCCTCAGGAATGTTCAGTTTTGCTTGCCGGTTAGCAGCAAGATTGCTGAATAGCAGAGTGAGCCTATTTGTGCTTGTATTTTGCATTCCATTCAGAAGGTAGAAATACTGGTACTTATTTTATAATCCCCAGCAGAAAAGGTTTTCATAGTTGTTCTCGTGTTTTTCACATCTTTTAATACTTTCCTCTCATCTTTAAAAATGGTAGACAGGCCTATAGTTTTCACTGTATCTGCAGATACAAGACTTAAAATGCCCTCCTGTCAGAAAAAATCATATCTAGTGATTCCATATCCCTGTTGGATAGTTTTTATTCGTATATTCATTAGTACGTTTTCTCGCTTAACACGGTCCTTTTCCTTGTCCCTTGCAGAAACATCTTAACGAGGTTTAACTGTACATAATTTAGTATTAGGTCTTGTAATTTTCATAAAATTTGCTCAATGTCCTAACTGAAGAAGGTTATTATATCCTGGACATTTTTCACCTCCATTTTTCGGTTTGAACTGCCCACGTTAGTCATGATAGACAAAGGGGTTAAGAATTCACAGACATAGCACACTTATTCGTTGGTGCTAGCCCTGGACCTCTGGAAGGAAACAAAAGACGGCAGGATGCGGTGGAATGCCACAGAAGAAAGTCGTGTCTACAGCGAAATAGTCGCCGTAGGTTGTATGTATGTATATTTTTCTAGTAATAATGGTATTTATTAATTTACCGCTAATTTTACTGTTGATTTTGTGAAAGCAATTATTATACTCCATTCAGGATAAAAATTACAATGAAATTTCATGGATAAGATTTGTTCACGTAACTGGATTCATTATTTTTGCTATTGCTCTTCTGTTTTAAGATTATTTCCCCAGCTTGATGTTGTGTGATGATTGAATGATCTGATAAGGACTAGGTAGTGAATCGTCCATATTATAGGTGAAATCTAACTACTCCTTAAAATAAAACCATGACCAAACTGCTGAAGAACGGACTGATATGTTTCATTGAACACTGGTTGCAGCATCATCAGTACTATTGGCAACTCTGTACAATTCCATAGATTATTCTTGTCATTTTGGTATGTGCTGATTTTTTTAATGTCATTTTTGTTTCAGGCCAGCAAAAAGAAAGTGTTCATGCTGTTCAATTTGGAGCCTCACCCCTCGGTGACTGGAGGTGCTTGGTATTCAGATCAAGATTTCGAGGTGGAGTTTGTGGACATTCTAAACCAGCAGTGCCACAGGTTCCTGCTCCAGAAGTTAGAGACTGCCAAGGGCTGCTCGGCTGGACCCATCGCAGCCCGTACACTGGCATTTGCATCCTGCAACGATGTCTGGAATTTTGTCAACGACCTTGGGATTAGCAAAGTAAGAAGCTTCATTTTTGCCAGCTGTGTTGTATAACTGCCCAGATCATTTCAGGTTGCAATGCACTTTGTCTTCTATTATGGACCAAAACAAATTTGTTACTTTTGATTGAACCCTTTCATCCTTGTATTTGACAGTATGAAAGTGACTGAGGTGAGTGATGTTAGGAATGGCATTCTTTCTGCAGCCCTGTTATAAATGATGTAAACTTCTAGCTTGAAGGATTTGGTTGATGCATGCATTTCATTAAGGAAAGTAATGGGAAACCACGTATCTCATCATTTCCCTGGTACACCTTGTCAGGGATGCCTAAGCTGTTTGACAGCTGATAGTGGAGCTATTGAAGATTCAACCAGCCTGTGGGCTGAGGACTTGACATACTGTGCATATGGTGTAAACACTCAAGGCAAACTGGGATATTGCAAACTCTTTTTTTATTCGATCCACTGTTGATAATCATTGCAAAATTGGATTCTTCTTACAATAAATCTACACCAACATTGCAGCATTGTGAACGACTGCAGGGGAAACTAGACAATGTTGCGAGATGGACAGCGGTTAATGGGATGGAAAGTCAAGTTGTAAGATTTACCGGCATAAGTTGGTACTATGCACAAAGTTTGTAACATTATAAGGAAGTAGAAATTAATGCGTGTCTTACTTGGAATTCCATTTAGAGGAAAGAAGTGTTCTTTGCGATGTCCAGGAACCCACCATCCAGCCCCCAGAAGTACATTTACTTTTATAACCTAATAAAGAGCAGCACCCGCCATTGTAGCTACTTGCAGTGCTATTGAAGAATGTGATGTCATTGCCATCACAAACCATTTCTTGAAAAGTGAATAGTTATGGCGGTGAATCTGTGTGGCGTGGATTTTCTTCACGAGCAAAGGACAATTAATGCGGCCTATTACTGTCGCCTTTTGTTTGAAGCAAAAGCTGTGTATCGCAACAAGCGACGCCAGCAACCGATCCAAAATGTCATTTTTCTCCGTGACAATGCAAGTCCACATACTGCCGCTTTAACTTGGGGAAAAATTGGAGAAAATTCACTGGACACCTCTGGAATACCCTCCATACAATCCAATAGCAAATTAAACTTTTTAATGGTTGAAAAAAGGGCGGTTGATATTTGAACACATAATTCACAAAGATTCTTTTCTGCACTTGGGAACCTATGAATGGTTGTTATTTGAGTACCATATCCAACAGAGACAATCCAGAGATCTTGCCACTCGTTGAGTGTTGATGTCCCTCTCCTGACAGAGCTGGGAAGCGTAAATGAACTCTTAGAGGCCTGAGAGGAGGTGGATGTAGAAGAACTGGGATTGATGAGGAGAGCAGCCTATCTACATGTAAATGGCACTGGATGGTTGTCAGTGTCCTTTTGTGTTTTCTTGTTTGTCCTAGTATCCCTTTCTTTTGTCCCTCTTCCCACTCTGACCTGTCTTTGTGTTCGTCCAGCTCCATGACTAAACGGTTAGCGTGCTGCCATTGGTCCAAGATATCCCAGATTTGATTTGCAGCCAGGTTAGGGATTTTAACCTTCATTGATTCTGATGGTTTCAGGGCTGGGAATCGTCAGCATTGGAATCATAGGTAGGGCTCTGTTTTCACAATTGTGCAGGTCACCTATCAAATGTCACCAGGTCTCTCTGGAGGTCTCATGCTATTATTATTGTGTGGGTTACTGTAGTCACGTCCTAGTTCGTGAACCATGGGCAATGGCTGAGTGGCCTAGTAAGTGGTCCTGAGAGTCGGGATAACAGTTGCTACGGAATGGGAGTGGGCATCTCCGACATATTCTGAGTCATGGCCTTCCTTGTGCTCAGATGGCTAGGGCTATACGATCCACCGGTCGTCTCCTAACCCGTTAGAGGAGAGATCCTCACTTGGACTATGTGTAAGTAGGGTAGCATCCTACTTCATGAATTTACAAAGCTCAGAACATTTTAAGCAAGCATAAGAAGATTAAATGACCAATTCATGATCAAAACCACATAGCCACTTACCCAGACAATTAGCTTTTGGCGCTCTTGCAACTTTAAAATAGTGCTCTCTTGACATTGCAACATTTAACTAGCTGAGGTAAATAGAGACCTTCACGTCTTATGCTATTTTTAAGGACACTTTCTCTCAAAGCATTGATACTTTGTCTGTGTATGAACTTTTCATCTAAGCAGTGTTATATGGACGAAGATGTTAATAATATACGAAACATGTACCACTTTTAACCAATAAGTTGCCATAAGCAACAAATATATCGACAAAGTGGAAAATAAAAAATACTTAGTTGTGAATCTGTTAAAGTGCGATACGGACCATGAAGTTAATTTTATGTAGATCTATTTGTGTCGGTGTGACATGAAGCAAATTGTAAACAAATAAAAGTACAAGGAATGTCATATGTAAGGAAATCCTTTACTAAATATTTACCCAATTGACAGGTTTCAGCTAGTTTATTATTATTAATATATGCATTAGGCCCTCTAAGGAGTACATAGAACCATTATTTAGCATTGGTATTCTTGATCTTATTGTTCTTCTTACCTTCCCAGAACTTCCTCATCCTTTCACTATGGGCCTGTCGTCTTTCTTGTGTCCATGTGTTTTTGATTTTCGAATTTCTTGCCGTCGGTTTCTTGGGCACAAACTTGTGGGTGTTGATTTTTATTATTATTATTGTTTTTATTCTATTATCTGTTCCTGTCACTCTTATGCATAATTTGATTTGTCACTTGTTCCTTTCCATTCCCTAGTCATTTGAAGTGATTGCATTATAAAGAAATTGTTTTCATACTGAAGATAATTCTCCTCATATGAAAAAGTTTTGTGGTCATCACATTGCCTTTAATGTTCTGTTCCAAGGCAGATGACTGTGTTTACGTTTTGCTAGTGGTTCTGCATTCATCTTGCATGCAGATTACTGAACTGAATTCCAGGTTGAGTCGTGGACATTATTGGGTACTTACTGTGAGATATCAGATTTAAGGGTAGAATATTGTTAATGTATAATTATTTTCAGGTTAAGCTTGCACCAGCAGATCTTGAAGCAATTTTGGACACTTTGGTATACGATGGCAAGGCTGAGCGCACCAAGACACCTGAAGGGAAGCGGTTGTACAAAGCAGTAGAACCGCTTCTCTCTGCACCAGGATTGGTCTGTATGCCGTGTGGAGTGTGCCCAGTAAGTATATCATCATTTTCCAGCTCCAATTTCCCCGGTGTGGTGCTTGCCACTTCTTCCTGTCAAAGTGGAATTTCTGTTCCTCTGTGTCCTCCCACTTGCCATTCCTCCTGCTCACCTCCAATTTCGCTGTTCTTGTTCCATCCATCCTCATAACATATCCAAACCATTGCAGCCTGCGTCTTCCTATTTTGATGCCAGCCTCCTTCCTGTTTGCTTCAGTTCTAATCTTGTCTTTGCTGCTCTTTTGGTTCATTGTTCTGATGAACTTAATTTCTGTTCACTATTTTACTATTGGCCTTGCTATGTAGGATATGTGTTTAGAGTCCATAGGTTCATTCATTCATGTATGAAACATGGTCAGTTTTGCTTTCTGGGGTACTGTATCATCCCACAGTAGATTTTTCACTTGAAAATAAAACTGAGAAGCTTTCAGAGTCCTATTAAGTATTTCCTGGTTCATTGTGTTATCTTTTGAAATGATACTTCCAGGGTATTTGAAGTTAGAAACAGATTGCTCCAGAAAATGTTTGAATTTATACCTTTCTTGTTCATAGTTATTTCAACAGTTCTTTATGCAATGTTCTTTGATGGATTTTTTGATCCGATCCATGACTATGATGAACAGGAGTGGTGACAAGGCACTTCCCTGCTGGATTCCTCTTTTGGTTTCAAACGTTTTCTCTCCAACTCAACTTTACGTTAACCAATTTAACATTAATAAAGAGACTCAAACCAAATTTCCCTTTCAACTCTATACAAGAAGCTACAGTCTCTCCTTCCAGCTAATATTCAACACAGCTGCTTACCATTGAGAATTCTTCTTCACTCGTGCTTTAAGAAGACTACAGATTTATCTCTTCACACGAGATTTACAACAATCTAACCACTTTATATGTTATTTTAAACCCCACTTGAAGTATCAAGCATTTCCCTCACCCTTACAGCATAATTTGAGTGAGCGGCAGAAACATCTCATTACTAGCTTTAAAATGTATTTAAACTCCACTTGGAGTAATCAGCTACATTCTTCATCATTATTCTGACGTTTGAAGTGTTTAGGATCCAAACTTTCCTCTAACGCCCTCAACCAACACAGGGCGCCGCTTTACAAGTTTCAACGTAGCAATTTGTGTTCTTATAGAACTACCAATATGCAACTTGTTACCACATTTTTAGCTGCCTCTGTGGATCCGTGGTAGAGTGTCGGCCTCCGGATCCCAAGATAGCGGGTTCAAACCCGGCAGAGGTAGTCGGATTTTTGAAGGGCGGAATAAAGTCCATTCGATACTCCATGTCGTACGATGTCGGCATGTAAAAGACCTCTGGTGATACATTTGGTGTTTACCCGACAAAATTCATTAAATCTCAGCCATAGACGCCCAAGAGAGATCCGGTTTACTCGGTCTGCCATCTAGTGGGCCTAGAGTAGAACGGAACGTCGAAATTGACGAGCAGACAGGCAGATGGCGTCAAATCGAAATGTCTGCACACGGTAGCTGAGGCCATACGATTATTATTACCACATTTTTAGACAAGGACATTCAAGAAAGTGTATAAATTACGACTATTTGTTTGAAAGACTTTAAGAATATCTTTACTACTGTCAACCATCTCGCTCACCTTTTGAAGCATATTTCCTACATCATCCTCACTTTCATTTGTAATTTACTATTTTTAAAATCAACCACAATTAAGAACAATCAGGATCCTGATTTATCTTTCAGATTAAGATAAAGGGCAAAACATGTCCCTATAATTTTATTCACAGATTTTAATTCTTAATTAAAATCACTTTTTATGTATTGAATAGGTGGAATAAATAAACATTAATATTTCTTTGACTTTATTGTACAATTCAATATGGACCAAAATATGAGAATTATAACATGTAATGTACAGATTCTGTATCCGCAAAATCCTGATTCCTCTCCTCAGCCTCTCCCATCTACGTCTCGACGACTCATACCACAGCAATCAACACAAGCAGCCGTCTTGCCAGTTACAATACACAAAAGGAACAGGTCCTATATTGTCTTCATACGCTCATGTTACTACTTCCACCCTTACTGAAGGATCAACCCAATATGTTAACTATGATTGGCCAATTCCGTGACAGCCTCCAGCTCTTTTTCGCTCAAGACAATGAAAATTCTTCAATGGAATGCTAGGAGTATACGAAATAAATATCATGCATTGCGAATCTTAATAAAAGAAACAACACTGTCCATAGTAGCACTGCAAAGAAACTTGGCTTGCGCCCGATAATGCTCTTTCTATGCCTCCTTTCCATATTGAAAGGAAAGACGGCATTGGGTTTGGTGGAGTAGCCTTCCTCATACATCAAATCGTTATCATATCAGGTATTTCTTCCCCAATACTAAATACCACATACATATGTACTTGGTATCATATCCCACAGTATATATATATTAAATATATTTGCCCACCAAATCACTATATCCCATATATGCAATGGCAACAATTTTTTCAACAATTCCCCGATACTAGTCAGTTTTTTATTTTAGGAGACATGAATATTCACCATACCCAATGGCGTTCCAGTGTTGATACACCTAGGGGAACTTGCTTCCTGAACACCCTTAATCAAAGCAACCTAGTCATTCTCAATGATGGCTCCCCGACTAGACTCGCCCCACCTGGCGTACCTCCAAGAGTTGATATTTCGCTCTGCAGTTATACTATCGCCTCCACAACTACATGGCGTACTTTAAGTGACACCCATAACAGTGATCATTTTCCAATATTCATCACATATGGTTCTGGATCAATAATGCAACCCCCACTGACCACTAACGTAACTAGTTTCACACGCTCCTTACATAATTTTGATCCTGCGCTGTTCAAGACATTCATGCTCAAACAATTAGTTACAGCCTGCTGACGAGATTCATTTTAATACTATATATTACACGATGTATCAGTATCTGGAATGTCATCTAACTCAATGTCTGCCAATATTGCTGGCCTCAGATGGTGGGATGCTGAATGTCACCAATTAATCCTTAAAAGGAGGAGACTTTTTAAAATGTATAGAAAACATTAACCCGTTTGAATTATATTAGTCTGAAACATCATATCGCTGCACTCAGTCGCATATTTCACCAGAAACGCCGTCAAGCCTGGCAGTCGTTCATCAATTCATTTAATAAACATATATCAGTATCACGTTTGTGGAATGTGGTCAGAGTTCTGACGCACATCTCAACACAAATCCCTCGTCCTTTCATTCAGCCCGATATATTAGAAAAATTCCTTTGCTCATTAACTCCGAATACCAAACTGCAACTCTTCTACGGTCTTCCTACGGCCCATCACCCTGAGTGAACTCACAGCTACCTTACAAAAATGTAAGACGTCCACACCGGGTCCAGACTACATTAATTACAACATTACAACATGATGTCTTACAAGAAGTTGTTAACCTCTACAACCATGTACTACAAACTTCCACCCCTCCAGACGAATGGAATATCTTCTTTAGTACCTGTTCCCAAACCTCGTTTAGCATTGAACGATGCCAAGAATATTCAAGGAATAGTATTAGCATCTTGTGTACGCAAAACATTTTTGAAAATAATGCTTCAACGTTTTGTCTGGTACCTGGAATATTATGCATTAGTCCCCAACCACCAATATGCATATTTTAAAGGTTGCAGTTCGCATGATGCCATTAATATCCTTATAACTGACATATTACTTGCAAAAACACGCAAGTACCATATTGTTGCCATTTTCCTTGATATACGAGGGGCGTTTGATTCAGTCCCGTTACATATGTTATGGGCCTCCTTATCACGAAAAGGCATTCCTACTCCCTTCATCAATCTGCTACGAAACCTCCTTACATATCGAATGCTCATCATCAAACACCCCTGTTCTACTCTTCTTTCATGCCAGGCTACTGATGGACTCCCACAGGCTGACATTTTTGGTGGAATACTATTTGCATTATATCTCTCCGACCTAGAACAACTAGTAGTACAACATGCACGTATCCTTCTCTATGCTGATGATATAGTCATTTACGCATCAGAGGGCGATATAGATAGTGCCTGTAATTCTATTATTAAAATAATGATCAAAGTGCAGAATTGGCTGTGTTGTTCCGATGGCTTATCCCTATCTCCATCTAACAGTTCTGCACCCATTTTTACTCATAAACGTATCTACAACTCAGAACCTCTATAACATTTGCCTCGTATGAAATACTAATAAATACACAACATAAATATCTTGGTATCATCCTAGATAACAAATTAAATTTCTCTCGCCATGTAAATTATCTCAGAGATACGACTGCTACTTATATAAAACTGCTCAAAGCTATTACTCGACATTCTTGGGGGGCAGATCCTACCACGGACAAGTCAGTGTACTGAGCTACAATACGTGCATGCATAGATTATTGCGCACATATCATTGATCTTGCCAATCCCTCAGCACTTAACCCACTAAACAATATTCAACATCAAGCTCTTCATATTTGTTTTGGTGCATTACCATCCACACCGACGAATGCTTTGCAAGTTGAAACAGGGGAGGCACCCCTCCATATTCGCCAACAATACCTTGCTTCAAAGTACCTACTCCGTTGTTTTATAAAAGTATCTAATTCTATTGTCCCGAAACTGCAACTACTGTATGAACGTTTACACCTCTTCTAATATGCAAGATAAACGAACCCCTGCTCTAACAGGTGCATTTAAACACGTATCAGTACTACAAACAAATTTCATAAGGAGTGCAGTCCTCCCCCACTATACCGTCTCGTATGAAGTAGTACAATACTCAATCGTATGAAGTAGTACAATACTCCCCAACAACTATAAAAGCTACCTCTGCTAGTTTTGATATGCTTCCGTATAGGATATCTACTTTTTCATTAACCTCTAAAAAATTTCCTATATCCTATTCCAATATAGGCCATAATTTCTATACCGATGGCTCTAAGATTGTTCATAATAAAACGCAGCACCTACTCCACAGACAAACTCGGCACATTGAGCTATATAATCTCCACTCATATCTCTATCTTCTCAGCAGAACTCTTTGCCATAAGACAAACATTGCTGTATATAAAAATGAATCTCTTCCAAATGCAAATATCTTCACAGATTCCCTATCAGTGTTACAATCAATAAAGCCATCTAAATTACGCTTATATAGATTCCGGCTCATAAAAACATTCCAGGTAATGAAACAGCGGATAAATCCGCCAAAGAAGCTTCAATGCTCACTACCCCTCCCATGACATTTATGGCTCCAGTAACTGATTTAATTCCTATACTCAAGAGAAAACAAACCTCATCATGGCAACAGTTCTGGAATGAATCCGCTAATATAAAAGGGAAATTTTATCAGACTCCGACCTTCCATTCCTACTACACACTAGTATAAACAAACATACACAAGGCGTCATATAATCAATATCATTCGTCTGCGTTTCAACCACGCCCTAACTCCGCTCTATAAATATGGCTTCAACGTTGTCAACCAGCCTATATGTTAATGTGGTTTAACTGATGCGGACTCAGATCATCTCATTTTGCAATGTCCTTTATATAACCCGCTCGAACACGGTTGTTTACAAGCCTAATACACTTAAAACTCCCTCTCCCAACAAGTGTTGACTGTATTGTTTGTAACCCTATCCCAGAGATACTACACATATTAAACAGATTTCTGGATGAAGCTAAAATTATGCTATAAGTAATTCCAACATGTTGTCTTTCTCATTAATAGTCTTGTCCTTGAAAACTTCTCACTTCTCCTTTGTATTCTCCACCATGTCTGGATTTGTTTCGGTTCTTTTATTTCCTCCATAGCTACTGCGACTCTCGTTGCATTGCTACTGTCTTTTGTCATTCCTACCACATGTGTTTTGGCGAGTCATTCTTTTGACAGCCGGACCAAGTCATTTGTTACGGGTTTAGGGTATCAAGTCGATCTTAATAACACACCATTCCGGTACGTTTCACATATTCCTTACTCACTGCCTAAATGTCAACCCTCCGATTCGTGTTCTCCCCTCCTCAAACTCCTTTAAAGTCAGTGATTCATGTCCTATTGTTCTTCCCAATTTTGTAGATTCGGTCATGTTCATGCGGTATTAAGACGCCAAGGTGAATCACTTCGGCGTGAAGAGTAGAACCTTGTGTCCACGTGCTTTCTCGTATGTTTATTTACCCTTATGCCTTTATTGATTCTCACTACTACTAGAGATTATAGGGTCAGAGTACTTTCTGCATAGTTGCATTACTCCCACATACTAAGGTGAGACCCCCTATACAGTATTTACCAACTATGTAAATTGTGGTACAAAGATTTTATTAACCATCATAAATTGTGGTTAATAATGTTGTGAATGTTCAATTCTTAAAAGTATTGGAACTAGGTGTCAAATACCAAGCCCATTCAAATATTCAGCAGAAGAAGAGTGTTCATGTTCACAGCTGTTTGCAGCCTGGTCATTCCAGCAATTGTAAGCAATTATTTCCTTCGTGACCACAATGTCGGTAAACACAAGCACTGGTCAAATGGATATTGAATGTGGGGTCTGAGAAATTGCAAGCGATAACGATGTACACACGTACAGTAGCCGTCAGTTTCTGTACGTATCCTACTCTTTCAGCTACATACAATGCCAGAATGCGCATTCCTTTATAATTATTATACTGCCTCAAAACAGACCTTCGTAGAAATGAACAGCCTAGTTGCTTGTTGGCACGTATTTACGGAATGGAAAAGGCCCATGGTTGGCTATTCACACACTCGGCATAAACAACATTCAGCTCCGTCTTTCTGTAGGCCCAAGTCACGCTGCTCACCACACAATGTGATAAGAAAATTCTTTCAAGAATAAAATTTACTGTGTCCACCTATTCAATACAATTATATTCTGTATTGTTTAAAGCCTACATGACTTACATATACTAAGACACAATTTAATATAATTGTATTGAATAGGTGGACACAGTAAATTTTCTTAATGTTATCTTCAATATGGAACAGATATGAGATTAGTTACTTGTAACAATGTGATAACCGCTCTCGAGACCCTTTCTCAGACTGCCCATCGTTTGGCCTCCTGAGTCCAAAATATCCTGCTGGAATCCTACAAGTTAAACCTTTCTTCTACTGATACCTTCCTTCTTCGAAGGTTAAGACCTTTTCCACCTTTTCCTTTCTGGTTAGTGTTAAAGAGGATGGTTGCTGAGTTGTACTCCTTCTTAAAACAATCATAGTTTTTTTTTTTTTTTTTTTTTTAAACTTTTGATACTAGGGATGGTTCTAACTTAAAATTTGAAATTGTCCTCTGTTGCAGGTGATGAGGAATTGTGGCGATTGCGGGTGGGTAGTTCCTAAGAAGTGTGTATATATGAAGGAATGGCTTGAGTGAATAAACTGTCAACTAGCTTTGTTAATGTGTGTTTGTTATTTCTCCTGCTTCCTTGATCCTTATCTCTGCAAAACATTGGCAGTATCAAGAGAATAAGAGGGAGCATTAATTGATGAACATTTTCTGGCTGAGGTGCAATCTTGAATGCCTTTGTGCTCTGTGGTTCTGTCAGTGGCTTACAACAGAAATTACAGTAGTCAGTGCAGTTGGACACTTTCACCAGACCAAGACAATGAGCCACGGGTCACGCGACATTCTCACTATCGGAAGAAAGTTCTAAAAACCTATTTAAAGAACTAGGATAGACCTCTTGCTGCAAAAGATGTGGACATGAAAGAAATTAAGTCATTGTTATAAATTGTTGTTCATCGAGTAAAATCTACTTTTCATTTTTTCTTCTTCCTAGTGTTTATCCCATGTAATTACAGGGTCCGCTTTTCAGCACTTCCCTTCCAATAGCTTCCAATCTGTGTCAAATGGAGTAATGCCCATAAAGCACACATCCTCTCATATTGAGTCGAGCCATCTCTTCCTCAGCTGTTCCCAGTCGACAGCCCTCAGGACTCAAATTTATACTCTATCTCAAATTAAACCAAATAAAATAATAAGAGAGTTATTCCACCTTTTCAATACAAATTAAATAGTGTTTATTTAATAAAGGTCCTGTTCAGCCATATTGCGTGTAGAACACAGTATTTGAAACACAGTTGTTTTAAAGATGGTCTTAAAACCTATAAGCTTGACACTATAAAAATTGTTTTCCTGAAAACACATTTGTTGAAGTTTTTTTTGCTAGTTGCTTTTACGTCGCGCCGACACAGATAGGTCATATGGCGACGATGGGACACAGAAGGGCTGGGAGTAGGAAGGAAGCGACCGTGGCCTTAATTAAGGTACAGCCTCAGCATTTGCCTGGTGTGAAAATGGGAAACCACGGAAAACCACTGCTGAAGAAGTTGGTTCACTTAGCTGTAGGAATATACGAGAACAAGTCTTCAAATATTCTTCTTAGTATTCAAGAACATAGATACAATTCAAAATTCACAGTCTTGACGAGATGTGGAAATGGGCATATATGCATATTATCTGGGAGATAAGAATAACAAGTCCAGCCACGAGCGCGTTGCAGTACTAGTTGCATGAAACATCAGTCAAGAAACCGCAAGATCGTAACTAGTTCAAATAATCTGTAACTAACATGTTATAAGAAGAATACCACATTTATACAATCACCAGAATGAATCAGGATGGTTCAATAAAATTCTGAGGGTTAATGTACTTACCAATGTCGCCTGCGGAAGAAAGGTAGGTTACTCAATCCCCTCCATATCGTCATCACTGTCTGAGTCGTTCACATTTACAGTATTACTATCCATTCCATGACCATCTACTAACTGGTCTATATCCCACATTATTTTTTCTTCCGTCTCGATGTATTTTATACACATTTCCCAACTTTGAGGAGTCACTAGTTCAATCCCTTCCAGCAACAGTTTTCTTACTTCCGGAAGGGTGAAAGTTTTGTTCCTAGCCACACGGCCCTTAACTTGGCTCCGCACACTTTCAATTGGATTTAAAGAACAATGGTACAGAGGTAACCTTAAAACCTGCCTTTCCGATTGCAATGCAATATCATCTACTCGATACACGCCACACGAGTCCTTAATATGCTGTGGGATGATATTAAGAGAATAGTGGCTACTAACCTCGTCATATTTTCGAGAGTACTAGCAGGATTTGAGTCACTAATCTTAAAAAGGTTGAGAACACAATTTTTCTCCACTTCTCAATGCTTTTCCCTTCTTATGCTTTATGTGAGAAGGGCCAGGCTCACCCATCTTCACTTCACACGGAACATTAACAAAGGTTGTGTAAACATAAATCAAAACAGTTAACTAAATCCTAAACACAAAGACTGACTATCAACTTAATCATATATTATTTCAGTAGCACAGTATACTGTAGATCCCTTTTGTGGTGCTCACAAGCAACCAATCGTGACAAATAAGCATTCAAAAGAAAGAGAATAGACATTAGCAGTGATGAATTGCACTCTCATGTCATAAATATAGATAATTTCTTTAAAAGATGAGTTTTAAAAAATTGTATGAAGTGTGTGATTTGCAAACATTAGCTAAATGAGCAGCCACTGAATACTGCAACGGCTGTTCCGCTGTGGACACGTCGCTACTCTCAAAAGGCACTTGCATGCATGAGTATCAATTATAAATCGACACTAAACAGCTTTTTAAAAGTGAAAATAAACTAATTTAGATGATGTACATAACTTTTACATGGAAATAACATTACTTAACACAAGCAAAGTAATTTTAATGCCTCACCAAAAGGTAGACAGTACCACCACATTTATGTACCAGGTTATTTGAGATAGGGTATAGTCTCAACTTTGCAACCAAGTTACTACTGCTGCGCAGTACATGACTATACCATCTCAGGAGGGTTTCCCACATGTTATCAGTAATTGGACACGCTCTGACATCCTGGTTTCTTACATGGTCCAATTTAGTCAGTCCCAGAGGCCATCGAAGCATCATTTCCATGACATTTTGTGACTGGCCAGCACTCTGTCCCCATATAATATATTGCTACTGGACGAATGACTGTTCTATGTAAGTACAACAGGATCTTCCAGTCGAAAAGGACTCCTGTAACTTGGTGCTACTTCTTCCAGGCTGCGTTTACTCTGTTCCTTGCATCTGGCAGTGATTGCAATGTGAAACAATGTTTGATTCAAAATATGTAAACCAATTTGTTTTTAGAAGACCAAAACAGTTAATGTACCTATTTCTTCGCTCTCCACACTCAAAGTACTGAATTTTCCTGACGTTAAGCCGCTGCCGGTATTTATGCTAGTTGGACCAGGTGTTGTTTTCCATTTAATATCTTTACTAAGTAAAGTATTTTCTTTTAATATGAGCTGTTATCTGTACAATGCTACCACACTGCCTCGAGATATTGGAAAAGATCATAGTGAAGAGATTAAGAACAAGGATAGAACATCACTTTGAAGAACAACATGGCTTCAGAGGCACAATAGACCTAAATTTTGCCGTTAGACATCTAATGGAAAAGTACTGGAAAAAAAGGAAAGATCTGATAGTAGTGTTGCTAGATATAGAGCCTATGACAGTGTTCCAAGGAGCAAAATATGGGAATGTCTGCATAAACTAAGGGTTCCAAGTTCTCTAATTCGTAAGATCCAATTGCTATATGAAAACTGTGAAAGTAGTGTACAAATAGGGAATGTTAGATCTGAATGGTTCCATACAAAGAGAGGTGTACAATAAGGCAGTGCACTCTCCACTACATTTCCTTGCACTCATGGATGTAATCATTAAAGAAATTCAAGCTGCAGAACCTGGAGATTTGAATGCATTAGTGTTTGCAGATGATTTTGCCATTTGGGGAGAAACAGAGCAAGAAGTCCAAAGGAAATTAGATTGCTGGGTCAACAAATTTAAGGAATATAAGTTAACTGTGAGTAAGAGGAAAACAGTAACAATGAAACCCAGCGAATGTGATCTCAAACTTTATAGAGAGAGAATTGAATGGTAGAAAGCTTCAGCTATCTTAGAAGTATTGTATAGAACCAGGGGAGTGCTAAATTGGAAATCCAGAACAGAGTGACAAAAGGTTTCACGTTATTGTATCAGGTACAAAATCCAGTGCAGGACAAAGCACTTCCCATAAAAGCCAAACAATGTTCATATCTTACCTCCTGCCAATCATGACATATGGGTTGGAGACCTGTGTGTTATTGAAAAGAGACATCAGCAAACTGCAAGCATGTGAAATTTAATTTTTACAATCTGCTATGCAAAAAACAAAAAGAGACAGAATTAGAAATGACATGCAAGTGACCTGTACGATAGAAGAAAGACTATGCATTGCACAGTTGAAATGATTTGGGCATGTGCAAAGGATAGAAGAGACTAGAACCCCCAGACAATACTTGAAAATGGCAGTACCTGGAAGGAGACCTGTTGGACGTCCCAGAAGAAGGTGGCTGGACCAAATAAGGGCAGACCTTATTGAGAAAGGAACACCACAGGAGTGAAAGGAGAGGAACTCTATAATGACAGGAACACGTGGAAGCGTATTGTCCACAAAAGTCCTACTCGGCCCGCTAGAAGGATACCCAGATGATGATAAGTATTGTTAAGTTATGCTTCTGTTTAAATACAGTGAAACCCTGCATGCAATGGAATCTTACAAGAAATAAATTGGCAAATACAATGTGCATTGAAAAGGTGGATCCTCTTGTCAATTAATGTCTTATAATTGCACTTCAATATGGAAAAAAAAAAAAAATTTATAGCATATAATGGAATCTTACGGTACCACTGTTCTTTTCCGCTATGCACTGATTTACATTGAGAACAGGCAAACATTATATGAGCTACATTGCACTCACATGTTGTATACTGGGGTCCTGCACAGCAGTCCGAGATGTTTTTTAGTCAATTAACTACATTCTGGACTTTAATTTTTTTTTCACAATTTGCTTTGTCGCACCAACACAAATAGGTCTTACAGTGACGATGAAATAGGAAAGTGTACTCTTTTCCAAGGACCCTGTATATAAGGAGCAGTCAAATGAAAATCGAACACCCGCCATAACACATTCCGCTTGAGAACTGGGAACACTGTTGTTACGTATCGCTACTGACATCACTGGTTGGAGAACTGCACAGCGACAACTCACAGGTGCATGCAGTTCTGGGTTACGTCTTTGCTGGTCTGGTTTAGTGTGTTCGTCCAGCTGTCGAAATGGAGGCAAGCAGAGAAGTGTGGTTCATTTTCTGGTGGCTCAGCACTATGAAGACACTTTGCAGAAACTGCGACATGCCATAAAATCAAAATGCTCTGGACTGCTGTTGGCCAGACTCATCCTGTTGCATGATAATGCTTCCAATCTGGACCTGATGGATGTCAGGTTTCATTCAGACGAGGAAGTGCAAGAGTGGATCCATCAGCGACCTATCTCTTAAATGGAATTTATAGTCTTGTCTCCCAGTGGGATAAATGTAATAACGTTTTTAATGATTACTTTTGAATAAAACCATTCCATGGCCACTTTGGAGCGGCTGTTCAGTTTTCATTTGACTGCCCCTTATATGTCTAATATTATGAAATATATAACTGTGAATACAACAGTGGGTACAATAGAATGTTTTGGAATTAACAATAGGCAGTGGGTTGTCACCTTTACTGTTCATAATGGTAATGGATGACATCTTAAAGGCAGCAAGGGACGATTATGGAGAGAGGAAAGAATGAATGTAATAATGTTTGCAAATGATGTAATCTCGGGAAAAGATGAGGCAACAGCTTTGTTCATGCAGCAATACAAAACTACCGCGAACTCTCAGGCGCATGCACTTTGCTGTATTTGCAGCGTTCGTGCAGTGAGAATTTGGTATTCTGACTGCTAGTCTGCTGTTCTTGCAGGCGAGCATTCCAGTTCCGTACAGTCTGAGAACAGTCAATAGAATTTGGGGATTGTTTTCGGATTTCTAAATGAAAAATATTTACAAAAATGAAATCTTTCTTTTGCAATGACTACTTAAATTTAAAACTTAGACAGAGGATGGTCAAGTGCTATATATGGTCAGCCTTGCTATATGGTGTGGAAACATGGACTCTCAAGAACATATCAGTGAAACGCTTGGAAGCCTTTGAAATGTGGATCCACCATAGGATGCTCAGGATTTAGTGGGTTGCACGACTAACGAACCAAGAAGTACTCAGAAGGGCAAGAGCAAGTCGGGAACTCGTTCAAACAATAAAACTCCGGAAGATCTCTTACCTTGGCCACATCCTTACAAATGACCGTTACCTCATCTTACAGCGGATTGTACAAGGCAAAATACAGGGTCGAAGAGGTGTCGGGAGGAGGCGAACATCATGGCTTGGAAACATCAAAGAATGGACTGGAATTCACAGTGTTGAAAGACTTTTCCACCTAGCTAGAGATCGTTCTGCATTCGCCACAGTGATCACCAACGTCAGGGGGACATGATACGGTACTATGAAGAAGAAGAAATGAGGCATGTGCATCAGCCCCCGTCACACATTGTTCACAAAGCACAGATATTTATACATATGTTCCATGTTTTTTGTTGAAAATAACCTTTCATGATGGCGGTATTCTTAAATAGTGCTGGGGACGGAGCGGAGCAGTTGTTGTGACGTCATCACCCAGTAGTACCGAGTAAACTACCGAGTGAATGTCCTGACACAGGACGTTTAAACACGTTACAGGTATTGCATCCCCCTATTAATACCCTTCTCTCACAACGTAACAACTGTAAATAACTGCATATATATTCACTAGAATTGTTACATACGTAACTGCTAGGGAGTAGGAGGTAGTATGTGGAATAAATATTAGTAACTCGTATAGTTAACTCATTCGAATAGTAAAAGTATGGCGCATACCTATCGAAAGGGTTTGTATACAAGGGGATTGGAAGTTAACAGAAAAGTAATGTATTAACAATTATTTCGTAAGTTCATGTGATACGGTACACGGTTAATGAGAAGAATAACCTGAATATAAAGAATCTTATCAGAATATAATGAAAAACACTGACATAATTTCACCTACAGGATGACAAAAGTAATTACGTAAATGAACGTCGACTGGAATGTCCCTCTTTGCAAATGTGATTACAAAACATATTTGACAACATAGTACTACACGTCCCAATGCCAAACAGCTATCAGTAGAATGCTTCTATAAATACAGTTATTATATAATATATATTATATTATATTATATTATATTATATTATATTATATTTGATGTGTCACCAGCCGTCGCGAATGTGCGGCCACAAAATTTGCATTTTGCGTGTTTCCTATTATCAGTGATGTCAAAAAACTGCCAGGCATCCAACGGTTTTCGTGGCATTTGTGGAACAGCGTTCTGTAAAAATTTCTTTAAATTCCTTTAAATGTTCTAAAAATATAACTACTATCTACGAATATGTTTAAATATCACACTAACACCACAAATATAATCTAACAGACTTTACATTATCTATAAAACATAACAAGCATAGGAAATATATACGTACATTCGAAACACAGATTGAATACAGGTACTTTCGTACGTGTGTTGTGCGCTACACTGTGCTCAGGTCCTCCGCGAGTACTCGCAGTTGTAAGCGGAGGGGATCGGTGGTGCGCTCTACCGCTACAACCGGATTACTCATCGGTATTACTCGCTCCGTCCCCATCTCTATTCTTAAATAAATTCTTGATTAAATGTAGCAATCGTGCATTCTGTTTAAGGAACAAACATGAACAGTTCATTTGCACCCAGTATATGTCCTTAATTAAAAACAATATTGTGATAAAACACATGTGAACTGTCAATGTAAATAGGTCCAAGTATTGTAGATAAACTAGATACATTTTAATGTTCTCTTAGTCTATGCTTACTGATAGGGTGGTAACTAATCACAAATTTCACAGATCATTGACGATATAAAAACTTGTATATTTTCAGATGTCAGACATTAGTTTTATGAGCGACTCCAGTGAATCTTCAACTGATGACAACAATCTAGATTTATTTGATGATAATCTGAAAAGAGCAAGGCTGAAGAATGAAAATAATTGTGTTATAAATAAATATTAATTAATCCTTGCATCGTATTATTGTCACTGATTGAGCTATTAATACCACCCTGTAAAAATCTGTAGAAATAACGTAATATAGACTTAAAAATATATTTTTTTTATTCGTACCTTGCATGTTGCGTGATAATGTCCGGCTTTTCCTTCCAAATGAGTGATATATTTATGATAAAATATGATGCTCAGTAGAACACAACGTCAATAGAATCCAGTAAAAATCAACTGCGAATGGTGCAGACGTCTAACAGCAATATTTACTACTACACGACTGTTCACGCAGGAAGGAATCTGAAACCATTTCCAACTGTTCCTAATCCACACATACACTCTTGTACAAATCATGAACTATCACAGATTTGCTGCACGAACAAAGCTAGTACAACAGCTGAATGTACTGAATAGAAGGAGTAAACAATATGGATTGAGGATCAACATGGAAAAGAGCAAGGCAATGATGAGTAGAGGAAGTAAAGAAGAATACAACTGCAGAATGCCTTTTACCACAGAGATTAATATGGAATAAAGAAGTCATGTACAAGGGATACTACTTACCTATTATGATACATGCAGCAGAAACCTGGACAATGACTCAGAGATGAGAGCAGTGTACAGGCAGCTGAAATGAAATTCTTGAGGAATATGGTACACAAGATATGGGAGGGGGGGATAGAGTGAGAAATTGAGACATATTAAAAGAGCTAAATATGCAAAAATAAATGACAAATTGGAACAGAATGGATAGAGTTGCTTTGGACATGTCAAGCAGATGAAAGAAGAAAGACTGCCAAGACAAGCACAGGAAAGACAGATGACAGGGCAGGGAGGACAAGGGAGACCAAGATTACGATGGATGGACTCTGAAGAACAGCATAGGACATTGGAACCTGGACTGGAACACAGTGTCAGATGGGGAATGGTGGAGGAAAACCATATCTGCCACCACCTGGTATCAGGTAGAAAAGAGGAAATTATATTACATGTGAGAACTAGATATTGTGGGGTGCTTCAAAAGAGATGGGTCCCAGGTGAGAAAATAACTGCACACAATTGGTGGTAGAGAAAAGTTTTATTTGGTAAGTAGAGTACATAAAATAGACACAAATCACTCACAGTAAAGCTGAGAATATCACGTGTACTTTTCGGAGGGAGTCTTCCTCAGCTTGGTCATACACCTCCGATATAGCCATATTTCTGCATTTTCTGTTCACTCATGTTCCTGGCATTGATAATACAGTGAGCTCTTTGTATAATCTGAGCCCACAAGGCAAATAAAAACAACTATACAATCTATACTGCATCCTATGTACATTTTATTACTACTAAGCAAGTTCCTCAGCACAGGGAGATTTGGCATGGTGAGGGTGAGAGGGTTTGCGGCCGTGGCCTATACTAGGAACTGCCCCGGCATTCGTCTTATTGAAAATGGAAATTCTAAGTTCCCATGGAGGGAATTAGATTCTTTTCCACCAATAGAGCATAGAAAATGGAAAACCATTCTCAGGACAGCCGACAGTGGGGACCACCTATAGGTCAATTTCCATTTACTGTAGTTAAACTATACCGCGGGGTAAAGCATGTCCCCTAGCCAACTGCGTTAAATAAAGTTTCTAATGTATTTCAATAGTAACTTAGATTATTATATTAACACAATGTGAGGTATGTGGTGGGGAGAAAAGAAACAAGGGCAAATATGAACACTGATGCTTTCATGGCCCGTAGTTGTAGACATGATATGGGCTTTTGGGGTTATGCGGTGTCAAGAAAACAAGTGAAACTCTTTACATTTCGCAGAGAACTCAGTTCCGCGCCTTCAGAAGAAATCTCGAGTGAACACGAGGAACTCTTCTACAATAATGAGGGTTTGAGTTTAAGAATATTTTACTGTTGGACAAACGTAGTTGTATGCTCAATTGTCACCAGCTGGCTCACTTCTTACAAAATTGTGCAAAAATTAATTTAATCCTCTAGTATATAATACTATATATTTTTTATGTCCAATTAAGATGAAAGTTCACACATAAACAGACATGTTTCGACCTGGCACTGGGTCATCCTCAGTAAGACATGTATGATCTGTTAAAAACACAAGTGGGAGCTGACAACATTAGCTCCAAATGAAATGTTACATATGTATGAAATGAAATGGCGTATGGCTTTTAGTACCGGGATGTGTTCGAGGACTTCGCCTGGCCAGATGCAGGTCTTTTGATTTGACTCCCGTAGGCGACCTGCGCGTCGTGATGAGGATGAAAGGATGATGATGATGAAGGCACGTACACCCAGTCCCCGTGCCAGGGGAATTAACCAATTATGGTTAAAATTCCCGGCCCTGCCGGGAATCGAACCTGGGATCCCTGTGACCAAAGGTCAGCACGCTAACCACTTAGCCACGGAGCCGGACGCATATGTATGAAAGTATGACATTCACTTGACACACAGCTTGAAATTAACCCATTAGCGCCTAGTGTTGCCATATGGCAACGATTTTCGCACCTTTTCTTTTAATGCTGTAGGCAACAAGAAATAATCTGGAAGATTGTGGTGTTATCCGACAGTTAGAGAAGGGTTTGTAGAATCTAGTAATCATGTCTATTTCATTTTAAAATCTATTGTTGTGACATAAAGACTGGTGGACTCTTGGGTATTTTAAGATTCCTGCGAAATGACTGCCAGCTTCACGTAAGAAGGATATAAAATATATAAGTGAAGTTCTTTCATTGGATTATGTTTACAGTAGTGTTGTGCACACTTCATTATATATGTTGTAAGCATTTGAAATAGTACGGGCGCACAATGCCGTAGTAGTGCTTGTTGAATCATTAGCAGGCGCTTATACTCAGTAAAATAGCTGCAGCTGTCAGATCATGATACTTTATACTGATTCATACATCTTCATTTCAGGAAGGGATTTTCCCTTTTAGAAGCACTGGATATGCTACTGACTGAAGATCTCGATGGCGATATTTTTGTGGAACCGCCCTATGTAAATGTACTTACAGATGAGGGCTCCTGCTGATGAAGATGATGGTGGGCTTGTTGACAATCTCTCTCCCCACAGTTACGTGTCAGTGCTGAAATGAAGTTTGTAAATAATGAAAGAGTCGGGATTAGTTACGATGGTGAAGGTGTGTTACCAGAGGACGGAGTGCCTTTTCTGTCTACTGATGCAAGATCTGTTTCAATACCCGATGCTGCGAAAGAGCGGATAACTGATAGAGGAAATAATAAATCAAATAAAAAACCAAGATAGACTGATGGGGCTGATTTCAATATTGGGCGACTGTTGACATTTCCGGAGCCTAGTTATAGCAAGTGAAAATCCATGACTGTTGTTGACATTTTTTAATTGTTTACAGATAACCAGCTGATCGAACATTTAGTTCGAGAGTCTAAAACGTATGGGGTGTTTTTAAATTGTACGGACCCACAAATAACTTCTGATGAAATTCGTTGCTTTGTCGCCATACTTTTCATTTCTGGATATAATAGGTTGCCCTCCAAGCGTTCTTATTGGGACACGCAGGATGATATGAAGACAGTGAAAGATTGTCATTCTCTTTCTCTGTGGCTATCGCGCAAGTACTGAGGGTGGGCTTTTATATGCCTCCGAAAATATAGACTAATAGTTTGTAACTGCATCTGAAGTTCTTCTTCTTATTATTATTATTATTTTTTATTTTATTCTATTGTTCCAGTGAATGTTTTATTTTGACAGGCAATGAACTGTACATATGTGTCTATATACTGTAAACAAATATTTTCTCCTTTGTTCAATAATTCTATTTTTTTTACCGTGATGTGAATAAAAACTGATATTCCATATTCTTACAATAAATAATGCTAAGATATTAACATTGTTATTGCACGAAAACGGAAAGAAAAAAAAACACTTTGCAACCTAAATTCGACTTTCAAAACTCATTGTTTAAAAATAGGTAGTGCAAGCGCCTAGCGTTACCATATGGCAACGTCAAATATCTTATGACCTAGCGATTCCAAAATTCTGAAACTTGTTTTATTAGTTTATTTTGGTCTCAAACATGCGGCAAAACACAATAAGTAAGCAAATCTCAGAAAAAAAATAATTCAGGCACTAATGGGTTAACCAACTGGTGATGATGAACATATGAATCTGGAAAACAACGAAATGAAATGACAATATAGAAAGGATAAGGAAGAGAAGTTCTCTGTGAAACAGAAAGTTTCACCTTGTTTTCTTGACACGGCATAAGCCCGAATCATGTCTACATGAGCAAATATCTTTAACTTCATGCAATGTTGGTTTCAAGTAGACTGGCTCTGTCTTGCCAGTCTTAGTTCCTCTCAGCCCCCAACAAGCTCCAAACTTCAACATCTGTTCAGCGACACACCTTTAGAAGTGAAGGATAATGAAGATGGTAAAGGTGGAAAATGGGTAAGAACAAACACTATACGAGAAAAAAAGTCCAGTGGGTAAATATAAGTAATGAAGGAAAAAAAACAAGTCTTGAATCAAGTCAAATATATGAAGGATGTCATCTGAATGTGAAGAAGCACAGCAAGCAGAGTATTACATTGGAAAACCTGTGATCACACACTAGCGAAAGCTACCAACAGATTGCATCTGAGGGCATGGGTGGCTAGGTATCGGCGCCCAACACAGTCATCATATGCCAAATGGCATAGCAGTCATCCATAAAAACTGCACTTTTATCCAGCTCCATCATTAGCATGCTGGCCTTTGGTCAGAGGGGTCCCGGGTTCGATTCCCGGGAGGGTTGGCAATTTTAACCACTGTTGGTTAATTTCGCTGGCACGGAGGCTGGGTGTGTGTGTCGTTTTCATCATCATTTCATCCTCATCACGACACGCAGTTCGCCTATGGGTGACATCAAAAGACCTTCACCTGGCACGCCGAACATGTCCTCGGACACTTCCAGCACTAAAAGCCATACGCCATTTCATTTCTATTTCATTACTGCACTTTTCTATGATAGAAATGGTGGCCTTGCGGTCTAGGGGTAGCGTGCCTGCCTCTTACCTGGAGCTCCGGGTTGTGATTCCAAGCCAGGGCAGAGAGTTTTACCTGTATCTGAGGGCTGGTTCGAGGTCCACTCAACCTACGTGATTACAATTGACGAGCCATCTAACCGAGTTAGTGGCCTCGGTCTAGAAAGCCAAGAATAATGGCAAAGAGGATTTGTCGTGCCAAACTGCAGGCCTTCGGGCTGAGCAGAGGTTGCTTGGTAGGCCATGGCCCTTTGGGGCTGATGCGCCATGGTTTTTTGTTAAATGGTAGAAATGCCTGTCTGCTATGAGGATCTGTGGGTGAAAGGGCATTGCCATCCATACTGAACTGTTGCATGTTGGGTGGCAATCTTCCAATATGGATGCATAACAAATGAGGATCAGGGGTGCAGTAGATGTCCTGTACCCATCCGTATAGATGTGTCCATGGTCATTATTGAACAGAAGACTGATGTTGGATCATGCAGGAATTTTCCACACATTCAGTAACTTCTGGGTCCATGACAGGACTTACAAGTGCAGAAGAAATGTTGAAAGTGCGAGCCTTGTCAGTTAGGAGAGGTCTAGAAGTGGATGAAACATGAAACCTACTTCATCCACTGGAGCAGTTTTGGTATTTGGAGAACATGCTTAATCGCATTATTGCAACTGCCAAAATCTGAGCACGAGTGTGCGAATGAGAACCAACAAGAACGATGCAAGGTATTCCTGTTCCTTCCCCTTCCCTTCTCAAGCTTAGTCTTGGTGGCTAGTTGTGTCCAGCGTTTGTCTCTCATTAATTATTTGTGGCATCTACTAGGGGGTTCCTTATGAACCTGAGGCTGCTGGCTGCGAACATCGGAGAGCAAGTCGTGAGTGAATGTTACAAGTGTATATTGAGTGAAAGGTTAATGCTTGTGGCAGCGAATGGGTGTGTAATTCGGTAAGAGTTGTGCTTCTGTGTGTGCTGTGCGGTGTGGATGTGCCGAGTTTGTAGCCCAGGGGCCTATGGGCCAGCTGAAGGCCGTTTCATTCTCGTAATAAGTATTTCTTTAATGTTAAATTCTGGTAATACTTGTATTTCTTTTATATTACCTGTGGGTAACAGATCTTCTGTTCTCTGATGAATGTACGAGGCCAATAGAAGTTTATTGGTTTACTATTGAAAGGGCGCTCAGTTATGATAATGTAAATATTTTGTTACCTTTGAATAAATGACAGATGAATTTACGGATGGAAATCTCCCTAACCTCGGTCCACCCCGCTTCCCCTCTGGGTACGTTCCTTTTTCCTCAGCCCTTATGCTAGCACCTTCTCAGTGGTGCCTTTAAAAGTATGAAAGATCACAATAGGAATATAAAGTTGGAATTCAAGAGGACAAATTGGGGCATATATTAATTTGTAGGAAGGAGAGTTAGGGATTGGAATAACTTACCAAGGGAGATGTTCAATAAATTTCCAATTTCCTTGCAATCATTTAAGAAAATGCTAGGAAAACAACAGATAGGAATATACCACCTGGGCGACTGCCCCTAAATGCAGATCAGTACTGATTGATTGATTGATTGTCGGGCACTGTTGGACAATGCCATACTCCTTCATGAACAAGCTTCCGTCAGAAACCTAGTACTACACAGGGAATGGGAAGGTTTAGAATACCCTCCCTATTCACCAGATCTCAGTCCATGTTTATTGTGATTTCATTCTGAAACTAAAGAATCACTTGCGTGGAATGCGCTTCGTTTTGTATAACAGGATATCGGCAGCAGGTAGTACACATTAACGCAACCAACATTGTCAATGGGATTCAGTGCCATTCCCCCACCTTAGGTAAGAATGTATTGATGTCCTAGGGGACTATTTTGAAGAACATTAGCTGTTTAGTTATGTATGTGTTCAGTATGTGCATAATAATATAATAACACTTATACACATCTTTTGATTGCCTCCCTGCCTGCACTTTGCCTTGGCTTTCCCATGCTGCAGTGTTATCGGATATGAAACTGTTGCCACGACTCAGAAACAACCCCCCGCAGATGGAGAGGAACATGAATAGGACACACTGTGACACGTCAGTGTGGGAAGCATAAGGAACAGAGAGGAGACTAGGTCAATACACACTGCCTTTGTTTATTCTAACGTGTGCTCATAGTTTGATACTCTGTACTTTGTTCACATACTGCTTATTTTTCATTAGAATTTTGATGATGATGGGCTCAAAAGAATGAAATGAAATGTAAATCTGATGCAGTACAGTAACATTAGTACAGCAGAACTTGGTCAATTCAAATATGAAGGATCCGCAGAGGAATATGTATTATCCACAAATTCAAATTAAACTCTGCACACCATACTTATCCAAACATTGAATTAAAAAAAAAAAATTCCCTATATTTTTTCAGTAATTCACTTGCAATGACAGTAGAATATGACTAAATAATAACAAACTGTACATGGAATTTCACCATAAAATACACTTAAAAAACACCACAACAATCATTACATTGCCAATATAATTAGTCCTTCACAAATGGTAATTTTCCTTTTGTTTCATCAAAGTTATTTTCATGATAAGTGCAAACTCAAGAAGTTTATTTACTGACTGAAAAAGAAAATCACTTATCCCTGACTACAGTGTCCTAAATCAATTTACAATCGATTATGGATGCAAGTCTCCCAATGCTCCACCTTCTACGCTTTCAGTGAGTTTGTTAACCGAGCGAAGATTGCGTAGCTGGGAGATGGTGGGTTAGAATCTGTGTTCGACAGCCCTGAACATGTTTTCCAGTGGTTTCCCATTTTCACACCAAGCAAACGCTGAGGGTGTACATTGATTAAGGCCATCGCTGCTTCCTTCCTAATCCTAACCTTCAATGTGTTAATGCAACGTTGAAACCACTAGCAAAAGAAAATGTAGGTTTGCTCCTACACGGTATCGAACTGATTTTGAACTGTGCGCTTCATGCACAGTAGCACGGATGCTGTTCCAACTAAATTCAGATCCGATTCTAACAGTTCTTGGACAAGACCAAAGACTGTGAGTTCTGGAGATGTATATTACATTCGACCAATGACCGGCTTGATTACTTTTCATTTTCAATGAGGTTATCTGTTGTTGGGGGGGACCAACACCATTGACCGACCAAAACGTTTTCAATTTATTTTTTTCATTTAAAACTGAACTTTTCTCTTTATAATAGTGCAAAATGTTGGTTAATATCTTCGGTACTTCCGGAGTTATGATCGAAAACATGAAGCCCTGTCCCCTGAGCAAGTCCTTTATTGAGAAGTTTGCGGCTCACTTCCCAAAACTTTTGTTTTTCAGAACCGTTTCCCTGATAAATCTGAAAGTTTTAAGATATTAAGATGACATTTTGCAAGAATGTATATTTCATAGAGAAGAAGAAGATATACTAGAACTATTGAGCTAGTTTTATTGGTTAAGTTTAAAATATTTTAAATGAAAATTAATTAAAAAATTGAGTACTTGAAAATAACTTCATGAAATTTTTTTTTATACTTGATGGATTTCACTCATTCTAGTACATGTTGTACCTATAATGTTACTAAACATAATAAAAGAGGAATCATAGAAAAATATTCATATGTTTCTAGAAATTATCACGGAAATTGCAAAATAATGGCCATGATACACCGCCATTTTGAATAATTAATTACAGTATATATAATGGCATAGGTTTATATGATTTCTAAATATGTAGGCATATTATTAAGGAATAATGTGTCTGTCATACTAAGTTTCCTTTTAGTATTCACGTCCATTGCTGCAGAAAAAAAGTTTAAAACACCTCATTTTTCTATGTTCAAAAGGTGCGATTTGTAGATGAGTTTGCTGTAAGTTCTGAACTGCCCTTGTGTGTTCCAACAAAACATTACCAAGAATCAGTTCTGGAATCATGAGTGAAGAGTTAAACATAATTTTTTGAAAATATGAGAGGTCTAATAATATGCTATCTTTACTTCAAATTGAACATAAATTTTTAGTATTATATAGGAATTAGGAGAGTTTGAATTATATACAAACTCAAATTAAAAACATTTGAATTAACCCAAGTTCTACCATACATGTGTCTGTATCTTGTCTACTGTACCTGGTGAACATGTGAACAGAATATACAAGCAGAAGTAATTTACACACATTAGACTTGTTTTCACCAACCATTTAATTAAGGAGGAATCTTACTGGATTTTCCCTGTCTTCATTAATTTTACCCTGTTTTCCACCTAATTTGGTGAGAGAATTAATATAGTCTAAATTAAGAGACTCAAACTGAAGCCGAGTATGTGTTCCCAGTTATAGGGATGCACAGGCGTTATTTAAATGTATCCGCAGGATTTGTTAAAAATTGCCGCACATGCAAGACAAAGTTTGGAGTGTGTCAAAAAAAAAAAAATCTTGTTCTTCCTTTTTGTTTTTTCCTTGCCATTTTTGGTCAAAAATCTCAATAAGATTCCCCCGTTAATAAAAAAAAGTTTTTTTCTTTTTGCTACGATCAGAATTTACTGCGCGGCTATCTTCTTTGGTTATAATTAGTCGGATCTTTACGAACAGCGAATTGTGCATCGCACAGACAATGTTATGTCTGTTGAGGTATGTTGATATAGAAGGCACTGCTCTATATAATCAGTGCTTTCTTTTGGACATAAGTCACTTAGAGAAAGTAGTTTTAAATGATCAACATTACTTTGCAGCAGTACGTACAAAATTGCAAATTACGCTCAACATCGGGTGAAGAAAATATTTGTCGCAACTCGCCACACTCTCTTAGTGACTTCAAACTGTCTAATAAATTGAAAATACAGAGACTGATATAAAGCCTTCATTTCACAGAAGAAATTGTTGATTTTTGTCCACCTATAGAACTTTCTTTTCTTTTATTATTATCTTTATTGGCCACATTAGACCACTTGAGTCATTCCACATTCACATTCTTTCTGAAGGTTATACTATTTTATCAATATATAACCAGAAGAAATTTAAACAAAGCTACTTAGATTTAGTGCATGATAATGACTGGGCACATTCATACAACCATACATGTAGCCTGCTATGACACCAACAGTAGGAATTACTATTCTTACTTGATGGTTGTTTTGAAGTGAGAAGGTGAGGGAGAACTTTATGTTCTAAAATTATGGATCCTCCTGTAAACTACTGTTTTGCTCCAAGATTAGCACTGATAGTCATTGTTACGTTTGTCGAACTTAAAATAAACATGATTAACGAAACCAAGTCTAATTCTTTTTGTTTGTACATAAAATTAATATTATAACACTTATATTTTGTACAGTATAAATTACAAAAATATATCATAAATACATTAAATATAAAAACATGTACAACTTTAAAAAAGAAAAATATGAGAGTAACGAAGTTCTCTTTACTTCTGGACTAAAATTCAATTACACTAAAAATACTCGCTTCTTCACACAAATAAATATGAAAGGAATGAATGGTTACAGTTTTAAAAGGGAAAGAATTTCATTCCTGACAAGGTTAACGATGTTTGCGTTCTAATGATGTATATGTAATACAATACAATACAATACAATACAAGAGAGTTCTCCTTAAGGAATAAAAATAAAAGCATGTTTCTTTTCTGACGTGCATCAAAAGCTGTATCTTGCCATCTTGTACTTGTTAGAGTACACTGGATGTATCTGAACTAAGAACCAGCCATTACATCTAGTGAACTTCATTTTTAACAACCATTTTCAATACTAGTATATTGTATGATTGTTTTTAAAAGAAATACACGTTTAACTATTCTAAATTCATGAATAAAAATGTTTAAAATAAAATTTGGAAAATTAGAAGAACGTTTCACTCCTCATTGGGGGGGACATCTTCAGCTTATAAAAAATACTAAAGTACGCCAAAACACAGCAAATATTTAACAAGTAAACACGCTAAAATTAATTTAAAAGTTTTTGGAACACTGCATATTTATAACACTATAGTCTTTGTCCAAAAGTATGGCTTCCAATTGAGATAGCTGAATAAAATTCAGGGAACACAATTGTCAAAAATTACCAGTGGCCCAGTGTGGGATGGGCTCATCAGTTGGATACTGCACCTTCCCAAGACACTAGCTGGCTAGTCTTTTTTTTTTAATGTACAGATCTTGTATATCTGCATCCTGTGGCAATAATATTCCAGGTCATAAAAGATATGATGTGTATGACAACACAGATGTAAGATGTGATTAACATTCTGAAGGGACCAGCAGGGAAACTCCTCAACAAATCCTTTCAATACACTAAAAGTAAAATGACATATTTTTAGACCATTTTTAATTCAAGGGACCAGTTTCAAACATAATTTAGGAAGATAAAGTGTTAACATTGTATAAACTGGTACTATCAACAAATGGGACACACACACAAGGAACAAATGTGTACAGAGTGACACACTTCAGACTTCCAGTCCAACAGAACTCATTTACAAGTGGTCAATTTACCAAAACTTTTATTTGAATTCCACATCTGGTGTTTTAAGTGTCTTCTATATAGTCTCATTATATATTTTAATGTGTCATGTGTCGGCAGAGATCAGTGCTACATAGTGCTGTTACTTGCCAAGGTAATGCTGAAACTGCCTGCCTTATACGATTTTATCTTTAACACCTCTTGTCTTGTGTACAGTGACTCTATATGTACAGTGTGGCCAAGGCCAGTCCAGCCGCCATGTTTTAGCCAAGTACTCAATCGGCTGATAGATGAAGGAGTGATATTATTATTTCAACAAAGAATAGACTAGGCCAATGTTTTAAGATGTTATTCCGTGATGTGCGACCAATTCTGTGCCCTGGTTTGGTTAGTACTGGTAGATATCCGCTGTATTTTAAACATTATATTTGCTACTATCGGTTTTGCTAATGCATTGTTATTACTGTTATCGATACCTTCTTCTTTTTCTACCGTTCTTCCCACAACTGCGGGTTGTGGGTAGGAACTGCGTCACATATGTGGATTTGGTCCTGTTTAACGGCCGGATGCTATCCCCGACGCAAATCATATATTGTACCCGTCTAAATGGTGCCTGATTGAGTTTGGGGAAGCTGGAGTAATTTTTGTTACGGAACATTGGGTTACAAGCAAGTATACATCAGCTGTTACCGTGCCGTGCCGCTGCAGGCGGACGTGTTATGTCACCAGGCTGGTGAAGGTCGCCACGTCACGCATTACGTCACTTAGCGAGCCGACCGCCGAGAGGGGAAGGATACTCTGGATACATCTACTTGCCGGTGTGAAGGACGAATTACGTCACAAGGAGGGTGATAGCCAACGAACATCGAGGAAGGTGCTGGAAGGTCTTGAGATTATTCTAGAAAGAATTCGAGGAGAAATCTCTAAGAAAAATCTGAAGAGAACAGTATAGTTTCTACGAGAGAATCGAACGGAAGAGTCTCTGAGGAGAAGTTAAGTAAGACAGTCTTCAGGAGGAACATCGTATAATTTCAACCATCTAGCAAGAAGATGAACGTTCGCAGATATGGTTACTTTCTGCCTATTTCTTGTATGGCACAGCCACTATGTAATTTGAGTGCTAATTCAACTTTTCTTCAGCCTACTTTGGTGTAGAGCGAAGTGTTATAGCTGCACGATTCACTGGGCGGAACTTGAGAAACCACAGACAGTTCGTGCGCTCACTTAAGCCGAGTGTTGCAGTGGAAATTCATGGAGTGTCTCTTTGGATATTGTAAGGGAATTGAGCTATATAAAGCGAATATTCAAAAGGAAACCTGGCCTATAGAACGTCAAAATACTAGTAATAATGTTCCGTCAGTTTCAAGACTCACTGTAATCTTGTGTATGTGCTCGGAATTTGAAGCTTGGGGTACAACTGAACCTGATCGTACATCATTGTGCCAGTTAAGTGTCATAAATAATTTAATAGAATTCAACTAGTGTGGAACCACTTTTCTTATACAAAATTTTAGTTTCAGCTAGCATTGTGAAGAGGAACCGACAGCATGCAATGAACGCGAGGACAATCCTGGAATTTTCTGGAACGTTGTGGGAGTGATACAATGCTGCTGTTCATAGCCGTAGTCATCATGGGTTAAGCCAAAGTGTGCACGCCAGTGCGATGACCTTGTACATCTATGAGCCTCCGTAGAGCAGGAAGAGGACGCTGACGCCCATAGTTGCATCCCGACGCCAAGGATTTCCATCGGAACCTTAAGTACCATTGTAAAATTTCTTCTCTTTCGGTAGATGAATAGTAGATTGTATTCTTGCTTAGAGTAGTGTAGTTTCTTTTGGAAATGTTGTATTTAAATGGTGATGGTGGAGTATTCATGTATTCTTTAATTTATGGTTTCTACATTTTCAATCTTTGCATTTCCTTAGAACAATGTTTGTGTTTTTGATTCGAAGATAAGTAATCCCAGTTGTCAATGAGTTACATGAGGTCATGTACAATTACGATCCTCAACAGGAATTATGAGAGATTAAGACCTAAAAATAAGAATAATAATAATATTAAAACATGGTTATAATAATCACGACGAGGAGGATAAAATTAAATATCAGAGTAAACACCAGTAAATCGAAGTCTTAATGAACTATTAGTTTATGTGATATAATTGATATCAGAAGGGATGGGCATTGATGTGTACTAGGAGCAGCTCATCGAGAAGACGTTTCTAGGAGCCATAATAGGAGGAATAAAAATAATTCCTTATAATAATAATGAAAGTCGGGTATTTGAATGGTTGTTGAGAATAAAAATGTACGGCGTTATGATGGTAGATTTTATGACGAAAACTGACGATATGGGACCACTAGGGTGCATGTCAGTCATAGTGATTATGGTGAATTATAATGATGATAGTAATTTATAGTGATTTGATAATATTTAGGGACTAATAATAGTTCATTCCTTCGCTCAACAACCAATATTGTATAACGTACGACTTGCTTATTATTAGCCTTTCCTGGGGCTCACAGACGCATCCTTCTGATGATGGTGGTGATAATTATTTCTTCGAGATTAACTTAAGTCATCCTATGTCGTCTTGTAACAACAGTCTTAGTGAATTCTGATTATGATCGATTCATGCTATAAGGGTCTTCAATAAAATTTAAGAGGAGAATATAATAATAAATGATGATAAAAGTAACATATGACAAGTTCAGCTGTATGATAAATCTGCCTATAAACAGTTGGTGTGATTGAGTTATTCGTGAATATTATTCATGTCTTTCCAGGAATGCTTATTCTTTTTTTATTTTATGTGATTTATTGGTCGACGATGTTGTTGTTGTTGATTACGCGTGGTGTTACGTGATGCTCTATCCATCCATAGAATACTAGTCAGACAGAAATTGTTGATATAATTTATAAAGGAATACAATCGAGCGAAGTTGCGAGAGGGGAGAAATGCGCCAAAGAATTTTTCAAAGAAATCTCTCAAAATTGTATAAAATTTCTCAAATTGTAAAATATTTCACAAAAATAATTTGAATAGAATTCCTCGAGAATAAGTTGTAAAGAAATTCTCAGTGGTGTGGAAAAAATGAGTTAGGAAGGATTTTCCAGAAATGTCAGAGTAATTTCTCAACAGAATTTTCTCCAAGTATGCCAATATAATTTAAATAGAAAATTTGTCGCAGATGTGTTAAAGTAAAAATTATTTAATGAGAATTTGTGAAGATTAAAACAGTAATGAGAAATAGTTATTTTCATGTTCAATGTGGCATTGTTTCGTTGATGTTAGTACGACGGTATCACTAATTGCACGATCAATCAATGTTACAGATAATTGCTTCGGTTGGAGTTCATTGGAGATATTACTGAATCCCATGAAGCGACAAAGCATGTCAAGGACTTATAGTTATTTGTAAATGAGAAGATCAAGCAGTTGAATTATGTTGAAGAGATGTTAAAACAATTTTTTTTTTTCCTTTTGGTTCTTTGTCCAGACTGAGTTTTGTTTTTATATTTTAATAAATGAAGTGGTTATTTTGTTCTTATTTTTATTTCACATTATGTCTCCTATCCAGTCACCAATGGCCCTGTAAATAGAAATTTTCTGAAGGTCGGTCCCGTAATAGCAAATCGGCCCTGCGAACAGTCCACCCTTTTGTAACTCTCGCTCCGCCGACTGAGCAACCCCGGAGAAGGGGACAATATGGAGGGATGTAATCACTATTGCGTGTTTCTGTGGTGATTGGTAGTGTGATATGCTGTCTGAGTATGAAGAGGAGAGTGTTGGGACAAACGCAAACACCCAGTCACCAAGCCCGAGCTATTAAAGTACCCCACCCGACCGGGAATCGAACCCGGGACACTCTGAACAGAAGGGCAGTACGCTAAACATTCAACCACGGAGTCAGACTATTATTGTTATCATTATAATGTATGGGAAAACTCAGCTTGATGCTAAGGTGGCACCTATAACCACGTTCTTTAATAGATGAATAGCCATAAAAGTTTGAATTCGAGACGTTGACGAAGGCATTATAGGGCACAATATAAATCATAATACCTCATACGGTGAAAATGAATGAGACTTGCAGTGAATGATCGGGAGTGGCCTTTCCTGTAAGTGTTGTTAAGTACAGGTTTCAGATAAAACAGATATTTTCGGGGATACTTGAAAATTTGTGAAAAATAATATAATCGTGAAAATCTCTGTTATTTTCCTTACATGGTAACATCACACAAAACGTAAAATGTCGGAAATGATATTCTAAACAACTTTCTTTATGTACAGGTTTTCGATACGTGAATATTAACGGAGAAATCTGACATTTACTGTCTTGGCCTCGATAAAATTAATAACCCATTTTGTTATTACTGTAACCATTATAATGCATGAAACAACTCTACTCGTTGTTGGGAGCGTCTTATAAAGTGCTGAAAACAAGCAATTGCCTAATTTCATTTTAAAAACCTTTCCTGATCTGCTTCTGCAACCATAAGCATAACAGCCTGCCGTAATTTTCTTCAAAACTCAGACCTCAGAAATGCGTAAATTCACAGAGATTTCTTAACTAATAATACTAAATAATCTTCTGTGTTCAATAAGAACATATTTTCGGTGTATTAAGGTTAAAAAAGGTAGCATGTACTTTGCTGAAATTGCATAGAGTGATCTTACCCTGTGCTGAATACATACGTTTATATCAGCTGACGGGACATTTGGCTAAAACATGGTGGAGCCAATCAGAATGAAGCACTCGTTGGTCACACTGTACCATATAGAGTCACTGTAGTCTTGTGATAGTGAATACTCTAACGGATTTTAATGATTGTAAATACACTGTATAACTTGCCGATGTCTAGAATTATAAGGCTGAGGATGACCCCAGGTTGGGTTGAAACTGGTCCCTTAAATTGTAAAATGCTTTCAAAATTTCTTTGTCATTTTACTTGGAACGTATTGAAATGTGGATAACCTCATACCTATTCTCCTGAACTTTTACATTTGTACTGCAATAAAACTGTATTGAGAGAAGTTTCCCTTGCTGGGCTAACCAGAATAATTATCACCTCACAAAATCGAAGTCCAAATGAATTAGCTTATAAGGAGAGATATCCACTCATGTAATTTTAAATGTCAACATATTATCTTTTATGACCTAGAATATCATCATCACATGACACAATATACATGAAGTGTATATTTGAAAATGAAGACTATAGTGTTATAAATGAAAAACCTACAACCTGTTTTTCAATCTTAGACCGGGTCAGAAATGTAATGAATGAAGCATATATAGGCTAGTATTACAATGGGGTCGCCACTCCCAAGGTGATTATTAATGACTGATAAATGCTATGAAATGATAATGGAGAGTGTAGCTGGAATGAAAGATGACAGGAAAAACCGGAGTACCCGGAGAAAAACCTGTCCTGCCTCCGCTTTGTCCAGCACAAATCTCACATGGAGTGACCGGGATTTGAACCACGGTATCCAGCGGTGAGAGGCCGACGCGCTGCCGTCTGAGCCACGGAGGCTCACAGTGTTATAAATATGCAATGTTAAAAAAAAAAAAAAAGCGTGTTTACTTGTTAACTATTTGCCATGTATTTTGGTACACTTTTGTATTTTCTGTAAGCTGAAAATGCCCCAGACAAGGGACGAAACATGTTCTTATAATTCAGAATAGTTAAAAAGATAATACAATATTTCTAGTACTGAAAAGGAGTGGGCTCTTCCCAATTTAACTTAAAAACCAGCCATGTGGTGTATGTCCTGATGCTTGTTGTTGTACGGGGCCTAACATTGAAGATCATCGGCCCATGGTGTATGTCCTATTGGCAACCGTAATATCTGTTGCCGTGTGTCGGCAGAGATCAGTGCCGTTGATGCTACCATTCAGTACATACAGTAGTATTTAAACTACAGTGGTAGAGAGAGTCATAAGTAGAGCCCGGATTTCCATGCAAATGCATGTTTTTCAATAAGCTAGCTACACTTTTCAAACTTTGCAAATATTCATTCTACGACTTAACAATTCCAAATAACCGTCTTTTTTCCGTGCATGTTTGCATGTTTTGGCCATTTTAGGAGAAAATTCATGCATAATGCATATTTGGAAGACTTTGGATTTAATAACGAATATTTGGACGTTTAATATTGCATAATATGCCTTTTATTCTGACTTTGACGCATATAAATTGTTAACATGCGTGATAGCGCCATTTCTTAATGTTAGTGTGCAGAATATGGGACAATTTTTCCACGTTATAGGCTATAGTATGTCTATTACTGAGAGACGGAGAGAATGTATTCTTGGCATCCTATGTAACAATCAAAGTTAGTAGCCTACATACGGTACTAGTCCTATAATCCAATTAACCAAACACTTTATTATCTGTTGCTTGAGTAAATAATGACGTATTTCGGAAGTCCCCACGTCGATATCTAATTCTTAGGAATAACGTGTCCCAGTTTTACAGTTGTAAATTGCTATAAACTGAACCGTAAATTGTGCATTAATCATTGACGGCTCATTTTTCGTCTGTTAGACGAACAAAAGAAAACTTGTATCGCACTTGTGTGGCGCCGCGTTACTGGGATAGCAGCTTACAAACTCTGGTTTTTATTGAATCCTCTCCCGTTGTTATCCTGGAATGTCCTACCTGGAACTCTCGCTCGTCACACATCTTTGTTATCGCAGCAGGCAATTGTTACCAGTTATTGAGGACGTTCAAATGTGTCTGCAATCATCGCATGGAGAAGTAGCTGCCGCAGCTAGAGATAAGTTGAACAAATCAATTTTTTTTTTTTTGCTAGGGGCTTTACGTCGCCCCGACACAGATAGGTCTTATGGCGACGATGGGATGGCAAAGGCCTAGGAGTTGGAAGGAAGCGGCCATGGCCTTAATTAAGGTACAGCCCCAGCATTTGCCTGGTGTGAAAATGGGAAACCATCTTCAGGGCTGCCGATAGTGGGATTCGAACCTACTATCTCCCGGATGCAAGCTCACAGCCGCGCGCCTCTACAACAAATCAATTAGTTCAAATCCTGATTTTGAATTTGTCAAGCTTATAGAAGACGTATTGTGGTGAAAATGCAAAAGATGTACAATTTGACCTCCTTTTGAAGTATGCATCTATGACTTCCTGTGATGTAAAAAGATCATTTTCTGTGCTTAAGAATGTGCTGACAGATAAACGGATGGGCTTAAATCAAGACAATTTGGAGAAATTACGGTAGTTTCTGTACAATGTTTTAAAAGGAACTGAATTTTGATGGTGCATATTTTCCAGTTTATTGTGCATGTTTTGCCATGAATGCATGCATTTTTTGAGATTTGATAGTGCATGGAAATCCGGGCTCTAGTCATAAGTCATGGGAACTAATTTTTTTTATCCCAAACAGGAGACAACAAGGAAAATTTAAGATATCCATTTGGAAACGTACGGTATGTACTTACGTATGATGAGACTAGATGGTGTATGTAAACAACAGTGCGAGTCTAAGCATGCCCCCAAGTTCAGTGTGAGAGTGAGAGCGTCACAAAATGGAAGTCAACAAGCAGGAGAAACGATCGTATATTAAAATAGCAGTTCTCCGTGGCAGAAATGCACGCCAATGCCATGCAGAGTTGTGGGAAGCAAAGTCCAGAAGCCCTTACGTGGACAACGGTTTGCTAACAAAGAGGACATCATAACAGCATTTCGGAGAGAGATGCCACACGTTAGAGATACACATGCAGCAAATGGTATTCAGTGCCCGCCCCACCGCTGGCAACACACAGTGGAAACTTGGGTGATTATTTCGAAGGTCTGTAACCAGTGGAGACATGTCCTTTGTACGTAGTCTTGTGTATTTGCTGTCTATACCATAATAAAACAATGTTTACCAATGGCCTGTGTTCTGTCACTTTCCTATGAGAATCTCCTGAAGTCAGAATTTGTCTTCAGACACTACGCATAAGTACATGCCCTATATTTCCAAATGCATATCTTAGATTTTCCGTGTTGTCTCCTATTCACAAGAAAGAAAAAAAAATAGTTGCCATGACTTATGACTCGAACCTCGTATTTTTAAAAAATCTGTTACTTACCAAGGTAGTGCTGAAACTGCCTGCCTTATACGATTTTAACCTCTCAGTGACGCAGAACACTGAAATGCTGCATTACCCAGCAGGCGGAAGTGACTGAGGTGAGCGGGCTAAGAAAGATGCGGCGATCATTTAAAAAATTTGCTGTTACGGCAGTATACCTCAGATTGTCACACATTCATAATGAGACTCAAAAGAATGCAATATTTTGTCTGACTATACTACAATAGGCTAATTACAGGGGATATGACTGTATCTTAACAACATCCATTAAACTACTGCTTAGGGTAGTCCCAACCTAGAGGTGAGGAATGTTTCTTCATCATACCTTCTGGGCTAACCCCTATGAAATTGCCAGTGTCTGAAAACAAGACTGGCAAAATCTCTGGTCAACTGGATAATTTTAAACTGTGCCTCACCAACCAGAGATCCTTGCTCAATTACAGTTTTTAAGTTCTTGGAAAGCTGCAGTCAGGAAGTGGATGTGATCAAACAACAAAATTCTAACTTTTTCTACTGAAATATTCAGCGGAGCTTCTTGAAGAAAACGGTGTGCGGATAACAGAAATATGTCAACCTGTATAAATTTAAATACGGTATAGAGGTACAAATTACATTTCATTCGTATTTCGTTCTAGAGCTTTACAAAAAAATTCACTGAGGAAAGTATTTTGGTAAGCTATTCACTCCACAGTAACAGTTTCACATGCGGCTTTCATGTGGCAAATCTGACTCCATGTAAAGGATAAGTCAATAAAAGAAATTTGAGAATATTTGAGGCATTAGTTTGGGTCGATGTATATATAAATTTCAGATTAAAAATTGCCTGTATCCTCATTATTGGAAGTTGAACATCTTGCATCAGGATTTTGAAAATCATAAGCAACCTCAACTCTTTTGTTTTGCATTTTTTTTTTTTTTTTTTTTTTTTTTTTTTTTTTTTTGGCAAGGGTAGTGCGGTTTTAGTAATTTTTCTTTGGGAACTCTTGTACTAGTCGTCTTATAACTGGAACAGTTAGGGAACACTGGTGGTACAGGATCATCTTTTTAGTCTCCTAGTTTTTAATTACAAATTTGTTGTTACGGCAGTACAGCTCAGATTATTGTCAAACGTTCACAATGAGACCCAAAAGAATGTAATATTTTGTTTGACCATACTACAATAGGCTAATTTCTCTAGAAAGGAATTGAAGGCTACAGACAACAGAAGAAGCAGAGTTATTGTGAAAAATACGCTTTGAGACACTTTAGTTTTGTCCTGGTCGACAAGAAATACGTGAAATGACAGTGTTCCTTTGCTCTTTTTTCCGCCTGAAGTACAAAAAGGCACACAATAATATGACAAGTTTGAATATTTGCAAACACAGTTCAAGAAAACCAAATCACAACAAAGTTTTATCATCTTGTGAGAAAACTTCTTTGGGATGACCAAGTTCCATTAAGATCCAAATTAGTACTCTAAGAAACTTTTTTTTGTATCAGTTACCACAGACAGTCTAGAAGCCTGCATCCAAACCAACAGAAATATCAGCTAACTACATTGGAAACTATGGACAGAAGCACTTATTCACCACAACCGGGAAACTGGAGCTGGTTCAAGATGATGATGATGATGATGATGAAGAAGAATTAACGCATAAGGAGAATTGCTGTTTCGGACAAAGTTATTATGAGAAATTGCTTTGAGCCACTCATTATACAGTGAAACCCCATTAGTGTGTTCCTTATTAACATGTGTTCCCGTTTAGCACGTCGTAAATTTGAACTCCTGATTCTCATCGTATTAAATCTATGCAAAAATACATCGCTTATCGCATCACAAATTTTCGCCATTGACGCTTAGTACCATCACAATTTTTTTTAACCCTAGAAATGTTATTTGTCATCCCTTGTGAAAGGGGCGTGATTTCCAACTTGGGTAAGAAAGAGCCCTCGCCACAGTTGCGTGATAACGGGAAAAGACCCTGATTTCCTGAACTTCACAAGATAAGTTGCTATTCTGGGGAGCAGGCCGTTAGCCTCAGGAACGTTCAGTTTTGCTTGCCGGTTAGCAGTGAGATTTGTGAATAACAGAGTGAACCTGTTTGTGCTTGTATTTCGCATATTTGTCGCCTGATAGCCTAGTTATGGATACGGAAAAAGTCGTGAATACCGTACTAATGAAGACAAGATTAAAATCTATCAGAAAGTGGAGTGCACCTGCATCTTTAAACACGCAGAGGTAGCACGAATGTTAAAACTCACACCTTTGAGTTTCAAATCGAAGTTTCATCAATTCAAAATGGCAGCCAAAGTCTCAGATGCACATGGTCGAGGTTGGAGTGTGACCAAAAAATAATGTAACCTTCTGGTCTGAAATAAAAAATCTTCTACTACTGTCTGTTTTAGAAAGAGTGTGTGTGACCTGCAATAATACTGTAATATTTTTAAGGGTCCTCGTGCAAATGTTATCATACTTGTTTGATCTTTTTTACACCTTTCAGTGCACAGTTGTTATTTTATAACCCGCAGCTGAAAAGCTTTTCATATTTGTTCTCTCGTGTTTTTCACATCTTTTAATATTCTCCCCTGATCTTTAGAAACAGTAGATATAGTTTTCACTGTATCTGCTTTCAACAATCGAACGAGCCTTGGATCAAATGAACGATGAAAAGTATCAATAATAATGGTATTTGCTTTATGTCCCAGTAACTACTTTTACGGTTTTCGGAGGCACCAAAGTGCTGAAATTTATCCTGCAGGAGTTCTTTTACAGACCATTAAATGTATCGACATGAGGCTGACATATCTGAGCACCTTCAAATAACACCGAACTGAGCCAGGATCGAACCTGCCAAGTTGGGGTCAGAAGGCCAGCACCTCAACCGTCTTGAGCCACTCAGCCCGGAGACAAGTATCAGTCTATAATGAAGCTCCCTCTGTAGATCATTGGTAGTGTATCTGCCGCCTGATCCCCAGATGGCGGGTTCAAACCCGGCAAAGGTAGTTGGATTTTTGAAGGGCTCTTACATCGTACGATGTCGGCATGTAAAAGATCTCTGGTAACACATTTGGTGTTTACCCGACAAAATTCATTAAATCTCAGCCACAGACGCCCAAGAGAGTTTCGGTTTACTCGGTCTGCCATCTAGTGGGCCTGGAGTAAAACGGAACGTCGAAACTGACGAGCAGACAGCAAGATGGCGTCAAATTGAAATGTCTGCACATGGTAGCTGAGGCCGTACGATTATTATTATTTATTATTGTAGCTAAGAGCGCAGTATCTGTTACTTGTGCCGTACCTACACGACTTCTCATCAGACGCAGATAGTACAGACCAGGGCCTCTCAAACGCCCACAATCTCAAGCGTGCAAACTGAGGCGCAGAGGTCCTGTGCACAGTGCATCGGTCCCACTTGGCTCGGACCAGCGCGTCGCCTCGGGGCGATTCGGTTAAGCTTGGCTCAACTCAGATCGGATTTGGAGCGCTACGGAGCAAGTGAAGAAGAGGGAGACAGGCGGAGCGAGCGAGACAGACATGGGGAGAGAGAGAGACAGCACTGTTGCTCCAAATCGTAGAGTGGGCGTCAGCACTCTGGTCAACCAAACAAAGTCGCCTTTTGCACCGAGCACCGCGCAATGCACTGGTGGATGCACCCTGAGAGGCCCTGGTGTAGACTATAAGGAAATATAGTCACGTGACTACATCCCATACCATCAGCATCAATAGCCACTGCTACTGGCTTAAATTTAAAAAAAAATGGTGTAGCTTCCAGAATTAAACACAGCCAGATGTGCAATTACCGACTGTGACACAATGCAGTGGAAGCTCTTTACCATGCACCCACTGATGATTTACACCAGTGGAGTGTCACTGTTAACCAGATCTGTACACACCAATTGAGTAGACATCTCGTCAACAGTGGATAATCATGATCGACAACTAGGGAAAAAAAAAAGCTCTTTACTTCCTACTTCACAATGCATGTCACTTTCCTTCTTATTTCATTAACTCAAAATTATGTATTGATGGTTATGAATTTCATATTTTTGGTCCGTATTGAACTGAGAATAATATATAAGTAATAATAATAATAACGTAAATGTTTCCACCTTTTCAATACAATATATTTTGTAATTTTGTGAATATATTGTATTGAAAAGGTGGAAACATTTACGTTATTATTATTATTACTTATATATCAAAATTATGTTGATGCATTCTGCCTCTGACTGCCTATTTGAATTTAGTTCGTTTTGAGGAACAGGACTAAAGTTATAGTTCATAATAAAAGTATAAAAAGGCCTTTTCTGGACAGAAACTAATTATGTTCTTCAACAACTCTACCTACGGTTCCTTAATGCCAAAACAGTCAGGTACCGGATAAGATAAAATATTTATGTGATGCACGACAGATACACAAACATCAGACACTATAAACATAAAAAGATATGTAAACATTGTGAGGAAGAACAGTTTCACACAGCACTTTATCACATGTAAAATTATTACCTAACTATACAGAACGTATAAAAACTTTCCCAAATTTCTCTCACTCACGTCAAGATCACAGAGTAAAAACAAAGATAGGGGAATATTACTCAGGGGGCATGAAGACGTGGACCCTGCCAGAGCTGTTGGCTCCAGCAATGATGTCGAGGCTAGGATGAAACTGGACGACGGAGAGGATAGTGGTGAGTAGAGGGTCCCTTATCTTGCGTAGGAGGAGACCGTGGACCCCATACACGTCGATCTGCAATACATAAGAGTGAAGCAATCGTGAAGGAAAGGGCAGACACAAATATCACAATCACACATATAATAATCACATTATCCATGCATAAAAGTTTTTATGAAATGTAAAGAGATAATTTTCAAGATGTGCTACTCCCCATACGAACATCCCCTTCTACTTGCAGAAACTTAACAGTTTCCGGGCCGCAAAACGTTTTGTGACCCTTGTTGATTGACTGCTTGAAGCCTGTTTTTCAGTATCCACCAAAACAAAACCTCGCACTCAGACAATGAAAATTTGATGGCCTGCTGGCCTATTTCTGTGAATCTTGGTGTAATTGACTACCACGAGTTTACACGATGCAGTATTACTTGTATACATGTGGATTTAATAACAAAGAGTTACAATATCAGAGAACACATGCAAAACTCACTCATAGAACAATAATAAATATTAAATTAATGTCGTATGGTCCACCTTTTTCAATACTATATTATGCAATATTGTTGAATTACGTTACTAAACTAGGGACTAGTTTCGGCCTTGGCTGGCCATCTTCAGCCTTAATGTAATACATCTAATAAGTAAACAAATGTATAAACACACAACTGACATAAATTAACGTACAACACACAATTAACATTAACCTATGCCATTTGACTAACATGCTCTCTCTCTCTCTCTCCCCCCCCATCCCTTCTGTTCATTAATTTTATCCATCAATTATTCAGGTTAACTTCAAGGACACCGCAATGAATTGCGAATTTATACCAGCCACAAATTAAGAATGTGTCAGTTTTAACCATATCTTCATGTGCCGTCCTGACAATGTCCAACAGTATTTCAGCATGATTTTAACAAGCACTATGGGAACATTTCATTTTATATACGTTGGTCGATGTGGAAACACCATCTAGCAGTTCTGCGTCGGCTGGTGGTTATTTACAGTGGTATCAAGTGGCTTGCATACTGCTAACACCACTCAAGTAGATTTGGTGACTGATGATCTGACTACAGAATCAACATTTACCAGTTCCTGTTTTGCAGTTGAAACTGTAATGATTAGCAGTGATGGAACTAACAATTCTATGAATATTAATACAAGAAAGAGTCTGGAGATGAGTATACTCCAGATGCTAAGAATTTAGAGCCTAATTTATTTTTTTGATTTTACACATACATTATTTTAATTTTAATGATAATTTTAATGTTAATTGTGTGTTGTACATTAGTTTTTATGTCAATTGTGTGTTTATACATTTGTTTAGTTATTAGATATATTACATCAAGGCTGAAGATAGCCAGCGAAGGCCGAAAGTAGTCCCTAGTTTAGTAATGTAGGTAATTCAATAATATTGCATAATATAGTACTGAAAAATGTGGACCATACGACATTAATTTAATATTTATTATTGTGATCACAATTCAATACGGATCAAAACAATGAAGTTTATATCCTATGATCACTCGTAGAATATAGCATGTTCATGAGAGACTGCACAAAACATAACCGGGTCAAGTCAGCAGTAATTCATACACCAAACTAGTCGAGCGCTGCAATTTTACCACCTACATCTCGCTACATTTATGCAACTGCACAGTAAATGCTTTTAAACTTTTCACTGCCATGCGTTGATGACCAGATGAGCCTTCTGAGCCAGGTTATTTTAAAGGAAGAAGCACTTCTACAGAGAATTTTTAATAATAATAATAATAATAATAATAATAATAATAATAATAATAATAATAATAATAATGTTATTTGCTTTACGTTCCACTAACTACTTTTATGGCTTCTGCAGACTCCAAGGTATCGGAATTTAGTCCCGCAAGAGTTCTTTTACGTGCCAGTAAATCTACCGACACGAGGTTGGCGTATTTGAGCACCTTCAAATACCACCGTTCTAAGCCAGGATCAAACCTGCCAAGTTGGGGTCAGAAGGCCAGTACCTCAACTGTCTGAGCCACTCAGCCCAGCAGATATATACTGTATATCCGTACCCGTGAGACAAACGGCATATGTTCACTTTTTGTGATTCTCTGTGTAACGGCCATTTTTGTGTTCAGTAAAATCGACCACATCTATGGATTAAAGGCGGTTGTCCTGTTGCCATTCCCTGTGGATTTAGTGTGGTATACAGTTGGTAGTCCAGAGTGCTTTTAGGACAGGACATCCGCCTTTTGCAGGAAACTTTTTAGTGCTGCAAGGTCGCATGTGGGACATCCGGCTTTTTTCCTTCTATGTAATTTCTCTGCGGGAAGAAAGAGTCTTTTGCCTACATTATTGGAGTACGATAATGAAGTGTGCTTTTTATTGTGAACATTATTATAGTTTCCTGTGTTACGGGAATATAAGACCTGCATTATCACATGCAAATTAGCGTGAAAACAACAGTGAAGTATTGTAAGCCACAAAAAGTTAAAAGTTATGCGTGACTTCGGTATGTGAACGTATGCAAAATGAATAGCTTTTCAAGAGGGAAGATGATATTGCAACTTGCTCTGAAGCAAGCACGTGAAGTGAGAGGTAGATACACAGTAGAACCTCGATAATTCAAAATCGGTTAACTCAAAATGCCGCCTAATTCGAAGAAGCTCTCGTTCCCGAAAACATGAGATACGGTTTTGTACGTTATTTAAATTGTTTAATTCGAAATACGGATAATTCGTAATTCGAAGTACAATGTCGGACCCATTACCAAAATTCAGACTTTTAAATCGAAACTGACTTTACATTTTAAAACAATAGTATGTTACAGAGTAATTTAAATTCAAAATTTATCCACAACATCTGGGTAAAACGTACCTTAGGAGATGGCGACAATTCCTCATCAGATTCATCACTACCACTTTGCCTGACATGTGTTTGAAGTTCAATATCGTCTCCACATATTCTCCATCTTCATCATCGAAACATTCCTCTCCGAAATCATCATTTATGAGGAAATAATAACATGAGGATTTGAGTTACAAATCCCATCCTATGTGGAAAGACAGGAATACAGGGTCATCAATCTCATCTTGGAGCACGGCTTCCCCCATCACCCTCCTAGTTCTTGAAAATCATCTTCTTTCTAGCATTATTCCTGCACGGTGGCAGAGTAAGCTTGTCTGTATACCTGTTTCCATTTAAACTGATCCAAGGCATCTTCTGTGGTGGTGTTTACTTATTCCTGTCATCCTTGATGTGATTCATTCACAGGTTTTTCAGCTGATCATGCAGTCAACAAGAGATGAATGTATACTTCAAAATGCCATGATGGTTAAACGATGGTGGGAAAGATATTACACCCCAACAAAGTCAAAATAATATCAGTTCACTTTCAAAACATGTGACATGAAGTGTAATATCGAACTTCTTCGAACATTTCTGTGGAAATTCGAAGCACGATACTATATCTTATACACATACAAGCTCAGCAAAAGTAAACACTGCACCAAAACGTAAATGTAAGGATGTAGTATTTAACGCTGATCCGCTCCAGTATCCGGATCCTTGGAGGAATGGTCAGCATAGTAGCTTTCAGTTCAGAGAGCACCAGGTTTGATTCCCGGCCGGGTTGGAGACTAATCTAAAATGGTAAATTCTCCGCCTCGCAAAGGCTGCACCACACTAGAAATAGCCACACAAAATTATTATTACTATATCTGCTCTAGTACTCACCGCTCTGTTTGGATCCATGGCCCCGATGACAAACACGTCGTCTCTCCGAGGATGCCACATGGCCTTGAACGGAGTCAACCAGCGACCGGTCTGATTGTCATGGATCACAGTTGTCACCACTGTAACAAATAATATCAGGCCAGGTCAGAAAGTATCAATAGAGCAGAGACATTGGAAACCAGTTATACACTTGAAATCGATAAATGAGACTACTACCCAAGTATTGCCCACATTTTCTTCAGAGACCTTGATCCCATAACATTAGATGCATACAATATGAATATTCTGCCATAGTATACAGCCCTTAAATACTTATGAAGTACTGTTTGAAACCAATTTCACATACAATTTCTAGTTTCTTTTTATCTAAATTGTTTATTCTGTTTTTCCCCATACTTGCCGAAACTGACAAAGCTTGAAAATTAATTAAATTATGATCTGGTTTTTAAAAGGGACAATCAATGGAGCACATACAATTAAAAATTATAACTTTAAACACAACTGATTTGGATTAATCTATATTATATTGATATATTAAAACATTGAGTCCTTTGTATTTTGACATAAATATGTCAGCGGTGGAGGGTCACCCGAAAATTTGTGCAACGAAATAGTGTCATGTAACAAAATGTGTGTCGCGATGTTCCCTAGCGACAGAACCTCGAGAGCTGCACAGGCCATTCATCAATACGTCACATCACAGCCTGGACGATTGCTAGGTAACACTGCATCATACATTTTACTGATTATGATCATTGGATTTTCTGTGGATTTTCTGAAAGGGAAAGTTAATAACTTTTTTTTTTCCATACGTAGGCACCAATGGTTATGAATTTCTCACTGGTTATTCACATGGCTGCAAAGGATACTTAGTAAACCTTGTAGAGCGTATAGACACACTTCATTAATTGAGTGTGTCTCAGTAATTTTTCCCTGCAAAAAATAGACAAATATCACGGATATTACCTATCACCAATCATCAAACCTATTACTTCAATAGAATCTGTATAGTAGACATGGTTGAATTGTACGTGGCACATTTAAATCTACGACCTCGTGTTTGTTTGTTTCCATTCTAATGGTAGGATCAATAATGAAACAGTAAGTTGAGCTCTCCTGGATAACGATCATGTTAATCCGCATAGAAGACCAGTTATGATACCTTTACAATGGGTGGAATTCTCCTAAAAGTACCATAACACTTGTTAAGGTGGACGATACCGACATAATAATAAAAATTAATTTCTTGCAATAATAGAAGACCGGTTCTCTGCCAAGCCATGAACCTCTTCTACCACCTGGAAGTTTCTTCCATGCAGGGCTGATGCTACTGCTGATCATCTCCTGTGGTGACAGTTGTTTCATAAGCTGCCCCTGTGGATCAGTGGTAGAGTGTCGGCATCCGGATGCCAAGATATCAGGTTCAAACCCGGCAGAGGTAGTCTGACGGGAAAAAGTCCATTCGACACACCATGTCGTACGATGTCGTACAATGTCGGCATGTAAAAGATTTCTGGTGACACATCAGGTGTTTACCCAACAAAATTCATTAAAATCTCAGCCACAGACGCCCAAGAGAGATCCGGTTTACTCTGTCTGCCATCTAGTAGGAGTAGAGTAAGACGGAACATCAAAATTGATGAGCAGACAGCCAGATGGTGTCAAATTGAAATGCCTGCACACGGTAGACGAGGCCATACGATTATTATTATTATTATTATTATTATTATTATTATTATTATTATTATTATTATTAGGTGTTTCGTAGCAGTTTTCAGTAGTTCTCAGTAACGACAGGCTCCCAGTATGTGTGCTGGCAGTGTGTTCCATTCTGAGACCTGCCCAGGAAAATGTTGGTGATAATCTTAATAGCGCCCTTCCATTTGCTGCTTGTCGGGCCATCAGGTTTTTTTTTTTGCTAGTTGTTTTACGTCGCACCGACACAGATAGGTCTTATGGCGACGATGCCGTCAGGTTTTGCGAGCCACTTATTGCCTGTGGTGTACTCTGTATTAAGAATAATCCCCTTTCCTTTCCAAGGCAAAGAACACCAAGAATTAAACTCCTTTTCTAGAAGTTGCTTTCATAAGGAAGGTACTTCAATTATCCATCACAATCAAGGGCAGAGGAAGAACGGATAATTGGAAAAGACCGTTTGACCTTTTCTTGCTCTATTTTTATACTCTTTTAAGAAGTCTGCCCTTTCCTCCTGAACTTAAAACTATCAGCAATTATTTTTTTGATGTCCATTCCAATTCTCTGGAGTAAAATAATGTCCTTCTTGCTCCATAAACTTCATGGGAGTTTCTGCTTATTCAAGAGTAGTTCAGAGAGGAATATGGGATCAAATATGATCTGCTCTTCCTTGCTACTATAGTCACTAATCAAGCATTTTCAAATTTTTCAATTTTCAGCTTTGATTTCAATCTTTTCAACACTTTGCATTTTCTTTTAATTAACTTGTTTTGAAGAAATTGTGTCACAAAAAATGTTTATGCCCAAAGTAAGAGCAGAAGCAATCCTGACCATAGTTGAAGAGATGCAACTCAGCAATTGAGTTTCTTAAATTTTCATTAATGATCGGTAAAGTTTGGTGTAAGCAGCTCTCAACAGACGAGAATACCACGTGTTGTAAACGGCAACTGTAACCTGGCAAAGGGTCTCTTCTTGGACGCTTTATACCTTATCTTGATGAGGTATGCAATGCATTATGATATTCTAGCAGGCATATGGATATTATGGCTGGGATTATTGACAAAAAAATATGGGAAGACCGTTGGATAATCCGATGATGATAATCCGATGATCAGTTAACCGAGGTTCTGTGGTATATTATTATTACTGGCCGCATTGGACCACCTGATCATTCCTTCTGATCGTAATTTTCTCAATTTGTTTGAAATAGCTATAGCCATTCTGTGTGTTATTTCCATTGAAAATTTGTAAGTCTTGAGAAGGGTGTTAATTTTATTTTTGTTTTGTGCATCTGCTTTTTCAAGTCCAACCGCTTCGAGATCTTCCTGAATTTTGCGGATCCATTGTCCTCCTGTCTTCTTTCCAAGATTTCTCGTGACTAGTTATTGTAAAAGCCAATTTCCTGGCATTTGCAAGATGGGAAAACAACACAAGATTCTTTTCTTCTTCATCTCTCGATAGACAGTTTCATTAGGAAAGATTCCCCAGACTCCTTTGACCAGGTATTTTTTATTCATGCAAGTTCTGATGATTCTTCTTTCAGGACGTCACGAAGGAAATCTCAGTGGAAATGCTTTTCGACAGAATGGAGAGGGATAAACTTAAGATAGCTTGGACATGTTAAGAGGATGGAAGAGGGAAGGACACTGAAACAGATGATAAGAGACCCAGATGGGAGGGAGATCAAGAGGGAGACCCAGGCTGAAGTGGCCAAAAACAATCAAGAAGAGTATAATTTGAAGAAACCTGAACTGGAACACAGTTAAGGAGGAACAATGATGGTTGGAGAGAGGAAGACAGAAAGGTGCCATAAATATCACAACCCAGCGAATGCTGGATGAGGGAAATGGATGATGATAATAATAATGACGACGATAGCTGATAAAAGACTAATTACATAAGACACACACAGAAGGAGGGAAGGATATCAACAGGTCAATATGTAGTGGGAAAGATCAAACAAGTGATTAAACACGATAAACAGGGTCTTTCACATAAACCCAGACCATTCAGCAGCGTTTTTACTCTCCAAGACTTAAGCAGCTTTACGGGAGGCGCGCGCATAGTTCCTGACCCTGTACGGAGCGTGCATGTTTTCGAACTAGGATCAATAGCCAAACTGAATCTCAGCTGTTAACATGGTGAGACAGTTAATAAAACACTGTATTTTCATATGTAAAAGTCATTTCAAGTACGAGTCGGCTCGATGGGGATGCGATGCATTTGTTCCTGGTGAAATGCCACCTTCACGAGCACAGATTCACGTAATTGAAAATAAATTTGAAACTACTGGCTCAGTGCTCAATAAAATGCATGTGCACACACAAATTGTTTGAACAGAGGAAAAGCTAGATGACATTGGTGAGAATCTTGAATGGTCGCCGAATAAATCACTCACAAAATTAGCACAAAAATTAGGGGTTTCGGTTTCTTCTGCGCACTGAACTGCAAAGCTGTTACACATCAAACCGTACAGATTTAAAACCTGCTGATCCTGCCACAAGAGTGAGATATTGTGAGTGGTATCTTGCATCACTGAATGATCGTTTATTCGACCCACAGCTTGTGTTCTTTTCGGATGAGGCCTGGTTTCATCTTAATGGTCGTCTGAACAGTCATAACTCTCGCTATTGGTGTGCAGAAAATCCTAATGTGTTGATGAAGTCCCTCATCACGAAGGATGACACTTCCAGCATCTTTTATAAGGTAAGATTTTGTACTAAGATTGTATACACGCTTATAGCAAGGCGGCCGTGCGCGACGTACGCTGGGCCGAGGCAGTGCTGTAGCTCAGAGTACAAACACCGTGCACTCATTCTGGGTTTATAAGACAGACCCTGTACATGAGAAGGAACACATCACTGTAAATGAAAATCCTATATTACTGAAAGTGAATTTTACAGGAGACAACAAACACCATTTTGTAATCCTGTTTGTATGGCTTTCCAGAATGGGTTCACGCAAGAGGTTCCAGCAAGGTTTTTTTTCTTAAACTCTGCTAATACTGCACAAGTCCTAACTGCATGCATGTTCTGAACTAATTCACACAGGAGGTTTTAAAATTTCACATATCCAGAGGTACCAAACTTTGAAGTGAGTTATCTGTAATACCTCCCCCCCCCCCCCGAACACACGAAACCACCCACCTTCAGAAAAATTTCGAGTTTAATCCAAAGCATGCTACTCCCTTCTCGATAATGTCACACTTCGTTTGCCCTTTCTGACTGCAATCTATATATGTAAAATAAGAGTTTTGTCTGTACATTGCTCAGAATTTGAAAAGAATGGTATTTCTGTATCGGACATGTCCATAGTAACAAGAAAATGTACTTTTCACTTTTCCATAATTTCTGTCTGTCTGTATGTATGTATGTACACGCATCACAAGAAGGCTGAAGAGAATTTAATGAAAATCGGTATGTAAAGTCGGGAGAAGAGCCACTACAATCTAGGCTATAAATCATTTTATTCACGCTGAGTGAAATGGTAGTTTACGGGAAGGCCTTAAATTTAATTATCGAATATTTATATTATTAGCGGTCCTATCAATAAATACTATATAACTGAAGTTATATAGAATTCAATTTCCAATCATTTATGTCTTATACATTTTTACCGTACCGGCTCTGATAACACAGATATTAATGAATTTGTATTTTTGTTGCCAAGTCCATATCAACGCCGAGCCACGAGAAAATAGGTTAACAGAATTTAATGAAAACCACTATATAGAGTCAGGGATAAGAAACTACAGTCTAGGCTGTAAATAATTTTATTTTCCCCGAGATGAAATGGTAGTTTGGGGGAAGGCGCCTTAAATTTAATTTTCAATACCGGTATCTATGTTATTGGTGCTATCGAAAAGTACGGTACTACATAACAAAAGTTATAGAGAATACAATTTCCGATCATTTATGTTTCATTCAGTTTTACTGTACCGACTATGATAAAGAGTGGTATTTCAGAAGACCTACAATATCCAAAGCGCTTAACACTGATCAACAATAACATTACACTGACCATTGTTTGTTGTGATATTCTTCGTTTCTTACAGTGCCGCTCAACTCCGATAGATGGGATTACTATTGCGTACCGAGTATAACAGCCTGACTGAACATTGGCGGGAAATAGCTGGGGAGTTGGAAAACTTACTTCTTTAGCATGCCATTCCTCTGGTTCATACATTTTCTAATAGTGCAGGTACGTAACACATAGGTTCATCATAGCATTCGACCTATTCAATCCCTACTCTGAGGCACTGATTGGAATGAATAGTGTGCATATTTAACAGAATAATGACAGACAAGTGTTCATGGCAGCCTGCGACCTGGTTGTTCCAGCTCTGGAACTTTGGACTACTGTTTGTTGAAAGTGTGCGGTTTTTCATTTGATCGAGTATTTTACATGATAACACTGCAAAAGCAGCATATGGAGGAAGAGAAATGAACATGATGTTATTTGCAGATGATATTGTGATTTGGGGAGAAGACGACAGGAAGGTTCAAGAACAGTTGAATGTGGTGAATGGGAAGAATGAAGAATGTGGATTGAAAATAAGTGTAGAAAAAGAGTAAAACTCTTGTTATGACTAGAGGGGAGAAAGAAGGGAAAGGTCAGATTAGACTTGCAGACAAGCCCCTGGGAGTAGTGGAAACATTTAAATACCTGGGGAGTGAATTAATGGAGAATGCTCGACTGGATGCTGAGATTAGTAAAAGGATTCAAGCTGGAAGTTGTTTGTATCATAGTGTAAGAAACATGTTATGGGACAAAGATGTGCCAACGGAAGCAAAGGATACTATGTACAAGATGTATTACGTACCCATAACAACTTACGGAGCAGAAACTTGGACAATGACAAAGAAGGATGAGAGTCGAATACAGGGAGCCGAAATGAAGTTCTTGAGGAGTATGATACAGAAGAGTACAAGAGACAAAATAAGGAGTGAGAAAATCCGGGAAGAAATTGGAGTGGAAAAAATGAATGATAGAATAGAGAAGAGCCGACTAAGATGGTTTGGGCACATAAAGCGAATGAGCGACGAAAGAATGCCAAAAAAGGTGATGGAAATGCAAATCCAAGGAAGGAGGGGCCGTGGACGACCACGATTGAGATGGAAGGATACCATCCAACGCAGCATTATAGAAAGAAACCTGGACTGGGACACAGTGTTGGAGGAGGAGTGGTGGAAAGACCGAAGAAAATGGAGAGGAACCATTTTTGCCCCTACCCGGCTACAGCTGGATAATGGGAAATGATGATGATGATGATGATGATGATGATGAACATTGCTTTCAATCGCTAGATTCCTACTGACGTTTCTGTAACGACCTATGTTGAATTCAGTTAGGAAAACCACGAAGTCAGTCTTTCTGAGAATCCCGTAGCAAAGCCTAGGTACATCAGCTAGTCCATTCTAAAGTATTTCATATTACACAACACAATTTGCACACTACCAGTTGGTTGTCATAAAATATTATTTGAAGCTTGTTTCGTACACAGTAGCTACTTTCAGCATAGGTTACTTTTGAAGCATTCTTTCCCGTGTGATGACATTTTCAGCCTTTGAACCATAAGCAATTTTGCACTTAATGTCAGTCTGAATGGTCTGGTTTTTCATATCAACACTGAGAACTCTTCCAGTGGGAGAGTTTCTCTGTCAGGTACACTTATTGGTGCTAGAACAACATTATTTAGAACATTACTTAGAGAAGAGCACAGTAGAGCTCTTTCGTTCACAAAGAATTTCACAACGCTCACGGTTAGCAAAAGGAAGTAAAGATCGAATTAGTATCGTTGCCAACTCGCAAGCACCTGAAACGAGGAGGTCGAGCAGTAATGCTCAAAGGGATTAGACATTTTTCCTTCTTCCCTTTCTTTCGTAGATTTTTCTTTTTTTTTGTGATAATGCTACTTTTCCGTAATATTTTCCCCTTTGACCATAATGCCGTATTAGTGACTGGAAACCTGTAATAATTACAGACAATCTGTAATAGTTGGCACCTCTGCATATCACACCTTAAAATTTCTCAGACATACAAGAGCTTTTACTCAACAATGTACAGGAAGTAAACTTTTCATTTGGTACCAAAATCAAATTCTCACGTTTGGTTATCACATCAGCAGCAACGATGACATAACAGGATGAACCAGTGTGAGAAGAATGTTCCTCTTACCTTGAGATCTGCCTGCTTGGACGTTCTCCGTGTTAAAAATGCGTAATCTGTCGTCGTTACATGTCGTGAGGAGAAGAGATCCACCGGGAGAGAAAAACGCACTCTTCAGACCCTTGCTGTGGGGCATGGAACATACAGGTTTCGGGCTCTTCTTGTTGATGAAACGGGAGTCCCATATGCACACTTCACTGTCAACAGCCATCACATTCAATTAGATTAGATTAGATATCAATGTATTATTAAAAGTGTAGTAAATAATCATGTAAAACGGAGGGTAGAAATAACACAATAAAACATTTACAAAAATGAAGTCTTTCTTTTGCAATGGTCACAAAAATTTAGAACACATGGTGAAGTGCTATATATGGTGAGTCTTGCAATACAGTGTGGAAACAAGGACCTTTACGGGCATATCAGATAACGCTTGGAAGCCTTTAAAATGTGGATCAACTGGAGAATGGTCAGGATTTCCTGGGTTGCTCGACCAACAAATTAACATGTACTCAGAAGGGCAAGGACAAGTTGCGAATTCATTCTAAACGTAAAGCACTTCAAAAATTTCTTACCTTGGCTACATCCTTAGAAATGACAAATGTTGTTGAGTCATCAGTCCATAGACTGGTTTGATGCAGCTCTCCATGTCATCCTATCCGGTGCTAACCTTTTCATTTCTACGTAACTACTGCATCCTACATCTGCTCTAATCTGCTTGTCATATTCATACCTTGGTCTACCGCTACCGTTCTTATCACCTACACTTCCTTCAAAAACCAACTGCACTAGTCCTGGGTGTCTTAAGATGTGTCCTATCATTCTATCTCTTCTTCTCGTCAAATTTAGCCAAATCGATCTCCTCTCACCAATTCGATTCAGAATCTCTTCATTCGTGATTCGATCTATCCATCACACCTTCAGCATTCTTCTGTAACACCACATTTCAAAAGCTTCTATTCTCTTTCTTTCTAAGCTAGTTACCGTCCATGTTTCACTTCCATACAATGCCACGCTCCACACAAAAGTCTTCAAAAACATCTTTCTAATTCCTATGTGAATGTTTGAAGTGAGCAAATTTCTTTTCTTAATAAAGCTCTTCCTTGCTTGTGCTAGCCTGCATTTTATGTCCTCCTTACTTCTGCCATCATTAGTTTTACTCTCCAAGTAACAATATTCATCTACTTCCTTTAAGACTTCATTTCCTAATCTAATATTTCCTGCATGACCTGCCTTCGTTCACCTGCACTCCATTACTTTTGTTTTGGACTTATTTATTTTCATCTTGTACTCTTTACCCAAGACTTCGTCCATACCATTCAGCAGCTTCTCGAGATCTTCTGCAGTCTCAGATAAAATAACAATATCATCGGCAAATCTCAAGGTTTTGATTTCCTCTTCTTGTATTGTGATTCCTTTCCCAAATTCCTCTTTGATTTTCTTCACTGCCTGTTCTGTGTAAACATTGAAAAGGAGGGGGGACAAACTGCAGCCTTGCCTCACTCCTTTCTGAATTGCTGCTTCTTTTTCACAGCCCTCGATTCTTATAACTGCAGACTGATTTTTATACAGATTATAGATAATTCTTCGTTCTCGGTATCTGATCCCAATCACCTTCAGAATCGTAAATAGCTTGGTCCAATCAACATTATCGAATGCTTTTTCTAGATCTACAAATGGCATGTACTTGGGCTTGTCCTTCTTGATTCGATCCTCTAAGATGAGACGTACAGTCAGGATCACTTCACGTGTTCCTACATTTCTTCTGAAGCCAAATTGATCTTCTCCCAACTCAGCTTCAACTTGTTTTTCCATTCTTTTTTAAATAATACGTGTTAAAATTTTGCAGGCATGACATACTAAACTATTGGTGCAGTAGTTTTCACACCTGTCAGCACCGGCTTTCTTGGGAATACGTATAACAACATTCTGCCGAAAATCGGATGGGACTTCTCCTGTCTCATACATCTTACATCCTAAATGGAATAACCTTGCCATGCTGCTTTCTCCTAAGGCAGTCAGTAATTCAGAGGGAAATACCAGCTCCTATAATGGACAGTACCAAGCAAAATACAAAGAGGTTGAAGAGGTGTTGGGAGGAGACAAACATTGGAAACATCACAGAATGTATGGGAATTCAAAGTGTTGAAAGACTTTTCTATGTGGTAATAGATCCCACAATATTCCCACAGTAATCACCGATGTCCCGAAAACAGAGTATCTCTAATTTGGTTTGCAGAATATTGGTACCATTTGTATTAAAACTGTATATAGGATAATATCTTTTGTTTATTTCCACCTATTCAATACATTACAAGAAGTTGGCATTTACTTTAAAACATTATTCAGATGAGACATGTTTCGCCTCTCACTGTGAGGCATCTTCAGTCATTATCAAAAACCTTATTATTTTACCAGGCATCTGGTTGAAGATATTCAAAAAAGTGTTTGATGATTATAAGAGAGGTAAGATTTACGTTAGTTATAAACATGTTCATGAAGTAACTAAAAATCTAATATATTGATAAAAACATATGTAGTTCTTTGTTGAAAAGGACTTGTTTGATTGTACTATAGTAAAAGAAGGTGGCTTGAAGCCGTAGTCATTAATAGATGTCTAATACGACAAGTCCTATTCAACAAAGAACTACATATGTTTTTATCAATATATTAGATTTTTAGTTACTTCATGAACATGTTTATAACTAACATAAATCTTACCTCTCTTATAATCATCAAACACTTTTTTGAATATCTTTAACCAGATGCCTGGTAAAATAATAAGGTTTTTGATAATGACTGAAGATGCCTCACAGTGAGAGGCGAAACATGTCTCATCTTAATAATGTTTTAAAGTAAATGCCAACTTCTTGTAATGTATTGAATAGGTGGAAATAAACAAAAGATATTATCCTATATACAGTTTATGAAACTTTCAATACGGACGAAAAATGATTTTCATCACTTGTAACCATTTGTATTGACGGGCAAGACCCAGTTAAAGCTAAATACCTTAGATCACTTATCACCTTCGACGGAGAGACATTACCAGACACCCAAGCACAAGTCGATGGTGTGCTATGTGACAACAATACTCCACCCATCCGAAAGAAGTCTACAAATCCACCGCCTTCTGACATGGTCCAATCTTGTAATATCCAGTGACCAACGTAATGTTGTCCCCTCCATACCATGCAGAACTTGCTCGTCTTCTGTTGTAGGCTAGCATGTGACCGGTCATCCCGAAGGGATGGTTCAACTGTATCAAAGAAGACTTGTCTTGTAGGCATCAATGAAGCTGACGCCTAGACCTCGGGAAGTGGAGGATGGCAAGTTTAAAAGCGAACCCTCCAGGACCAAACTCCAGGAAAGAAGAAGGACTGTAACTTTCTTTTTGTGGTCTGTTTGGTTCTTTTAGCTGTAAACTTCTACTTCAAAGTACCATGCGACCTGAGCTTTGCAGCATTCCTCATTAGATGATGTTTGATGATGGCAGTGATTACAGTTTTCAAGAGGAAGTACAACTGGGCAACCATCCTTTATAAACATGAATTAGAGCGGAAAAATGTAAGGGGCCCGACACTTCAAAAAATGAAGGTATCGGCCAAAGAAAAACAAGGGCCAAGAAGGAACTGAAAAGGAAAGACTTCCTAGGTCCATACACCCAATACCACTGGGGTTGGAAATGAAGACGAGTTGACCAACAGAGGTCAGATAGGATGGATGAAAGTGAGGAGCATGGCGCAAGTAAGTGGACGCAATGCCGCGACTCAGCTAAGGGTCCTGTAGTCGCCAACCCACGCTCCCAAGTTAAGAGCCACAGGAGTTCTATTTAGTCTCCTCTTACGAGAGGCAGAGGATACTGTGAATGTTATTCTAATGCCCCAACCACAGGGGGATGGATGATGTTTGAAGGACAGAGTTCTATACAGAGTGACACCCAGGCACTTGGGATATCCATTTTGCAGAAAAAAGGTATCGTTGAAGTACACTGTGAGTTATCAATGAAACGACGAGTTGGCTGTGCGGTTATGGGTGCGCAGCTGTGAGCCTGCATCCGGGACATAGTGGGTTCGAACCCCACTGTCAGCAGCCCTGAAGATGGTTTTCTGTGGTTTCCCATTTTCACACCAGGCAAATGTTGGAGCTGTACCTTACTTAAAGCCACGCCACTTCCTTCCCACTCCTATCCCTTTATTGTCATAAGACCTATCTGTGTCGGAGTGACATAAAGCAAATTGCAAGAAATGTAAATCTATCACTCTGCAATTTCATAAAAGGACAGGCAAGACCCAGGACAGGTTCGGCTCGCCAGGTGCAGGTCTTTCTATTTGACTCCCGTAGGCGACCTGTGCGTCGTGATGAGGATGAAATTATGGTGAAGACAACACATACGCCCAGCCCCCGTGCCATTGGAATTAACCAATTAAGGTTAAAATCCCCAACCCGGCCGGAAATCGAACCCGGGACCCTCTGAACCGAAGGCCAGTACGCTGACCGTTCAGCCAACGAGTCGGACATTAACAGAGTAATAACAGAGGAAGTTCTACACATGCCTTCTGGTCATATGATACCAAAGTACAACTTTGAAAAACCGTTTGAGACCCAGATAATAAAAAAAGAAAACTGGGATATCAACAGTGACACAGATAATAAAAAAAGAAGACTGGGATATCAACAGTGACATGGATATAGACGAGCTGGATAGACGAGAACGTCAATGTATTTGAAGAATTTGTTTTACGTCGCACTGACACAGATAGATCTTACAAATGGGATGGGAAAGGGCTAAGCGCGGCCTTAATTAAGGAACAGCCCTAGCATTTGCCTTGTGTGAAAGTGGGGAAACCACCATCTTCAGGACCGCCGACAGTGGGGTTCGAACCCTCTATATCCCAGATGCAAGCTCACAGCTGCGCACCCCTAATCGCACAGCCAACTCACCTGGTATTATATTTGAAGACAGCAGTGAATGATGATACGGAGACTGTCCTTGCACTCTTGTTTTCTTTGCATTTCTTGATAATGTTCCTTCTGATGTCCTTATCTGTTTATGTTTGTCTTGATTTGCACCGATTTGTTCCCTTAATTCACTGGCATTGACCTGCTGCGTTCCTTTTCTCATTTTGTGTTTGTCCTAGGTTAGTCTTTTTCCCTTTCCCTGTGTTTACCTGCCTTTCTTCTTACTTCTCCTACGCTTTCTGCATTAAGACAGAAGACCTGTCAAGATGGTCCCTCAATGAGGACTGAAGTGCGCCCTCCTGATGAAGCTGGGATCTAGAAACGAGCTCGTCGGAGCGGAGGAGAAATGGGATTGACGAGGAGAGAGACAGAACAGTTTACCAGTAGATGGTACAACTAGCCCGACAGAAACATACACGTGTTACAATTACTCACCCAATGCCTGAAGCAGTGACAAAGAACTGGTCTTCGACGGGGTGAACGTGAACGGTTCGGACGGAGCGTTCGTGACAATTGTAGAACTGGACGGAGTCTTCACCGCTGCGCATGTCGATGAACCCAACACTCCCATTGCCTAGAACACAACCACAAATTACATCAATACTCTCTCCACAGTTACAATTGAAAAACACAGCAACAGTGACACTTGAGATAAGCAGAGTCCATGGATAAAAACAGAAATGACCTTCTTACTGGAAAGGGAAGGAAAAAGTGCTAAATGCCAAGAACAAGCACAACAGGATATTACAATTTTTTTTTTTTTTGCTATTTGCTTTACGTCACACCGACACAGATAGGTCTTGTGGCGACGATGGGCTACGAAAGGCCTAGGAGTGGGAAGGATGTGGCCGTGGCCTTAATTAAGATACAGCCCCGGCATTTGCCTGGTGTGAAAATGGGAAACCACGGAAAACCATCTTCAGGGCTGCCGAAAGTGAGGCTCGAACCCACTATCTCCTGATTACTAGATACTGGCCGCACTTAAGCGACTGCAGCTATCGAGCTCGGTAACAGGATATTACACAAATGCTAAACACGACATACAATCAAATTTTTTGACAAATTCAAGACTTCAATGGAAGTTTCAATACTACACAAGTTTACTTGTCAAATTGCTTGCAATACTTAGGAAGTTTTGAGAAGTGTTTGAAAGTCTTGAAAGTGAATTAGAACATATTCTAAACGATCAAAGAATTGCCAAGTCTTTGATAGAATTGAACCAATGGAATTCAAGTATTAACGGTGTGCACTAGGCATGCTGAGACTGCCAGGACAGGAATTTTTAAAAATGTCCTTTTTTTTTATCATGACCGAGGGATATTGTGTGTATTAATTGCTAAGTACGAGGCACAACCCTGCTTATATTCAGTGGACTCCTTAGAGAACCACAATAAAATGAATAAAACGGCAGAATACGCAGAGACTGCAAGAGAAATATCTCAAGGAAGTGGACAGCTCTGAGGAGCTGAGTTCTTGTTCGTTTTTAATTTGGGACAGGGTATCAGAAGCATAAGTGGCTTCCAGGAGAATTATTAGAAATAGAAATACAAAAATCTCTTAAGTACAGGTAATGATGTACCCCTACATTTAATTTCTTTGGGGGGAGGGCAGGGGGAGGTAATTTATGCCCATCATGTTCAAATGTTGGTAATAGAATGGAACAAACAATTGACAAACAAACAGGAATATAAACAGGAAGACATAAGCGCAGTGATTGATAAGTCATCATTAGTGCGTTCCTCAGGAACACATTTTCCCGCTTAGCATGTCGTAAATCGAAGTCCCGATTCTTATTGTATTAAATCTATATGAAAATACCACACTTATCACGTCACGAATTTTTGCTACTACCGCTTAGTACGATCATACTTTTCCTAGCCCTGAAAATGTTATTTGTCATCCCTTGTTAAACAAACGTGATTTTCAACTCTGGTAAGATCCCTCGCCAGAGTTGTGTGATTAGTTTCTTTCTTCCTTTTTTTTTTTTTTTTTTTGCTAGTTGCTTTACGTCGCACCGACACAGATAGGTCTTATGGCGACGATGGGACAGGAAAGGGCTAGGAGTGGGAAGGAAGCGGCCGTGGCCTTAATTAAGGCACAGCCCCAGCATTTGCCTGGTGTGAAATTGGGAAACCATGGAAAACCATCTTCAGGGCTGCCGACAGTGGGGTTTGAACCTACTGTCTCCCGAATACTGGATGCTGGCCACACTTAAGCGACTGCAGCCACTGAGCTCGGTGTGCGATAACAGAAAAAGGCCAAATTCCTGAACTTCACAAGATAAGCTGCACGTTTGGTGAGCAAGCTATCAGCGTCAGGAATGTTCAATTTTCCTTGCCAGTTAGTAGCAAGATTGCTGAATAATACAATGAGTCTATTTGTATTTCTCATTCTATTCAGTAGGCAGAAATGTATTTTGTGTTGAATGGTACAGTGAAGTGTAGCGAATATTTGTCGCGTCATTCGGTACCCTATATCTGGATTACAAACATAACTGTGCGAAACTGATTAGCATGGTGCACATTTGTCTTGTGATAGTCAAGGTATGGATACAGAAAAAGTGAAATTCCTTTCTAATGAAGACAACATTAAAATCTTTCAGAAAGTGAACTGGCATCCGCTTCTTTAAGCGCACAGAGGTCGAAAATGTTGAACTCGCACCTTCGAGTTTAGACTTTACTGGTTCGACTTGGTCGAAATTTTTCCAAATGGGGGCCAAAGTCATTCTGTCTCAGATGGCTGAGTATAACCTCCAATTCAATGTCTAAGAGTGTGACCAGAATATAATGTTTAATAACCCAGTCCGGCTCCATAGATAAATGGTTAGCGTGCTGGCCTTTGGTCACAGGGGTCCCGGGTTCGATTCCCGGCAGGGTCGGGAATTTTAACCATAATTGGTTAAGTTCGCTGACACGGGGGCTGGATGTATGTATCGTCTTCATCATAATTTCATCCTCATCACAACGCGCAGGTCGCCTACGGGAGCCAACTCAAAAAAAGACCTGCCCCAGGTGAGTCGAACTTGTCCTCAAACACTCCCGGCACTAATAGCCATACGCCACTTCCATACCCACTGCTCCAAAATAAAAGGCTTCTACTAACATTTATTTTAGAAAGAGTGTAATTTGCAATAATACTTGGATATTTTTATTGACCCCCTTGCATATGTTTTCATATTTGTTGTTTGGTGTTCTTCACACCATTCAGTGCACTTGTTATTTTATAAGCCCCAACAGAAAATATTTTTATATTTGTTCTCTCGCATTTTTTTCACCTTTTAATATTACCCTCTTATCTTGAGAAAGGGTAGATTAGTTTTCACTGGTACCCGCAGATCACGACGTAAAATGCCTTCATGTCTAAAACAATTCGTATCTAGTGTTTCCACATCCCTGTTGGGTAATTTTTATTCATATATTAAGTAATACGTTTTCTTGCTGAACACGTTCATTTTTGTTGCCCCCTGGAGAAACGTCTTAACGAGGTTTTACTACACATTCACCCGTGTCCTCTTTCTGCTCCTCCCACTTCACAGTGACCTGCTATTGTTTCCGTCCTTTATGTGTTCCTTTTCTTGCTCCTCTCTCTCTACCTGACACTTGTTTGTTCCTTTCCAGTACAGTGACAGGTCAGAGGGAGCAACAGAAAGAGAAGGTAAGGATGACCTCCGTATCTTCATACACTACCGTCTTCTAATAGCAGAGACAGACTCTCAAATGTACTTACCAGCAAAATCGTCTGTTATTTAAAATCCTCCGTAATATCCTGCGTCCTACGGCATCAAGTTTGATCTGACACTATGGTTAGCCAGTTGGAGTCCCATTGCAAGTAATAATTGAAATAATAACACTAAGTCCCATGGGTCGAAAATATTTTCACTATTACTATGTTGGCTGGCAGCGTACGAGAGATGGTGATATGCAATTTCTAAACACTAGATTCCGGGCCAAAAGTCCGGCGCTGTTGATAGCGATTCATCCATCAAAAGGCAATGTTAAGTCTTGAGCAGACCCCTTGGTGCTATTCAATATGAGTAGGCTATGTGCCGGGCCCTTGTTTATTTTTTTGCAAGTTGCTTTACATCGCACCAACACAGATAGGTCGTATGGTGACGATTAGTGTTGGCTACTGAATGCATGATTCGAAGCAGTGTATCGATTCATTGAAGTGTCCGAGTGAATCGATTCACAGGAACGGCGAGCTCACGGCACACGATTCAGCTTACTCCCAGTGGACAGTGCTGAGTGGCGCACTCACTGGACGCTGACAGGGAGCCGAGCTTCAGCTGCAGCGAGACTGTGAATCATGGCACATCGAAAGAATCGTGAACGAGCGCGGCTCAGTGAGACACATGATACACACGGCTCCTTATCGGCTCACTGGACACGCGGAGAGCCGAGCTTCCACTGCAGCGAGACATACAGTGAGCCATGGCACACCAAAAGAATCGTGAACGAGTCGGCTCAGTGAGACACAAGATACACACGGCTCCTTATCGGCTCACTGCAGCGAGACATACAGTGAGCCATGCTACACTGAAAGAATCGTATGCTATAATGGACTCTCGAGCTCAGCTCATTTGAAAATAATACCCATTTGCATTCACTGTCTTCTTACAGGGAGGTTTAAATAATAGATGGATTTATTTGCAGTGTTAAAAGGTTAGTCACAACATAATTCTGAAGTAGCTAGTAAGTAGGTAGGCTATTAGGTTATACTATTTATTAGTTTAATGAATCTTAGTATTATAACTTAGTTGACATTTGACAATTGAACTCGACTCTAGCCTGGCCTATCACTATGAGACATGCTCATGACCACTCCAAAGTACCCGTTTTATATTGGGAAGAACGGCTCAGTATTCTCTCAGTTCATATGTCACATCGTTGCACTAGACTTCAATCATATGTGGACAGACGCAATAACAGTATGTTGAATCAGAAAACCAGCGGACTACTGTACATCTCGGGTAGCCTATACAAAATATGACGATTAAAAAAATCCTCAGCTGATAGAAAAATACATATTTTCAAAAATGACTGAGCGAGTTGTCGTGCGGTTAATATCGCGTGGCTATGCGCTCGCATTCGGGGGGATGGTGGGTTCGAATCCCACCGTCGGCAGCCGTTAAGATGGTTTTCCGTAGTTTCCCCATTTTCACATCAGGAAATGCTGGGACTGTACCTTAATTCAGGCCATGGCTACCTTCCTAATCCTAACCTTTCCCACCCTGCGTCGCCGGAAACCTTCGATGTATCAGAGTAACTAGCATTTTTTCTAAGAAAGGAGTTCATAGTATGAAGACCAGATGGCAGCTGTGAGCACTGAATGCTGTTGCTGCTGTCTTACCAGCACACACTACACAGATGCAGTAGGAGCGGTGACCAATGAGCCGTGAATCAGATCACTGTATCGATTCAGTAACGTGAACGGAATCAAATGAATTGATTCAGTAAAATGATTAAAAATAGGAGAGGATTTCCACCAATCAATACTTATTTATTGTATATATTAAATTACAGGACCGGTTTCGACCTCATATTCAAGGTCATCTTCATACATACATATTTATATAATGAAGCTTTGATTAAGATTGTGGTGTTGAAGGAATGCCATATGATGATGATGTACATTTAGTTACATACAAATGGGGCACGTCTTAGCGTGAACTGGCGTATATGTCATTCTGTACAATATTGCAACTGTATGTCTAAAATGTTGAAGGTCTTAAAACTAGTGTATAAAACACGTCTTTTCCTAAACTAACTTATATATATGTACAAGATAAAAACAATATATAAAAACACTTCATGCATATGAACATTCGTTCTTGCTTGGTGGTCAATACATCGACTAACTTCCGTATTTAAGTCTTATTCACAGTTGTGCACTTCAGCTGCTATTCTATTCTTTTAACGAAATGGAAACTGTTATCTTGAGCAAGGGACCCAAGCACAATTGGGGTAACACATCAACTTTCCAGAACATTACAACTACTATCACCGAAATAGAAAACGCCATACAGAAAATCCCACATGAGCTACGAGACGAAGTCAGATATGATATTAAAAAAAGGCTCCCACAATATATTGACAAAATTCACAGTAACTCCCAAAATAATAAATCAACCAATAAAGTACACATAAACAAACTCAAAGACAAGATAAAACAGAATAATCTACTAATAACAAAAGCCGATAAGGGCAATACCACAGTTATTATCGACAAAGACCAATACATATTGAAAACCAAAGAATGTTTTCAAGATAATACTTTCCTCATCAAACGTAAAGACCCGACCAATAACATACAAAGGAACCTCAAAACCTTATTAAAAAATACACACTTTCTTTTAACAGAAGTAGAATCCTCTAAACTTATAGCAATGAATCCTCAAATACCTACTGCTAAAGCTTATCCCAAAATACACAAAGACCATATTCCAATGAGACCTATTATTAACTATAGAGCAAGCCCAACCTATAAACTTTCGCAATTTATTCAACGATTTCTCAAAAAGCACTATGTATTCTTAGCTAATAAAACAGTACGGAACTCAATAGAATTTTGTAATAGGACAAAAGGATTAAAGATTGAACCATATCACAAACTCGCATCATTTGACATAATAAACATGTACCCAAACATTCCCACAAAACGAACAATAGAAATCATTGAATCTAACCTAAAAAGTCATAGCAATCTAAGCACTTTGGAAATAGAAGAGTTCATTAAATTACTTAATTTTGCCATTAGTAACAACTACTTTAAATTCCATGATACTATCTATCAGCAACAGGGTTTACCAATGGGATCTCCCGCTTCTGGTATAATTGCCGAAATTTACATAGACTATTTAGAGCACACATTCATCAACAAAATAGACCATATATTTTTTTGGTGTAGATTTGTTGATGATATCTTTATTATCCTCGACAATAGGTCCACAAATGAAGCTGATATATTAGATAAACTCAATACAATAGATTCCCATATAAAATTTACCATGGAATCCGAAAACAATCACAAACTGAACTACCTGGACATAACGACAACTAGACATGATGACCACCTTTCTTACAGAATATACAGAAAACCCACGCATACCTCAAATACAATTAAAATGGATTCCGTTCACCCCAACATACACAAAAGAGCAGCCTACTATAGCATGATACACAGAGCATTCAATATACCGTTAACAAAAGAAGATCTAAACAAAGAATTACAATTAATTCATGACATAGCTAAAAACAATGGATTCAAGAAAGACATGGTTAACAAAATCATTCATAAAATAAAATCCCAACCCAAAACCAAACTAACAAAAGCAAACGAACCCAAGAAAGACTATGCACTATTCACTTTCAATAATGTACACATATACCCCATAACTAATATTTTTAAAAAACATAACCTAAGAATAGCATTCAGAACTACACACAATAGTACCAACATCATACACAATGTCAGGACAATCAACAGCAACAACAAATACAACCACTCAGGGGTATACCGCATCAAATGTAATAACTGCGAGACCAGCTATATCGGACGTACCGGTAGAAACTTCCTAACCCGATATAACGAACACATAAACGCAGTGAAACACAATCATTTTTCCTCAATAGGACAACATGTCGCAGACTATAAACACAGTTTCACAAACATCGATAACGATATGCAAATCCTAAACATAAACCCCAAAGGCCCCCTGCTCAACATAACAGAAGAATTTTACATCACTTTAGATCAGTATACCAATCCAAATTACAACATAAATGAAATCACAGAAAAAACTAACATCATCTTCAATACAGTTATCCCCGCCCTAAAAAACCCTTACCTTAAGTTAATCGATAAACAGAACGCAACAAGCAACAGAAAAACACCAAACAACACACCCAGCTCCATCCCTACCCCCACAACAACAACTCTCCCTACCCCTCCTTCCCTTCCCCTCACAGCAGCTAGTATAAGCCCAAGAAGAACACGAAGTAGTACATTACAAGCTCGCACGTCAAACACAACTCAGCTACACCAACAACAGTAAGTACATATTCCAATTCACACACATAACCCTTAGACATTCCTCCACACAATATCACTTATAACTCAATCTTATCTTCCACAGATAAACATAACATCATTGCACAGCTACAAATGGGAAAGGAGCCACTACTTTGAAACCAATATCATCCTCATTTACGGACGCCAAAAAGACAACATGAATTGGTTCTAATAAAAGGGCAACACACACAGCAGAGCTGAACATATTTTACTTGAATTTCATCCATACATTTGGCACCTATTTTAAATTGAAAGTGTTTTATCTCACATACGCACAGGAAGACAAAACTTTTATCCATGCAATTTTACAAACTCTAAGAATAGCAGCTGAAGTGCACAACTGTGAATAAGACTTAAATACGGAAGTTAGTCGATGTATTGACCACCAAGCAAGAACGAATGTTCATATGCATGAAGTGTTTTTATATATTGTTTTTATCTTGTACATATATATAAGTTAGTTTAGGAAAAGACGTGTTTTATACACTAGTTTTAAGACCTTCAACATTTTAGACATACAGTTGCAATATTGTACAGAATGACATATACGCCAGTTCACGCTAAGACGTGCCCCATTTGTATGTAACTAAATGTACATCATCATCATATGGCATTCCTTCAACACCACAATCTTAATCAAAGCTTCATTATATAAATATGTATGTATGGTTCAGCTGAAGATGACCTTGAATATGAGGTCGAAACCGGTCCTGTAATTTAATATATACAATAAATAAGTATTGATTGGTGGAAATCCTCTCCTATTTTTAATTGTGCAATTGTCAATACGGAAATGAAAATTATAGATCACGATATTGTAGCCAACCAGGCAAAATGGAGCGCATATAGATTTCGAAACTTAAAGATCAAACTAACGAATGCGATTAAGAGCATTGTTTTTCTGAAGGAATGTCTAAAAAATGACCTAACACCTAAATTCCTGAGAAAATATAACAATAAACACAGGCACACCAAACAAACTCATAATACGCAAAAAAGAACAAACAAAATCTGGCTGAAAGAAGAAATAAAGTTTTTATACCGTAAAAAACAACATCTTAACAACGAACTATACCGAATACATTTAAAGGCATCTAACGAGTTACCACATAGCTATTGGGATAATTTTCAGCAGATCACGACAGAAAAAATCAGGAACTTAGCCACCAAAAAACAGAATACACTAAATAATAAGTTAGAAGCACTTAAACAACCATCCAAACCAAACCCAAAAACCGAAACTCCGAACACGAACTCTCCTACCTTTCCCAATGAAATCACTGAACACAAATTCCACCCACCCGTAAAAAATCTCACAAATACGTCTTTTAACGAAATGGAAACTGTTATCTTGAGCAAGGGACCCAAGCACAATTGGGGTAACACATCAACTTTCCAGAACATTACAACTACTATCACCGAAATAGAAAACGCCATACAGAAAATCCCACATGAGCTACGAGACGAAGTCAGATATGATATTAAAAAAAGGCTCCCACAATATATTGACAAAATTCACAGTAACTCCCAAATTAATAAATCAACCAATAAAGTACACATAAACAAACTCAAAGACAAGATAAAACAGAATAATCTACTAATAACGAAAGCCGATAAGGGCAATACCACAGTTATTATCGACAAAGACCAATACATATTGAAAACCAAAGAATGTTTTCAAGATAATACTTTCCTCATCAAACGTAAAGACCCGACCAATAACATACAAAGGAACCTCAAAACCTTATTAAAAAATACACACTTTCTTTTAACAGAAGTAGAATCCTCTAAACTTATAGCAATGAATCCTCAAATACCTACTGCTAAAGCTTATCCCAAAATACACAAAGACCATATTCCAATGGGACCTATTATTAACTATAGAGCAAGCCCAACCTATAAACTTTCGCAATTTATTCAACGATTTCTCAAAAAGCACTATGTATTCTTAGCTAATAAAACAGTACGGAACTCAATAGAATTTTGTAATAGGACAAAAGGATTAAAGATTGAACCATATCACAAACTCGCATCATTTGACATAATAAACATGTACCCAAACATTCCCACAAAACGAACAATAGAAATCATTGAATCTAACCTAAAAAGTCATAGCAATCTAAGCACTTTGGAAATAGAAGAGTTCATTAAATTACTTAATTTTGCCATTAGTAACAACTACTTTAAATTCCATGATACTATCTATCAGCAACAGGGTTTACCAATGGGATCTCCCGCTTCTGGTATAATTGCCGAAATTTACATAGACTATTTAGAGCACACATTCATCAACAAAATAGACCATATATTTTTTTGGTGTAGATTTGTTGATGATATCTTTATTATCCTCGACAATAGGTCCACAAATGAAGCTGATATATTAGATAAACTCAATACAATAGATTCCCATATAAAATTTACCATGGAATCCGAAAACAATCACAAACTGAACTACCTGGACATAACGACAACTAGACATGATGACCACCTTTCTTACAGAATATACAGAAAACCCACGCATACCTCAAATACAATTAAAATGGATTCCGTTCACCCCAACATACACAAAAGAGCAGCCTACTATAGCATGATACACAGAGCATTCAATATACCGTTAACAAAAGAAGATCTAAACAAAGAATTACAATTAATTCATGACATAGCTAAAAACAATGGATTCAAGAAAGACATGGTTAACAAAATCATTCATAAAATAAAATCCCAACCCAAAACCAAACTAACAAAAGCAAACGAACCCAAGAAAGACTATGCACTATTCACTTTCAATAATGTACACATATACCCCATAACTAATATTTTTAAAAAACATAACCTAAGAATAGCATTCAGAACTACACACAATAGTACCAACATCATACACAATGTCAGGACAATCAACAGCAACAACAAATACAACCACTCAGGGGTATACCGCATCAAATGTAATAACTGCGAGACCAGCTATATCGGACGTACCGGTAGAAACTTCCTAACCCGATATAACGAACACATAAACGCAGTGAAACACAATCATTTTTCCTCAATAGGACAACATGTCGCAGACTATAAACACAGTTTCACAAACATCGATAACGATATGCAAATCCTAAACATAAACCCCAAAGGCCCCCTGCTCAACATAACAGAAGAATTTTACATCACTTTAGATCAGTATACCAATCCAAATTACAACATAAATGAAATCACAGAAAAAACTAACATCATCTTCAATACAGTTATCCCCGCCCTAAAAAACCCTTACCTTAAGTTAATCGATAAACAGAACGCAACAAGCAACAGAAAAACACCAAACAACACACCCAGCTCCATCCCTACCCCCACAACAACAACTCTCCCTACCCCTCCTTCCCTTCCCCTCACAGCAGCTAGTATAAGCCCAAGAAGAACACGAAGTAGTACATTACAAGCTCGCACGTCAAACACAACTCAGCTACACCAACAACAGTAAGTACATATTCCAATTCACACACATAACCCTTAGACATTCCTCCACACAATATCACTTATAACTCAATCTTATCTTCCACAGATAAACATAACATCATTGCACAGCTACAAATGGGAAAGGAGCCACTACTTTGAAACCAATATCATCCTCATTTACGGACGCCAAAAAGACAACATGAATTGGTTCTAATAAAAGGGCAACACACACAGCAGAGCTGAACATATTTTACTTGAATTTCATCCATACATTTGGCACCTATTTTAAATTGAAAGTGTTTTATCTCACATACGCACAGGAAGACAAAACTTTTATCCATGCAATTTTACAAACTCTAAGAATAGCAGCTGAAGTGCACAACTGTGAATAAGACTTAAATACGGAAGTTAGTCGATGTATTGACCACCAAGCAAGAACGAATGTTCATATGCATGAAGTGTTTTTATATATTGTTTTTATCTTGTACATATATATAAGTTAGTTTAGGAAAAGACGTGTTTTATACACTAGTTTTAAGACCTTCAACATTTTAGACATACAGTTGCAATATTGTACAGAATGACATATACGCCAGTTCACGCTAAGACGTGCCCCATTTGTATGTAACTAAATGTACATCATCATCATATGGCATTCCTTCAACACCACAATCTTAATCAAAGCTTCATTATATAAATATGTATGTATGGTTCAGCTGAAGATGACCTTGAATATGAGGTCGAAACCGGTCCTGTAATTTAATATATACAATAAATAAGTATTGATTGGTGGAAATCCTCTCCTATTTTTAATTGTGCAATTGTCAATACGGAAATGAAAATTATAGATTACGATCAGTAAAATGAATCGAATGTCCCATCACTAGTGACAATGGGGCAGGAAAGGACTAGAAGTAGGAAGGAAGCGGCCATGGCCTTATTTAACGTACAGCCTGGTGTGACTGCAGCTATAGAGCTCAATCTCCCCCCCTTCCTACTATCATGCATCACGTCATTCATCTCATCTCCTCAACTCCTCCAATAAGGGTGACGTAAAATCTTCCTACGAATTCATCTTACTTCATATTTAACCCGTAGAGAAAAAGGATATGGGTTGGAAAAACAAAGATGCCATTATGATAATTAAAGCGCTCGACTTGGACCAAGCTTCAGTTCCAATTGAAGCACCACCTGGGCGTTCAGGAAATGATAGGTCATAGTATAGTATTGGCACTAAACCATAATTGCTGTACAGCATAATAACAACAGCAGTCATAGGTTCTGAGCGAGTAACTAGTACCGGAAGTTTCTCTCTTAATCCAATCGCCTACAGTGACACGATAAGACTGGTATATCGATGCGATAAGATGTTAGGACAATTTAAATGAAACTGTGAGATACTGCAGCGCAACCAAGATAAATATCTGGCAATCATAACTCTGGACAACAGTGTGGCAAAGTAAAAACAATAAAAAATTTAAAAAAATATGTTTTCAAAGACCACTAATCAATACCAGTCGTGTAAAAGAGAGACAAACTCACCATGGGCCACCAGAAGTTCTGTGCTGGACCGCTGGCAGTGCCACGGAGTATGATAATTCTTCGCTATTCTTCCTTTGCTCACGTAAACCTGTAAATGAAAACAGAATTTCACAGCTATAGTTCTCGGCACGTAAGGCTGTATACTAAAAAGAAAATATCGCTGCCCTTGTACTCATTCCTTAATGACTCAACAAGGCTGCCAACTTGACTTGATACATAAGTCATAAACATCAACAAACTAACCTCAATATATTGAAGGCTCTCTTACTGCAGTAAATGATCCATCAAGACATTCGTAATTGACCCTTTGCCATCTCAACTTATTTTAAGTGGTAGCATTAGTCTAGTCCAAGCGAATTTTGAAGAAATCCTGACCTATTATCAACAATGAAATCTATATAAAATTAAAACAAAATAAAAGTTATCCTAAGCAAGAATTCAGTTTGTATGTGACAATCATGTCTAACCAGTTCACAACTTGAAATTTTTCATTGTGTGGTACTGTTTGAAGCAGTTCCCCATGTGAAGTCGCAGTTTACGTTCACAAGTTTCACAAAAAACGTAGGTTGTCTCTCGTCTTTCCCCTGGAACTGACCGCATGAAGGCGCTGTGGTGCACTATTGCGCATGGGAGGCGCCGTGGTATGGTACCACGTCAGTCTCTCGTCCCTGCACGAGACAGACGAGTGCATGAACTGGAAGCAGACGTACGGTCGTAGTTGTGACGATGATTTGAATATACCAGTCAGACCTTGACATGTCACAGTTTAAGCAAAGGGCAAACATCAAGTTCTGCCAGAAATTAGGCAAAACCGCTGCCAAAACGTTTGAAATGATGCAGTAGGTTTACGGTGAGGATGCACCGAGTCGCAGTGTTGTGTTTAGGTGGCACCGATGTTTTATGCAAGGACGGGACAGTCTGGAAAATGATGTGCATACTGGTCAGCCACAAACAGTTCGAATGGAATGCAAGATCCAAGAAGTTGCAACGTTGGCGATTTGTGGCGACCTCATCAGTAGTGCTGACGATATGTTTCTCAACAGGATAATAACTGGAGACGAAACATGGTGTTCCCTTTCAGCAGTGCTTCCAGCAGCTATACCAACGTTGTAAAATGTGCATAACGGCCAACGGCGACTATTTTGAGGATGGATGTGGTTCTGTGTAAATGTAATGTGGCATCGAGTCGTGTGGGTGCCTATCCTCCAGGCGTCAATGACTATACTACGTAGAAGAGTCAATGTTGCTTTCCTTTTTGGAGGAGTTTTTGCAGGTTTTTCTTGCCTCTTATATATTCTACTTGCATTCTACACATAGGAATTGAAAGAAATAAGACGCTATTATTAAAATGCTGCGTTCGTCGGGGCATACTAACAATAAAAGAAGAGGGCAATCAAACAACTAAAGTCACAATACCGCAGCCCAAGTCTTCGGCTGTCAGCATTACCACTAAATAGATAAGAGGCACCTCCCAGCGCGGATTCACACCAACTACGGAGGGAAGGCCTCGATAAAACACCAACACAGGATAGGGAAGCGATGGAATCTGGGCAAAACCAACAGGTCAACGACCATAACAGAGGGTAGAAGAGGTTAAACGGGAAGAGCAATTAACTATAATAACAATCCTATCGGGAAAGTGAGTCCATCACAGACACAATGAGAAAAAGAAGAACTGCCCTTTTTTTGTCATATATTTCGACTAAGTGATAACAGAGTTTTAGAACAATTATTTAATTACTTTTGGAATAGTAAATCAAAAAACAATTAGTTTAAAGAAGTCCAAAGTGATTTGGAGGAGTTGAATATTACCATGCAAACCATAGAAAACAGAGGCGAGAAAAGTATTTTGAAGAATAAATGCATCAGGCTTCCTCTGACCACTGTACAGAGGAAACAATATGTTATAACGGATGTGGAGAAGGCAGCCAGGTCAACCAGACTCAAGACTTTTTGGGAGAAGAAAAGGAAGACAAATTTGTTGTAGTCTGATTTAAGTGCTCCAATGTGGGCGTAAACTCTGTAAATAAATAAATAAATAAATAAATAAAATAAATAATAACAATCACCGTCACACTTAAGGACCAAAATTTAATACAATATCAGAAAGACAATAAGTTGGGTGGGTGGTGTAATATAATTATATAAAACAAATTGAAATCAATTAAGTTTTAAAAAGAAAAACAATGACAAGGCTCATTTTCAAAGAATTACTACTAAGCGTGGTCACCAAACTAGAAGACCAACAATCTCAACCAATTTAAAAGGTTCAATAATATTTTCCAGAAGGAATTAACTTGAGTTTGACCTTGAGGTTCATAACAATTTACTGTTTGAGCTCGAACCTATTTTCTTTTAAAAGAAGATATAAGAATTTTCCCAGTCATTTATACCTCAGGTGTAGCTTTCTGGGTGCGCATGCTCCCCTATCAAATTACCCATTCAATTTACCAAATTGTTGTTAAACAATTAAAAGCCAACAGGCATTAATACAATAAATTATTACATGTTTTGAGATCCCTCAGTGAACACGGAAGTGTTTCAAATGAAAACATCTATCCGCGTCCCCCGGCAGAACGATAATGTCCTGAAGTAACATAAGGTAGGCTAACATTGAATAAAGAAAGAGCCCACGTCAAAAGAGAAAACAATAAATGATTGAAAGAAAACCATTGTAAGGTAACACAATTAATATTAAAGCAATTAAAACTCTCTCGTGACCTAGTTCATCACACCAACGGCATAAGTTCACCACACAACAACGAATGTCAGCACATCTCAGGTATTGTTACAACAATGACTATGCCGCGACAATGCGCGCTAATCAAACGGTTATCAAGATAAGAAAAGACAGAAGCATACCACATACGTTCGAAAACACATGCTAACAGTTACCAACTGCGGTTCAAGTCGCACAGAAGTACTTCTCTTCCAACTGAAATTACTCACTTGTCCAAATATAGCATAACAGGTTGGGCATATTTAAATTGGCGGAATTCAATAATGTTAACCACAAAAAACTTCAGTTCCTATGCTTTAGCATGGTCATAGGTGAATATATCTTCAGTCCACCTAAAAAGAAAAAAATTCATGTCACATGGCGAGCAGACATGCTGGATTGCTTACAGCAGCAACTGACGAAGTGTCGCAGGACAATTTGGCCTAAATATTTATATGGTATACAAGTTTGGACTTAATCACGGTGCCGAGACCTTTTCACAATGTAAATATTTTACAACTTACAACCGTGGCGACGTTATATCCATGTATTACGGCATGCTCCGACGGTGAAAGGAACGGTCACATTAGACTTTTAAAATAAGAACTGCACACGAATAATTTTGTATCAACCATCCACCACTAACCGTAATTCAACTCACGTCGAAAACATCTATTAGGGTGGTTTGAATACACACACAGACCGTTTGCTGGCCATTGTAACAGGAGGCTGCGGCAAAGACATCTTTCCTCAAGCGAAGATGGCCCACAGTACTAGCAGCTTACACCAGGGCGTGCCGCGGAAAAACAGTTGACAGTCAGCTGGCGAGCTAACCAATACCAACTTCATAACAACAAAGCCCCACGGAATATCCAATGGTGAGGGATCAAACCACCGTTATATTACAATTTACACCAATAAGAACCTGAAAGTAAAATTATTATTATTATTATTATTATTATTATTATTATTATTATTATTATACAATCGTCCTGCAACAGCTGCAGGTTGCCCAAAGGCAAAGAGTAACTTCACAACAATAATGGATGTGGATACAATAGATCATGTGATCGCATTGATGTTAAATGTAGGCAATCAAGTGAGGCATGTCAAACATTTATTTGAAGTCCGCAAGCATGGTTCTTGAAGATCATGTTGGACTTCTTGAGTGTGGTAATCGCGATGTTATAGATAAAATCTCTATTCAGCCCAAAGGTATTGCAGAAGTTGACAAAAAATGTAGTTATGGTTCCTCGAGCACCTAACATCAATCCGATTACAGAAATAGATGAGAGCTTATATTTTCGCTTGTAGAAGTCCACCATTTCTTCATAAATTCTTCATTTTTCTGCATCGACCTCTTCCGGCTGGTTTTCGTTGGTCTCAAATCTAATTGTTGGATCAAAGATGAAACCTTCAGAACAGGATGGCTTAAAAGCAATAATGTCAATGCGTCGGTTGCTTCCTCTGTTGGAGAGACCGTGTACTTCTTCATAGTTGCATTACATGGGGAAGTTAAACAATAGTTTCCATTCTCGTTTTCCTTTAAATTCCACACAAACTGATTTCCGGTGTAGCGGTAGTTCCACATAGTCCCCACAATTATACCTCTACAGTCATTTAACACTAACTACGTTATTAAGTGCATTATCTGAACTGCCACAGTTCTACTTACCTGGTATTACCCAAGAAAGATTTACAATCCTACGGGAAGAGAAAATATGATTTACAGTGGAACCTCGATTATCCGTTCCCGGAAAATACGTTTTCCCGGAATATGCGTTCAAATTACGTGGTCCCGCGAGCATCGTAATTAAATCACGTTGTATAAGTCCTGCATTATCCGTTCCTCGAAGAAACGATTTCCCGGATCAACCGTCCAGAAATTCCAGTCCCATCAACGCTAAATCCTCGATCAATCGTTTTTTAATAAACTGTATCTCACAAAAGGACGGCTATGGCATATTTATGGATCTTGGCGTTAACGCCCCGTCACTGCGATAATTAAAGCAAGTACTGTACCGGTACTGGAAAAGCGATCGGCGGTGAACTTGCATAAGGGACCATCTTAGCATCGCATTCGGGTGGTATTGTTTAGAAAATCTCGGAAAATCATAAAGCAGAGAAAGCGACAACAATTGCAAGGAGACACGGCGCATTTCGACAGCTCTGCTTGAAGACGGAACGAGTTTCGTCAAATGTTCGCACTTATAAAACGTCCACATTATGTCCAGGGTTAGATGTTTATATTTTTACTTTTTTCGATCGTACTGCCGAAGAGGTTTTTGGCACTTTGCTCAGGGCACTGCAGAGTAACTGGGCTTTCAGGCAGGAATCGAAACCGCTTCTTAACACAAATTCAGTATTTTTGATATTATCGTTCATGATTATGTTAGCGAGATCAAAACACATGTTGCACCTAAATGTAATTTTAAAAAAAGAAAGCCATGGGAGGTCTTGGAATTCCCTATTACTGTTTAGGTCCTAATGTAAGACTGGGAATTTTACGTTTTCGTGTTAAAATACCAAAAACCGCAGTCGTTTTATCTGCGCACGTTACATTTTAAATGGTTGGTATAATTTCAAACTCGTACTGACATGTGCAGCGAGCGCGCTTTCCAGATGACCTCAGGTCACGAATAACCGTAATTTCTGAAGTTTTGATATTTCTTTTATCTTTTCAATTTGATTGGATTTGTGACGCGCAGAATTGAATATAATGCATATAATGCATTCGAGAACTTTTAAGAATCGATACTTACATTCGAAACCATGTTTTCGAGTTTAACATAACCTTTAAAAGTCGACGTAGGCCTAATTTGCGCGGTACGAGATTTCCAGAAACTGACTACGAACAGTATACCAGAGACCAAATTACAATGAAAGATTAAGAAATGAACTGATTTCGCATTCATTTTGGGTGCTTTCGTATCTAATGTGCTTTATTTTATTAGACGAGAGAATTAAAAACTACTTGTGGTCGATTGTCGTTGGGCTTGGCGTTATTAGATTTTTCAAAGAGTTTGGCTAGCCTAATCAAAGTCGCTGAACTGAAAGAAGTTTTCACGGGAAACTGACGAAGATTCCCCTGTAAAACTGAATATAAAGTATCGAGATTTTGAACTCGCGTACCGGTAATTAATGCGGTTTCGTGGTCTAACATGTCCGCCTCACATCCAGAAGCCCGGGTTCGATTGCGACCAGGTCAGACAATTTTACCTGGATATAAGTCTGGTTCCAGATCCTCTCAGCCTACGTGATTACCTTTAATTGTGGAGCTATCTAATGGTGAGATGGCGGCCCCGATCTACAGAGCCAGGAATATCGGCCGAGAGGATTCGTCGCACTGACCATGCGCACCTCGTAATCTGGAGTCCTTCGGGCTGAGCAGCGGTCGCTTGGCAGGCAAAGTCCCACTGGGGCTGTAGTTTGGTTTGGTTTAGGAGTTTTGTAAGATTATAATTATACATATTTCATTTTTGTGATGTTTAGCCAAATTGTTGATGGTTTTCATTCATTCCCGGATTTTCCGTTTTCCCGTATTGTACGTTTTATTTTCATGGTCCCTCGAAAAACGGAGAATCGAGGTTTCACTGTATTTATACCCGCAAATGTAACACTAGTGATTTTGATAATACGGCAGTGGCAATATGTAAATTTTGCAAGTCACGAAAAAAAACCCACGACTATATAGTGCCAACGTGCCAGATTAACAGTAACTGTAAGACGCCGTATCGGCCAGTAGGGTCCCTAAACAGCCTGGATAGCGACACTGAATCGAACCCAACAGTTGGAAAGTAACTACGAAGAACTACCTTCAGTATTAACAGGGGAGAAAAAGTAAGGTTATAAGCCTACATGACAGTTGCACAGTTCATTTCATACCAATTGTAACATATGGACTAGAAACGCTGGTAACTAGTAAGAGACAAGATAGTAAGATCCAAGCAGTAATATGAAATATGAAATTTTTAAGAACATTGATTAAAGAGACAAGAAGAGATAGATTCAAAATATTAAAATCAGAGAAGAGCTAAATATAGAACCGTTAGTACAGAAGATACAGAAAAGCAAGACTGAGATGGTTCGGACATGTAAAAAGAATGGGAAAGGAACCGGCAGCAAAAAGGGAATTGGAAAGAGACCAGTTGGAAGACCGAGGAGAAGGCGGATGGATCAGATTTGGAAGGACATTAGAGAAGCTGAATTGAATGTTGCGGAAGTAATGGAGCAGCAAAAGTGGAAGGACAGAAAGGAGTGGAGGAGGCTTGTTAACCACACCCGGGAGACTGGAGTGGGACACTGATGGTAATGATGATGATGAGTTCAATTGTATTAACTGTGTTTCATTCTTCAATTATTTTCATTATTCTGTGTGTTCATATCCAGGAAAAGTAACAATGTTTTATTGTCATAGGTGGTCATATTATAGAATGGTATACTGTGTGCCATATTGCACGAGTAAGAATAGGAATGTAAAGAGGATTTCATCATGAATTCAGAGCTCAGACCAATGGCTCAGTGATATTTCTAGAGATGTACCCAATTTTCAGGCAAGAACATCCTTCGTATGTGGGCGGCATTTTCTTGAATCTGAATTTTGCCTTCGGCTGGAAAGAAGGAAACTGAAGGATAAGTGTGTGAAGATTAACCTGCACATAAAATGCCTAAAATAGCTGCAAAAAGGAGAAAATGTGAAACATAATGTGAACCACGGAAAGAATACGATGTTAGACGAATACATAGTTCAAGGCATTAATGACATTACTGCTACTCCAGCAACAGGAAGAGGTGATGTAAACCCACACCAAGCACAATGTGTCAATCTGACCGATCATAATTACAAGTCCACTGAAGTTCAGACTGAAAGTAATGCTAACATTAATTTACGTGCTGCAAAGCGTTTGTCGTCACTAAGAATAAAACTGTGGCGTTAAAAAAAACTTTAAAAATTAGACATGGAGGTAGAGTACCAGACAGTTGCACCAATTTGACAACCACCACTACATATGTTTAAAAAGCATGCTAGAAATTAAGGAATGTAACCCTTCCAACATAAAATGTTTATTTTGGATCAAATTGTTAACTTTTATTTAAAAAATATCCCAAATGGCCAGAAAATTGTTTAAAACGTTGCATAATTGGGGATTTATTTCACGTAAAGGGTACAAATTGACTACAAGCAACTTGTTTAAATTACCAACAAAAAGCACACTGAGCTACTATATAGGAGATACATCATGTGAAACAGGGGTAAAAGAGTGAAAGCCAGGCTACAAGTAGAACGGGAAAGGCTGAATGGAGTCGAAAGAATGTGTTCTCTAATTATTGAGGTTTCTATCAAACAGCAGCAATACGATAAGGAACTAGATACATTGTTTTTTGGTCACCAGGATACTTCAGGACATACAAAAGTTCTTAGACGTGCAAATAGATCCAGTGACGTACCTATTTTTCAAGATCATCATCATCATCATCGTTGACCATCTCCAGCTGCCTGGGTGTGGTGTACGAGCCCCCTCCATCTTTGGCTGTCCACAAACCACTGTTCTCTGATGATCTTCTCCCAATCTTGTCCTCTCTCCTCGACATCTTTCTTCACCAGATTGGTTCATTTTCCTCTGGGTCTGCCCGCCACTGGTCTTTTACCTTTTACTTCTCTTTCATATTCCTCTTCTTGCAGTCATGCTTGCACTCATCCTTCTTACATGGCCAAACCACTTCAGCAATGCTTTCTGGATCCTCTGTACCAAGGAGTCTCCTATTCCCACTTCCACTCGGACTTTTTCATTCCTGAACTTGTCCTTCCTGGACTTCTGTATCATGCTGCATAGGAACTTCATTTCTACAGCTTGGAGTTTCGAGTTGTCTTGTCTCATTAATGTAATAGTTTCCAAGCTATACGCGAGGATGGGTATATAATATGATTTACATAGTGTTATCTTAGATTTCAATGGTACTTGTTTATCCCACAGCAATTGTCTTAGTTAGTGGTAAAATTTTAGTTGCCTTGCTAATTAGACTGTCCACCTCATATTTTGCAAGGCTGTCTTTTGATCCTGTACTACCCAAGAATTTAAACGTTGGAACACTGTCCGGTTTGGTGTCAGTAGTTGTCAGTTCCCCTCTGTAACTTCATCACCACCGTCTTAATATTTAAATCATATCTCCTAAAATCCTGCCTCTATTTCTGCAGCTTTTCTTCTGAATCATTTTCGGTCTCACTCCAGATCTCCACGTCGTCTGCGAAGATGAAAGCTTGCAAGTCCTGCTGTTCCTCCCTTTCTAGTGCTTTCGTTATGGCATCCATCACAGTGATAAACAGGACACCATCTGGACAGTCTGCAACCCTCTTGCACACAACCTCTGTTTTTTTCATAAAACCTCTTCACTTTTGCAATAAGACTGTTACAAACTCCCAGCTCTTTTAGGCATTACCAGATACGCTCCCTTGGTGTGCTATCATAAGCCTTTTCGATGTCTAGGAATAACAGAAAAAATGGTTTCCCCTTTTCCCAGTGCTTTTGACAACAAAGATAAGGTCTGTAGTTGTTTTTCCAGGCCTAAAACCATATTGTTCCTCTTTCAATAAAGAATAAAATCAAAATAGTAACTCAATTTAAATATCTTGGGGAAGTAATAATACATAATCTAACTGAAAAAATTTCCAAACAAGAACAAACAGATTAGCTAACGCACAGAAATTAACATGGGATATCTAAGAAAAAGAAATGTCTATCAATAAATGCAAACACAGTTATAAAACCGGAAGCTACATACGCAGCAGAAACACTTTTTCACCTGAATAAACAATCAAAGACTGACAGACTTCAGAAAATTGAAAGGAGGATTGGAAGAACCTGCATCAACAAAAAATACCAAAAAGATGGACAGTGGTGGATAATAACTAACAAAGTCATGTACAAAGAGCTAGAACCCTTTACAGATACTATGCGTAAGAGGAGACTGGGATTCTTTGGACATATCATGAGGATGCAGGACTCGAGACTTCTGAAACAACTTGTACAACACAATCTCGTCTCAAAAAAATACCGCAACAGGATGTAAATGGATCAGAGAAGAGAGGATCTGAAGGAAATAGACCTTACAACAGAGGACACCACAAATAAGATAAAACTGAATACAAAACTCAAGAATACAAACCTTTGCTTTACCTGTACATGATACAAACCAACAACACGCATACTTTCAACTGAGGAAAGGGCACGAAGATCGGAGCGTGTGAAGAAGTACTGGGAGGACCGCAAAGCCTGAACAATCCCTTCAAAGAGACTTGAATGGTGGACTGAATAAAGTGATCCTATGCGGTCATAAAAGAAGAAACAGAAAAGTTCTACTTACGTTTCCAAACGCGAGACGAAATAGAATGGTACTTGCGAACCATGTATGGCACTCCGTGATAAATAGCTTATCAACTATCGAATTCCTGTGATATACTACTTCTCAAAGGAACTTGCTAGCCTCAAACTTCATGTTCTAATGCTGTCAGTAATTAACCAATTGGAGGCTTGTGGTTTTGTAATAATGAGGTAAGTCAGTGATAATCACAAAATTAATGCAAACATGATGAGATGATACTGCTAAGGAAAAGCAATAAAGCCACAAATATGTCATCCAGAAGACCAAAGCAGACCTATAACAAGTTTTCTTCTTCTACACGTGAGAAATGTGTCGCGAAAGATTGGTCTACCTAGTTTTTATTACACCCTGTATGTACTTGAGGGATAAACAGGATTTTACTGCATTTTTTGAAGTTCAATTTTTGTAAAGCCAGCTGGAATTATACAGAACCTCTACTGTATTTCGTGCAAAAGAAAATTCGACTCACCCTCTCGAACATGAGCTTGTCGAGGTCGCAGCGGCGCACGGTGCCGTCGATACAGGTGGTGTAAAGTCGCGTGCTGTACGTCGGGCAGAAGCTAGTACAAAACACGGGAGCTTTGTGAGGGTGGTACACCTGAGGATCAGCAGTACTCTGCACGTCCCAAATACCTGAAACACAAATGTTATCAAGGTGAAAATAATGACAAAGGAAATCATATAGTCAACTTTAGAGCAAATCCATCTCGTTCAGGCCAGGAAGGCCCTTGGAGGAGTGGAAGTTAACGTAGTGTTAACAAGGGAACTGTTTGGACTGCACCGGACATGTTTCAAGAAAACTCAGTTCAATGATCAATGACCATACCCTAATTTACTGGCAATACAATGGAATCACATTAGCACCTTCTCGGTTACCATGTTTTCCCCTTTTCTCAAGTCTCAGTCCCAACCCTATTAAATACACGTTATTATGTATCCCCTTAATAAGTTTTCTATTCCCACTTACGGTTATCACATTTTAGTTATACTATTTGTAAGGGAACTGGGTTTTCTTCATATTTCTTTATATAAATACAAAATTCAGCATATGGAAAACATGATGAGATACCACTTCCTATTCTGTGTGGATGATTTTAGTGTGTTTTGACAGAGTAAAACTGATTTGAGCTACCATGCAACATGGAAGTTATAGCTGACACACATCTCTCTCTCTCCCCCCCCCCCCCCTCCCTTTGTTTCTCTTGTGCACTAGTTGACTTCTTCGCGGTCTCTTCGATTTCACACAGCGGTATGTCCAGTCGCTACATTATTTGTTGAATTACTGGTATTGCAAACTATCCGCTTTATGTCCGTATCGATATGACAATCTAAGAATCGAAGAATTATTTGACCACCTAATCGATACCTTTATTTGCCTTTGACAATTTTATAAATACATTAATAGTACACAAGAACCTCGCTTATCCGGATCAAGCGGGACCGACTCTGATCCGGATTATCGAAAATCCGGATAATCCAAAAAAACTAAAAAACAAATACAGTACATGTTATATAATCTATTAACATACCGTTTACAGTAAGTTAATGCCTTTTTTCAATTGTACAAAAGAATATAAGAACAGAACACTTTCCTTACATTTACGACTCTGTTTTATGCTCTAAAATGCGCGAGTTTTTTCTGTTTTACATTTGTATATCGTTTGCGCGCAGCACGATCACGAAGACGTTTTACTAACAACAGTTCTGCTGGTGTGGTTTCAGTCAAGGATTCTAAATAGGCCATCAGTTTGTCCAGCTGCAATGTTGCCTCTCCATGAATCACTGTTTCTTCTGATGGAGCGGCGGTTTCATTTTCAAATTCACCATCATTGGATTAATAGTGCATTGCATTCAGAAGAGGGTGAGTTCGAATCCTACCTTGGCCGTCGTGGGAATGGTTTTCCATGGTTTCCCATTCTCAATTCCAGGCGTACGCCGGGACGGTACCTTTGATAGACCGTGGCTTATTCCAATTTCTGTCCTTAACTATCCTTGGCGGAAAAGAGATTCAAGAAGAGCCGATGCCATAAAAGAAATACTGTACAAGTAAAAATAAATTTTTATTATTTTTGATCCAGGTAAACCGGAGATCCGGATTAATGAGGGCCGGGTAAACAAGGTTCTTGTGTACATCTTATCTCCTCAGTTTTAATAGTATTTTAGTTACGGATAAGTTTTTAATTATACTTTTTAAGCATTTCTCCCCCCTCCAAACCCCCCCCCCACCAACACCATCCTTCCCCATTAGGCAAAGTCATAAGTTTCCCATGAGAAGAGATCAAGGCTGTTATGAGAACATACACTGTGTATAATTTCATCTTTTTTATACCTAAACATAAGTGAATGTAGTTGATGATGACTGCGAAGCAGTCGAAACATGTACTACTAATGATTTTATAAAATTGCCAAAGGCAAATTAAGGTATCAATTAGGTGGTTAAATAATGGTTTGATTCTTAGAAATAGTGGTAGAGGGAAGTTTAATTTCATTTCTGTTTTAAATTGGAAATTTAGGTGAGTGGTGAATGCAGAACCATCGCGTAGGCAATGACAGAACCTATCGATGAAGTCTATTTTCTTTTTAGAGCTTTGCTTAACACGTTCACTGCGGATCACGCGCTAGGCGCATGACGCTACATAATAAGCACACGCAGAGCACACGCCTAGCGTGTCATTGGACGGTAGCTAGGAAATGTGAATCACAGGTTTCCCGCATGGTCTGGTGACCAGTATTACTTCACGATTTCAACTACCGTGCGGGTCACGCACCAGGCGCGTGAGTGGGATAAGTCCACGAGTTCGACAGAACTCCTCCTACCAACAAACAAAACTTCGATAATTACAAATTTTAATGACTAATGAATGGTGACAGACAGTGGGCGAAGAAGACAATGTAAGCTTTGATGCTTGTATAGACCGTGATGACAGTGTTGTGGTCCGTCCGTCTATGATGATTTACAACATTTTTGATTAGCAGACGGCAGATAAGCGACAGGAAGAAAGCACTCTTTGAAAAGAACTAGAAGCGATGGACACAAGCGATGATATGTCACAAGTTTTGTTGTTAATGATGATGACATAGCTTTAATGACAAGGATGGATTTGGTTCTATATAAACTTGGATAAAAGAAAAGGCAGTCCACCCTGGACATGTTTTACAAAGCTGTGTAATGTGTGGTAGTTGAAATACATTATAGTGTAGAGGTACAATAACTCACTTCCATTTTCAGTAATTATTAAAGTTGGTGATTTAACGCACATGTCTATGCTGTGTTCATTTTTACAGGTTGTAAATACAGTATCGCGTTTTTCAGTAGTACGTTTTCCCGTATTTGACATCCAAAATTTTCAGTCCCTTCAAAAAGGTATTCATGAGGTTCTGCTGTAATCACTTTGACATAAAATGAACAGAAGTATTGTAATTAATTGCTGAAAAATAGCTCGGCAGCTTGGAGCAGTTAGCTGACGACTCAAACCGAACAGGTTTTTGACACTTCCCTCGGGGCACTTTATAATCACTGGGCTATCAGGCAGGAATCGAAACTGCTTGTTCTTAACACAAATCTAGTATTTTATATTTATTTTATAGGATAGCTGCCTCCGTGTATCAGTGGTAGAGTGTCGGCCTGCGGATCCCAAGATAGTGGGTTAAAGCCCAACAGAGGTAGTCGGATTTTTGAACGGCGGAAAAATTCCATTTGACCCTCCATGATGTATGATGTTAGCATGTAAAAGATCTCTGGTAACACATTTGGTGTTTACCCAACAAAATTCATTTAATCTCAGCCACAGACACCCAGGAGAGATTCGGTTTACTCGGTCTGCCATCTAGTAGGCCCAGAGTAAAACAGAACGTCAAAATTGACGAGCAGACAGCTAGATGGCATCATATTAGAATGTCTGCACACAGTAGCTGAGGTTATACTATTATTATCGTACAGGATTGTTACCAAGACTAGAACAGATGTTGCACTTTTCATACATAAAGGCGTGAGAGGTTTTGGGATTGCCTATTACTGTTTTGGTCCTAATATAAGACTGGGAATTTTACATTTTTGTGTTAAAATGTCAAAGACTGCAGTCGTTTTATTTATGTAATGTTGCATTTAAGAAGTTTGTATTATTTCCCACTAGTACTGACTTATGCAGCGAGCGCGCTTTCAGCTGAGTTTAAGGCCACATATATATCAAACAGCGAGATGGCGATTCCGGTCTAGAGAGCCTGGAATAACAGCTGAGAGTATTTGTTACACTAACCATGCGTCACCTCACAATCTGCAGGCCTCCGGGCTGAGCAGCAGTCACTTGGTAGGCAAAGACCTAATGGGGCTGTAGTTTGTTTTGGTTTAGGAGTGTTTGTAAGATAATTATACATACTACATTTTTGTGATATTTTGCCAAATTGTTGATGGTTTTCATTCGTTCCCAGATTTTCTGATTTCCCGTATTATACGTCTTTCTTTTTTCTAGTGCCCTTCCAAAAACTGATCTTTCCTTATATTAACACCTAAGTAATTACAGTGACATCCATAAGGAACTTTCACTCCAACACAGTAATCAAAACTGAGAGGACTTTTCCTATTAGTGAAACTCACAACCTGACTTTTAATCCCATCTATCATCATCATCATCATCATCATCATCATCATACAATTGCCAGCTGTCCATCTCACAACATTGTCGAATTCTTTTTGCAGCTGCTCACAATCTTGTAACTTATTACTCTATACAGTATTAACATGATCCGCAAAAAGCCTTATCTCCGATTCAAATTCTTTACTCCTATCATTTATATACAAGGGTGAGTCAAAAAGTATGTTACACTTCCAAGTTATGGCCATTTATGAAACCACCTACACATAGGCATCACGGCTATGACAAGAGGAGCAAGAGGCACCCTGCCCAGACATACATCAAACTTTCTACAAAACTTGAAAGTTCCATTCTGCGAGTTAGAACAAATAGTAATACAGATACTGAGGGACCCTCTGCAAATCATTAACATTCCTCCCCCACTAACCCTGGAAAAAAAAAAGAAGATAACAGCAGCAATGATTAAATTTTCATTTCTTGATATTTTTAAACTTCACTGAAATTCAAACTGTATTCTGGATCCAAATGGTCACCATCACTGGAGGATAGATGATTTATTTCTTTAATAAATCTCTCTCTCTCTCTCTCTCTCTAAAGTCCACTTTTCCACATAGTCCCCAAGAGAATCTACAGATTTCTTGGAACGCTCAACCAACTTTTCGATTCCGGATGCGTAGAAATCACCTCTGGTGCTATGTAACCACCTTGAAACAGCTGCCTTCATCTTTTTATCGTTTCGGAATCATCGAAATCCTTCTTCAACTTACCAAACACATGATAATCACATGGCGCTAAGTCTGAGCTGTATGGAGGATGTTGCCATACCTCCCACTCAAATTGCTGCAGCAGTTCTGACGTATGGCGGGCCGTGTGAAGTGTTACATTATCGTGCAACAAAATCACACCGGCGCTCAATTTTTCCCGCTGCTCTTCTTTAATTGCCTTATGCAACAGGTTCAACGTTTGACAATACGAAGCTGAGTTGACTGTCGTGCCTGTCGGCATAATTTCCACGTGCACCACACTCTCCATGTCAAAGAACAATATCGCAATTACCTTTCCTGCTGAAGGTTGGACCTTGGCCTTGTTTCATGTTGGTGATGTGGTGTGCACCCATTCCATCGATGTTCTCTTTGTTTCGGAGGTGAAGTGGTGGACCCACCACATTTCATCCCCTGTGATGACTGGCCGCACAAACTCGTTGCCCTCCACAGAATACTGTTGCAAAAATGCCAGCGACAATTGGAAACACTGTCCCTTGTGAAAATCGGTGAGCAGACGTGGCACCCATCTTTGACACAGTTTACGAAATCCAAGGTGCTAAACAATGGAGAACACACTGCTGTATGAAATGTTAAAAATGCTGGCAATTTCCTGCAGCGTCATGCACCGATGCTCTCTAATGATCCCATCCACACTGTCAACATTTGCAATGGTACTGGACGTTGCAGGCCTGCCTTCGCGATATTCGTCCGTGAGATCCGTGTGTCAAATTGATTACACCACTTTACGTTACCTGGCGAGAAACTGCCCACTCACCAGACACAGCAGTGATTTCATAACGAATGTCCATGCAAGTGAGTCGTTTAGTTCATGGAAATCTGATTGTTGCACGCACTTCCAATTTGGAGTGAACATCCAGTTGACGCGCCATTGAGCCTAGCCCGCTCTGCACACACAACACGATGGGATACCACACCGACCTTCCTAACGGACATCTCAGCAGTTACTGTAGCCTGCTCCGCAGTGGCCACGGTCACAACACACAGCATGCTCCCGCGGCAAGCTAGTGTAACTTACTTTTTTATTCGCCTTTGTATATAAGGAAACAAATGTCCACTAATACTTCCTTGAGGAACTCCCATCTTAATGGTTACAGGATCAGATATGCTTTAGCTACTCTGAACTTTGGAGCGTGGGTTGGCGACCATGGGGCCCTCAGCTGAGTCCTGGCATTGCTTCCACTTACTTGTGCCAGGCTCCTCACTTTCATCTCTCATATCCGACCGCCCTTGGTCAACTCTTGTTCTTTTCCGACCCCGACGCTATTAGGTTTGCGAGGGCTAGGGAGTCTCATTTTCACGCCCTTCGTGGCCCTTCTCTTCCTTTGGCCGACATCTTCATTTTTCGAAGTGTCTGACCCCTTCCATTTTTTCCTTCCGATTAGTGTTATACAGAGGATGGTTGCCTAGTTGTACTTCCTCTTAAAACAATAATCACCACCACCACCTCTCTGAGTTTGTCCTCGTCTCCTATTTTTGTCGCTCCCTCTTCCCACACTGACCTACCATTGTATTCCTCCTATTGCATTAAAACTTCGTTAACACGTTTTTGCTGCGGACAGGAATAAAAAAAATAAAAAAACATGTTAAGCGAGAAAACATACTTCTTCTTCTTGTTTTATGACCGCATAGGATGACTTTAGTCAGTCCGTCGTTCAGGTCTCTTGGAAGGAATTGTTCGGACTTTGCGGTACTCCCAGTACTTCTTCAGGCGCTCCAATCTCCGTGCCCTTTCCTTGATTGAAAATGTGCGTGTTGTGGGTTTGTTTAGCATAAGGGTAAAGCGGAGGTTTGTATTCTTGAGTTTTGTATTCAATTTTTACTTATTTGTGGTGTCTTCTCTTGTAAGGCCTATTTCCTTCAGATCCTCTCTTACTTCTCTGATCCATTTACATCCTGTTGTGGTATTTATTGCAACGAACTATTGAATATATGAATAAAAACTATCCAACAGGGATATGGAAACACTAGATACGATTTTTTCCAAAATTTTGGCATTTTACGCCCTGTATCTGCAGGTACAGTGAAAACTATATCTACCATTTCTAAAGATGAGAGGAAAGTATTAAAAGGTGTAAAAAAAAAAAACATAAGAAATATGAAAACCTTCTCTGCTGGGGCTCATAAAATTAGTACACTGAAATGTGCGAAAAACACCAAACAAACAACAAATATACAAACATGCGCACGGGAGCCAATAAAAATATCAAAGTATTATTGCAGATCACACTCTTTCTAAAATAAATATTAGCAGAAGCCCTTTATTTCGGAGCAGTGGGTTATTAAACCATTGGCATATTGATTTTCTAGCCCTTCACAAGCACACGATTAGTATTTAATTTAGGTAAATCAGAGTTCATGAGAACTTCAATTTATTAGTTATTACAATTTTCTTCCAGTCATTGAACCAGATTAAGAATGAAATGAATGAAGCCCCCATCTAGCCGTGAGGATAGGAATTGTGCCGGCAGCCGAAGACTATCACACTCTCCTGGGACAATGATTAATGACTGACAGATAAAAACAAATATAAGGAAAATAAAATTTATTGGACATGTCATCAGACACAATACTTTCATCACTAACGTACTTGAAGAGAAATTGATGGGAAAGAAAGGGAGAGGAAGACCTAGGAGGCAGTATTTGGACGACATCAAGAAGAGGTTAGGTTGTAACAATTACATGGAACTGAAACGAACAGCCAATGAAAGAAGAGAGTGGTTGGATCGACAAGGCATTAGCCTTTAGAATATTGATTGAGATAAAATGACTCTGGAGAGTGCTGCCAGAATGAAAGAGATAACCAGAGTACCTGGAGGAAATGCCATCCCGCGTCTGCTTTGTCCAGCACAAATCTCACATGGAGTGACCGGGTTGTGAACCACAGAACCCAGCGGTGAGAGGCCGGCGCGCTGCCGCTTGAGCCATGGAGGCACGCAAACTTTAATTTATGGAATGAAAAAATCTTAAATCTTATATTTGGATATTTTGGCACTTCGGTAATTTTCATTTTAATTTTTTTTAGTGCTTCTAGTGTCTGGCACTTCAACATTAGAGACATCATTATCACCATTAGAATTGCTCTGGCCGCCATTTTGAATAAATTTCGGCCAACTCGAAGGTGCAAATACAGCATTTCTGACCTCTGCACACTTTAGATGTGGACGCAAGTCCATTTTCCAGCAGATTTTAATTCTGTCTTCATTACTAAGGAATCTCAAGACTTTTTCCGTATCCAAAACTAGGCTATCACAAGACAAATATGCACCGCGCTAGACAATTTCACACGGTTATGTTCCTAATCCAGACACAGGCTACCATATCACGCAACAAATGTTTGCTACACTTCACTGTACCATTAAACACAAAATAAATTTTTAATTTCTGAATGGAAGGCGAAATACAAGCAGAAATAGGCTTACTCTGTTATTCAGTAATCTTGCTGCTAACCAGTAAGCAAAAATGAACATTCCTGAGGCTAATAGCTTACTCCCCGAATGTGCAACTAATCCTGTGAAGTTCAGGAATTTAAGGACTTTTTTCGTAATCACCCACCTGTGGCGACAGCTCTTACCCGAGTTGGAAATCACGTTTCTTTCTCAAGGGATGACAAATAATTTCAGGGATAGGAAAACATGTGATTGTACTAAGCGTAATAGCAAAAATTCGTGACGCAATGAGTGAGGTATTTTTATATAGATTTGGTATGATGAGAATCGTGACTTCGAATTTATGAGATGCTAAGTGGGAAAAAGTTTTAAAGAGGAATGCACTAACGAGGTGTCCTTTCTTCTTCTTTTCTCCCCCCCAGTCTCCACGGTTTCTGTGACATGATTCAACACTTGATTGTTCCTTTTCTACACTCATATATTTTGACCACATCACGTACCAATGCATTAAATAACATATCAGAGCCATTTCTTTTGCTGCATACGTTACATCATGAAAGAAATTCTGGGAATTTAATCCTACATCGTCAGCCTAGGGTACAAACATGCACTAAGGTACCATTTAGGATCCCCCAGTGATGGACAAAGAGCGACACTTACCAATGGTCCCGATAGCATCTCCAGTGACAATCAGGACTTTGCTCTCTGAGGGGTGAATCGCCATAGAGTGCGTTCTCTTCACGCCCACTTTCTGCACGGTACTTTCTCGGAGCTGCAGCTGCTTTACTATCTTCTTATAACTGGAAAATGGTCAAGTTTTTGAGAGTCAGAGTCAGAAAGAAAATAAACTGCACATGCTGGGAAAGAAGAGTTTAAAGGAATAAACAAATGAAACAGCCAAATCTGGATAGAACGTATATGTGGGGAACGAAAAAAAAAAAAAAAAAAAGTCATAAGGAGGGAACGTGCTAAAAAGTGAAAAGCAATTTCTCTGTTAAATTTAAGTTTAGGTTTGTACATAAAAATAATGATAACAAAGGAACGAGTGTTTATAATTAATGGAATAAAGAAATAATACATTTTAAGAACACCAATACAGTAAAACATCAAGGAAAAGTGTTCTTAGAAACTCGAACTACACACGCCGCTTAGAATTATGTTTAAATTTGTTGTAGGAAAGTCTAACATCTGGACAATCTGCACAAGTTTTATGTGTGGATGAGCATCCACTTTCTCAATAAACTTAAATTTGTCATCATCTATACATCCACTTTCTCAATAAACTTAAATTTGTCATCATCTATAAACTGTCTAGCTTTCTTCTTCTCCATAACTGAATGTCCTGCAAACCACTATGCACAAGTACAGTACGCCTAATTTATGTACATTGTTACACAATTCACTTATGAACGTAAAATTAAGCACCAACATGTCAGCTGTATACGTAAGTATAGTAGGCCTAATTTACATACATTGTTACACAAGTCACTCAGGCTTCTTTCAGATGGTACGGAAGTAAAACGTGCCAAATCACCATGCGCGGGTCCACCAGCTTCCGCTGAATTTCACACACTCGCCGGGTCGAGTGGCGCAAAACACCCCGCGGTTTCCAACAGATCCTTTTCAACACCCTTTTCAATACAGGTAATAAATATGGACCATCATCGTCTTTGTTTACTTTCTACATCTAAGAAAATACAAAAATAGTTGAAGCATACTGTGTTTTTAACATTTTGTTAGAAAAGATGGGTACAATTTCGAGGATACTTTCGCAATAACAGATCTAAATGTTACTTTGAGAAGGCCAGGCCGTTTGAGAGGACAACCACCTTCTAAACACCACTGGAACTTCATTGACGGTTTCCACTAGGTCACTTACAGTTTACCATGCATCTGTCATCTGCCTAGCATAGCTTCTCAATTTTATGTTGCAGCCCTCCGACCTTTTATAGTAAGGCAAACCAACCAGCCAACATTATGGAACGATAATCATGAATGGGACCGCTAGATTGAGAAGATATTGAGAATGCTGCTGTTCTAAAGCTTTAAATTTCATCGGTGTTTCTCCTTGTCACAGGCTTTCCGCCTGCACGTTCTGTCAAGCTTGGTTTAACATTAAAATTGAATAATAGAAAAAGAGGTTCAACCTATTCAATACATAAGAGAAAGAAATGTAGTGATTACATTCTTATTTAATAGTAATTAGAATTGGGACCAGTTTCGACCATAGTCCAGGTCATCGTCAGCCGATCAAAACATAAAAAACATGAAAAACAATGCATATGAAAAAGAAAAAGATTAAGTGAACTCTGGATCGGTATAAGAGGCAATATAAAATGATGATGGGGGTAGAAACTGTGAGTCACTTAAAAGAAAACAGTGCGTAATTTTATGAATGGTGGTACGGCACACGCAATGATAGGTAAAGTCTCACAATGTTTATGAACAGCGGAGAACGGTCAAATGGGTCAGTTTTTACACACTGTCAGGCACAAAGTCACAACACTATCGAACAACATATGAAGATCTATCAATATGTTGAAGTCGAAGACGAATAGATTTATAGAAGCAAACTGCCAGTTCCCAGTGATCAGCGCGGCACACTCAAGGTCATGCGCTGTAGTCTCGAACACCAAAGTAGAATGGAGAATATCCTGAAGATCCAGTATTTGCCTTGGTTGCGGAAAATTAAGTACGTATATATAGATACACACAACGCAATTCAGTATAACTGAATGAGTATTTGTGTTACTGCTGAATTCTTGGTTTCTCAAACTTTTTCGCTCCCGCTCCCCTCCTAGACAATTCAATGCGATGGGTTTCTACAAATATAGATTTTCTGCCTGAATTTTCAACAGTGATTTCATCCTGTTCTGTATTGTTACAAAACCAATATTTTGTAAACTAAGGTCTGCAACCTCACTATGTGCACTTATTGTGCATTTCTATCTGTATCACTTGTTTTCATTTCTTTTCTTCTTAGTTTAACACAGTTTTTAGTTTCAATTAGGTTTTTGTATTAACCTCTATTTCACTGAATTCTGTCGCAGTGAGTTGTTTTTTGCTCCACATGATGATGTAAATATTGTATATTGTGCTAATTTTGTTTCTATCTAGGCTCTCTTTTGTTTTTTCATTTGTTCTTTCATTATGTTTTTTGGCATTTTTTATCTTGGTATGTAAATTATTTCACCCCCTCCCCTTTTTTTCACTGAAAATGGCTCAAACGAGCCGAAACATGTTTGAAATTGATTACTCCGTCTAATGATGGAATATATAATGTATTGAATAATGATACACTCATTTTTTCGCCATTGTAAAATAAAAACTAAATTATATCACGCTTTCCCAAACACAACAAGACCACTCGTATTTCCAACTTTAAAGTTATACACAGGAGAGTTTTTCACCTATTCAATACTAAGTTGTACTTACAATGCTATTTACATTACATGGAATTAGTTTCAACCCTACCCGGGGTCATCATCAGCCATATTAAACATACACAATATTTGACGAAATGTTTTTTTTTTTTTTTTGGCTTTATGTCGCACCGACACAGATAGGTCTTATGGCGACGATGGGACAGGAAAGGGCTAGGACTGGGAAGGAGTGGCCGTGGCCTTAATTAAGGTACAGCCACAGCATTTGCCTGGTGTGAAAATGGGAAACCACGGAAAACCATCTTCAGGGCTGCCAAATAGGCAGTAAGAATCTTATGATTATATACCCCTAATTTACAATCTGAAGTGTGGTTGATTAGGCATGTTGCTATGGCGCTCAAAATGTTGCAAATGAAAGTGAAATATTACGTGTGACATAGGTGAGCAATAAATAATACAAGTACAGACATGCTAAAAAGTCTGGAATAAAAGTACAAATGAGACGCTCTGTGTTATAGGTCAAAAATTTCAGAATGATTTTACTCATGGAATTTAGTAGGTCCTGGTAATACATAACGGTTGTGGACCGAGTGCTATCGTACTAAGATTGAACACAAAATAAACTGACACATATATAAAAATATACAAGTATGTACAATGTCTGAGTAACAAAATGTGTAGTTGATAGTCTCTAGAAGAAGAGTTGACTATACACTGTATCAGCATAAGCGGAGAATTTGGTTCTTGGTGTATTAAGCAACCAAGCTATGTTTATAGGGCTGCATGGTTGATTGTTGGAATTGTGCAGACTGAATATGAAGTCTTGAATTCTTCTTGAGAAGAAAGTAGACACTGCACGTGGTGATAATAATTGGTGGAACTCTCAGTTCATAGCGGAAAACAGACTGGACCTATTAAAATTGAGAAAAGCCAGTAAAATGCAAAGTACGCGGAAAGAGGAAAGGATTACCACAAAGCGAATGGACACTCACCTCGCGCTGCGGTGTGTGTAGCTTAGCTGATAGTCTGCGACTGGTGGCGGAAGGAGAAATATGGGAGGGGAGGAAGGCAGGCGCATACGGGTTAGGTAGAGTGGAGGTGGCTTGGGAGGGGATGGGAGGGGGGCTTGGAAGGGGGAGGGACTAATTTAAGGCAGAGCTGAAGGGTGTGGGAGAAAGGGTAATTGTTTCGGAAAAGTACCTTTAATTAAACTTACGATTGAATTCTGGTTGGCTGAATTATTGTTTCTAGAAAAGTTATAAATAAATCGAAAAAATGTTGGGTTTCTCTGAAATTTCATTAAGATTGTAATTGGCGTTAAAATATTGCACAGCGCTTGTAATAATACACAACCCCTTGACACTCCACACGATTTATAGAAATCTGTTAAACGAGAGAATGAGGTTAGGGAATGGCAGGGATCCTGGTATAAGTATGCTTTGATATTAATGTTATTACCATTTCAAATAATAAGACCGCATTATATGAGCAATAGAAGAAAAATTAAAGTACGAACGTTTGGGTGTCTCAAAAACCCCTTGAACCAGGCGAGTTGGCCATGCGGTTAGAGGCGCGCGGCTGTGAGCTTACATCCGGGAGATAATGGGTTCGAATCCCACTGTCGGCAGCCCTGAAGATGGTTTTCTGTGGTTTCCCCATTTTCACACCAGGCAAATGCTGGGTCTGTACCTTAATTAAGGCCACGGCCGCTTCCTTCCAACTCCTATGCGTTTCCTATCCCATCGTCGCCATAAGATGTGTTGGTGTGACGCAAAAAAAAAAAAAAAAAACAACACACAACCCCCTCTTGTAAAGAAAATATTCTCGACATGGAAATAACTCAAATAATACTTCTTGTGTTAATGACACGATGCGATGCTCCTTTACTATCAAAAAAGAATGTCTTTTGCTATTAAATTTATTATTTTAACAGAGCTGTTATTGTAAACTGCAACAGAACGTACTCTCGCAGAATTTATTTGTATGTTGACAGCATACGAAGCTCCTAGGCATGTGCATGCACACAAAAGGCAAAATAAGGATGTCTTGTAAGGTATGGGTTGTTCCTTGTGTCACATTTGTTTTTAGATAGGTAGATAATGTTTACATTTTTAATTTTTAATCCTTTAACATGTCAGACCAATACACAAAGGAATTGTGCAATTTGGTGTTGTTGACGACAATATTAACTTTGATATTTAAATTTTACAAGTTTCTTAGAACAGTATCAAAATATAAGTATGCAACAATTGGCTAGTTTCATAAATTTCTATACATATTAGTATGTCTTATTTAGTTCAATGTCCTGCTGTCTGTACATTTAGCGGCAATTGCTGTAGTGTATAAAACTATAAAATCACCATACCTGTTGCTATTGCTACCATATACAGCCAAAACTGGTTAGGATGTTTTTGTGGGGACTGAAAAAAAATGTCATAATGAGCGAGCGTCCTAAAAAATGAAAAACAATTACGCTGTTAAATTTAAGGTTATGTTAAATGTAAAAGAAGGTTATGTTTGATTGTAAAAATAATTACGATGAAAGAAAAGAAACAAGTGTTTACAATTATAATTAATGAAATAAATAAAGAAATAGCACATTTTAAGAACACCAACATGAAGGAAAAACGTTCTTAGACATGCAAACTAATACACGTTGCTTACAATTATGTTTAAAAGTATCATAGGAATGTCCGACATCTGGGCGATTTGCACACGTTTCATTGTGGATTAGCATCTGCTTTCTCAATAAAGTTCAATTTTTCATCATTTGTAAACTGTCTAGCTTTCTCCTCCATAACTGAATGTCCTGCAAACCACTATGCATAAGTACAGTAGGCCTAATTTATGTATGTTGTTGCACAATTCACTTACAAATGTAAAATTAAGCACCAACATGTCAAATGAGCTACTGTTGCGCGATCCAAACAAACACACACCCACAACAAAGACTGGCTTGGGACTGACGCTCGCTGCAGCTGTAGGCCGACACGCTAGAGCCGTGAAATAAGTTCTCTACCAAATCCTCTACCAAGGTCAGTCATCGCTGGCAATATTGTGCGCAATGTGGCCGGGAAAGCTAATTTAAATTTCTTATGGTTGGAGTTAAGAACGTACTAAAGTGACGTAAATAGTGGTATAAGGGATGCTACACACATCCTAAGTGACTGAACCATGAACGAGGGATACAGCAGCTTTTTTCTCAAAATAAACTTACGTTGAATGAGTTCCAACATACAAGTTCAACAAGAGAACACGATCTAGGAACACATCTGACGTACAGGCACTGTGCTAGATCAAGTTTTCACTTAAAATAGACGAGTTTTTGATTAGAAGTACATATGCTCTAAACTACAACATTATTACAGCAATGAGATAAATACCTGTCTAGATCAACGACCTGGCCACTTGGGTTCTTAGTTTTCTTTAAATGAGGAAGCAAGTTGTTGATAAACTCTTCATGATTGATTTTATCATCTTCCTCATTGTTAATTGGAACCATCTTCATGTCTCCTAGAAACACAAAGCAGTAATAATGGTTAATGAATGCCGACGTCTATTATGCACTGATGACAAGACAACTATGACTAGCATTCTGCTATACATTCTAGGTTTTCCTGAAATCTATCGTGCTCATTGGTTTTGCCTTAGTAAAGAAGGATATCATCATCATTATCCTAGTGCCATGCCCAAGCGCACCAATCCTGGTACAGATAATACTGCAGTAAACTTTGTAATTGACCACAGTAAAGTTGTAATTTTGTCGCAGCATGCTCGGTTTCATGTTTACCAATGTTTTACCTTGGTATAACGTTTACTGCTTGTGAGGAAGTGATTTTCCAAGAAAACCCTGGTAAAGAATCCAAAATGGAGCTTAACAGTAATACCTTCAATTACACATTGTTGTGAAAAAAAAAAAAAAAAAAAAAAAACAGAAAAAAAAAAATGTTACGTTAGAGGAGAAGTGTGATTAAATACTACGGCATTTGCAAAGATGGTCACAATTCGGCTCAATTAGCAGCGCTCCAGCTCAGGCAGGTAAAGGAGCAGCGTATGCGCTCTGATGCAATCTACAGCCTAGCAGCAGCTTGCACGTGAAGGGGCAACGTATCTAAACAGATTTAAAATTTGAACAGTTTCATTGTGCCTAATGTCTCGCTCTATTCGATGCATTAGATTACGGCGAGAAAACAAAATTAGTGGAGAAGTGCCATAAATGCCTTGACTCGGAAGAAGCTGAATAAGGGGAAAGGAGGAGGAGGATTTCCCATTTGTTGCTTTTATCTACTATGGTGAATCTTTCATGTACTTGCGTGGTTAAGCCCCACGTCCTCTCTGTACATCCAAGAGCAACTTCTATTCATCGCTTCCACAAACACTTTATACCCCTTGTTTATTATTTACAAAATACATACCAATCTCTTCATCTAATTCTTCCTCCGATTCTTCTCCTTCCTTCTCGTCTTCAACTTCCTTCTTCACTTCTGCCTTTCCCGTGCTCGTCCTAGACCGCAGCGTCAAGCGAAGAGCAGGAACAGGCTTTGCCTTCACGCTACAAACCACAAAGTAATCAACAAGTGCTTCATAAAAAAATCCTCACAAGTATTAAAACCATCTTTTAAAAATTGAAATTTAGTAATTTCCAGTCCTAGAAAAACAACATTACTTTCAATAATGCAAAAGACATCAGAAGATATCCTGTTACAAGCATATGACCGAATAAATCATTGAAAGAAGTCATTTTTAACACATTAAGGTTGAAGGCCATACGGGCTGTTGTCATTTATTGCAGAGAACGAAGCCCGCATGGCGAAAGTTCTGTGGTTTTTACCGTCAACAAACTTTCTGTTTGCGTTGATCGCCACTGCAGTGTACGATTTGGTTCATATAGTTCCCGAAAAAATGTAGATGGCTGCAAACTACAGCTCTACACAATATATTCTCCCCTACCCACCCATCATCATTTAAAGGATGAAACTAAGTTTATTCTAGTTTTGGAAATCTAAGATAAGAGCAAAAATAACAGATGTTGGCCTGAGAGGTAAAATAAAATACCTTCGTTTAACTACCCTTGGAGGTTTTTTCTTGACAGTTCCAGGTTCAAACGCAGGGAGAGGAGAGAATCCAAACAACCTGCAATAAAGAAAAATTGAAAATTACCTCTCGAAAAATAAGTTTTCATGGAAACACCATGCACAGAGCAACAATGAAACAACACAAACATATAAATGATTAATTTTCTTTATATTTTACAACTTTACTCACTCATTTCACTAACCCCAGGTGTCAACTATCACTTACCGTTCCCCCATTTACGGGAGGCTGCCCGGTTGCAATACATAGTGTGTTCATACAAAAGGGAATTTAAAAAGTGTTCCTTTCATTATTATTATTATTATTATTATGACATTTTTCAATTTTTCAGATATGCATCAATAGGTTCTACATACTTTCTGGTTCATAGGTCATTCAGTGTGGTAAATACGGAAAGGGAAAGCACAAAGTGCCACGCCACATTCCTCACAGTAGCAGACAGGTTCTCGTCACCTCTGGTTTGACAGGCACACAACACAACGTTTTCTTGAGTGATTCCTACATCCGGTCGGCAGATTCTCAGATAATTCAACGCCTTTCCTAACCAAGCCATTATCACGTCACACGGAACAGTTCACCATCATATACAGACCAATTAAAAAAGTCATCAGAACATGGCAAATGGAGTTCGCAGAACAACTGTATCATAGTAACAACAACAAAAACGACGGCAACAACTCGCAAATTTAGTTATTTCAATGTACACATACACAAATAAATTATTTACAAAGAATTTGGCGCGGACCGTACGAGGCAACACGAGACAGCTGTTGGGCTGCCGCCTAGGCGCAAACTACCCGACTGGCATGAGACCGGATAGAAATGAATAGGACAGCAATAATCACATCTAATATGAATGGAATTTGTTTTAAATTACGATACTAGATGGCAGAAATAATTAAGAATAGTCAAACGCCTATAGGAAGCTAACCCTACGTAAGAACACATTTAGAAGTACAAGAACGCTTAAAGGCGTCAAACCCAATACTCGTGCGACAGCTGTTGACGCCCTTAGACGTAAAACCCAGTTAAGGGGTTAACCGCCACGCGTACTTCAGAAATGCCAACCCTTGTGGCGGCACAATATATTCCAAGACCCGTTACTGCATGCAATTAACACTGATTCACAGTTTATAGCTCTCAAATGCCATCGAAAAAAACTATTTTCAAAATCTATCCAACAAGGTGCATTTACAGTATTCAAATAATGCACTTGGATAACTCACCAGCAAACATAACCTCACGCAATGAAATCAAAAGAAAGAAAACATTATTCAAAGATGAGGAGAAATCTATACTGGCTCCCCTGTCCAAGTGCTTTATTCATTGGATTACTGTACTGTATGCATTTTAGATGCCTTGTACTTGCACAGAATGTACCCGATGCCCTTAAAACATCGCGGCTTATCTAACATTCTTATGACGACGGGAGAAAGTCTCTCGCTTTCGTCCACATTACAACAGTAGATACAGTGACTATACTTGTAAGATTTCCCGCCATGACACTTCTAAGAACCATTAATGCATGCAATCACCTTGATTCTCAGTTTTAAATTTTTCAAATGCCATTGAAAATAGTATTTCAGAAATTTATCCAACAACGTGCATTTACATTAATCAAATAATGCACTTGTATAAAACAATGACAGACATAACCTTGCGCAACGAAAGGCAGAAAAACACAATTCAAAGACGAGGAAAAATTATGCTGCCCCCTCCCCCCTGTACAAATGCTTTATCTTTTTGATTACTGTACTGTCTGCATTTTTAGATGCCTTCTACTGGCATGGGGCTTTTCAAACTTTCCTATGACAGGGGAAGTAAGTCTTTCCCTTCCGTGTGCAGTGTGCACTGCATAGCAACACAGAACATTTCCCGGCTGGTAATTCTCTCCTTTAAAACTATAAGTCCGTTTGGCCTAAGCATTTAAAAAAATAAAACAAACAAACAATGCAGCTTCATCGGCACTGACAATATTGTTTGGTGCATACGAATTGATTGCAGGCTATAAGCCACGCTTTTTCGCCAACTATCGGCATCCCCAGTGTTTGCGGATTCTACCTCTTTGCACACTGCATGCTACGTGATATTGTGGTGTTCCTAAAAACGCTGAATACAAAATAATTATGATTCCACTCGAACACAGCATATATGAAGCACGCTCTAAACACGCCGAAGTAGGTGAAAGTGCGCAAAGTTACCCTTCACATTCCGGAAGACGCATTCTTTCATGGCGCGGAGAAATTTTGAATTTAAATTACTCTGTAAAATACTTTTTTTTTTTTTTTCAAAATATAAAGGCAGTTTCCAATTAAAAGTCTGAATTTCAGTAATGGGACCAACATTCTTCTTCGAATTACGAATTATCCGTATTTCGAATTAAACAATTTAAATAACATGAAAAACATACCTCATGTTTCCAGCAACGAGAGCTGTTTCGAATTAGGCGAGATTTTGAATTAACCGGTTTCGAATTATCGAGGTTCTACTGTAATGGGCGCTGTTATGGAGGATAAGAGGAGTAGAAGGAGACCAAGACGACGATGGTTAGACGACTCGGTTTCTAACAGTTTAAAGAAAAGAGATACAGAACTGAACAACGCCAGAGAACTAGTTACAAATAGAGGATTAGTAAATTCACAGAGGCTTGCAGACTGAATGGCGAAAGGCATAGCAGTCTATAATGAAGATGCATGTATTTATTTATTTATTTAGTTAGTTACACATTTTAAATTAGGGGTGGCACTATGTTAATACAGTATCCAGAAGTCTTACACTCATAAACGTGTTTATTATTAATCAAAAGTCTTATACTTTCAACCACATATGAAAAAAAAACAAGGTTAGAAAGAAGAACAGCAGTAAATCCAGTACATGTTACAGTTGGGGTTACAGAACGATGAAGACAGTAATTTTGTGGTGGAAAGTGCAAGTCACAGTTGATGAATGACTGCCAGTAGAAGCATTTAGCAGAGACCATCCAGTAGTGGTAGCAATAATGAGTGAGAAAATTTGAAAGAATAAAGGAAACAAGATAAGAAAATGAAAGTATGGAAAATAAAAGTTAAAAAATTGAAGGAGATATTGAAAGAACAAATTCCAGAAACGGAAGCTGGAAGTGTGGAAGGGTCCAAGTTTGAAGAGATATTTGTAAGCTGTAGAGAGAGACAGCGAAGGAAGTTGTCAAAGAAAAGAAGAAAGCAAAGCAAGAATTCAACACAGATCGAAAGGAAGTAGGCTATCCAGAAATTAATAAAACATATAAAAAATTTAGTAAGTAAAGAAAAGAGGAAAGCTCAGAGAAATTCAAAAGAGAGATAGAAGAGGATGTAGAGGGGAGCAAAACAATGCTATGTGGGTAGAGTTGGGTCGGAGTCGTTCAAAGGAAGGAGCGCGCTCTTTCGCTCCGCTCTCCAGATGGAGTCAGCTCCGGGGAGTCGTTCGAAGGAGCGGTTTGCTCCAAGCATCGCACGGCTCGAAGAGCCTAGCCTCTTCCACACCCCCACCCCACACACCACATTCACTCGCTCCTTCGACACGCTCCAAGCGTTGTATCGCTCTTCCTTAGCTCATTTAAAGAAGTGTGCGTCTTTGCCACAGCTGCCAACCACATTGTGAGAAGGAAAGGAAGGAAATGGTTGAAAATCTATATTATTAATAAATACATTCTGATGTAAGTCCTTGCAAGGAATATTAGAATGATATAATTCCGAGAAGAAGATATTTTTTCCCTGTTAAATATTTTAAAAATAACGACGACAAACAATCTGTGTTGGTAAGCTGTACCCTTGTTCACCTCCACCCCTTACTACAAACTGTCTTTAGGACGTAATTCATCAAATAGCCAATAGATAGCATTGTAATACGGTTCTTCTCGAAGAATATCTTTCTTGGAAACCCGACAAATTGTGAGAAATACATACACAGAAAGAGACAGGCTATCAGCATCTGTTAACCAGACGTGTCAGTCTCAGTATACCTGCCCCTGCATAAAGACATTATACTACCGAGCTCGATAGCTGCAGTGGCTTAAGTGCGGCCAGTAGGCTATCCAGTATTCGGGAGATAGTAGGTTCGAACCCCACTGTCGGCAGCCCTGAAAATGGTTTTCCGTGGTTTCCCATTTTCACACCAGGCAAATGCTGGGCCTTAATTAAGGCCACGGCCGCTTCCTTCCCATTCCTAGCCCTTTCCTGTCCCATCGTCGCCATAAGACCTATCTGTGTCGGTGCGACGTAAAGCAACTAGCAAATAAAGACATTATGACCAACTCAACCCGTAATAAACAAATTCTCATAATTCCAGTGTAGATTGAGAAAATTCGTCATTTCTCTTACGCAGAATGTGATCACTTCCATAACGCGACAAATCCCTATGTCTTTCTTTAATTATTTTATACGAAAACGAATGCGTTAAAATTTCGAGTAGGCAACATTATCTGCTTTTTCCTTTTTATTCATTGGCACCAATGTTCCATTGTGAACTGGAGTTTGTCGAATATCGGTCTATGGTCAGTTTTGTCTACAGTGTTCAGTGGGAATCATGGCTTTAAGGCAAAAGAAAAAGAGTGACATTTTAAACTTTTTTAAAGATTTAGGCGATGGGAAAGCAAAGTGCAATTTTTGCTCAAAACAGATTTCGTATAAAAGTGGCAGTATGTTTAATCTCGAGCGCCACGTTCGAAATTTACATCCTACTATGTCGTTGTCTACAGAACGGCTAACGCCCGCTCTTCCCTCTTCAGAAGAAATTTCGGATGATCGTAGGTTAGCAGTGGCTTCGATTGCAACTTCTAATGAAGATGATTGTAGAGTCACACCAGCATCAGCCTGTGTTACACTTGAGTAAAGCGGAACGCCCCACCGGAATTCGGGTCAGACGTCCATTAGTTCCTATAGATGCACCGACCTCTTTCCAACAAAAGCAGTAGAGAAATTGACATTTTAGTTTTGGAGTCAATTGTGGAAAATTACTTGCCATTCCGCATCGTTGAAAGTAAAAAAATTAGGACACTGATTCATAAACTCAATAAAGCTTATAATTTGCCTAAAAGAAAAACTCTATCGCAAGTAATTCTTCCACAATTGTATAATATGACGAAAGAATTTGTCAAAGAACAATTGGAGTCCGCAGTCTACTGTATGTGACATTACCTACTGACTTGGACTTCTATGAACAACGATTCCTACTTGTCCGTGACGGCTCATTTCATCGAGGGAGTCGAGTTGGTATCTGTTCTACTGGAATGTTTCATTACGAGAAGCACACGGCTCGAAACTTGGCTGAAGAACTCATAAGAGTTGCTCGTGAGTGGAAAGTGGAGACTAAAATCGTGTGTATTGTTAGCGATAACGCTGAAAATATTGTGGCTGCAATACATCAGACAGCCTGGAGGCAAATCCCATGTTTTGCCCATAATTTAAATTTAGTTGTGAAGTCGAACTCCACTGTGTTAAAGACATCACTGCGAAAGTGAAAAAAAAAAAGTGGACTTTTTCAAACGCAGCTCACAAGCTGAAGGCAAACTGCGAAAAATGCAGGAGCAGATGGGTGAACCAGTCTTGAGTATTAAACAAGATGTGGTAACGAGGTGGAATTCCACCTTCGTTATGCTCGAGAGGATTATTGAGGTCCAACGAGCTCTAATTTCAACAATTGCCTTAAACTACCCTGATCTGACGCAGCTAAATAGCGATGACATCCAAAAGATCGAGCAGTTTGTGAAGTACTCAGAGCTTTCAAACTGGTCACTGAAGAGATGAACAGTGAGAAACAAGTGACAGCCTCTAAAGTGATTCTGCTGAGCCAGTCACTTAGACAATGGTGTGCCCAGTTTGTAAATAACTTTGCAATGTGTACGGAAGTGCAGGAGATAGCTCAAAAGATACTGGAAGCTCCTACAGTAAGGTTTACAAATATCAAAAAGAGTGCCATATTTTCAGAGGCAACAGCAGTAGATCCGCGCTTTAAATTACATGGTTTCGCGGATAGGAGTTGTTATAACTCCTGCAAACAAAGACTTATCCGTTTCTGTGAAAGTCACCAACTTCCCGTCAGCTCAGATGATGTTTCTCCTACTGCCCTCTCTGAAAGGAGTCCATTCACAGCTAAAGTTTCGAGTTTTGTCCGGAGTCCACACGAAAAATCAGCTGCGATAATTGAAGTGGATAACTTTCAAGAGCCATTGTTGCCTCTGAAAGGAAATCCACTTGTTTGGTGGTCAGAAAGACAACATGTGTACCCTTCTCTCCACAAACTGGCATTGAAGCGTTTGTGTGTAGTCGCTACTTCAGCGCCTTAGGAGAGATTTTTTTTTTCAAAAGCAGGACAGACTATAATTGAGAGAAGGAGCCGACTCACAGGAAAGCGAGTGTCCCAGATTTTATTTTTAAATTCTAATTTAAGTGAGTGGTGTATTTCGGGCGATGTACTTTGTGTAAATAGTTTGTACATAAACTTTAGCTTCTAGTTTTATATGCCTGAGAATATTATTATAAGAGTGCAGCCGAATGAGTTTACCATATTAAACACTACGTCATTCCATTTAAAGTGATAATTTACTGGCACGAAACAAATGTTGAATAGCGAATTTGGACAGGCGCTGTGTGTTGCCAAAGGACGTCGTTTTAAACGTGGCGGTAAACACAGACTGGTTACGTGTACGTGTCGAAGGAGCGGGAGTTGGAGAGGGAAGAGCGGAATGGCGAGGAGCGGAGCGAGCTCGGGGGATGAGCTGGTTGAAATTCAAGGTAAGTTCTCTTCACTCTCTCTCTTGACGCTCTCAGTATGAGCGAGTGTTATGTTTGAACGGTACGCTCTTTTGAAAGGAGCGAGCGGGGAGTCGCTCCACAAAAAGAGTCGTTCACCAGGAACGACTCGCTCCTGAGCGACCCAACACTATATGTGGGTTTGTAAAAAGCTAGAGACGAATAAGGTTCAGAGTTACTACACAATTTTCGCAAGTTGTTTTTGTGCACCCGAAATGTATTTTTGGCAATTAGTGCCATATCATCAGCAAAGGCTACACAGACAATTTCAACCCCTGTCAAGTGGATTGTATCTTTGCTTGTTAGCATACTGCTTCAACATCATCTGGAGCAGTTCCCAACCACAGGCTGGGTCTGCTCGGAACATAAGCCTCTGCATCGTTTTCTGTCCATCCACCACTTCTCTTCTCTCACTGTCATCCAGTTCCCTCCTCTTGCCTCGATGCTCTTCTTTACACCTTCCAGCCATCAGCCCCTTATCTTCCTCTAGGTCTCCTTCCCTTCAACTCCACTTCTAACATCTTGGTGTCCTATTCTCTTAACATGTCCATACCACTGCAGCCTTGATTTTTTTTATCTTTCCCTGTAGGTGTACCTCATTTACAATTTCCAGAACTCTCTCATTTCTCACTCCGTCAGTTCTTGTTAAACATACTTGACACCTCTGAAACTTCATTTCCACTGCTTGTATTCCACTTTTATCCGTCTCCTTCATCACTCATGTTTCTAATCCATACGTCAAAATTGGCACAAAATAAGTCTTGTAGATAATTCCTTTACATCTCTGTGATACCTCCCTGTTCCATATCAATCCTCCCACACTTAAAACAATCCATTTGCACACCTTCCTCATTCACTGATTTCCATAATTAATTTTCATTATTTTTAATGTTAACAAACACAAACACTAGTTAAGCATAAATATTCCATTCATATGTAATTTCGTCAGAATAGTTGGCAGGTATCCATTTATTCTAGAAGAAAAAATACTGAACTGCCTGTTTACGAGCAAGAGTGGGACAAGGCACGCCACACAGTACTTTCGACTAAAAACACTATATTTATTTTACATCCACAAAACTTGGTTGCAATTCACTTTCTTGCCTACTCCATAATTCATTATCACTAATACAACAGTAGAATTACTGAAACTGAAAAAAAATCATTAATAGAGATGCAAGGTAGAAAATGGGAAGCAAATTGAAACATTATTTATGCTGTAAACTAGACTTGTTTGTGATCCTGGATCTTGAAATGTGACCTCATACCATTCTACGCTTTCCTCATATCACTGTTATTGACTTCCTGCCAAATTCTGATGGTTAATTCCACCGATAATACCTTGGTACTCATCGTCTGAATCTGTCCTCTCACTAATGTTGTTCTCAAACTCACCTGCATCAATTTCACTTTCACTTTTTAGTATTCATCAACACAATGTAATTATGCCTCTATTTCAGACTCATTTCGAATTCCTTTTTCGGGATATAATATCTACAATAGCTAAAACACGAATATTTGCAATGTCAACAAACTTCTGAAAAGAACATCACCATGGAAATCGCTCTTAACAGCAAAAGCTTTCTTCTTTTTTCATTCCAAATCCCTGTGTTAAGGCTGACTAAGGGCCCTGTGTATTCACTCCCCTGACATCTATCGTCTAATATTACAAACAATCTAAAACATACTAACGCAAAAGCGTGTAATTTACAATTCCAGATAAAGACGTCTTTTGCTCACGCCGGAGCAGAAGAGTTCCGGATAAACATGTGAAACGCTCGGCTAGATTAATTCCTTTAATCCTTGGTCCTAAATGGTGTGATGGTGCACCTGCTTTTCTCCATTCTATGACCACACGTTTTTCTTTTTTGATATATTAATCTACTCCCAGCTCCACAGCTAAATGGTTAGCATGCTGGCCTTTGGTCCAGAGTTCGATTCCCAGCCAGGTTGGGGATTTTAACCTTCACTGGTTAATTCCAATCGCTTGGGACTGGGTGTGTGCGACGTCTTCAGCATTAGAATCCATCACAGGTAGGGCCCCATCCTCATACGATGTCAACTCGAAAACCTCTTCGGAGGCAACATGCTACTGTTGTTATTATTATTATGATCAAGAAGTTTCCATTTGACAAGAAAAAAAAAAAAAAAAAAAAAAAAAAAAAGAAATGGCGTATGGCTTTTAGTGCCGGGGGTGTCCGAGGACATGTTCGGCTCGCCAGGTGCAGGTCTTTTGATTTGACACCCGTAGGCGACCTGCGCGTCGTGATGAGGATGAAATGATGATGAAGACGACACATACACCCCGCCCTCGAGCCGGCGAAATTAACCAATGATGGTTAAAATTCCCGACCCTACCGGGAATCGAACCCGGGACCCCTCTGACCAAAGGCCAGAACGCTAACCATATATCCATGGAGCCGGACATTTGACAAGCAATGTAGAGTGACTCCAATGCAGGTACATAAGCACACACGTGTAGACAAAGGGATTAGTGTGGTAGTTGTGTCGTGCCAAGGTGCGTGCGTTAAATGCGGCCACGTGAACTGTTCATGTCTTAACACGTGAACTATGGCGACGTTATTACCAAATGCGTCCAAACAGGACCAACATGCTGTTATTCTGTTCTTGCCTGCTGAAGGTGGACATCCATCAGAGAATGAGGACTGTGTATGCGACAACATGTCTATCGAAAACCACCGCTGTGGAATGGTGCACCAAGTTCCATAAGGGTCGTGTCTGGGAGGCCAGCCTCATCCGTCACGGACTACAACAACTCAAGTGGGAGACACTCAAGCACCCGCCCTATAGTCCTGATCTCTCCCCATGCAATTATCATGCCTTCGGTCCCCTGAAAAGGCCTTGAAGGGTTGACACTTCCTGTTGGACGAGGATGTGTAGCAGGCGGTTATGGACTTCTTCATGCAGCACACGGTGATCTTCAACCTGGTGCGTCGGTAGGATGAATGCCTTAATCCTCACGGTGATTTTGCCCGATTGGAATCCCTACAAGATAAACGCTCGTACTTACCCTGCATGAGTATCACTTTGAGCTGACACCAATCCCCCTACATATCAAACAAAATCCTTCAAGTATAAACAAGAAAAATCATAAGAAGTTGTCACTTACTTTAACATCTGATTCTTCTCTTCGATGTTCTTCTTCCTCATCTCCTCGTATGCTTCACGCTCCTTCTGGTCTGGGAGTTCAGGCTTCTCATCTGCTTCTGCTCTTTCTCCTCCCTCGGGAGTTTTCGGTTTGGAATCTTCATCACTGTCTCTTGGGAAGAAATAGCTCGATCGCCTGTTGGAGGATGATTTCTTAGGAGTGTCGCTATCTGGAGATAATGACCGCTTGCGCTGCAAGAAAAAGAAACCAAATGACCAGTTTGCTTAGAAGTTTCCTCCGGTATTCAATAATTACCTGTGATTAGCATTGAAACAAATGGTATTAAGAGGTCATGAAAAACATTTCCCATCAGCTTTTCTCATGGGTGCTTTGGACCTTCAAAGTTGCTTTAACACGTTAATGTCGACGTGTACATTTGCTTTCTTTGTGGTAAACTGCGGAAATGCAATTTTCATATTTCAGGTTGTTGAGAGCTATGGATGTGCGTAATTTCATTCGTAGATGATAAAGACATAATTTATGTTCAAAGTTATTATTTGCGTGTCCCCCTATTGGAGTGACATATGTTTATTAGGTTGACAATGCAACAGAGAAAGCGCACATCACCCCTGGGGGGCTGTTGATTTACGCGCCTTTCAATGAGTTCCTTGTAATTTACAGTTTTGTGACAAGAATTTAATTAATGGTATATGTGTTTCTGTGTCTACTAAGACAGGATTACCGACAGAGAGATCAAAGAACAACTTGAAAAGGGTTTGAGTGCTGAATCAAGTGATGTTGACATTTCGGATTTGCAATGTGATGCCACCTTTTCCGAGCCAAAATTGGACAGTAGTTTGTGTAGTGAGGACACTAGCAAAGAATCTGGTGCTGCATCGTGCGATGATTCGACAATATCACCAGCCAATGACAATTACTGGGGAACATTCTCAGGTTTGCAGAAACATTGTTTATTTACAAGTAGCCCCAGTTTAAAATTTCCTCCGAGTGCTAAATCTCAACCAGTTGATTTCTATCTTGCGATAGTTACTGACATCATCATCAATACAATGGTGCATGAGACCAATGAAAATGCAAGGAATGTGTTGCAAGGGAAATGCTTGAGTAGGAGGAGTAGATTCACTCCATGGACTGATATCAGTTGTGCTGACATGAAAAAGTTCTAAGGCTTATTGATGTGAATGGGTTTAGCACAGTTTCCCAAAATACATAATTAATGGTCAAGAAAGAACAGACTGTATAAAAACTATGTTGGCGATCATGTAATGAAGCGGGACAAGTTCTTACTAATTTTGCGTTTCTGGCATTTCAACAGTGAAGCGAACCGAGTTCAAGACAGGTTGTATAAAATCGCAGCTCTTGTTCTAAAGCTCAATAAGAATTTCAAAGAACTAAATGAGCCACAAGAAACATTAGTCATTGACAAATCTATGTTCCTCTTCAGAGGAAGACTAATATTTTGCCAGTTTATTCCAAACAAGACTCATAAATATGGTGCAACGGTATTCAAATTACTGCATGTGATACAGACGGCTATACCTACATCACAAAGTGTACAGCGGCAAAGGGACAACTGTTAACCCTCGACTACCACATGCTACAGCTGTTGCGATGGAACTTATGGATCCTTATTTAGACAGTGGATCAACTTTGTTCACAGACAATTTCTACAAGGCTGTTGATATGGCAAATAAACTCCTACCTAGACGCACTCACCTGGTTGGTACCTTGCAGAAGAATAGAGTTGGGCTTCCGCCAGGTCTAAAAGAAATAGTCAAGAAAGGATAAATGGTTGCTAAGGAATCACAGAATGTTATCCTAGCACTGAAATGGATGGACAAGTGAGAGGTTTATATGCTCTCAAATAAACACCAGTTAGAATTCGTATCTTCAGGAAAACACGATAAGAGTAACAGGGAAATTTTCAAACCATCCGTAGTTATTGACTATAACAAAGCAAAGCCTGGCGTTGATGTATCTGATCAGCTATCGTCCTATAATACATCTGTTCGGAAAACTGTCAGATGGTATCATAAGGTAGCAACGGAACTACTAACTGGAACGAGCTTGGTGAATTCGTGGATTGCATTCAGAAACTATCAAACAGTGCCAAAACTGCAGAAAATGTCCATCACTAACTTCAAGGAGAAATGTGCTCTTGAACTGATGAGCTTGTCGGATGAAGTAGAAACACCTTGTCACAATCGCGATATCCATCTCCTTGTGGAGACGGAACAAACTGAAAAGGCTGGAAATTCCACACGGAAGAGAAGGAAATACTGCAGCATATGCTACAAAGAGGCTAACGAAACTGGAGGTTGAGAGGCTGCAAGGAAAACGAGAAAGTAACAACATACTCTAAACATTGCCCGGACAAAGCATTCTTATGCAAACGTTACTATGAGTTGGTTCACAAGTGAGGTGTATCTTGTAAAAACTGTTATCCTTTCATATCATTTATACTATGTCATAAATTCAATGACTAGCATGATATATTGTCATATGTGTTGTTTTCTTTTGTAATTTTAACTTTCCTTAGAAGAATGAAGCTCCATCAGTGTAATAATAATCATTTCTGAAGTTATGTAACAATAGTATGTAAGAATAAAACAATAGACTTGTGCTGAACCAAGCCTGCCTTGGTGACGCACTTCCTTTATTTTTACTTCTCCTTGACTGTCATTGTTGCCATTAGCAATAATATTACCAAAATGAGACGTGAAACTTAAAATTTCTCCTTGAAGATGGCGCTTTAGCCATCTGTGTTGTGTTTGAGTCTGTCTATCGCTCGCCGAGTGTTAAGTTGGTCTGCTCGTGAAACCAACAATGGAGGGACCGAAAATGATGAGCAAACTGGAATTTAAAATGTGTTTCTTGATTTACAAATTGCTCCTATCTTGGATCTACTTGTTTCAACGCTCGGCGCTCTACAGGGAGTCATTATTCTGACTGACGTAAATATTTTTGAGATTCCGGATGTGTTGCTTCCAGGTATTTCATTTTATTTTATTTCACGTGCCATAGTTACAAGAACGGTTCTATGTGATTACATTTCCGTAGTCTTTTAGTACCTCTTTGCCGGTTCTTAGTTAATTTATTTTGTGTGTGTGTTTTAAATTCTTTTTCTTTGTTTGTGTGCACAAGTACGAGAGCGGAGAGTGGTATCTACCTATCCGTTTGTTTGGGTCTGTGTGTTTATGGGTTTTGAGACCATGCACTTCTGTTTCCTCATTGTTTTGAATCATGGTTGAGCATTAGTATATTATATGATCTGACACTACGGGGTTTAATTCAGGTTTGTCCACGTGAGGTCATTTGGATGTCCCGGGTAGCGGGTCGACGAAAGTTATGACTGCTACGATTATGTTGAGATCAGCCATGCCTATTTTTGCGGCGGTCCAGCATTGTATCTGTGGTGTTCGAACCAAGCTCGTGAGTCCAGGATGTACGTCGTGTGCCTTGACGCGCCGACCTAGTCTGGGTAGATTTTTATATTGGGTCTCTGTTCTTGTCCGTATGTATGTGTGCGTGCCTGTGCTGTCTACCTGAGTGTGGTTTATAGTACTCTCCATACCTCGTAATTTTAATTTTTGTTTCTTTATCTTTTCTGTTTTCATTTTACTTGACGGGTTTGAGCCTGTGTGATCTGCTATTTTATAAATCTAAGCCGTTATCTGCTCTATTGTCGGAACTTGTGTTTTGTTTTTGTAACTGTGGCAACATCATCTTAAATATTGCTTCTAATCCTTTGAGAGGCTGTGCTTTTTGGCATTGTTTTTGTGATTACAATAGAGTAAATTAATATATTATTTTGGGTCCACCTTTTCAATACAAAATGTAAATAGTTTAAATTACATAGGGACTAGTTTCGACCTAGTAATAGGTCATCATCAGCCTGAAGTAAATTAAAGTGTAAATATCGAAGAAAAGTAAACAATGTAAACACAAGTACAGTCTTTTTAAAAGTACATACCATGTGGGATATTGAGCAGCAATATATTAAAAATAATAACTCTTCCAATTGACGAAGCACTGAGCGGAAGTTATGTTGTTTATTTATGAATAAAGTTCAGTGCGCCGTATAGTATTAAAAGTCCAGTGTGCACTAAAAGATGTTATAAAGAAGAATTATCAGTTGAATGCTGGCTTCTTGAGTTTGCTGTTGTATATTCGAAGAAGTTACGTCATTTTTTAAGGTATTCATAGATGTCAAAACACATGGATGTTGGAAAGGCTCTTCAGTTTTTCGGAACTCAAGAAGCCAAACCCCACTGTCGGCAGCCCTGAAGATGGTTTTCCGTGGTTTCCCATTTTCACACCAGGCAAATGGTGGGGCTGTACCTTAATTAAGGTCACAGCCGCTTCCTTCCCACTCCTAGGCCTTTCCTATTCTATCACCGCCATAGGTCGGTGCCTGTGTCGGTGCAATGTAAAACAAATTGTAAAAAAAATATATATTAAAAAAATAAATCACAGATAACTGTTACGTACCGGAGGAAAATTTTAAGCAAACAGTGAAGCAAATGTTACTTAAGTGCAACTTGTAATCAGTAAATTGACCTCCAAAAGAGGCGCGGCATAGTGTGGTGGCGTGCACTATCCTGGCAACATTGCACGACTTTCCCTGCACCGGTCAGCTACTGATCCATACCCTCTACTCAATACAAATTTATTTTTATATTTAATCCATTTAGACTCCAGCATTGCTTTCACCTGACTCAGTGAGGGTTCCCACCTCTACCGACCCAAGGGCAGTGATCAATGGTGGACGCTGTGCTACCCAATACTCACTACATTCAGCTGCACGTGGAATGCCAGTCGTTTGTTTACTTCTCGCTGAGTACGAATACATTCTATAGGGTGATAAGAGCGCATACTATTTTGCATAGGGTGATAGGAGAGCATTTTGATCGCCCCGCCATGGACACGCAAATATTCAAAACAGGTGGCGGCATTTTAAGCACGGCAGCTATTCCGTTTCAGGGTGGGGCAGGAGGAAACACCATTTCATCAGATATCTTGCCAAATCCCCATTTAGAGCTCCTTCTCCTCTTTCGCCCTAGATGCAAGGTGAATTCCTTAAGGCTGCTGCAGTCCTGTATCCGCCGCTGTATTAAGGCAAGTTTCATATAAAATTATTGCTGTTGAGCATTTTACATTGTTTCCTTTACATGGTCTTTTTATTTGTACTTTTATTCACGCAGGGTCGGTAAAACAATCTAATTACCATCACTGACGGCAATGACGTCATATTCTTTTCACGTTGGCCAATAGGAATGCAAGTAGCTACATTAGCAATGGACAATGACAGGTGCAGCTCTTTGTTATACCTCTAATGACTAAAGGTGAATTCTGACAGGTAGGGCTGGAGGGAGGAGCATTGCACGTGTAATTTCACGATGTTGCCACGTTCCAGCATTCCTTTCTCTTACCCCTCACTCACTTGTACCCTCGTTCATTCTGACCGCTGTGTTCTGTTGTAGAATAACTGGCCAAGCGGTGTTGTCCCATTTGCAATCACTCTTATGAGTGGCATAGTCAGGTTGCTGTGAGGGAATTCCTTACTAAAGGAGTGTTACAGAAGAACATCCCTCAAGTAACTGGCAAAACTACATACTGGGATTCTAATGAATCGTATGCTGAAACTCGCTGAATGACTTATTTTTACCGTTTGAGACTGATGCATTAATATCGGGACTGACAGAGAATAAACAGGACTCGAATAAACCTTTTATTTAGAGTTACCAGATGGTTGTGGGTGTAAAGGAGGTTAAATGAGTTTTAAGTACGACAAAAGATGGGCATATTAAAACCGTTGAATTTTACACTTTCCGATTTCAAATCAAAGGATTTTGCTGTAACACGTTGCTTCTTCGACAGTGCTACCCTTTTTGAAGCAATTGTAGCTCGTCTCAAACTTAACAGTTAACTTACACTTTCTTATACAATAGGGGACAATATTAAATTAATGCTTACATAATGCTCAAACTGTTCAAATATTCATACTGGCACATTGAGTAAACAGCTGCTCAAAATATAATTAGCCTACTTTCCTCTGTCTGTATGTACGTCTACCCCTCAGTCTCGTTTCTTGATACCGGGTCAGGATGAGATTAATCTAGACAGCATGTTTCTACAGCCGGATGCCCTTCCTGGCACCAACCTCAGTTGAGGAGCTAATGAAGATGAAATGTGTTATGGTGAATGAAACTGGGTAAGGGGTGCGAGGACTCAAGCTCTTGCCTATGGATGGAAACTGTACTGGCATTTGCCTGTAAGTGAAAATATTAAACCACAGAAAACTATTCTGAGAACAGCTGACGGTGGGGTTCGAACCCATGCGTTTCCCGAATGCAGAGCTTGACTCCATAGCCGTAGCGCGTTAAAACGTGCGGCCACTCAGCCTACTTTCACCTATATAAATAAAATTATCATTTTTGTCTGTACGCTCGGATTAGATGTACAAGATTCCAGAACTTAATGCTAAGAAAATGTTTAGATTAAAATAAGTTGAAAAATGATAATAGGGATGTAGGCAGAGAAAGTTCGCGCCAGATACGTGTACTACTGGGTAAGCGCAAGGTGATCGTCTTATATTTCTCCCAGTCAGCTGTGAGTAATGTATAGAATGTGACCGAGTTTTCTGAGCTAGAGCGGACTGTATCTTTAATTTTACTCGAAGACTATATTAATTAATTGTATAGGTATATCCCCTAGTATATTACGGACGATTTTCAGCGTTTAAGCATTAAACAGCTGCAAAATGAGCTACGGACCAAAAACGCTAAAACTAGCAGAAGTAATGAAGAATTAGTACAGCGGTAATTAGAAATTTCTAACACGCTTTATTATCCAAATAATGAATAGGAGTCAGCATGCCTTTTCCTAAAGATTACAATTACTTGAGTGTTGTACATCGATAAATATATAAATGTACGTCCACAAGACTTAGGCTAAATCATGAATAGATATTTAAACACGCACTTGCTCCCCTTGCTCATAAACTTCGATTCATGTACTTTTTAAGGTTGTGGCTTACATGAAACTGCAGATACAGCCTTTATCCACCACCAAAGGCATGTGAATATTTTTTAGTTTCTCAGTGCCGGTTCCTTTGAATATTTGACCATCAGCCATAAGGTGAAGATCACTATCACAGATTTGTGTCTGATGGATGATTTCGTATTTAGAAAATCGGAAATAGATGGAGCACCTGTTTCCAACTACAAATCATTGTGTTATGCTGGATACAGACTTTTCAGATTGGCTTGGAGCAATAGCTACTTCATTTACTTGTGCTTTTATTCTAGCGGGTTTGGTAATGGAATCTAATTATCAGGAATGACGTCACGTGCCAAAGTAGCTACTTCTACCTCAGCAATAGAAAATGGTGTGTAATATTCACTAGGTTATAAAATTATAAAAGTATATGTACTTCTGGGGATGGAATAGTGGTTACCATATATATATTCACAAAAATTTACATGTAAAATATATGAAAATAAACAACTAAGCAAGAATAACATTTTCAAAAAATAAAATTAACACTAATCAGAGGGACAAAAGAGAAGAGATCAAGACACCACGAAAAATGAAGGTATCGGCCAAAGAAAGACAAGGGCCACAAAAGGTGTGAAAATGAAGGAATTCAGGTCTTGGAAACCATCGGAGTCGGGCGAGAACAAGAGTTGACGAGTGGAGGTCGGGTAGGAAAGGTGAAGTCTGGGAGCCTCAAATAAGAGGAAGCAATGTCACACTCAGCTAGGGGACAGTCCCAAGATGACAGCCCATGAGTGCCATTCTAGTCACCTCTTACGACAGGCAGGGGTTACTGTGGATGTATTCTACTGTTCTCAGGGGGAAGAAAATGGGGAAAGAAGAGGGTGATATGGGTAAAAGCTTTGATCAATCGCCGATAGCCACTATGGTCTCGACTCGAGTTACACAACACTGGTTTCGTAACAGTTGCGCAATAGTTGGCCTATACTATGAAAGGCTAGGCATTTCCACTAATACTGAGCATAACTAAATGCGTCCACATCTACGAAATTACAACTGAATAGAAATGATACTTCAAAAGATCTACACTTCATGAAACGAAAGATGACTCGGAAGAAAGCGTGTAGATGCCAATAAAAGTATCGGATCTCTAACAAAGAGAAGCGGCAGTGTCATTCATAAAATAACATTAACACCTGATAATGAAATACCAGTGGTCTGTGGTAATCACAATAACAAATTATGCACAACACAATAACACATTTATTAGTATTATTTTGCTCATCACCAGATCCCCAAAATATATTAACATCAACAGACTGAAAAGCGGATCTTGATGAAATATGTAGCATTGAACAAGATAACCATGCCTACCCTTCTCTCCCTAAGTGCAGAACTCATATTTAAGATTTCTGTTTCAACTTTCACTAGAAATTTAACAACTGGAAGTCACACGACGGGTCCAAATCTCGAAATCCTCACAAATCGCAATATTTGGCGGGAACAGAAGGGTACTTTCCATTTTTTCTCAGAACAATTCGTTACTACGGTTGACATTTCCTCCGCAAAAAAGCGCCATAATCAGCAAAATTCAGGCAGAGACATAGAATGGCCATTATGACTATCTGCTAGTCGTTAGCAAAATATGTAGAAAAATTTGTCTTTGGCTAACTGCCTAAAATATTAAAGAAGAATCTTCCTGCAGAAATACCTTGTTAACGTTGGTATAGTGTGTGAAGTCTTTGTTCACTGAAATCTTTGAAATTCTTTGCTACCGGTACGCTTGGTATACAAGGTGGAGCCAGTAGTTTACTTGGGCCCAGAACTCATTAACTAATATAATTATTGGTCCAGGGATCATTCAATTTTTCTTTCAACAAAAATCATTCTCGTGTTATTTACGGTAAATTTTCATCTCGATTTTCCCGTTTCAACTGCCCGCGCTAGTCATGCTGGACAAAGATATTAAGAATTCACAGACATAGCACTCCCATTCGTCGGGACAGGCCCTGGAACTCAAAAAACCAAAAGACGGCACGATGAAGCGGAATGCCACAGCACAGTCCACAGAAGAGAGTCGTGTCTACAGGGAAATAATCGCCGTAGCTACGTATCTATATTTCTCTCAGTGGCGTGCGGTGAACATATTCATTACCCCAGCTGCAAAAAAGTATTTTAAATATGAACAATCGTAGCCCCAAGTAGGGGAGTTTTGATGATTCTGGATACAGGCGTCAGCATTTTTCTGCTGAGTCAGCACGTGAGGTCATTGACCCGGCCAAGGTCATCGACCCCATGATGTCATGGTCACGTGTTCATGATATCATTGCCACGTGCTCTTGTTTGTAAACAAAGCCACGCGCTTGGCCACGATCTTTTTTTACAGCTGTCATCTTGACGACGCTGACCTCACTTTTATGGACAACAGTGCATCGCTAACCTCAGTGTTGCCATCTTAACAGACCCTAACCTCTTTCTTAACACCTTATGCATGTCGTGGCGAGCAATTTAAAATCCACGTCCCTTTGATAGCTGTCAAGATGACAGATCCAAACTACGTGGGCACGGGATTTTAAACAAGTGAACATGGCTAACCTCAGTGCTGCCATTTTGACAGACCCTAACCTCACTGCTACCATCTTAACGACATGGGGGCGCGAAATTTAAAATCTATGCGCTTTTTGACAGCTGACAGGTCCTAACAACGTGTAATTGTATTGAACATGGCTGACCTCACTGCTGCCATCTTGACGGGGCTAAACTTCAATTGCTACCACCTTATGAATGTAGCGCCGCGGAATTTTGCTAATGATTTTAAACAAGTAAAAATGGCTAACCTCACTGCTGCCATCTTAACAGACCCAAACCTCACTGCTGCTACCTAGGGGTGCAGAATTTAAAATCCATGTGCTTTTTGACAGCTATTAAGATGACAGCTGCCATCTTTAAACACGTGGGCGCGGAATTCAAACAAGTGAACTCACTGCTGCCATCTTGACAGCGCCAAACCTCATTGTTGCCACCTTATGCACGTAGGCGTGCGGAATTTGAAATTCACATTCTTTTTTGACAGCTGTCAGGTCCTAACTACGTGGGCACTGCTAACCTCACTGCTGGCATCTCGACAGACCCTATCTTCACTGCTGCCACCTAGGGGCACGGAATTTAAAATCTGCGTGCTTTTGACAGCTGTCAGATCCTTTGAGCACGTGGGCGCGGAATTTAAACATGTGAACTGAGCTAACCTCACTGCTGGTATCTTGACAGTGCCTAACCTCACTGCTAGCACCTAAGGGCGCGGAATTTAAAATTCATATGCTTTTGACAGCTGACATCTCCTAACTACGTGGGCGCGGAATTTAAACAAGCTATCCTCACTGCTATCTTGACAGACCCTATCCTCACTGCGGAACGCGGAATTGAAATGATCATGACAGGGACTTAGCCACGATGGGGAATTTTTTGAAAGCCCCTTCCCGACACTATTTTGGGATTTAGGTCACGCCGTAGAATTTTTTTAACGAGGCTAGGTGTCTAACTACAGTGGAGCTGCCTTTCTCAACATCACACAGTCCTACCAAGCGACCGCTGCTCAGCCCTCAACACATTCCTAACCGCGTAGCCAATTCGCTTAGTAAATGTGTATTGCAGTAACACATACACAGGTGTTTAGAACACAGAATGTCCCGACTGGGGTTTTAACGAAGTGCCTTGCCCTACCAAGCGACCGCTGCACAGCCTTCAACACATGGCCTTCATTTAAACCGCAGTGGTACGTATAAGTTAGGAAATTTGTTTGGAAGGGTAATAGGGAGGTACATTCAGGGAAACGGGATGGCCTAGGGAGCGGTGATAAGGGAACAGGGAACTGGAAATCAAGTAGGGATGACATAAAATTGTTAGTGTTGAACTGTAGAAGTATTGTAAAGAAAGGAATAGAATTAAGTAATTTAATAGATATATATTTACCAGATATTGTAATAGGAGTTGAATCATGGCTGAGAAATGATATAATGGATGCAGAAATTTTCTCACGGCACTGGAGTGTGTATCGTAGAGATAGGATAGGAAAGGTGGGAGGGGGAGTTTTCATTCTGGTGAAAGAAGAATTTGTAAGCTACGAAAAAGTTAAAGATGAGACACATGAAATTCTAGGTGTAAGGCTCATTTCTAAAGATAATAGGCAACTTGATATATTTGGAGTGTACAGATCGGGAAAGGGTAGCACTGATGCGGATTCGGAATTATTTGATAGGATAGTCAGCTATGTGGGAAACGACATGGAAAGAAATGTGATTGTAGCGGGAGATCTGAATTTGCCAGATGTCAATTGGGAAGGAAATGCGAACGACAGGAAGCATGACCAACAAATGGCAAATAAGTTAATATGGGAAGGACAGCTGATTCAGAAAGTGATGGAACCAACCAGAGGGAAAAATATTTTGGATGTGGTTCTGATAAAACCAGATGAGCTCTATAGGGAAACTGAAGTAATAGATGGTATTAGTGATCATGAAGCTGTTTTTGTGGTAGTTAAAAATAAATGTGATAGAAAGGAAGGTCTTAAAAGTAGGACTGTTAGGCAGTACCATATGGCTGATAAAGCAGGTATGAGGCAGTTTCTAAAACGTAACTATGATCGGTGGAAAACGGTAAATAAAAATGTAAACAGACTCTGGGATGGGTTTAAAGAAATTGTTGAGGAATGCGAAAACAGGTTTGTACCTTTAAGGGTGGTAAGGAATGGTAAAGACCCACCTTATTATAATAGAGAAATAAAGAGACTAAGAAGGAGGTGCAGACTGGAAAGAAATAGAGTTAGAAATGGCTGTGGAAGTAAGGAGAAATTGAAGGAACTTACTAGAAAATTGAATCTAGCAAAGAAGGCAGCTAAGGATAACATGATGGCAAGCATAATTGGCAGTCATACAAATTTTAGTGAAAAATGGAAGGGTATGTATAGGTATTTTAAGGCAGAAACAGGTTCCAAGAAGGACATTCCAGGAATAATTAATGAACAAGGGGAGTGTGTATGTGATGATCTTCAAAAGGCAGAAGTATTCAGTCAGCAGTATGTAAAGATTGTTGGTTACAAGGATAATGTCGAGATAGAGGAAGAGACTAAGGCCAAAGAAGTAATAAAATTTACGTATGATAACAATGTCATTTACAATAAGATACAAAAGTTGAAAACTAAAAAAGCGGCTGGAATTGATCAGATTTCTGGGGATATACTAAAGACAATGGGTTGGGATATAATACCATATCTGAAGTACTTATTTGATTATTGTTTGGCCGAAGGAGCTATACCAGATGAATGGAGAGTTGCTATAGTAGCCCCTGTGTATAAAGGAAAGGGTGATAGACATAAAGCTGAAAATTACAGGCCAGTAAGTTTGACATGCATTGTATGTAAGCTTTGGGAAGGCATTCTTTCTGATTATATTAGACATGTTTGTGAAATTAATAACTGGTTCGATAGAAGGCAATTCGGTTTTAGGAAAGGTTATTCCACTGAAGCTCAACTAGTAGGATTCCAGCAAGATATAGCAGATATCTTGGATTCTGGAGGTCAAATGGACTGTATCGCGATTGACATGTCTAAAGCATTTGATAGGGTGGATCATGGGAGACTACTGGCAAAAATGAGTGCAATTGGATTAGACAAAAGAGTGACTGAATGGGTTGCTATATTTCTAGAAAATAGATCTCAGAGAGTTAGAGTAGGTGAAGCTTTGTCTGACCCTGTAATAGTTGAGAGGGGAGTTCCTCAGGGCAGTGTTATCGGACCTTTATGTTTTCTTATATATATAAATGATATGAGTAAAGGAGTGGAATCGGAGCTAAGGCTTTTTGCGGATGATGTTATTCTCTATAGAGTGATAAATAAGTTACAAGATTGTGAGCAACTGCAACGTGACCTCGAAAATATTGTGAGATGGACAGCAGGCAATGGTATGTTGATAAATGGGGCTAAAAGTCAGGTTGTGAGTTTTACAAATAGGAAAAGTCCTCTCAGTTTTAATTACTGCGTTGATGGGGTGAAAGTTCCTTTTGGGGATCATTGTAAGTATCTAGGTGTTAATATAAGGAAAGATCTTCACTGGGGTAATCACATAAATGGGATTGTAAATAAAGGGTACAGATCTCTGCACATGGTTATGAGGGTGTTTAGGGGTTGTAGTAAGGATGTAAAGGAGAGTGCATATAAGTCTCTGGTAAGACCCCAACTAGAGTATGGTTCCAGTGTATGGGACCCTCACCAGGATTACCTGATTCAAGAACTGGAAAAAATCCAAAGAAAAGCAGCTCGATTTGTTCTGGGTGATTTCCGACAAAAGAGTAGCGTTACAAAAATGTTGCAATGTTTGGGTTGGGAAGAACTGAGAGAAAGAAGAAGAGCTGCTCGACTAAGTGGTATGTTCCGAGCTGTCAGCGGAGAGATGGCGTGGAATGACATTAGTAGACGAATAGGTTTGAATGGCGTCTATAAAAGTAGGAAAGATCACAATATGAAGATAAAGTTGGAATTCAAGAGGACAAACTGGGGCAAATATTCATTTATAGGAAGGGGAGTTAGGGATTGGAATAACTTACCAAGGGAGATGTTCAATAAATTTCCAATTTCTTTGAAATCATTTCGGAAAAGGCTAGGAAAGCAACAGATAGGGAATCTGCCACCTGGGCGACTGCCCTAAATGCAGATCAGTATTGATTGATTGATTGATTGACATGCCTAACCGCGTAGCCAATTCGCTTAGTAAAGGTGTGTGTTGGTGTTTAGAACACAGAATATCCCGACTGGGGTTTTAACGAAGTGCCTTACCCTACCAAGCGACCGCTGCTCACTCCTCAACACATTCCTAACCGCGTAGCCAATTCGCATAGTAAAGGTGTGTTGTAGTAACACACGCACAGGTGTTTAGAACACAGAATGTCCCGACTGGGGACATAACGATGTGCCTTGCCCTACCAAGCGACCGCTGCTCATCCCTCGACACATGCCTAACCACGTAGCCAATTCTCTTAGTATAGGTGTGTTGGTGTTTAGAACACAGAATGTCCCGAATGGGGTCTTGCCCTGCCCTATCAAGCGAACGCTGCTCACCCTCGACACATGCCTAACCGTGTAGCCAATTCGCTTAGTTTATGTGTGTTGCATACTTTTTTCGGAGGGTCTGCCTTTTTACGGTCTCAGCCTAGTAGCACAAGGAAGATGGATATCTGCATTGCTGCTCATTTACCCAGGTGATGGGTCAGCGCACTCTTATCGGAGGGTCTGCCTTTTAACGGTCTCAGCCCGATAACACAAGGACTGGCCATCTTGTGCATTCGCCCCTCTGCCGTCAAATACATTTATGAATATATTACGATCGAATGTGGTAAGTTGTAGACATAAGGTTGTGGTAACAGAATATTGATATGCACGTGTACTAGATAATAATCTTAACTCGGCAGAATTTTACAATATTCCTCTGTGAGCCACGACAAGCACTCGGCGCACACAGTAACCACTGCTGCGTCTTCAGTAATTTAAAACTCATTTCCTGTCGCGAGACACGTGCTAGCCAGCTCGCCACAAGCAAATGATCACCTCGAATGTACTGCGTGTTAAATGCAGATCTCTTGCTGTTCTTATTTACTAATTGCAAATTAATTATAAACATGATTAATTTTCCCTTTCAATATGTAAGTATTGTTAATCAGAGGTAAGCTAATAAATGTGTGTAATTTTAAGTTCGTACTACGCAGTGTGATAGTGGTATTGGTTACTGATTTACACGTCAACGCCTTCAAAAACCGAGTGCATCAATGACCTCATATCTTAGGAGCACTTGTGTATGCGTGTGTGCATGTAATTTTTATTTTCAAAGTTTTACGATGCAGAGTAATAGTGGCAGTGATTATTGTTTTAACGTTTATTCACATCAGGCAAAATGCTGCGGGTGTATGACCACGGTCGCTTCTAGTGCGCGTAACTATCAGCTTGTAGCGGGTTGGAACCTCACGTCGATAACCTTAGCTATGTGCCCTGTGGTCGTCAACTTCATGCCTTTAGGCAAAATGCTGGAGCTGTGACCACGGTTGCTTCCACTGCATCGGGTTCGAACCCCACATCGCTAACCTACAGACTCAGCTATGTGCCTCGTAGTCGTCAACTGCATGCCTTTAGGGCACGCTGAGAGTGTTAAATCTCGAGGTTTGAGCAGTGGTCGCCGAGGTGTATGCTATAACATTAAAGTATTATCTCAACCTCTACTTATAACTTCTGCATCGAAGTGCAAGTCACATCCTGCAACGTGCAGGCAAAAATCTTGCTGTGTAGCAAAAAAATGCTGACCTATATTTGAACTTCGTTCGACACGTGCGGTTATGTTTGCGTCATGCAAGCAGAATCTTGCGTTGTACTAAAAATGCTAACAGACAGTTATATATGCATGTTTAATATCTTTTAATTATCTCTTCTACTTGCGTTAAGCCCCTGCAGCTTGTCGAAGTCTAGGACATAGCGAGGATAGTCATTATTATTTACAAGGAAACGAAAGGGAAATGGCAGACATTGAAGAAGCAGTAAGATATCAATTACATATAGAAGCGATTCTAGACAACCGGCAAGAATTACTATTCCACATCTGCCAACTATACAACTTAACGGTTACTCTACAGCATTTAGAAAATCAGGAATTGGAAGAACTGTAAACAGTCTTCGCAGATAAGAAGGGGATACGGGGAAAGCAGCCCGAGCCCTTGTTGCGAAATGGAAAATAAGTGTCAACTGATAATTTTAGTAGATGGACTACTTAACGAGTGGGGACTAAGAACACACTAAAATTGTCATACTGACTGTAGCATATTGTTTATGCTAATGTTTTATATAATTTTACAATTTGCTGCTTCATTCTCTTGCCTCGTAAGAGGCGGCCGTGCCCTAGCATCTTAGCCGGGGCAATATTCTTTTGTAGAGGACTCGTCGCTAAGGCGGTAGAGCTCTAGGGAAGGAGAAAGAGCTCAAATCTCACTCACCAATCTACAATTTTGGTTAGGGGAGCTGGGAAAAGAGGACTACCTCTCTACCCTCTCCCCCGAATTCAATAAAGCATAAAAATTCTCTGAGATTGGCATTGCACTCTTGCGCGCTTCAGCGGTTAACTCCCGTATATGAGGTTAGCCTTGCTCACTTTTCAAATTCAGCGCCCCTATGCAGTTAAGGTGGCAGCAGTGAGATTTGACCATGTTAAGATGGCAGCACTGATGTTAGCGACGTTCACTTGTTTAAATTCTGCGCCCACGTGGTTAGGACCTGTCACCTTGACAGCTGTTAAAAGCATGAGGATTTTAAATTGCCCACCACCACGTGCATAAGATGCCAACAATGAGGTTAGGCCCTGTCATAATGGCAGCACTGAGGTTAGCGATGTTCTGTTGTCCTTAAAAGTGTGGTTAGGGTCCGTCAAGATGACAGCTGTCAAAAAGCACGTGGCTTTGTGTACAAACAAGAGTACGTGGTCGTGACGTCACGGTCATGGGGTCAATGAACTCGGGTGTTGACTCAGCAGAAAAATGCTGACGCCTGTATCCAGAACCATCACAGCTCCCCTACTGTCTCACTACACTCTCTAAAGTCAACATTACCATTTTATAAGGCTGCATTTTTCGTGGAAAGGTCTACCTGAGAAAGTTCTTTCGAGAATATTTTCAACCACACGCTCCACATACTTCCAAATTGATCATCACGGCAGTGACGATGCCATCATAACTTAATCTATAGAATTTTTTAAACAATGTACTTACAGTTTCATCCGATGACGCTTTGTGATAGTACCATCATGGTGTTCACAAAAATACACTGGGACTGTTTGTTTTTTTACTTAAAATGTCTAATCTAAACTAATCAGCAAAATTTAACTGGTATTGTACCGTTGTTGAAGTTTTATAGTTTCACTCGCATACCGAGTGTACGTGTATCGACAAACGAGGGAAAATATTTGTCACGACGTATAACACACGTTATAATCATGAAGAATGCGACAGAACTCCTGAAACCTTCACCTATAATCCAAGAGGAACGCTACAAAACTTCACTATATACAAATACAGTAGAGACAATACGCGACACTGAGCGAGATATCGAGGGACAGCTATTGGAGCTATCTCTAGCGATTAGACCTGACAACTACTGATTCTGTCATAAGAGCACGTGTATTTGTGTGTGTAGTTTTTGGTGTTATTTATGCGTTTTCAGTAAGTTGACATAATTAAATAGTAGCATGTGTCATTCCTTGATAACTCCTCTCAACATGAGGGGAAAGGCATGTGCTGTGTTTGGCTGCAGTAACTATGAAGTAGAGAAGAATGCTTCGCTTCGCTCGTGACAAGCAAATGTAAGTAATATTGTGTTTGTATATATATTCTTCCAGTGACAAAGAGATTTTTATAGTACTTCATAATTTTCTGACCTGCTGGGCCCATATTTTAACTGGCTTAAAATATAATACGCATATTTTATTGTATAGTGCAGCAGTTAACCTTCAATACCGATGTGTTGTTGTAGGTGTGATCTGTGCGTTTTGAAATCTCACATAAGTGATTTGGATAAGGTGTACAAGAAAGAAGGGACGTTACGCTTATATAAGAATTATAAGATCTGTTCAGATCATTTCCAGGCCAGCGACTTTAGAAATCCTCGACTATACAGCCAAGTGTATGTTACATTTTTACTCTAATTGTACGTAAATATTCCTCAAAGCATCACTATCGACAACATTTTCATACTTTTCTTTCTTTTATCCCTCTTGTCAGATTAAAGCCGGGATTTTATAGATTTTCTTTCTGTTTGTCGGTTTTATGTTAAGAGGAAAATTGTCCAGCTTTTAAATGTTAATTCATTGCATCATGTGTATAAGGAATGTGCCGATATTTTTATTGACAAGTGTCTTAATGTGATGATACCATGTTTATTAAATGAGAAAAAAGACAAATCTAACCGTAAATGTTCAGGCAGGAATGCTAAAGCAAAGAAGTAATGCATAAATGAAAGATCAAGCCATTTCACAGCAGTCCATTTCACATCTTGTTTATATGTCTAATTTCAGTCTTTAAATAATAACCTTTTAAATAATTCTTCATTCATTTATCCAGAATTGCTTTAGCAACTTCGAAGTTAATATCTCAATAACACTTTCATTTAGACGTAATTTATTTATCCATTTTCGTCTATCCATTTCCATTGATATTTGAATTTAGCGCGATTTGTTCAGGTCAAGTCACTAGGAGCGCCACCGTCGAATTGTCTCCCATTTCAGCAAGGCTAAATCCGTACGTGTCGCGTATTGTCTCGACTGTATTTGCTATATACCACCATCACACACAACCATTCGCGCTTAGCTCTGTGTTCATCCTGGGCAACCTAAATATTTTTCTGAGGTTATCTGAACACATACTCTACACATGTCATCTATGAATTGCTGGAAAAAACTGTATTCATGACGAAACCCAATACTAAAATATATTCTTCTGTATTACAATTGATTTCATACACTGACACCACTTTTAATAGAAAGACGATGTGCAAGTGGCTATACTGTTAAAATGTTGATATTTTATCTTGCAGTCTCTAGTGTGGAGCGCTGAAGACTTCGAGTGTCAAATATTAAAACTAAAACCCCTTACCTAAGCTAGCTGGCCTGTTGGCGCTAAATTGCTCTCGGGGAAGGGGCCAAGGCTTCGCCTCGAGGAAGCTTCAAGTGCATGCGTCAAGTGGATTGTCGAGACAGCTGTACTTGGCTTGGAATGGATGTTCGCTTTTTTTAAAACATTATAAAAAGCGTTCTAAGGAATAATTATAAAATTTTAATACAAAGTTCTTTACCCCAGCAGCGCTTGGGTAGATGGGGTTCAGTGCACGCCACTGATTTCTGTTATAATAATGGTGTTTATTGATTTACCGCTAATTGTACTGTTGATTTGTGTGAAAGCAATTATTATTCTCCATCTAGGACAAACATTACAATGAAATTTCGTGGATACGGTTCGTTCACGTCACCGTATCTTCAACCCGAGAATACTTAGTAAAGTGAAAGAGCTGTATGGATCACGTTTAATGCGACAGACTAATATCGGGTATCGGTAAGACACTGGTTTGAAGGTTTATCTAAAATTGTGGCGCACCTGGCGGTCGGGCCTTGTAAAACAGGTGGCAGATTTGAAACTGCAGGAGTTAAGCCCCATTCACAATGCAAACGTAACGTAACGTAAACTTAAAATTAACGTTAACTTAGAAGTTAGCGGCCATCTTATCTAATGGATTCATTCACAATGCGCCAACGTAAACTTAACTGCGAGTCCGTAAAATTAAGGGACTGCAAACTCCAAGCTCTTGCGGTTAATTTTACGTTAACTTTAAGAACCAGCCAATCAGAGCAGAGGTAAACATTGTGTGTTGTGCACGATATAATGACTTCTTTCGACGAAACAGTTGTTTCTCTTTCAAAATAATCTTTGTGTATAGGCTATATATGATAGAAGGAAAAAGAATTACAAATACGCTGTACCGAAAAATAATTGGTGGAAATTAATATCCTGTGGTAATGAAATCTGACAATAAATGGCGGGAGACAAGCACGCAACGCTGGGAAACGGACGAGAGACAATCCCTGTCATAAATAAAACAGTGTCCCTGTATATTTCTTAACATTATGACGGACTACTAGTTTACGAAAACGATATCATCCAAACAAATAGATCCAAACATCTCATCGGGGTGTGGTAGATAGGGTCATAGATGTCGGTAAAGGAGATCTTACATTTCTTTTTATTACAAAAGGGGAAGCAAATCGTTAGAAAGGCAAACAGTTCAGGTTTCATCCGCATGTCCAAAACGAACTGATGAGGGTTATTTCTTACAGTAGATTACCGAAATCGCCCTGAGATAACCTTCTTTGATTCAAGGGATGAACCCATTTTCTGCACCGTTGTTTAGATCGCCTTTTCAGATACCGTAGGCCTACACAGCTCCCAGGAGCAAAGCAATAGATGTTTGAAGTAATATGAATTCCGCTACCACGTTGTTTGATTCCTTCGAGGTACCGTATTGAAATATAAAACTGCGAGATAGCCCAAAACCTGACTTCCGAACTAAATAACATGGCAGTGTTTTGATTGGCTGCTGTGTACTTTTTACGTTAATGTTACGTTCCTCCATTGTGAATACCACAAATTTTACGTTAATTTTACGGTTACGTTACGTCGTTAAGTTTACGGTTACGTTTGCATTGTGAATGGGGCCTTACTCGTTAAAATCAATATAAATAATGGAACTCATTAATTACTTTTGTTTGTGCATTGTTGTTTTCTTTTTTCTACGTCATATAGGAATATACTAATACACTATTATTTGTCAACGAAGACATCTCTAACAGTCTATCCACTACATGGGTCAGTGCGTATGCTGGGATCAACGTCATATAAGAATATACTAACACATAATTCTTTGTCAATGAAGATATCCCTAACGGTCTATCTATTACATAAATCAGTGACGTATGCTGGGAACAAGACGTGGACTACCACTAGACTTAGGTTACCCCTTTTCGATAGTTCGTTTAGTGAATTTCAAGCCCTAAGCGTTCAAAGCTGCAGCCAATAGCCAACAGAGTAGCCTGCTGTGTTGTCAGTGCTGTTTCACAAGCTACTGCCCTCTCCTCTGCTATTGTCAATAATCAACACCTGGTCAGTGGAGATGGTAGCCTAAGATTTAGCAAATTAAAGTCGGGCTTTGTGACTAGATAGAATGCTTGCCTTTGGTCCGATGGGCCCGATTCTATTCTCAGAATCAATCCCCTTGTAGACTTAATTCTCCTGGCTTGGGGACTGGGTATTTATCACGTCTTCACCATTCATTTTATCCTCATTAGGCCAACACCAATCCTATAATAAGTCCATGCATTATTCTTAATTATTATCATTAATTTTATTATTATTATTATTATTATTATTATTATTATTATTATTATTATTAGAATCTGCTTTACGTCACACCGACACAGAGAGGTCTTATGGCGACGATGGGGGTGGGAAAGAAGCGTCCGTGGCCTTAAGTTAGGTACCATCCCGGCATTTGCCTGGAGGAGATTTGGGAAACCACGGAAAACTACTTCGAGGATACCTGAGGTGAGAATCGAATCCCCTCTACTGAATTAACCTCTCGAGGCTGAGTGGACCCCATTCCAATCCTCGTACCACTTTTAAAATTTCATGGCAGAGCCGGAAATCAAACCCGGACCTCCGGGGATGGCAACTAATTACACTAACCACTACACCACGGAGGCGAAAATTATTATGATTATTCCCAATGCCACACTCCATCACAAAGGGGCTAACGCCAATAAATATGTATCGAAAGGAAGTGATCTGTCTCCTACATAATTAGCATCTTTAATAGTGAATTTAATTGCATTAATTAAAAAAAACAAATGTACATGACTACATGTAAGCCGTTTACCAGTGTATTGAAACACCTATTCATTCATTCCTTCCTTGCTTCCTTCCTTCCTTCTTTCATCGTGAATGGGAAAAACCACACCTAAACGCCACGTAGGTTTTCACCATTCTGCCACACAGTAGTTTGCCGAAAAAATAATGTGAAATGTACATTAAGAACAACATAAACCAAAACTGCACGTAACACAGTAACATTTGTATGTTTACAGTGGATCTGTAGTGACATAAGATGGTGGTGGCCGTAAGTTATCGGCTTCACTTGCACCAATGCTATGAGACAGGGCGCTGCTTGCCTATTTACTATCTTGTGCTTGTGATTGGTGGTGGAGGTGATTTTTTTAAAAGAGGAAATACGCTCGAAACTTGGGCAGATGGGCACTCATATTCTTTCTTGAAACTTGAACGGGAACCGACTTTAGAGAAGAGGATAATATTTCCATCAATCCGAGCAGAAAAATTGAAGTACCAGTACCGGCAAATACGCTATAGACAATACTGGATACTTCCGTACTCTCCCGTACTAAACTGAGAACCTTTAAACTTCAGGTGGCAAGACTGAAACCAAATACCTTATTGAAACTACCTAAGGTGCATGTTGACATTGTAAGAAATAATAAAACTAAATAATGATTTTTGCTCTGTTCTACTACGAAAATTGAATGTTAATACTGATAGAAATAATGAAACTCAGTAATGATTTCCTTTTGTCCGAATACTTGCTGAATAGTCAGCGTTCGGTTCAGAAAGTCCCGAATTCGATTCCTGGCCGGATTGGGGATTTTAATCGCGTCTAATTAATTCTTCTGGCTCGGGGACTGGATGTTTGTGTTCGTCCCAACACTTTTCTCTTCATATTCGGAAAAGACACTGCACTTCCAACCACTACAGAAACATACAACTCGCATTTTTAGGTGCTAAAATACTGTTTTAGCCGCCTATAGACTCTCTAGTAGGTTCTAAAATATTTTATGCAGCTTCAATTTTACATTTTTATATAGGCGTCAATTAAAATACCATATTTATTTTTCTATATTGATAATAACTAGTTAGGGGTAAATACAAAACAAGTTTCACTCACTTCTTTGCTGCAAAGGTTACAGAATAAAATTTTACCATCTGATGTGAAATGAGGAAACTCCTCTAACCACTTTTTAATTAAAGACAACTTGGAACTTGATACTTTCGGCATAATTCACACACTTAACAAACGGATATAGCCTACCGAAATCTTCTTACAGAATGAAATGGAGTTCATTTTCTTTCCAGCAGGTCAATTGATACTGTCTGTTGCCTCGTGACAGATGATGACAGACTACGGTACGAGTGTGTTTCCTGCGGGAGGTTCTTACAGCTTTCCGACTTTATGATTTTCTTTAAGATACTGAAAACGAATCAGCATTTTTTTTTTTCCTCGAAATATATTAAAACCATTTTTAACCAATTTAGGAATAAAAATACGAATTATAGGAATACAGTATAGGCTTCTAATGTAAATTTAGCCATTTTTAGGCACTACGATACAGGACCACCGTTTCTAACTTTATAAATACATGAAACGTGTAAATACAGCTTCATTTTAAGTTACATCTTCAGAGACAAAATATGTCTTTCCTGAGAAAACATCCTGAAGGAAGGGCATCCGGCCGAAAAAGAACTGAAGCGGGACTACATTCCGGCACCCCGGCGTCTCCGACAACCGTAGTTAGTGGAACGTAAATACCATTACATTAATATTATTATTAAAGAAGCTCTTCCTGTCCCATAATAAGCCTTCTATTACAAATACCCTGTAGGATTTTTAATAATAATGTTATTTGCTTTACGTCCAACTAACTACTTTTACGGTTTTCGGAGACGCCGAGGTGCCGGAATTTACTCCCGCAAGAGTTCTTTCATGTGCCAGTAAATCTACCGATACCCCTTGTGGGTGAGGGGCGCAGATGAAGAATACACCCATGGTTTTACCTGCCTGTCGTAACAGGGGACTAAAAGGGGCAACCAAGCGATGAAGGAATTGGAACCATGAGATTACTTGCGATTAGTACCATTACGTGAGGAACAGCATGGGTCTGGGCGTTAACTGTGATTAGTTCAATTGTGAGCATTCCACCGAGGTGGAGGAGCGAGCGCGTGGCATCACAGACTGGCGTCCTTGCGGTAGGAGCTGCCATGCACCACGCTGAATTGCATTGGTTCCCCTGTACTCACCGTTACTTACGAGTAGTACCACTATATGAGGAGCACCATACGTCTGCATCGCCTGCGAGTAGTGCCTTTATGTGATCAACACCATGGGTCTGTGTTACCTGTGAGTGGTGCCATTGTATGTGACATATCATAGGTCTACATTACCTGTGATTTGTACCACTGTGCGAGGAACATCATGAGTCTATATTACCTGTGATTAGTACCACCATGCGAGGAACATCATGAGTCTACGTTACCTATGATTCTTACCACCATGAGAGGAACACCATGGTTCTCCTTTACCAGTGATTACTAAAATTATGAGGGCCCAGTGACCTAGATTTTGGATCCCTTTGAACAACGAGCATCATCTCAGAATATGAGGTATTGTGAATTGGATCTACTGATTGTTTTGGATTCATGGTCATTTTTTCATCATAATTTGGTTTAGATTTTAGTCAGTGGATAGACTTTGAAGTTTTAATTGTCATTTCATTTCACTGCAGCTCGTACAATTAGGGGCCGATCTAGCTGCTAGGCCCCTTTAAATAACAACAACAACAACAACAATCATCATCATCGTCATCATCATCAAATATGCCGACACAAGGCTGAAGTATTTGAGCACCTTCAAATACCACCGGACTAATGTAATGTCGTATGGCTTTTAGTGCCGGGATATCCCAGGACGGGTTCGGCTCGCCAGGTGCAGGACCATCGGACTAAGCCAGTATCAATGATGATTATGATGCTTGTTGTTTAAAGGGGCCTAACCTCTAGGTCATCAGCCCCAAATGGTACGAAATGAGACGAAATGTAATGACAAATTTAAAGCCCAAAAACATCCACTGACCACAATTCAAAACATGATGACAAAGAATGAATGGATATAAATTTAAAACGATCAGTGGAACCGACCTACAGTGCCTCACATGCACAGAAGCTGACGTTAGAACAATGGTATTACTGACCAAGGGGTTGATTCTATAGCAAAATTCTGAATCGATGATACCTGTAGTAAAAAGGGGTCCAAAATCCAAGTCAGTGGCCCCTTACAATGGTACTTATCGCTAGGAAAGTAGAGCCATGGTATTTGTCATGTTGCGGTACTAATCAAGAGTAGCGTCGACTTGCGGTATTCCACAAATTATGGTACTACTCACAGGTAATGAAATTTGCACATGTATTACAGACCTACGCTGTATGTATAATATAACTATTTAAAATAATAATAATAATAATAATAATAATAATAATAATAATAATAATAATAATAATAATAATAATAATAATAATTGCTTTACGTCCCACTAATTACTTTTTGAGGTCTTCAGAGACGCCGAGGTGCCGGAATTTAGTCCCGCAGGAGTTCTTTAACGTGCCAGTAAATCTACCGACACGGGGCTGTCGTATTTGAGCACCTTCAAATACCACCGGACTGAGCCAGGATCTATTTAAAATAGTTTATTTAAATCTGCCTTGATCAATACACTCATTAAATAAAAGAAAAACTATTTATTAAACCAAACATGTTTCGGGAAATCTCAACCATTCCTTTCCTCAGTGGTCAGATCAAAGAACAAAACAACATACATCTGTTAAATAATTTCTTTGCCTGGCTGGGATACTCACTTTTGATAAACTTAACCTATCATGGTTAAGTTTATCAACAGACCTACGCTGTTTTGCACATTGCGGTTTATAGGTAACGCAAACCTATGGTGTTCATCACATAAGGGTACTAACCACAGGGACTCGTACTATCCCGTAGTGTTCCTCACATAGTGGGTACTAATTATAGGCAAGCCAGAACCATTGATTCCCTCATCCCATGGTGTCGCTCATATAGTGCTACCAATCACAGGTACTGTAAAAACCATCATGCTCTCGGTTGCTACTAATCACAAACCTATTTGGTACCCAACATAGTGGTACTACGCACAAGTAAAAGCGACCCATGGTGTTCCCCGCGTGGTGGTACTAATCACAAGCAGTTTCATGGTTCTAATTTGATCATTCCTTGGTTGCCCCTTTTAGTCACCTCTAACAACAGGCAGGGGATACCATGGGTGAATTCTTTGTCTGCGTCCCCCACTCACAGGGGGTGAGCCAGTGTCGAACCTGCCAAGTTGGGGTCAAAAGGCCCAACGCCTCAGCCATCTGAGCCACTCAGCCTGGCACACCACTTCCATAGTAGCTCTTTATCTTTCTAGCAATTTTCAAAAGCATGGATGCAACTACGGTCTTTGAAATTTGTGGCTAGAATTACAATTTCATTGAATCTACGGATAGAGCTTTTTTCCAGTGTCGACCTGAAAATATTACGAAAACAGCACAGACAGCTCGCATTGTCTGCTGTCAGAAATTCAACATAGGCTAACACAATAACAGCGTTGAAATGGTGCATCCACTGTTCATTAACTATTTCCCTTTATTCTTGTTAGCTTGGATCACGGACTAATGTCATTGATGTCTTATAAATCACATACAACTGCACAACACTCGATTTGCATGTATGCGCTGGTATGGATATTCTGCGTCACATACTGTGTTAATTGTCGTAGCCAGTAGTATAGACTGAATTTCTACCGGACATAGTCCTGAAGCTCAACAGTTTTAAAACTAATTTTTTTTTTTGCTAGGGGCTTTACGTCGCACCGACACAGAAAGGTCTTATGGCGACGATGGGATAGGAAAGGCCTAGGAGTTGGAAGGAAGCGGCCGTGGCCTTAATTAAGGTACAGCCCCAGCATTTGCCTGGTGTGAAAATGGGAAACCACGGAAAACCATCTTCAGGGCTGCCGATAGTGGGATTCGAACCTACTATCTCCCGGATGCAAGCTCACAGCCGCGCGCCTCTACGCGCACGGCCAACTCGCCCGGTGATTAAAACTAATTATCCTTAGGTATTGTTTATGAATTACGTTATCAGCTCAATTCCATCTCAACCAACGAACACGTCTATACAAATCTGATTAACACAATCATTACATTTATAGGAAAAGGTTTGTACCATTACAAAATAGCACTCGGCGGTAACATGAGAAGGTACAAGAGTGGATACCTCCGTAAGTATTATGTGTACTTCTCAAAGCATACCCTAGACCAGTTTTCGAGTACAGGAAGTGGTCTGGCATGTGCTTCTACCACCCCTACTTGTCTAGCGGCTAGGGGAGGCACAGCGACATGTGTTGGCCTTCGATAACAAACAGGTTCAACAACCCCTATTCTGTGCTACTGTAATTCTACTACACGAAGGCAGTATGAGATCACTGGCGTCTCCTACTATGGCTGTTAATACACATTAGGCCCTGAAATATTTGGTTAATTTGTAGGGAAACTAATAGGACAAGGTAAAAAGTACATAGCATATGTTCTGAGATGTAGTTTTCTTTACCGACTAGCACACTGCACACCAGCATCGAAACCGGTACTGAGTACAATAAAATGTTATACTTTTTCTTATAACATTATATGGTATTGAATAGGTGGACCTCTCTTGTTTCCATTAGCAAAATACCTGCCCGTATACCCCTAACACCCTGTATAGCATTCGGGTTGGTGGTCTGTCTACTCGGTAATAGAAATCTGTGATCCTGTATAATGTCCATCGTGAAAACTAACTTCCAATGACACAAAATTACTGATATCAGGCCCACTGGTAATGGAATGATAATCAAGGTAATTGGGAAAGGAGCTGCCAAGAAATTAACACAAACCTGTCCAGTTAGGTTCAGCAGTTCCCTTCAAATCTCTCTCCTAAACATCCCCCAGACATCACAGATGACACAATGCTAACAGAGCTTAACTTCAAAGGAGTCCCAATGCGGAAGGTATTCCGCATCCAGAATAGCCCAACCTTCATGGTGAGGATTCTTCTCCCAACTCTGGATGATGTTAACTGCCTTCCCAAATCAGGAGTGTCCACCTTCCATCAACACTACAGAGTAGTACCCTCATGTGCTCCACCACCAAAACCGCCACAATCCACCCACTGTGTTCCTCACATGGTGGTACTAATCCCAAGTAATGTTGACCCATGGTGTTCCTCATGTTATGGTATTAATTACAAATAGTTCCATTGTTCTAATTCCATCATCCCTTGATCCCTTTTAGTCGCCTCTTACAACACGCAGGGAATACTGTGGGTGTCTTTTTCACAGGGGGTGGGGACCCTGGAAGAAACCAACGGTCTCGTCGGCACCCTCCAGATTTTCGGAGATTGAAGGAATCCCAGAAACAACTTATTGCAAACTTGTTTCCTAGAATTCATGAGTTTCCATACTTAGAAAGGTTCTGGCTCTGTGATCGCACCAACCAATGAACAAGCAGCCGTGATAAACCAGAAGGTCCTGGCCCTATTCTAGAGTGAGGAAAGGTCACACTTTTCATCAACCATGACAACACTGTTGCTGGACTCTGTGAGTGTTATTCCTGAACTCACGCTCAAGGTTGGAAATCATATCATGGTCCTGCGCAAGTTGTGTAATTGTACATGGCTATGGATGCGTAGCTTGCAGAAACGTTATCGAGGCAGATATCCTCTATGGCTGTGGTGCGGGTGAGTGTTTTTGTACCTAGCAACCCCTTGTTCCCAAACAACTACCCCTTCGAGTTTAAACGGCTGCAGTTCCTGGTCACTGTATGCTTTGCCATGACCATCAACAAGTCCTGAGGCCAGACACTGTCCATTCCACCGTAGAATTCAGTGGGTCAGGGTGCTTCTCACATATCCAGCTGTATGTGGCCTACTAAAATGTAAGGGTATCCAGTCGTTTGCTATCCATGCTTCAGGACAACAGACACCCAACATTACTTATCCGAAGGTTCTCCAGTAAAACCGCACACATAGAAATCTTTCACTGATGGATATTTAAATGGTAACTAACATAGTTACATCCTAAGTAATACAATTATTATTTTCAGCTAAGTTCTCTATCCATTGAATACCCTACTAAATAATTAACAAAACAAACAAAAGCAAAACAAAAAGAAAAGACAAGTGAGAAGCAAAGTACGGTCATCTCCTCGTCATTTTTGTTGGGTAATTCTAAGAACTGTGCACATTGTGTTCATCCTCATATGAAGGATGGGTAACCAGCTTGTATAGACTATAATAACTGAACACTTTTAATTACGAAGGGAATTCAGTATATAGTGCAACACATTTTTTTCTAAAAGCAGGTTGGTTTTATTGAGGATTAAAATACACCATGTTATTCCCCAATTCTTTTGCTACTATACTCTATTTTTCAACATAATCTCCGTTCAATTCTATGGCTTTATGCCACCATAATGTGAGGGCCTGTATGCCTGCTTGGTACCACTCGACTGGTCAGTCCGAGCCAACATCGTGCTGCATCTATAACTTCTCCATCATTCACAAAGTGCTTCCCATGGAGTGCATCCTTCTTTGGGTTAAACAGATGGAAGTCAGATGGTGCAAGATCGGGCAGTAAGGTGGATGAGGAAGAACAGTCCACTTAAGTTTTGCGAGCTCCTGTCAGCTGTGCAAGACTTGTGTGAGGTCTTGTGTTGTCATGGAGAAGGCTCACCATGCTTCTGTCCACTGCCAGGTCGCCATAAACATTTTGCAAGCGCCTATGAATATCTGCAATGCCCAGGTTTTCCGCCAAAAGAACTCAATAACTGCTCTCTGTTTTGTATGCACCTCCATTAGTCGCCATTCTGAAGGCTAGTTATAGCGATGCCAGCTATTGGAAATTAATGAAACTCTATGAGACGAAGCAGGATTATTCAAAGATGTCCCAAACTAAATCGGCCGACAAAATCTGTTGCATTATATACTGAACTCCCCTCGTAGAAAGTTGTTAAGTGCTAAACTCAGTTCAAAAAGACACATTTCGAAAGCTGCTATGTGCAAAGTGCTAGGTTCACCTTTTATTTTATTTTTAATGTAGAAAAACAAGGTATTTCAGTTGACAACAATGCTAACCCTCCACGTTCTTGCAGATGACAAGCACTTGTCATAGTTTGCACTATTCTTCCTGCAGCAAATCATACTGGGAATGATATGTTAATACAGTTTAACAGACATGTAGTATGTGCCAGTTGCATTAATATGCAGTAAGTTATAGGTACTCCCTTTGTCACTGATGAGAACGATACCTGAACGTTATTGTAAAACTTTGCTTGCACATGTGTATACCCTTATTTCAGGTTTATTTATTCACTGTATGGCTTAGTGTCCATGGACATGTTCGGCTCGCCTGGTGCAAGTCTTTCTTTTAGGCGCCCATAGGCAATCCGCACGTCTGGATGTGGGATGATGATGATAATGAATGAGGTATGGAGAGGGTGAAACCCAGTGTTGGCATGTAGCCTACTCTTGTCAAATAACACCAAGGGGTCTTCTCAAAGCTTTACGTTCCCGTCCAATGGGGGTTTGGCGACCACGGGACCCTTAGATGAGTCCTGGCATTGCTTCCACTTACTTGTGCCAGGCTCCTCACTGTCATCTATGCTTATCGACCTCCCTTGGTCGACTCTTGTTCTTTTCTGACCCTGACGGTATTACACATGGAAGCCTAGAGAGTCTTTCATTTTCAAGCCCTTCGCGGCCCTTGTCTTCCTTTGGCCGATACCTTCATTTTTCAAAGTGCCAGACTCCTTCCATTTTTTCTCACTGATTAGTGTTGTATAGAGGATGGCTGCCCAGTGGTACTTCTTCTTAAAACAATAATCACCATCACCACCACCTCCCCTACCCTGCAGGCCAACATTCTGATGGTGAAATTTTTTCGATCAATGGGACTCAAACCCCATAACCACGATGCCAGACCATTTAGACTTCAACGCCTTAACCATCATGGCCACCAGGTGGGTTTATTTCAAGTTATTGAGGACCATCACAAAACATATTATCCAGGTTGTTGATGAACTGATTACCACAGATAATAATAATAATAATAATAATAATAATAATAATAATAATAATAATAATAATAATAATAATAATAATAATAATAATAATAATGTTCGCTTTACGTCTCACCAACTACTTTTTCGGTTTTTGGAGACAATGAGGAGCCGGAATTTGGTCCCACAGGAGTTCTTTCACGTGCGAGTAAATCTACCAACATGAGGCTGGTGTATTTGAGCACCTTCAAATACCACGAGACTGAGCCACTCAGCCTGGCACCACAGAGAAGCTCTCTAAAGCATGTTGCATTCACTATGATGTTAAAATGTAAGCAATGCCTATAATGAGCAACGACACAGAACATTTTACTCTGGCAGGGCTCTTCCCCCCGCCCCAATTGGTCCAGTTTTCAGCGACCAGCACCACGATACTTTTAGATTAATAATAATAATAATAATAATAATAATAATAATAATAATAATAATAATAATAATAATTATTATTCAATGACACTGGGTGAATAGAAATATGCTTGCATTACAACATTAATTAATTAATTAATTAATTAATTAATTAACTAAATAAAATGGCATTTATGCACACACATTAATAGGCTAACAGCTAATGCAATCCCGACTACTATGGCACTGCACTGTTTCACTGTGAACAATCACAAGTGGTATTAATGACATTCATGAAAACAAATAAACAGTGCACTCCCAAATTTCTCTCTCCTTGCTTAAATTTCAAAGCATGACAACGTATTTACAATTAAAATTAAAAGTACAATAGTTACACCTTTTTCAATACAAATTCAAGTAAAGTGGTGTACTTTACAGAAGAAACATTTATTAGGTACTAATTTCGACCCATTATCAGGGTCATCATCAACCAAAAGCACGATTTGTACAATGTATCAAACAGTCCATAGAAATTGTAAAAAAGTTACAAAAACATAGTGGATTTGACACTATACAGATGAAGAAGAAATAGTCATAATTGTGATAAAAGTTTGATATAATGCATAAATTAATCCACTTAGCTGTTGTTGAGGGAAGAACTCCAATCTGGATGTCGAAGAATCTTGAGACTTTAATTCTTTCGTTATGAAGTTCTGACACCTTGCACTGCGATGTGTTGGACGTATTGCATAAGTTCCATGTTTTGTTCATCTTTATAGTGTCAAATCCTCTATGTTTTTGTGACTTTTTTTACAATTTCTATGGACTATTTGATACATTGTACAACTCGTGCTTTTGGCTGATGATGACCCTGATAATGGGTCAAAACTAATACCTTATAAATGTTTCTTCTGTAAAGTAATCCACTTTACTTGAATTTGTATTGAAAAAGGTGGAGTTATTGACTTTTAATTTTAATTGTAATCACAGTTCAATATGGACCATTCACAATGAAATTTATATCTCTTAATGACAACGTGGAGCCTCCGTGGCTCAGATGGCAGCACGTCTGCCTCTCACCCCTGGATACCGTGGTTCAAATCCCTGTCACTCCATGCCAGATGTGTGCTGGACTAAGCGGAGGCGGGACAGGTTTTACTCCAAGTACTCCGGTTTTCCCTGTCATCTTTCATTCCAGCAACACTCTTAATAGCCTATATATATATGGTTCATTCATTACATCCCTAACCCGGTCAAAGACTGGAAAAAAGGTTGTAAGTTTTCATTTCAATGACAATGTAATTAACAATTTGACCACCCTACAAATAGAGCTGTCATGTTATGATTATATTTTGAATATTTTAGCTTCTGTATAGAATTTAATTCTTTAAATAGTCAGTATAATAGAATTCATTGTTTTGTAAAATGTTTTGGAATTAATTTCTAACAACAATTAATGTAAGACATGGGGGGAAAAAGCCTACGTACACTGTAAAGTGGTTGGCGAAGTTGCTGAGGGCTCTGCCGTTCAGTGCTTACATCCGCCTGCACTCTTCCTTCCCCTGACAAACACATATTGTCCTTCCAGACTCCTCTCGCATCCCACACACTTGCCAAGTCTAGGGACCTACTGAGGTTCTCCTGTCACGCTCCTGAGGCCTCAAGACTAAAGAGAAAACATTGTGCTTGGTGGACAGCAGCCACAGTCTGAAAGCCTTTGTATTTCCCTGAAAATAGAAAAGCGAAATGTTTACAGCTGAAATAACAAAGATAGCATTCTATAACTGAATAGCACACCACATAAGTCTCATTTGCTACGTTTGTCCATCACTTAACGTAATCAATTACAGAGTGAAATAATGTTAAATGTTTTTGAAAAGGCGGTGGGGCGGCACCCAAAAGCCCTTCATGCACGAACTGTCACTGGAAGAAACATAGCTAATGGACGTAGCACTATTGAACTGTAACAATCCTCATGAATTGTGTTGTTTAAATGGGTCTAAACATAAGCAACTCTATATACCTGTGTATGCATGCTGTTATCCACCAATAACATGAACCCAATATGTGTAAAAGTATTTTCATAGTAATGTGACATTTCATATATATTTTTTTTTAATCCCTTATCTCAAATGTTTCACTTCACTGCTTTAAGTTATCCAGTTACTGTCTCACCAAATATGATGTAACTTAGGTTAAAACTGACAAAGATGGAAAATTCAACAGGCTTTTCCCCTTAACCCAGAGGTGCTCGGCATATCATCCTGCAGGTGCACAGACTTGTAAGCGAGCGGGCAGTCAGCTGACGAGAGTATGCTGTTCAGCCGTGGTGACGTTGCGGTTACGTTACAGGGTGTGAAGGTTGGGCGAAGTTCTCCCAGTCACTCTCGATCACTGCGGCGATACCAGAGTTTGAAATGGAGGCAAAAAGTAATGAAAGAGGGCAGAAATCCGTGTCATATTCAATTTATGATGTAAGGAATAAGTTAGTTATGTTCATTGCAGTTTATGTATGTTGACCGAATACAATGAAAAGTTAGGCCAACAACCTCAAATATTTGTTGTATGGTACATAATGAATTATAATTTTTACTATTATATTTTAAGAAGTGCTTTTAAAGACATTTCTAATATAACACAGAGTTAAGATGGATAAGCTGTAGTTTATGGTTGCTTGCATTTAAATTATCCGATAAATTCACCAACAATCAGATTATGCTTACCAGGAATAACATCAGTTAGGTTATTTATTTGAAGGCATACTGTACATTTATTTGATAGGTACATTTATGTTATTGTACTTTTATCTTGGACAGTAAATATCTATGACCTCACTCGTGATGAAACTCCCTTGCCATTTAGAGGCTAGCTATTATTATCAGAAGATAGTATTCTTTCAGAAATTCAGTGAACAGGTAAAGTCACACAACACTGCGCAAAATCAAGCAATAAACTTGCTGACTTATGTAAATATATTATGTTTTGCTGAATGAGAAACAGGAATTTAACTTTTTAAATGGAAATACTGTCATTTACATTCCAAGGAATTGTAAATCGTACCTTGTACACTTAAATCCTGTATCATTGTAAATTGTAACACAAAAATTATATCATATGAGTATTCTTCGATTGTATAAGTATAAATATAAGAAAATAAAACTGACTGTTTATATCCAGCGCAGTATAAATCAAACAAGAATATCTTGAAAAGGTCAGTTTTCTGGCCATTATAATGTTTTAAAAATACTATATGGTACTGCAATCAACATTTTGCCATGTAGTTGGGGATAGCTTCGTAGTCACAATCGAACGTCACTGCTCCACATCCTTCTCAAGTGTGTTCACTCCCTCACTTCACTGTGACATGCGCTTGCTACGTAAGCTGGTCGCATTTACGTTAGGCCAGCCTGGCTGCAATGGGCTAGCCTGAACGGCCGCCCAGCTGAGTGCCTCTGCCTTAACCAGACGAAAGCTCCTCATACCATCAACAATAGCGATGAGATGCTACAGTGTATTGTGCCTCCCGGGTGAGCAAGACAAAATACACAATCAATCGAGAAACCAAGCAGCACAAAACAGTAACTATAACAAATATTTATTGATAGAGTTTTTTTGTACAATCTTGTCTTATAAATAAAAATAACTCTGAACAACAGTTGATATTTACACAACCCTTAATATGTACAATGGGAAAGGTAGCACAAGTAACGTGCTTCTAGTTTAATGTTAATGTGTACTGCTTCATTCTAGAAACAGCTGTACTGTACACTAACAGGCTGGCTGCATGGGAAGTAATTCTCAACAAATAAACACTGACAGGATAAACTATTGACAGCTGAATCAAAAGATTCTCAATGTTAGAAGAGGTGACATAAAATGGTTTAGCTGGGGAATGAAAAAGAATATTCATAACTCAAATAATAAAAATAATAATAATAATAATAATAATATAGAAAAAAGAAGGAAAAGAGGAAACAAGTGTGCAGGGGCTGTTCAAACAATAATATACAGAAGAAAACTCAAATGATCGTAAATATGTCTTTCAATTAAAATGTGTGACGTGATGTTACCTAGCAACTGTGCAGGCTGTGATGTGAAATATTGACGGATGATCATGACTAGGGACTGGATTTTTTGAAAATGCAAATGCATATTTTGTGGATTTATTATTTTTCAAAAGTTTGGGGACTTCCAAGAATCTATACTGTGATTTAGCCATCTTGGCCATTAAAGGCTCCATCAAAATTGTTAGAAATTAACTTTATAGTACTTCATACAAGGAGGATTAACTCCAGATAACTCTTCATGGTTCATTTAACTGTTATGGTATACTTTGTCAGATTTAGGAGGAACAAATAAATAAATAAATAAATAAATTAATAAATGACCTAAGCCAGTTACAACAGCCCACAGCAATATCCCTCAGGTCATCTGATTCTCATATCTGAGTACTCATTTCTTTCATTATCTGCATGCTGTATGCAGATGTCTTTGATGGCTTAGCAGACCAATCATGGCATGAAACATGCGGCCTCATTGATTGCATTTAACGGAAGTCGGAGGATGTGGCTGCGCACGGTATAGTTTATGTCGCCGACGTTCCTCTTCCTCCTGTCTTTGATGTTCATGTTCGAAATATGTAACAGCAACTGAAGTGGTTGTGCGTCAGCAAGTACATCAAGTACAAGGAAACACTTCTCAGGAAATTGTTGGAGATGGCAATCACTTCATAGCATTCGGTCACTGCTACAAAGTAATGTGGATCTGTAACAAGCATGAAAGTTGCTAAAGCTGTAAAGGTCTTTTTGAACTGATCCTTATTGCACTTCAGAGAAGTACCATGAGGTCTCTTACCTATACTAAGTTCACTATACAGGGTTTGATTATCTTAACCATAATGGTCAATAGTAAATTGATCCGTACTGAAATTGTAATAAATTTCATATTAGTGTTGACAAGGTGGACATTCATATTTAATTGACCTTTCAATGTGCTATACAGGGTTTGTCGAGGAGGTCTGTCGGCTGCAATGCTGGCACTCCATATCTATCAAACTCATTTTCGTGGGACCTGGCAGTCATTTCTTCTCGTTTTATGATCTCCTTTTCAAACTCGTGCCCTTGACACTGTTATTAATAATCTTCACCGTAATGGCCAGTATTGGGTCCGATTTGACTTAATCTGTCGTCAAACAACTTCAGCTGCCTTTATATCCCTCTGACAGTTGCATGTCAGCCTTGCACATCCACTTGATTTATAATATCGACTATCTAAGGTTCAGGTCAACCTGGCAGCATGATCATGTTATCTGAGGGGATCGGGTTGACAACTTGGTTTTACTAGGACACATTGATGTCGTATCACAACAGTGCTCAACATTTTATCTACATAGACATCCCCCGATTGTCATGTTTATATAAAGATGACAAGATGGAATATACTTCCATGCCACTAGTCATTCATTTTTAACATGTCATAGTTTTAGTTTTCTTAGACCCCCCCCCCCCGGTTTCATTAGGTCTTATTGTAATATACAAATTTCCACCGATTTAGCTGAAGAAAAGAATGAACACATTCTCGTAGCATATTCTATATACAGTAGAACCCCGCTTAACTGAAACCCGGCTTAACCGAAATGCTCTGGCAAAATTGTATTTTATAATTTTGTTTTTACCCTCTTGTTCTTAGCCGTCAATATCAGTAATTCTCTTGCTACATGCTGAGAGCTACTAGGCAAACCCTATTTTTATATTATGACTTACGCCAGAATGCACTTGTAGCATAAAACAAAACAGATTCTTTCAGTTATAAAATTTTCAGAAAACCCACTCAAACAGCCTCCACCATTCGCCAAGATTCAGTGCACCCCCAGTCCCACAAACGAGCCACATACAACAGCCTAGTTCACCGAGCCTTCAGCATACCTATGTCCAAGAAAGATCTAAAGAACGAACTCAACACAATCCGCGGAATCACAAAATTCAACGGCTTCAGCAACCATTTTATAGAAAGGATTATCAATAAACATAAATATCGCCCAAAAACTACCCTCAAAAAAGAAACAACTAAACCTCTAACATTTTCCACCTTCACGTTCAACAATGATATCTACAAGTTAACCAATATCTTTAAGAAACAAGGCGTTAAAATAGCCTTCAAAACCAACTATAAGAACATGAACGTTTTACACAATACTTCACACATCAATAGGACCAGCAGTTTTTTAAAATCAGGAGTTTATAAGATCAAATGTAACACCTGTGGAAAAACCTACATCGGGCAAACCGGTAGAAACTTCAATATCAGATACCACGAGCACACTAACACATGCAAGATTATAACCATAATTTCACCAATATCGAACAAGACATGGACATCCTCGTATTAGCAAACAAGGGCCCTTTACTTGACATAATGGAAAATTACTACATACACCTAGACCAATACTTTAACGCCAGTCACAATCTCAATGAAATCTCAGAGAAATCCAACATACTCTTCGATCTATTTATCACTTTCCTCAGAAACAATAATGCAGCCAACCAAAACTCAATCCTAAATTTAATCAAAGGTACTTTTCCGAGACAATTACCCTTTCTCCCGCATCCTTCAACCCCACCTTAAGCCCTCTTCCCCTCCTAAACCACCTCCACTCTTCCTAAGCCATATATAATTTTATGTGTGTCATTTCACATTGCATTCTTCATTATAAGGACTTACTGTTTTCCATGATTATATAATTCTTTACAACACTAAGCCCCTTTTATACTTTGTTCCAAACCTCTTATGTATGTTCCTTGTATATTTATTAGCTATTACTCACCTGTCCCATACTAACATCTCTTTTCATTTACCACATTCACTTGTTATTCCATAATAATCTTACTGTTAAAATTAACATGTTCTTAGGATTTCGTCAAGAGTGATCTTTGCTTTGATGTGGCTGATGATGACCCCTAGATGGGTCGAAACTAGTTCCATGTAACTTTAAAATATTGTGAAAATATTTTGTACTGAATAGATGGAAACCTTTACTGTGTTGTTTACTCATATGTTATTCTTACCATCTGGTTCGTTCCATCATATATTTTTTCTTGAACAAGCAGGAATTAGTATTACTGCATTATTATTATTATTATTATTATTATTACTGTATCCCCGGTCTAGAAAGCCAAGAATAACGACAGAGAGGATTCGTTGTGCTGACCACATGACACCTCGTAATCTGCAGGCCTTTGGGCTGAGCAGCGGTCAATTGGTAGGCCAAGGCTCTTCAGGGCTGTAGTGCCATGGGGTTAGGGTTATTACTGTATTATTCGTCATGAAGATTATGTAGATGACTCCGACTCTGACAATAACAGTTCTGAGAATCGAGTTACAGCAGATGATTTATTTAATGCATTGGAGGCAAGTTTGATTTCGAATTGTTATTAAAATACAGTACCATACGCTTTAATTACAGTACTGTAACAAAACTACCCTATACAGTATTCAGTTCAGTAGTAAAAAAACATTGTTTAATTATTTCAGATAGCTTTGCGCTTTGTTGAACAAAGCAATGAATCTACACCAGCTGAAGTATTGTTGATTAAGCGGTAGTGCGACATAGCTGCACCAAGAAAATTCAGAAGAAAATCACTGATTTTATACAATGAGTGACATTATGTAAACATTTTGATGTTAATATACAGTATGCACCTTTGCTTAACAGAGTTTATGCATTTTTATCTCGACATTTAACTTCCGAAAATATTTCCCATGTGTCATCAGAAAAACGCGTCAACCGAAGTGGCTCCGCCCCCTTTATTTCGGATAAACGGGGTTTTACTGTATATTGTAAATGTGAAATGTAAATAAATTTTAATACATAGTGTTCATAATAATAATGTTAGGCCTATTTGCTTTATGTCCCACTAACTACTTTTATGGTTTTCAGAGACGCCGAGGTGCCGTAATTTAGTCATACAGGAGTTTGTTTACATGCCGGTGAATCTACCGACATGAGGCTGACGTATTGAGCACCTTCAAATACCACTGGACTGAGCCACGATCGAAACTGCCAAGTTGGGGTGAGAAGGCCAGTGCCTCAACCGTCTGAGCCACTCAGCCCGGCAATACGGATATCCATCTCTCTATTTACTTTGTCACTGTTGTTCAAAATTAGTACTTTTGTAATATCTGAAGCCTTCTCTTTTCAGGTTTGATTAACTTAACAGTTATAAACAAAAACTTTTTTAAAAAATTAAGTACCTCGTAGACAATACCTCGGCCAATCCTCTCTCAGTATCCAATGTCAATTTGGCACTTTTTCATGTTAATCATTCTCCTGGTTTTTGGTGACCTTTCCTTAATTGCAAATTTATCACTTGCTTTGCAAGATACCTGTTTGGCATGCAGACAATGGCGCCAACCCATCAAAGCTGATAACCACTGCTCCCCATGCTCATGGGATTGAACAGATTTTTGTTCGATGGTCTTGCTATTTTTTCCAATACAGCACTGGTGCTATTCTTAAGTACTGCAAATCTCGGATCCTTAACACAATTAAGTCTTCGGGCATAATGGCACTGTAAGCCTATAGCTTGGTCTGGACAGTGAGGTCATGGTTGTTTGAAGACCCTTTCAAGATCACTCAACCCACACTAGTGCATCAGTGGCGATAATGTATTTCAATGCGTACTTCAGAACTTGTTGAAAGGTCAAAGCCAAGGTTACAGAAATGTTGTAGAATCTCTCCAATGACTACGATGGAAAAAAACAATGAATGGGTATAGAAGGAACGGCCAGAGGTCAGCATAGAACAGGTTGAAATGACACCGTAAGAGAGGAGTCGACTTCAACAGGGAATTGAAAGGAGATGAATCGTAATAAGATTAAATACAAAGTGGAGAGTGTAGGGTCAATAGTAAGAGCAGGTGAGCGGGGCCTGTTAAGAATACAGTAAAAAAAATCATTAACTTGGGTTAATTGGGGAATGTTGCTAACCAGATAAATGTCAGGATTAATTAAAATAACCTAGGTACATGGCACATAGAAACCACATGCTCAGAAACAAAACATGTACAGACATTTAACCCGACAGTGCCTAGTGCCATTATTATTCTCGTGTCAGAAAGATCTAGAATATATACAGTTGAAATTAGACACAATTAGACTAAACTCAGCATGCACGACTTGGTGACAGCGGGCAAAAGTGGTATAAGTATGCACTGCGGTACAGGGAGTACGGAAAGTAGTTGGAAGTGTTGAACTGAAAACTATTTAAGGCTCCTTTCTTTTTGTTACCATTTCAGAAAAATTAGAAATTGTTGAAAATGATCCACCAAAGCCAACTCTTCATTTGAAAACAAAAGCAAAGGCATTTGCTCGGCATTTTAACGAGTGCATTTATGACTGTACCATGTTTGTGTAATTAAACAATTAAATAGAATGTATTGTCGGACCTGTCTTTAAATTGCAAAAGAAAGGAACGTATGGAACACTCATGACTTCGGCAATTTGAATGAGATTTATAAAGTAGACAAAAGACAGAAATCTAAAAAAAAGGAAAACTTCAGTTATTAGGAAAAATAATATGTGAATTTAATTTTGTTGAAGTGAGCAGCATAAACTAAACAACGAAACTATTAAACAGAACAGAAAAATTATGTGCTTATTTAATAACTACCGTTTGCTTTCTAGGCTCCCAGGGACTTGCTTTTAGGGCTCATGAAGAAAACAGTATATCGTATCTTCAAACCGAGATAATCTATGTTCTCATTTTGAACATCTTGAGATGTTATGAATCCACTTGGAAACTTCAGTAGTTTTCCACAGTACTTCCACACATCATTCAGAATGATTTAATATTCATTCTCTAGCTCTCTCTCTCTCTCTCTCACTTAGGTAATGACTATTAAAGGCACGTTTTGTTGCCTGAATTCCTACCTTACTTCTCCATGAAAAACTGGGGAATTGATCTGGCTTACAAGAAGTAAAGTAAGCAATATTTTACTTAAATGATTTTATAATTAGGGCTCAGATGTTTATGACATGTCATTTTATTTCTTTATATTTCCATGGAAATGATTTTATCTATGTTGACTAAAATTATGCAATTTTCACGGGTCATATAAAGTCATATTTTGGCTCTTTTCAAAACGTTTTAGTCATTTTCCGACATTTTTTCATATTATGGTCATATTTCCCTGTAATTTTTATATTTTGTTATATTTTAATATTTTTGTTCCATTTTTGCATACCTGCTTTAAGTCGTCTCAGATATGGATTTTTCACATCTAATTGTTTTCTGTAATTTCTTACATTATCTTTCTTAAAAATATATATTAATGTAAATTAGGAGGGAAGCTGTATAGAAAGAGACAGATGATATGTATAAAGCGACAGAAAGGTGAGCCTCAATTAAACTCTAATGATTTGACGTATTTCTAATATGGGCCAATAACATCCTGCAATGTTGAGCGTCTTTTTCCTATTACAAGTCAACGTTGTGTGAAATTAGAAGATCGTTCCTATATGAAAACTTTAAAATATATGAAATTTGTTATTGTAATTCTTTCTGATCACCCATCAAAAAGTGACATTTATTTCATTCTGTGCAGAGTCGAGAGTTACCTTTGGAATGTCTCGATTAAATCAATTCAAAATATAATAAAATTATTATTACTTATTAATGTTCTAGATTTTAAAAGTACATTTTCAATATAATGTTAATTTAAACAGCGGCAAAAGATTTCAAAAAGGTGACCAAAAATATTTTAAGTCATATTTATTGTCATATTTTAATACATTTTTTAGGTCATAAACATCCAGGCCAATTTTATAATAATTCAGTAACTGTTAAAAAACTAGTGTTATTCATAATCGCATATTAATTTAATGACATATTTTAGTTGACAGCTTCCTCTAAGTAGAAAACTACTCTATGCCACTCATAATATGCCTTCCATGTCGTTAGGTGAGCAGCTAGGTAAGTTACTACAATAAATAACACTATGAAGATATAATCAGTGAATCGGTTTTTAATTTTTTTATTTATGTGACTATCGCCCACTGCAATATCATTTCTCTCTTACTGCGATTGTCATCTAACGTGTCTTTCATTTCATCATAAGTCAGACTTGCATTGGTGGGACAGTCCCTCACCTGTTCCCACCCATATTATTTTAATGCAGTGGTGCCAACCTTTGAAGTGAGTTTTCAGTAATCCCCCCCTCCGCCCCGAAAATTTTCGAGACAAATTCAAAGTATCATCTACCTTCTCAATAATGACATCCCCTTTTCCTTTCCCGACAGCAATCTGTTCTGAAGTATTTCATATTACACGGCGAAATTTGCACAATACCAGTTAGTTCTGTCATAAAATATACTTTGTGGCTTGTTTCTCACCCAGCAGGTGCTTTTCAGTGTGGATTTCTTGAAGCATCCTTCCCCCTGTGATGGAATTTTCGCCTTCTGAACTGTTGTAACCAAGGTTGAAGTTTACAAAACACAACTTTTATTGCTTCACTTTATAATATTTACACAAATAACTGAAATTTATTTTGAAGCAAAAAGGAATATTGAATCTTGAGAAAAGTCTGTCTTTATACAATATGTACAGGTTTGCAGTCTTTATATACACTTCTATCTTGAAAAGATAGTCTTTGTGAATTGACACGTTGATAGTCGAGAACTATCTGGCACACTAATATAAATGTTTATGAGAGTCCTTGTTTGTTGAAGTGCCTGAATTCCTAAAAAGCAAGTTCAATTGATTGAAGAAATTCCACCTAGCGAAACTAAGGGAGCTTGCATAAGTTAGGGAATGAAAATGGCTTGTAAAAGAATTACGGAACATAGGCAGCGGAAACAGGTAAGGGAGCGGTGACCAGAGGTGAGACCTCGTACTGCCAGAAATTCAGTCCACCTGGTCGAAGCACATTTTCAAGAGGAGTAGCCTCCGTGCTCGACGTAGGGTGTATTCTGGAGCTGGACACCGGGGCAAGTGGGCAAGTGAGCAGGCCGGGAGCTCCTATTTATAGTACACTCGATGGTCAGGCACGCGCACTGAGGGCTGCGCGTCGAAGCTAGCAGAATGATACACAGGCGCGCGTGCAGCTGGCTGGCGGAGCGAGAAGGGAGCGCCGGACATACAACACCCTCCCCTCCTAAATACGCCGGTACGGCGTGAAACGGCGGCGGCGCTGGCGGCGACTGCGATGCTGGGGCGGAGCTGCTGATATCTCTGTTGTATTGTCCGGAGCTGGAACTGGGCGGAGTGGCGCTGTCTCGTCCTGAAAGGAACCCATTGTTATTAAATGATCTAAAGCGCGTTCAGCAATAGATTTATCTGGTTTAGCAATAGCATCAATAGCTGGACAGGGGCGGTAGCGCAGACGTATCTGATCTTGATGGCGGCAGATACGTTTCTCCGTAGTCTGTATCTCGTAGAGACGATGACCCAAAGATCTGCAGATGACTCCAGGTATCCAGAGTGGGTTGGATTTGAATGTCCTGGTGTAGACCTTGTCGTTGAGGGAGAACTTCGTTGGTGAGGTCTTATGCTGGGCCGGAAGAGGCTGTAACAGAGAAAGTAAAGTTCTGTGAGGTCGTCCATGGAGCTTCTGTGCAGGAGTGATATTATCAGCGCCGGGTAGAGTTCTGTAGTTGTTTAAGAGTTGGAGCAAGGCTTGGTCTTTAGTTAAGCCTGAAGAGACAGCTTTCTTCATACTTCTTTTAAATGTTTGTACGAAGCGTTCAGCTTCACCATTAGATTGAGGGTGAAAAGGTGGTGCTAGGATATGACGAATGCCATTATGTGTACAAAAGTTCTGAAAAGCAGTAGCTGTAAATTGAGGTCCGTTGTCCGAAATGAGTACTTGCGGTAAACCTTCTGTAGTAAAGATTTTCTGGAGAGCACGAATGGTAGCTTCGGTTGTAGTAGTCGAATGCATATCCACGACATATGGAAAGTTTGACAGTGAATCGATGACTATTAACCACATGGAATTGAGGAAAGGACCTGCGAAATCGATGTGAACTCGTTCCCATGGAGTAGTAGCAGGAGGCCATGAAGCAAGATCAGAAGACGGGGCGTTCTGATTCGTTTGACATTGCTCACAATGACGTATTAGCTTTTCGATGGCGGCATCAATACCGGGCCAGTAGCAGTGTTGACGGGCGAGTTGCTTTGTTCTGGAGATACCCCAATGGCTTTGGTGTAATAATTCGAGAACTTGTTTCTGTAGGCTAAGTGGGATAACCACTCGGAAGATGGTGCCTGCTTCTAGTAGTACAACTCCGGCACGAGTCGTGAGACGATGCTGCATACGATGATAAGGTGCCAGGTGGGCAGGAAGTGTGCTCTGAAGAGGCCAACCGTTGCGAATGTAAGTACGTACAGTAGCAAGTGTACTGTCCTTATCCGTAGCTTTAGCTATGCAGGTAGCATCAATAGGAAAACTGGATACAGTATCTTCAAGTTCTATGTCCAACTGAAGACATTCAGATTCTTGAGAATCGAAGGCAGTATCAGGACCAACGGGTAAGCGGGAGAGGGCATCAGCATTACAATGCTGGGATGTGGCTCGATATACAATCTGATAGGAATAATCAGAAAGGAACATGGACCATCTTTGAAGCTTTCTGAGGGAATTCTCTGGGATCTTATTACCAGGATGGAATAAGTGTACGAGAGGCTTATGATCGGTAATGATCAGGAAATGGTTGCCATAAAGATATTCATTGAAACGGCGAATACCAAAGATGATGGCTAAAGCTTCTTTCTCTATCTGTGAGTATCGACGTTGATGGTCATTAAGTGTTTTCGAAGCGAAGGCGATGGGGCGTTCTTGTCCATAACGATCCTTCTGGGAGAGAACGGCACCGACACCGTAGTCTGAAGCGTCAGTAGCTAGCGTGATGATCTTGTCGGGCTGAAAATGAGTGAGTTGTATAGCTTGAATTAAGGCGTTGTTGATTGTTTTCCATGCCTGTTGGCATTGCGGAGTCCACTGAAACTTAACACCTTTTTTACGTAGAGCGTTTAATGGAGCTGCCACTGTAGCGAAGCGTGGAATGAACTTATTATAATAGTTCGCTTTGCCTATGAAGGACTGAAGCTGCTTGAGGTTCTGAGGTGCTGGCATGTTTACTATCGCGGAGACATTCTGCATACTAGGACGAATTCCATTCTTATCAAGTATATGTCCAAGGTAGTGAACTTGAGGCTGAAAGAAGGTACATTTAGCGAGATTCGCTCGTAGGCCATTGTCTTTCAATTTCTGGAGAAGAAGGCGGAGATTGGTTAGATGTTCCTGATGATCTTTTCCAGTAACAATAATATCATCCAGGTAGTTAGCACAACCGGGAATTGAGGCGGTGAGTTGAGCCAAATAGCGCTGAAAAATAGCCGCTGAGGATGAAACACCGAATGGGAGCCGCTGGAGCTGGAGCAGTCCTAGAGGAGTGTTGAGTGTGAGAAATTTCTTAGATTCTTCGTCTAAAAGTAGCTGGAGATATGCTTCTTTAAGATCAACTCGAGAGAAGAATTGTCCACCAGAGAGACGACGGAATAAGTCTTCTGGACGTGGAATAGGAAAGATATCGGGTTCGAGGTGTGCGTTGACTGTAGATCAAAAATCGCCACAAAGTCGAACATTACCATCAGGTTTCTTGATTACCACGAGTGGAGTAGCCCATTGACTAGAAGTAACTGGTACTACTATTCCAGTTTGTATCCATCTTTCTAATTCTTTCGTGACCTGGTCTTGAAGCGCTAGGGGTACTGGACGTGCTTTGAGGAAGCGAGGCTTAGCTCCGGATTTCAGCTGTATGTGAGCTGTATAGTCTTTTGCTGTTCCGAGCTGAGAGTCGAAGACTTCAGGAAACTGCGCTAGGAGAGCGGTAACGTCAGAAGTAGGATGCAATGTAGATACGACGTTAATGTTGTCATGTATCTGGAAACCAAATAAGTTAAATAGATCCATGCCCATAATGTTTGATGCAGTGTAGTTGTTAACTACGAGAAGAGGAATGGCCTTCTGAATTCCTTTATAACTAGCCTGAAGCTTAATTTGACCTTTGATGTCAATTTTCTTCTTGTTAAATGTCACGAGCTGGATGTCAGCTGGAGAGCATGAAGGTGAACCTAAGTCGTGGTAGGTAGTCAGGTTAATAATAGAGACAGGTGATCCAGTGTCTAATTGAAAATCGACAGATCGATCAGAGAATGAGAGAGGAATGATGATTTTGTGAGAATCCTTTGTGGGAAGAATAAGATTGATCTGATCAACTTCCATGTCTTTGCGGGGCTGTATATGCTTCCGGCGCGCTGCAGTAGTCTTAGCAGGGCGGGGCGAACTTTGACAGACAGTCTGAATGTGTCCAAGTTTATTACATCGTTGACAAGTAGCTTTGAAAAAACAACAGTCACGACGTTCATGATGCTTGAAACAACCTCGGCAGGAAGGCAGGAGTTTCGAGGTGCTTTTAGAATTGGGCTTCCGTGTAGCATTACGAGAGGGAACCTGGCGAGAATGCTTGGTGGAGAGCGCCTTATCCGTACGGTTCACTGTAGCAGAGGACTTGCGGGCCTGAGGCGAGACTTGTGCAACTTCGTGTGGAGAAGCTATGGCTGCGGCAGTCTTGGTAGTAAGCTCATAAACCGTAGCAATACGCTGGACGTCTTCTAAAGAAGGGTTACTCTGCTTGACAGCGTCAAAACGTATTTTGTCTTCAGGAGTATGTAAAATTATCATGTCCCGAATGAGAGAATCAGTGTAGGATGAACCACAACCGTCCTTGGAGCAGATGAACTGGCAGGGTTTAGCTAGACCACGCAATTCAGTTATCCATTCAGTATGTGTCTGATGGGGTTGCTTTCTGCTCTGAAAAAATTTATAGCGAGCAGCCACTATGTGAGGAGCTTTGGCATAGTGTTCCGTGAGACGGGCCAAGAGCTGCGTGAAGGGTACCTCAGATAAGTGTTCTTCTGGACTTAATTTACGTAGTAATTCACACGTAGCATTGCCAACCGAACTAAGAAATAGTGCGCGGCGGCGTTGATCATCTGTGACAGAATGGCAGATGAAATGCTGTTGCAAGCGGGCTAAATAAACTGACCATTCTTCCTTAGCCGGGTCAAAAGCAGAGAACGGAGGAATAGCTGATGGCTGTGTAGAGACAGAAATAGCTTGAATAGCCTGAATTAATGCTGCCTGTTGTTGTTGCATAAACTGTTGTTGTTGCTGCTGTAAGGCTTGGAAAACCGTAGCGAGTTGTTCCGCAGTAGCCATTGCGAGATGCGTGCAAGAAAGAGTAAGGTAAGCTGTGTGTCAGAACTGGTTGGAGTGTCGTTGTTTTTTAGCACGTCGCCGTAGAGTTGACAACTGGGCCCGTGGAATTGTAGTGTTGGTTTCGTGTGTACCTCGTCGCTATAGAGTTGGCAACTGAGGCTGAAGACTTGTAGTTGGTGCGTTTTTACCTCGTCGCCATAGAGTTGGCGACTGGGGCCGATGAATTGTATTTTGGTGCTTTTTTACCTCGTCGCCATAGAGTTGTGTTGTAACCAAGGTTGAAGTTTACAAAACACAACTTTTATTGCTTCACTTTATAATATTTACACAAATAACTGAAATTTATTTTGAAGCAAAAAGGAATATTGAATCTTGAGAAAAGTCTGTCTTTATACAATATGTACAGGTTTGCAGTCTTTATATACACTTCTATCTTGAAAAGATAGTCTTTGTGAATTGACACGTTGATAGTCGAGAACTATCTGGCACACTAATATAAATGTTTATGAGAGTCCTTGTTTGTTGAAGTGCCTGAATTCCTAAAAAGCAAGTTCAATTGATTGAAGAAATTCCACCTAGCGAAACTAAGGGAGCTTGCATAAGTTAGGGAATGAAAATGGCTTGTAAAAGAATTACGGAACATAGGCAGCGGAAACAGGTAAGGGAGCGGTGACCAGAGGTGAGACCTCGTACTGCCAGAAATTCAGTCCACCTGGTCGAAGCACATTTTCAAGAGGAGTAGCCTCCGTGCTCGACGTAGGGTGTATTCTGGAGCTGGACACCGGGGCAAGTGGGCAAGTGAGCAGGCCGGGAGCTCCTATTTATAGTACACTCGATGGTCAGGCACGCGCACTGAGGGCTGCGCGTCGAAGCTAGCAGAATGATACACAGGCGCGCGTGCAGCTGGCTGGCGGAGCGAGAAGGGAGCGCCGGACATACAACATGAACCATAAGAGTTTCCAATGTAGATGTGCTCAATCATCATCATCCTATCATCATCCTAAACCATCTCCAGTTTCCCGGGTGTGGTATATGAGCCTCCTCCATCTCATCCTGTCCTTGTACCATTCTTCCTCCACCAACTTGTCCCAATCATGACCTCTCAGCATTACATCGCTCTTAACTAAATCTATCCATTTCCTTCGTGGCCTTCCCACGGGTCGTCTTCCTTCTACCTTTCTGTCAAATTCCTTCCTTGCAGTTCTGTTTACTGGCATCCTCTTCATGTGACCAAACCACTTCAGTCTTGATATCTGAATCTTATTTAGGAGAGAATTGTCTATTCCTACTTCTTCTCTTATTTTCTCATTCCTAATCTTGTCTTTCCTGGTTTTCTGGATCATAGTGCGTAGGAATTTCATTTCAGCTGCCTGAAGTTTGGAATTATCTCTATTGGTCAGTGTTGTGGTTTCGAGACTGTATGTAAGAATTGGTGTATAATAGGACTTGTACAATGTCATTTTTGTTTTCATGGGTATTTGCTCATCCCACAGCAGGTGTCTTACCTGGTGGTAGAATTGTGTTGCCTTATTGATTTGATTGTTCACCTCATGTTTTGCTAGGTTGTCATTTGATATAACGCTACCCAAGTATTTGAAAACTGGAACGCTGTCCAGTTGAGCTTCATTTAACATGACTATTGGTTCTGCTCCTTCCCCATACACTTTCATCACCACCGTCTTGGTCTTGCTGATGTTTAAACCATATTTCTTAAACTCCTCATTCCAGCTTTGTATTCTCTCTCCCAATTCATCTTCTGAGTCACTCCAGATCGCAACATCATCTGCAAATGTGAAGGCTTTGATATCTCCATGTTCTTTCCTTTTAATAGATTTCATTACTACATCCATTACAATAATAAATAGAAGTGGTGACAATGAGCTGCCCTGCTGCACTCCTCTTTTTGTTTCAAACCAGTCCGACAAACCACATCCTACTTGAATACAGCTTCTGTTCCCACTATACAACATTTTCACTTTGTCTATGAGGCTATCTCGCACTTGAAGTTCTTTCATGCATTGCCAAATTCTTTCCCTTGGTACACTATCGTATGCTTTCTCAATGTCCAAAAATATTAGGAATAAAGGCTTGTTCTTCTCCCAGTATTTTTCCATTAGCATCCTAATTGCAAATATAAGGTCTGTAGTTGACCTTCCTGGTCTGAAACCATAGTGCTCTTCTTCCAAAATAGGTTCAACAATATCTCTGATTCTGGTCTCTATTATTTTTTCCAATATTTTCAGGACATGAGACAGTAGTGTGATACCACGGTAATTAGTACATTTTCGTCGGCTTCCTTTCTTGAACAGAGGTACAATGCTCAATGTAGACCTGAATTCCCTCCGATTTTTCCTATCAATACTGAAAATGTTTTCTGTGGGAGAGGTACTGTCAGATACACTAAATGCTGTAAATACAATATTACCTAAGGTTTTATAAAGGAGAAGAGCTCTTTCAATCACGAGAATTTTCAACGCTCACGGGTAGCAAATGGAAGTGACGGTCGAAGTATTGTTGCCAACTCAAAAATGCTCAAAAGAGGAGGGTTCAGCAGTAACGCTCGAAAGGATTAATTTTCCCTCTTTTTTCTTTCCGTTGAAAATTGTTTTTGTGATATTGTCACTTTTTTGTAATAATATCCCCTTTGACCGTAGTGCCGTAATCCATAATAATTACGCACCTCTGTTAATGTAAGTTAGCTATCTTCAATTACAACCTTATGTGCAGACATACCACAAGATGCTTCTGGATTAAACAACAACAACAACATGATTTGTCTATTTTATGATTTTTTTCTATCAAATTTTGCACCAAATCTGTTCGATGCCAGCTGATCATTTCAGCATCTGTATCTTCACAATGCATACTCAATGTTCTGCTTCCTTTGGTACCTCCTGTGTGTTGTAAGAGGCAACTAACGCAGGTAACTCCAAAGGCCTCTCAACTTGGGGAATGTGGGTTCTGTAGCCGAGTCTGGCACTTCTTCGCTTACCTGTGCAAAGATAGCAACTTTTGTCTTTCCTCTCTGACCTTCCTTGGTCAAATCTTGTTTTCTTCCGATTCTAAAGGTATTAAGTTTGCGAGGCCTACGGAGTCCTTTGTGGTCCTTTCCTTGCTTTTGCCTCTTCATCTTCCATGGATCAAACCTCTTCCATTCTTCCCTCTGATGATTAGTGTTAAGAGAGGACGATTAGCTCACTGTACTTCCCCTTAAAACAATAATCACCACCATTTAGTAACCTTGAGTGCAACAGGGTGTACAATGGTGGGATAGATGTTCATCCAAAGGTTGCACGTTACACCTGTTGTCATTTGCAGCTTCATTCAGGCTGCATTAGTAAGCTGGCCACTGTCAATCATTGTAGAACCAAGATTTTTAAACTTTTGTCACTTGCAGCTGGTCATCAAATTTGACTATTCCAATTTCCTGAAGGTCAGATAATATGATTAATCTTTCTATTCTTGAATATGCATTGGAGTTCAAGTTTGATATGAGGAGAATTTTTTTTTTCCCAGCTATTTTGCCAGTTCGAAGTTATCTGAGGGGTATAACTCAAGATATATGGGGTTAATGGCCACCGTGTGGAAATCCGCAATGTACAATGTAAGACCAAGGCAACGTGCATCTCAATGCTACCATTAAATGAAGACGAAATACACAAACTAATAGCAGAGGGACACAGAGAACACACCCTTGTAGTATTTTATTACGCACAAAATGAACACAAATGTGGATTACAAACAGCCATTGTCTTTCAAAACAGTCCTCCAGAATGTAGTCTACAATGAGGCACGCATTGAATATAAATGGCAGCGTTGGTTTCATCACTCTGTAGCACCGCCACCGAGAGCCAATTACGATAAGCAAAGCTCATCTCATGCAACTGTTTATCGAGTTTTGGAATCCGATCAAAGTTGCACGGACTAAAACTGCTTGAAGAGCGGGTGGGGGATCTAAGACTCCCCACCCCCACCACTGTACAAGGTCCCCGATAGGAGCCATAGTCTGGGCTGCAGCGTTATCGTGGAGGAGTATGATGTTATCTAACAGTGTTGACGTTTCTCCAAATGGGCTTGTACAAATGTGCAGTTGTACTGGAAACCGATGCAGTGTGGGTCCTCATACACAGGACGATACTGGATTATATGTACATATACAGGATGGCATACTTAACCTCTCAAGCCAGAACCACGTGAATCTCTACATCTCTTATTTACTTGTATTGAATAGGTTGAACCACCATATTTATTATTTCAGTTTAACTGTGATACTTTTCAATACGGAACAATGAAATTTTTATCTTTAAATGCGCGCGGTAGTCGTATTTATTGGCAGATGCACGTGACATTCACGCTGAGCGCATCACTTGTTCCAAAACAGTCCAGCTCTGCCATCTGTTGACATTTCTCCGTACTACACAACATATGAAACCTTCAGACTCAGTTCTCCCCCCCTTGTGTGTTTTCTTTGGCTTAGAACTGTAACTTCGTGATAAAATAAGTCTTGGGTTCACGTTGCCAACTGCTGTTTCAAGTGAAAGCATGGTAGGTCCGAGTATGTCATATAATCTCACGTCTGAAAAAATTGTAGAATGTTTAGATGAACCGGGTGATAGTGACATTATAGTATATGACAGTGGTAGTAAGTTTGACAATGATGAAAGTGAAGATTTTTTTGCCAAAAAAAGAAAAAAAAAGCCATGAAAATAATGACTTAAGTGTACACAGAGATGACAATAGTGATGTTGAAATGAAAGTGTCTTGCCAGTGAAGCGTCAACGTACACAAGAAGACTGTAAATGGGACAAAGTGTATGATTCATACACCCCACAAAAAATTCCATTTACTGGAACATGTGGAGTTGTAAACCAGGTACAGTGCGTTTCAGAAGCATTTACACTATTTTTCGATAATGAGATATTGCGTACAATTACGGACGAGACAAATCACTATGCCAATGACTTTTTGAATTCAAAGGATTCAAAGACACCGTGGTCCAGAGGTTGTGACTGGAAAATCATGGATATTGATGAATTGTATTCAGAATATAATAAGTTTATGGGGAGGGCGGGATGTTGATCTCAAAGATCAGAAACTGAGGCCCTACTTCATAGAGAAGAAGCGTTGCATAAAATGGTATATAAAAACATTTCAGACAATTACTGAACACAGCAATTCACAATTCCCTTATCATCTACAATGCATCCCGGAATGTGAAAAAGATCAATCACCTCGATCACAGAATTCAGTTAGTGAAGGAACTCATTGAAATCCATGGAAAGACTGTAGATTTCCGTAAACCTGGTAGACCTTCCAAAACACCACCTCCACAGAGACTTACTGCTCGATATTTCATTGAAAGGCTCCTTCCCACAGAGAAGCTAAGCCTTACAAAAGGTGTGTAGTGTGTGCGGTATGCAAAAAACTGGAAAACGGAAACGCCATTCTGGTGCAAGGAATGCAGCACTGGGCTTTGTGTAGATGGGTGTTTCAAAGTTTATCACACTGAAGCCAACTTTTAGGCAAATTAATTTTTTTTTTTTTTTTTTTTTTTTGTAACAAAGTGTCTACTGTGGTGTGTGTGTCCTCAAAATTTGAGTTATTTATAAGTAAACGTTATCGAGATATAAATGTTTATTTGAAGTACTGTAACATAGCTGCTGCTTGGCCATTTTAATTACCGCCAGTAGGCTCTGGTGAGAGAATTTTATTCCTGGCTTCAGGGGTTAAAACTTTCACCGCAAATATATGTGGAACAACAAGAGATCTTGAAAAGTGGCTTTCACAGGTATGAAGGCAGGGAAGAGGCTAACGTAAATACTATGAGCCAGTCAAAAACATAAGAAAATATTTTCAACATAAACTTATGTTTTTTAATGGACACCTTGTATTACTTCTTGCGCAATCGTCAACATGAAAAATCTCGTAAGGAATGGCGTTTGTTTCATCGCAATACGTCAATTACATCCCGAGGTATTGCAATGTGAAGTTGGCACTTGAGATGAACGAAACATGCTGCAGTTGCACATCCCGAGATTAAGCGCGAACCTCATGTTCCTCTAATCACAATATGATTGACGTACTACGATGCAACACGCGCTATACTTAATGTTATTTGTACCGTTATCAAGAGGGATGAAAATAAGAATAGGGTTTCCTGCCACAGCAAAGGGATACATAAATAACAGTTTCTCTCTTGTGTGTTTTATTTACCTACACAATACAGTACTCTGAATTGTACTACTTCAGAATGTACATAATTCGTACAGCAAAGTTACTGTAACAAAATTTAATGTCACTGGTCAGTGTAAGCCAACCCATTACACTACCCAATACAACCCTCGCCTCTGAAGGTCTGCACTGGAACGGAAGGATATGGTATTGCCGCTGTGTGTGTGTGTGTCTTGAACGGTTCTCTACGAAGAAGATTGACTTGTGGAGGTATGTTCAGGTAAATGACACTGGTGTACTGTGCACAGTAATTGGTATCAATGTTTTAAGCAAGGCATTAATTTATCTGTCCAGCTGTTCTCGGCATATGACATGGTTTTCACAAATGAAGAAATGATCGACGTTATTAATTTACGGAGAATGGCACACAAGCAGCACAACTGTATGCACAGCGTTACCCTAATAGACATTACCCAACCTGCCCTACCTTCACTAACATTGTTAGAAAACTTCGCGCGACTGAAAGCTTGTCTCCATGAACACAGGTCCAAAGCAAGAGCGTAACACATGAAGCAGTTGTTCTGGTAGCCGTTGCAATAAATCCGCATGCCAGTTCTCGTGAACTCGAACAAGCGCGCTGTGCATTCTTCACAGGCATAAATACCACCCATACCACTTGTCACTACATCAAGGGCTTCACGACAATGATTTTCAAATTCATCTGGAATACTGCCAGTGGGTTCTGCAGCAAGGCCGTGATATAATGCGTAGGGGTTTACCAAAGAAACCATGTTTACAAACCATGGGAATGTCTACTTACACAATATACATTATTGGGCAACGGAAAACCCACACTGGCTTAGTCAGGCAGAACATCAACGTCATTGGAGCATCAATGTATGGTGTTGTATTGTAGGACAAAACATCATTGGCCCGTATTTCCGGGCGAAAATACAGGCAGTTCTTGAGACGTACTTTACCTGTGCTAAAGCAAAACCTACCTCTGAATTTGTGTCAAATAATGCGGTATCAGCATGATGGATGCCCTGGCATAATGACATAGTGGCAAGAAATGCACTAAACCAACAATTTCCAAATCTATGGACAGGACGAGGCAGTCCTGTTCAGATATTTCAGCGCTATCGCCGGACTGCACGTCATTAGACTTTTTCTTTGGGGACATGTGAAAAATGTGGTGTATCAGCAGGTTCCAACAACACTGATCGACTCATGTTAACAACTGCAAAAGAAATAATGCAGGGTGTCCATTTAAAAAATGTAAGTTTATGTTGAAATTCACATTTTCTTACGTTTTTGACTGTTTCATAGTATTTACTTTAATTAGTCCCTTCCCTGTCTTCATACCAGTGAAAGTCATTTTTCAATATCTCTTATTGTTACAGATATATTTGCGGTGAAAATTTTAAGTGGACCACCCTGTATTTTGATTCCCCCCCCGTCAGTAACTCTCATACCCAGACCCCATAAGATGTTAGCCTTCGTCTTCCAATGCACATCGCAGACTTTGCATGCTGCACATTATCTGACAATAAAATACAGACTTATATTACCTACATTATATGGTATTGCTGCTGAACAATAATTAGTTTTGATATATCTAGAATTGTTTCCCTAAACAAGACAATCCTTATTGTCACTGTGGCTTTAGAGATAATTTAAATTTAGATTTGTGAATGTGAAGAAGTCGAGCCAATCTCAATCTACTCTCTGTATACCGGTATATTTGAGAAGAGCTAAAAATCTGCACACTTACCCACAAACAGAAATGAATATCAGGATTACAAAACACAAACCAAAGAAAAAAGGCAACAAAATAAAATTTTCATAAAAAATATATAATATCAAGGAATCTCTGACATAATGACAAAAATATCAAGAACATTAATATCAAATCATTTCCTAGCAATCTTAACAACAAACCATTATCATACAAAGTAAACCAACAAAATTAATCACTCATCCATTATCATATCTACAATAGTTGTACAAAGTGATCCCTTATCAGCTTATCAATACTTTTATATCTCACAAAAGCTTTCTCTCAAATTAAGGAAAACAGCAAATTATTCTGTTCAAACTTCTTCAGTATGTGTGGTGGATCATTCCTGTGACAGTCTGGTTACAATGGAAAGAGGCAGGATGTCTGCCTGGAAACTTGCTGCACTCTGTGAAAGAGTGTAGATTTCTCATCCTTTAAACATGCATAATATATATTTCCACTTCTTCGTTCCTAAATGTTTGCTGTCCTATAAGGTAAACATAATTTAAGAGAATGCGTTCCAAAAGAGGTAAGGAAGAGAAAATGGAAGTGTTCTGCAGCAATGACCCCAAAAAATGGTATAAAGTGTAATTTTTGTTTGTGTGGTTACGATATTTTAACACCTAGAAGGACGGACACCAACGCGACTGACAACATAATCTAATCTGTGTCAAAATTCTTTGGCTGCGAAACAGCTCATGCTCCTTGCAGGCATGTTAAAGCAGAGAATCTATGCCCAACCTTTGTTCTGTTTCTCCACGGGCTGGGGTATGAAGCGAGATGAATCTTTGTAACAAGTTTTTATGACTGGACGCCCTTCCTGACATCAACCTCATCAGAGTAGTTAATGAGATGAAATGAATGATGTGATACATAATAGAAGTAAGAAAAAGGGTGAAATCTGGTGTCAGCACATGGCCTACTCCTGTCGAATAGCACCAAGGGGTCTGCTTAAGGCTTAACACCTTTATCTGACAGATGAATCACCATCAACAGTGCCATATGCCCTCACTCCATATGAACACCGTGGAGAGGTTTGGAATTGCATTCAGGCTTTAGGAACACAATCTAGTGAACGAGAAATTGTACACAACAACCTTTCCAACCCTGCCAGCCAGCACTGTGATGGTGACATTTTTTCAACCGTAGCGACTTGACGCCTTACTGATAACGGCCACCAGGTGGGTTAAGTTAAAGCAAAGAATAAACATCTCTTTCTCCATCAAAGTTGCTATTAAGAACTCACCATAACCTAGGGTGACCAGACTTTCCTTATTTTAAGCGATTATCCGTTATTTCTCTTAAGTGTTCTGTTGTTGCAGCAAAAAATATATGGGACGCATATTGTCCCGTTTTTCGTGAACCGTCCCGTATATTTTAAAATACTGTGTTTAAACTTTACCACAAAGCTCTGATGTATAGCCTACTGTATTTCTCATTGTGTAAAGTAATTACAGTTAGGTTGGCATTAAATGTAACAAACTAGTGAGAAAACGTAAAATTGGGAACACACACTCTTGCAGAGTGAACATTGTTTTGACAAGAATATAATTATCTTATGGCTGGGGGTCACCTGAAAATTTGTGTAACGGTGACAGAAGTGATGTCACATCAGTCATTACCATAGGCCTTGGTCGCCAAAGAGGCTCTGCGAAATGATGCAAACAGATCGTTCGTTATCGATATTTGAACTTCATTTCTTGAAAGACATGTTTATGACCATTTGCTTTTTGCAAAGGGAAAAGTTTCTTTTTTGCAACACTTTATTTACTGGAATTGGGCCACTTCTATTTTTAATAATAATAATAATAATAATAATAATAATTCAGTAGGAGAGCTCTGAAATCCTATCTCAGGTTGTGTACAAAAACTGGAAATCTGGTATTCTGTTGTAGGGTCCTACATAATATACCTTAACATGTTCAGTGCTTTATAAGCACGTGTGGAGCACGCGCCTGGCGCATCATGGGATGGTTGCTAGGAAATGTGAATCACAGCTTTCCCGCATGGTAAGAAAGGCTGTGGTTGTCATCCTGCACATCGTGTTAAGTCCAGTCTACTAGCAGATTCATACGTAGCCATGTTTGCGCATGCGCATTCCGTTTCCCGCATATTTCCTCTCCAGAGTTATCGTCATACGTTATCATTCATTTATGGGATCTTTGAGCAACAAGACCACTTCAATGTGAGGTAAGACACTGCATTTTCTGTTTATTATTACTTCAAGAAAATTTAGAGTGATTCCGCTTTTAAAATAAATAAATTCCACTACTGCAATATGTTCAGTAAAAGAACTGAACTTGTCATTTATTCTTGCATCATATAAGTGTATAATACAAAAGAACTTCTAATTGTCATTTATTCCTGCATCATATTTATAAGTAACTTGAAAGAACTTACAGTAATCATTTTTGACAGCGTCGTGGTGCTTATGTTATCATTTTATTTATATTTTTTTCAGATGGCCGACAATGTGGTTCCTTCAACATCACGAGACCCACCCAATAAGAGGCACACTTCAACAGAAGGAATATCGCCTCGGCAGTTTCGTAATGATAGAGATATTGTGACGTTGCCTAACGATATCGGAGATGAGTCGGATGAAGAGATGGAGTTTTTCAACTCAGAAATAAAGTCGGAAAGTTCGGATGAGAATGAAACCAGTGGAAATCTCGAAGGTAGTGCTGACGTTCCTTACATGAAGACAAGCAACTCACTGCTCCAGGCGAAGAATCTCCGCAATCGCTACAGGTATCGGCAGCTGCTTCCTTACTCGACCCTCTGCAATACCAAAAATTCAGTTTTCGGGCAACAGAGGACTCGAAGTGATCCCACTGCAGTCGACTCCCTTCAGCTATTTAAAATTTTTTTTTTTCACCCTCCAATTTTTTGAATTTCTTGCTGAAGAATGTAACGACTATTCAAAGTATGTTCTGTTTGAAAGCATGGGGTAAAGGTTGAGAATCAGTGATTGGAAGGACACCACTGCTGATGAAATGAAAACTTTTATAGGCATAGTGTTTCATACAGGATTCATTTGCCTGAACCATATAAATGACTGTTGGAAGAAACATTATTTATTTAACTTGTCGTTTCCAAAACTGATGTCAAGAGATAGGTTTTTACTGCTTTTGAGATGTTTACATTTCCAAAGAAAGCGAATCTCGGGTGATCCAATTTACAAAATTCATCCAATGATGGATTATTTCAACAATAAAATGAAAGAATTGTGTCACCCATCCTGCAAGCTCTCCATAGACTAGAGTATGGTGTTGTGGAGAGGTTAGTTGCAATGGAAACAGTATATTCAAGGCAAACGCCATAAATATGGTATGAAGTTGTATGTTTTGGCTCAGCTGAATGGCCTCATCCACGCAATTCGTATATACGGTGGCAGTATGAAGTTAGTGGTCAGGGGCATGCTGCGAAAGTGGTCAACAAACTGCTGACAGGGCTGGAAGGGAAAGGCCATTCCCTCTTCATGGATAATTTTTACAACTTTGTTAGCCTTACACAAGAGCTTCTCCAAAAGCAGACCTTCTGTACTGGAACTCTGCAAGCAAAGAGGAAGGGAAACCCAATGGTTGAAGAGGGGTGAAGTGATGAACCGTTACACACAGGAAGGGGTATGTGTTAGTAAGTGGAAAGATAAAAGAGATGTTCTCGTAATCTTCAGCGAATATGAAGGTGATTTGGTTGAGACCACAAACAAGCGTGGACAGAAGAAAATTAAGCCCAAAATGGTTGTGGAGTATAACAAACATATGAAAGGTGTTGATAGGCAGGATCAGAGGTTGACCTACTATCCACAGACCCATAAATCAATTCATTGGTACAAGAAACTAGGGATACATATATTTCATACGATGTTGAATAATGCGCATTTCCTGTACAACATGTACAGCAAAGAAAATAAATTTGATCTCCATGACTTTCACTTGGAGATAGTTTTGAACTTGCTACCAGAACCAGCAGAAAGTGAACAACGTCATGCAATTCACTTGCCTAAAGCACTGAACAACAAGACGCAGAGAAAACGATGCGGTCTTTGCAGCGAAAAGTACAAAATCAGGAAGGACTCCATTTTTGGCTGTTCAGCCTAACCCCTTGTTTCAGGGAATATCATGGTTATAAGTAATGATAATGGGACAAGTTCGACTTCTAGACGGTTGTTTTACATTACATTATTGCCATTTTTGCATTTCTTCCTATTCACTAAAGAAAGACAGACTGTTGGTACATTGATTTATCACTTGTGCTAGCTATAGAGTTTCATTCTTGTTGTTATACTGATCACTTCTATTAGCCAAAGATTTTCATTTTTGTTTGTCAAATTCTGTAATAGAGAAGTGTAAATATGAATATATTTATGTCTGTAACATACTTTATGCATTTGTTTGCTATCTGTAGTAAATAATGCACAGTAATCTACCAACGTGCGTGGCGCGTGATCCGTCTGGTGACCAGTATTATTTCTCGATTTCAACCACCGTGCGGGTCACGCACCAGGTGCGTGAGTGGGATAAGTCCACAGGTTCGATAGAACTCATCCTACCAACGTACAAAACTTCGATAATTACAACTTTTAAAGAGTCCCACACAAATATTTTGCTCAAGTTGGCCGGTATGTCACGCTCTGCTAATACGCAGTGAACGTGTTAAACAACTGAAATTGGTGGGAACATGAACTAAACTTCTACAAAAAAAAAAAAAACACCTAGTAGTTGATTTAATAAAATTTTTATATTCTAATTTGGAAACAATAATAATACCTACTCTAACAAAATATGATCAGAGCAGCTTTTTCTCAATCAAAATAAAATGTTCATTGAGGTTTCTTCTTTATTCCTTTAGTGCCATTTCTCCTTCCTACTGCCATAGAGATAAAATAATTAGGCTTCATGGATAGCCTCCCTGGTATCTCGTCCGTCACAAGGTCCCGATGTGTCAATGACAGGTACGGAGTCATTCATTCCAAATTCCACTGCTGCTGCAACCATGCTGAAGGATTTTTCATGTTATGTAGAATGTAACGAACTGTGCACAGCTGAACTGAATTTATATCGCTGACTTGACTTTGTTAATTATCAACTCGCACAACTGGCCTGCTGCAGCAGAGAATCACTGACGATGATAATGATGACCATGAATATAACAAATGTGTAAAATTGCTAGTATAATATGAAGTCTTAAAGGAGATTTTGTAGAAAAATATTCAAGTGTACTGTAGCCATAAATGCCAGAGATCTCCAGCTGATGGGGTCATTTTTTGTGGCCGACAGCTGAATTTAGCGCAATGGAAGTCAATTACACATTCCTCCACCAATATACTCGGCATTGCAAGTTTGCAGGCAAACATTCTGTACTAAGTAACATGGTTTTAGAGAAGCCCACCGACACCAAACACATACAACAGTAAAACAAGCAAATACATCTAGAAAACCTTAAAACAGAATAACATATCCCACCCCATATATACAATATGCAATAAAATAAGTGAATTAATCTCATCATAAAACTAAATATACAAATTTACAACCTCTCATTACTTCTCATCACTAACAGACTGCACAGTACTGCATATGTTCAAAAATGCAAGACATCCTTCATACAGCGAAAGTTGAAGGGTAATTTAATTGAAAGATTCAGTGAAAATTCTAGGTATCGTTATAACTATGAAAAAGTCTTGATCAATTAAAATCGGGCATGAAAACCTGTACCAGAATAGACTACGCAGGTCTGTTCCTCCATGCTGCACTAAGTACCGTATTTCACGGCATAATCGTCGCCACCGCGTAATCGTCGCATCCTTTATTTTCAATACAAAAATCGGACTTTAAAACTTTAATTACATAATCGTCGCACGTCCAAATTTTGTTCACTAATCTGGTTAAAAGGTAAATGGAACTGCAACGTAAGTTGCACATGAATGCGCAATTTAAATACGTGTATGGTTTATGGGCAATTTGGCAACACAGTCACGTTTGCGACATGTTGCGCAACGTATAAATAAATAATACCGGTATATGTACGACGCATGGCTTACCGGTAGACTATCGGCAGTTTGACAACGTGGTCGCGAGACAGTGTACTATTTATTCACCACCTACATATTATGCTTACCGGTAGGCTATCGGCAGTTTGACAACATGGTCGCGAGACAGTGTACTATTTATTCACCACCTACATATTATGAGTTCCCATTTGAAATACGTAAGGCTGTAAGTTATCGCTTATCGGCAACGTCGCCAGGAAATACCGGCTAGGTAGGTTGAATGGACCTCGAACCAGCCCTCAGATACAGGTAAAATTCCCTGACCCGGCCGTGAATTGAACCCGAGGCCTCCGTGTAAGAGGCAAGCACGCTACCCCTACACCATGGGGCCGGCTCCTGTGTTATTGCGCACGAAGTGAAATCCAAGACGATAACGCAGATTTCCACGGAATTATTCAGCCGAATTATTTACGATGTCTCAGTTGTCATCGCTAGACTCTTATCTTACTACTACGTCATAAGTGTCCGGGCATGGGATGAAAACTTTTATCCAAGCAGTCAAGATAATTATTATCCAATGCTATTAAAGTTTTATTTTATAAACTAGTCAGTAATGTAATGTAAAATCATCAATAACTGGGAAGAAATATTAACCTAATTACCGTATGTTTAAAAGAAATTGAAAAAAATGAATGTTTGTTACTGACGTCTCGGAATACAGTCAACTATACAGTAGATCTACACCGCGCTAGCTAGAGCTCCGGTTTGCGAGCTTTGCGCAAGCGCAGTAGTGTGTCGCAACCAACGAGCTAAACTGATAAATTGTTGCATGCTTCCTTGCTGCCTAACAGTATTGGCTGCTCTGGAATGGACAGATCACAGATGCATTTATTTGTTTCAGATTTACGTGATTACTGTAGACATGGGTGCGTGAGAATTTAAGTTTTTAATTTGTATTTTGGGTGTTTGCAGAAATAATTTGTTTTAATAGTGAACAGTTACGGAAAGTCATTTATATCGCAAAACATTAACGTGTGAAGCATTTATAAGCGATTATGGGTAAATATAGAAACTATTCTGCGGGCTTCAAGCTAAGCGTAATTGCCTTCGCTGAACAGCACGGGAACAGAGCTGCAGAAAGAAAATTTTCTGTGAGTGAAAAGTTACTGGCGGAAAGTAAAAAACAAGCTAAAAAGCACAAACCCTTCTAGACGTGCGTTTAGAGGTCCTAAAACAGGGAAGTTTCCTATAATTGACGAAGAAGTGTTTAGGTACGTCAGTGAAATACGCAACAATGGCTGCAGTGTATCCTATGAAATGTTACAAATTAAGGGACAGGAGGTAGCGCGCAAACACAACATACCGGTAACTCAGTTTAAGGCGACTTGTGGGTGGATTAAGAGGTTCATGCGACGACACAATCTGTCAGTGCGAAGGACAACAACACTAAGCCAAAAGTTGCCTGCTGATTACACGGACAAGATTGTAAATTTTCACCGATTTGTCATACGTTTGCGCAAGGAAACTTCGTACTTGCTTTCTCAAATCGGTAATGCCGATCAGACTCCAATCTTTTTTGATATGCCTCGCAACAGCACTATTGCACTAAAAGGATCACGGAGTGTACTAATGAAAACCAGCGGTAGTGAGAAGTTGCGATGCACGGCAATGCTAGCCATTACAGCTGACGGGAGAAAGTTCCGCCTTACATCATTTTCAAGAGGAAAACGATGCCTAAGAATATACAGTTTCCCCGTGGAATTCATGTACGAGTGCAACCAAAGGGTTGGATGGACGTAGAACTCATGCTGGACTGGGTTAAAACTGTGTGGAATAGAAGACCTGGTGCACTACTAAAACAACCAGCTCTGCTTGTTTTAGATAGTTTCCGAGGTCACCTCGTGAACGAAGTGAAGCAAATTCTCACTACAAATAAGACACGACAGATAGTCATTCCTGGTGGCCTAACATCTGCTTTGCAGCCACTAGACGTATGTGTTAATAAACCCTTTAAAGACCACTTACGTCGATTTTACGAGTGGATGATGAGCGGCGATCAACAATTGACGCCCGCCGGAAATATCAGGCGTCCACCCTTGGACTTGTTATGCTCGTGGGTGAAGAAGAGTTGGGATCTTATACCACCTGAACTAGTCTCCAAGAGCTTCAAAAGGACTGGGATTTCGAATGCACTAGACGGTTCCGAAGATGACGCAGTGTGGCAGGGAGACGAAGAATCTGATACTGGTATTAACAGAGGCGAGGACGGCGCATCAGATAGCGAAACCTGCGATAGCGACACCGAAGATTTGGAATAAATTGCGTACCGGTAAGTCCGCATTTCACAACAAAGCGATAATTTTTTGCAAGTGTAATATTTTAACTTTAATACTCAAATTAATGACAAATTAACTTAATACGTTCATTTTTATTTTCAGGTTGGAAAAACGTTCGCCGAATTGTTGCGAAAAATTATGAATTTTGTTTTAGACTATTTTAATTATTTTGATGTATAAACGCGAGTATTACGTTCATCTTAAATTTGTATCAAATACAATTTAGTTATAAATACATTTTTTGAGTAATACAAATACTGGTATTAAATATTCATCGTATAATGGTCGCACCCTACAATTTTTTTCGAAAATTTTGGTATAAAAAGTGCGACGATTATGCCGTGAAATCCGGTAGTTTCTTTATATATCTTTGGGTAAGAGGAAAATAAGTTTCCTTGTTCTTTTGTTTGGAAATATAGCAGAAATCAGCCAATACACTGTGAAAGAACAGTCCTATGTTTAGCAGTCTTGGCTGGTCTTGCTCCCAGAATTGACTTTCACCTGCAAAAATCTTGGGGATTAGGTGGAAGGACGGGTGAGATGGGTGATGGGTGGGATGACCATATTGAAACCAACAAAGAGAGAGAGGAGAAAAGGCTGGTCCAGGATGACATGGGGACCAACAATATAGATGCGGAAGGTCTTCAAAACAAGGAAGCACGGCAGCAGCTGAACTTTACCCAACACCAGTTTATCCAGGTGTCACACTAGACCGTGCTCTAAACATACAGGCAGTAATGTCTGAACACGAAACAGAAGGTCAGTGCTCGCAATGGCATACTTAAGAAGTTGATCGGCAGCACCTGGGGAGCCAGCCCGCACATCTTAAGGACTTCTGCACTTGTGCTGTGTGTCAGCCGCTGAGTATGGCGCTCCTGTGTGGAACGCTTCAGTACATGATAAACAGGTTGATACAGCGGTTCAACGATACTGCCTAAAACCAAAGCCAGTGCAGAAACTGTACCCGATTGTTGGAATAGCTGCACCCAACACCCAGAGAGCCACTGCTGCGGGAGAATGACCATCGACAATCACTCCATGGTCACCAAGCTACAAGGGCTCGCCTCAGATCCCGCAAGAGCTTCCTTGCTAGGACTCTGCCGCTGGAGGGAACACCAGAGACAACTCGTCTTAACAGACGGAGGAGCTCACTGCCCACAGACGTCACCAAAAGAAGAACTAGCTCCTGGCGCCAACCTACCCGACCTACCTTACCCTGTGTGGAGGTCCCTCAACTGCTTAAGAGTAGGCGTCCTTCGATTCAAGACCAACCTGAAGAAACTAGGGATCCTTCGGGCAAATGCAGACACCTCGTGTGAATGTGGTGCTGAACAAGACCCAAGCCACCTACTTATCTGTCCCCTCCTGGACAACCCATGCACATCGTAAGATGTTTATAGAGGAAACAACAAGGCCAACACAGCTGCACTTTTTTTGGACATGCTGACCGGAAAAGGAAATGAATGAACGATCAATGCGAAAAGAGTCCAGGTAAAAATCAAAGAACAGAATGGGGTGTTTCCCCTTTGTTGCAGCCCTATGCTTCCTGTATAGAGTTAAAAGTAAGTATGAATGGAGTGAAGATGGGAACATATACAAGGATAGACACAATGACACCCACGTTGCTTGATAAGAGCATGCCCAACAATACAATACCACCTTGATTATGCGATGTAGTGTGGAATGCGGTCACCTCATAAGTGAAAACTGATAATACGGACGGCCAGTCTAACACAAAAATGTTGTCAATAAATATCATATACTGTATCTCAAACCATTCCCCCCACCCACAAAAGATCTGTATATGTAGTGTATTACTTTGTCAATTTGGCAACCCGTTCCTGCAGGGAGTTGTTGACATAATCATTAAATGATTTTAATACAGGATGCACCGTTTTTCTCACAGTAGGTCTACATACATCGAAGTTAAAATAAAATTAAAACAAGATTATAAACCAATCACTTTGTAACATTTCACACTTTAAACCAACTGGAAAATGTTCTTTAGGAGAGTGGTTTGTTTTACAGAGATGCCTCGTTTCTCTGGCGCGATATTCAGAACACTACCCTAATGGATTATTGCGTTAAAATGCAATGTCTGTGTTTCAGACTTGTAGATTTAGCTCTGATAATGTGCCGTCTCAATTAATTGGAGCTTGGATAATTGAGATTCCACTGTACTTTGTCTTGCTATTTTCTGATCTCACTGGTATTTAGGTTTGAGAGGCCTAAAGAGTTTTCATTTTCACACCTTCCTTTGGCCAATAACTTCATTTTTTGACCATCCCCCCCCCATTAGTGTTAATACAGGATGGTTGCCCACTTGTACTTCCTCTTCAAACAATAAGTCACCACCACTACTCTTAGGCTTAACTTTCAGATTACCTTCACTGATATTTTCCTTATTCCTCACTGTATCAAACAAAAGTAAGAAAAAAAGTACTTTAAGTAATATTCTAAATAAATTCTGTAATGAGCAATTTTCCTCTAAAACCAACCGTAACAGAGATACATTGAGTTTTATGTTTTAGACCCTCCTTGGATGTCCCCCTACAGCTAAGGCCCCTCTCAACCCTTACCCTAAACTCAAAACATCAAGTTTCAAGAAAATCCCTCTGATGCTGTAACAGACAAACAAAAATTAAATTCAGCTCGTCATAGGCTATTATTTGTGCTGTCTGCTATAAAAAGCAAATATAGGTTAATACTAAAACTGTACAGAAAGAAAGGCCACGAATTGTAAATTATACTGGAAGTGGGAGTACCATCAATGAAGTGATAAGACAATTTTGATTCAGAAGGAGAGTGGTTTGAATTATCTAATGAGGAATATGTTCCAGATAATTCTGGTAATAATGTAGGCAGGTTATTCAACTGGCAAATCGAGTATAAAGGAAACTAGTTGGTGGTGTCCGCATCGCAAAATGCCTCTCAGTTTGCCAGAACGTTTCAAACTGTATCACACAAAAACTAACTCTGTGTAAATATGTAAATATATATTATAAGTAGATTCTTTCCTTAACATAATTGATATTTCTTTAACTTAATGTAGAAAAGATAAATACTGGTGTTGACACTTAATTCTTACTTTCTAAAACATCCTTGATACTCCTCTTTATAGGATATGGTAATTAATTTTTACATGTGTTCATAATCATTATTTTAAAAACAGTTTAAAATAGGCTTGGACATGAGAGGTATAGAAACAGCTGGGACTCAAGTGTTAAGGAAAATCAATGGTGGGTGGAAAAAGGAAAATGGAAAGGTGCCTTTAATGGCCCAACCCATCTGGATAGACTAGGTTATGACAAATCAGCCATATAAAGACAGGAACAGGAAAAGGAACACATCCTTTCCAATACTTAAAGTTATGACAAAGTTAGCATTAACAGTTGGTATAACACAGGACAGGATAATTGAGCTTGTATCTTGTTTGAAGTAAAAGGTTAAATTAAAGGTCTTCCCTTTAAACTTCAATCAGTACAACATATTTTAAAAATATAAAATTTGCTATTCCACTGAATCTTCCAATTAACCCTTTCAGTCATGTTATCCATTATCATCGATACTGCTACTCAATGGCTGTAAAATGGGCCATATCATAATGTTATGGTTACATACATAACTCAGTATGGCCATTTGGCTACAATAAAAACTTTTATTATTCTACATGAATATACAAAAAATAGCTTGCATAAATAACTCTTGGCATTAAGTTTACAGGAAACATTAAAATATATTACATTTCACATATAAACAACTTCGCATGAAGGCATAGAAGCATCATTTTTTGTGGAATTACGTATCTCAGAAATGACGAGGCGCATTTCTTAAAAAAATTGAGATATGCTTTCCTATCACTCTATTTCAATAATGATGTATCGGACTTCTTTAAAAAGTGACACAAATCAATTTGTGACTGAAAGGGTTAACACAAATGTGGAATAAACTTGGTGAAGACTGTCATTCCATGATTCTGTTCCCATCAGAATTAAAACGTAGGTTACATGGGAATGAGATGAAGAATATTGTACTGGCAGAAGAACTGTGACTAGGTCAAAATACAACTGTACACAACATGGCCTATGGGCAACTATCACGAATCGTAGATGGGCAGTGGGTGAGCCTCAGAGTTGATCACGTACGTATCTACACTAAGAGCCTCACGTTTGTTGCCAAACAGCAGGTACAAGTATTTCAGAGTCTCACTCAGGAAGAAGGACTCCATCATGTCCCGTGGCTTCGTATTAAGTGGGTTGCGAACGTTGCCCAGAGACGTGTAGCCATTCATTACCTTGGCGTACTTCTCGAATGCCTAGAAAAAAAAGAAGTAATCATGAACATATGAACTGTTGTGTCTTTCAGTGTTTAGTCTGCAAGTCTCAGTAAATGGAATAAACCCCTTTACTCCACTCTTCTTTATTTATTTACAGTACTTAACAAGCGTGTGGCATATACACGACTATATGCATTATGGAAGAAAAGCCATTAACCTAACTTCGAAGAAAGAAAAAAAGAAAAAAGACAACAACACTCTCATGTGGTACTATTCAGAGTTGGGCATCGAGTTTGCTGATCCGTTTAACATTAGGCATTATGACGCCGTTCTAATCACCAATTAAGGATCGCAGTTTGCTCTCATACTGAACTGTCCATACCAGTCATTCACAAACATTCCAGTCCGCAGACTCCGTGGAAAATAATCAGCATTTTACGGAACCCCCTCCACTGTTTTGAAATAGATGTATGTATGTTACAAACTCTTATATAAAGAACTTTACTTACAAAATCAATTAACGAAGATTTTTTAGATGAAGATTCATTTTGATGTATCTTACATTGATATCTATAACCACTGTTTGCACTTATTAGGTCACTTTTTATATGAAGACTTTAAGAAAGAGTGCTTTTATATGTTTCTACATGTGCCTTTTTGGTTATGTTACTAACGATACTATAAGATACAATATTTCAAGCTTGATTTTCATAGGACTTTATAGTGGTGTGTTTTGCCAGTGTTTTGTTCATTTTATATCCTATTTTTAAGGCAGAAGAAGGCCCAATGGGGCTGAAAAATGTACCAACTTTGTGAATTTCCTTCATTTTTCTTTCAAGGCACACTTGTATTGACTAATGTGGACCAATTTTGTAATTTTTCTTTTACTAGAAAGTCAATACGAAACAAAATCAAACATGGGATTCTTATATTGCAAATTCTTATATTTTTAATTCAAATGTGTAAAACTAGGAGACCACTAGCTAGTGTGTGGATAGTTTTCCTTACCTTGGAAGTATAATCTCCAGTGATAATTTAGTCAGAAAGGAAATTACAAACAGAGTGCAAAAGGGATCAGAATTCTACCAACAAGTAAGAACTCTTTTATGGGATGACATAATTCCAAAACCGGTCAAACTGATGATGTTTAACAGCTATTTCATACCAATACTGACCTATGGTATTGAAGCGTGCACCCTCACAAAGAGAGATTCATCATGACTACAAGCATCAGAGATGAAATTTCTTAGATCCACCATCCAGAAGACCAAGATGGACAAGTTAAGAAATGAGGAGTGAGGAAAGAAGTTGGAATATAAGACATCTCTATTAGACCGAATCGGCATATCCAGACTCCGGTGGTACGGGCATGTGATGAGGATGCAGCCTACAAAAATAGCCAGAATAAATTTGGAAAGACAGGTGGAGGGGAAAAGATCTGCAGGAAGACCTAAAAACCAATGGATGGACATGATCAAGACTGATCTAGTTACCAGAGGATGGAGAGTGGATGATTTTCTCCATGACAAGTTGTATATGGACAGGAAGAAGTGGAAGAGGCTCATGAACAGTACCCAGGAAACTGGAATTGTACGATAATAATGATGAAATTGAAAGGCAAAATTATAATATGAATGGTATCAAACACAGTTTAATGTGAACGATTAACTCTTCAATGTTATCTGATAATTTCACAGTCACGGTTAGTTACTCAGCTATTCTGCACTTTACTGTCAAAAATGAAAAAAAAAAATGTTTGATTGTATATTTTTATTTTATAACTTCCATAATTATAGGTGTCCACTAGGATAAAGTATACTTCATTTTTCAATACAAAACCTACCATCATTGTTTAACCGGTTATAACAAAATACTATGTAATAAATCATATGAGATGTCTTTCACATACAGTACAAAAAGGAATTAAGAAGCAAAAAGTACACACCTAATGTGCCCAAAACTGTGATAAGAATTTAGGAATTGTTCCCCGGGCTCCCACCATCAAGCCTGTGACTAATATATATTGCAGTTCATATTTTTCTTTATAATACGAGACTGTAGGGTCTTACATACTCTTCTTCTCTAAATTAACTTCTTCCAGTTTACCAGAATGCGATTCAAATCGCACCGTTGGGTCAATGATCATTCCGTTCTTGTTTTCCGGTTTAAAGGAAATGATATCTATTCGTCTGATGCGCTTCCACTTGCAGCCAATCCAGACACTTCCTCGTAGAACATACAGCCTCGTTCTTCGAGGGCGCTGACCCACCATGTGTCGAATCTTGTGGTGTTGACTATTCCTTAAAACATCTCCGAATGGACATGCACCCAGGACATAGGCAAGTGTTTCGTGCTCTCTGTGGCAATGCCAACAGAGGGTGTTGTCCTGGGACCTGCCCAGTAGAGAGCGAACTGCAACAACGTTAGTGGTCATCTTGATTGCTTCGCACCATTCTGAACATAACAGACCATGGTGATCAGACATCTACTTATTAGTTGGTGTGTATTCCTTAAATAATGCAACACCCTTCACTACAGTGTAAAAATTCATGTTCTCGCAATTCGATACGAACCTTCCTGGTGTGAGGAAATTGAGTGCGACTGTTGATGATTAGGTCAGTCACTTCAATGCCAAGTTGATTCTAGCAGTCATAATGCTCTGCTTTAAGGTCCCTTGTGCCATTTATATCAGGGTTGTTCTCTCTGCTCAAAACCTGACAGAAAAAAATCATGAAATTTTCTACAAAGAGTAACCATCGTCGTAGAAATGCATAGTTTGCACCAAAAAATACCTAGTTTCCCAATGTTAATTACTGGTTAAAAATCACTGTTATGCCACCCAATAATACTGGGACAGGGTCACATATATTTAAATCACAGGTTATTGCCATATCTACATATATAATTAATTTGCAATAAGAGAACTGACCCTTAAAGGATTTCAATTATTAGAAGATGAAAAGAAAAGTGAAACGAAAAAGGCATAAAAGTAACGCATTTTATTTTAATTGTGTATATTGTGGCTGCAATATTTTGATGCCATTATGCATAGTAATGAGCATGTCTGGCTCCATGACTGAATGGTTAGCGCTTGCTGGCTTTTTGTCCAGGGTGTCCCAATCAGGTCAGGTTTTTAACGTTCCTTAGTTAATTCCAACGGTCAGGGTGTGTGAATGTGCGCGCATTCACCATAGAATTAATCACTGGCAGGGCCGCATTTTCACTGACACGCAGGCGCCTATCATGCATCAACTTATAAATCTCATATTTATTCCGTATTGGCTCAGCACAACTAAGGTTAAGTTATGAGTAGGTTCCCACCTTCCAATACTTATCAATTTCTATATAATAGGCTTATTAATTACATAATATAAACCATATAATCTCTAGTACATGTTTCGTTCCGATTATGGAACATCTTCAGCTAAAATTTGATAAAATGGCAAGACAATTAAAATACATTGATGTTATGATGATACAAAAGCTAAAAGATATGATAAAATGGCTCGAAGATTAAAACATATGATAATGATGATGAGATAAAGTTCATTCATGTTGGTTAAAAATTCAACAAGTCAGTGTTCAAATGACGAATTAAAAACGGCGATAAGGTTCTTCTTCATGTTGGAGACGTGTACATTTTGTTGATCTTGAAGATATACAAGATTTTCTTATATGTATTTATCGGGGGAACTCTTGATAAAATAACCGTAGTTGAAGTTGAGTTTTGGTAGGATTATTGAAATGAGTCTTATAGTCAGTCTTGTCGTATTTAACGTCCTCCCTTATGCCGTGTTGTTAATTCGTTTTTAATTCGTCATTTGAACACTGACTTGTTGAATTTTTAACCAACATGAATGAACTTTATCTCATCATCATTATCATATGTTTTAATCTTCGAGCCATTTTATCATATCTTTTAGCTTTTGTATCATCATAACATCAATGTATTTTAATTGTCTTGCCATTTTATCAAATTTTAGCTGAAGATGTTCCATAATCGGAACGAAACATGTACTAGAGATTATATGGTTTATATTATGTAATTAATAAGCCTATTATATAGAAATTGATAAGTATTGGAAGGTGGGAACCTACTCATAACTTAACCTTAGTTATCATGCATCAACTCGAAAGACCTGCACCAGGCCCCTCTAGACACCACACGCCGTTGTTGTTGTTATTATTATTATTATTATTATTATTATTATTATTATTATTATTATTATTATTATGAGATTTACATAATGAAAAATGTCCAGAAACACAGTACCCATATTTTATTATTTTGCTTTCCCCCTATTTTTTCATGTTGCCCGCATCCATCATCACCCCCTCCCCCCCCCAAAAAAAACAATGCATTGGGGATTTAGTGCATATATTTAGTGAACAAATGAAGAACATTATATAAAATTCCAGAATATAAACAGGATATATTTAACAATTTAAAATTTGATATGAAATGTGTGAGTCTTCTGTGAACAAACGTTGGCAATAAAGTAACTGTCAACTACACTTGAAATCAGACTAGTTCCCTTGACTCTAGGTACAAGATATTATCTGAATTCCTTTTAAACTCTTTCCCCTCCTCGACTCTTACATACCTGGAAAATCTGCCACCCCCAGTCCTGGTACGTCTTGTTGCCTGTGAACTGGTACATATACCACAGACTCTCCAAGAACTCTGGCCTCAGTAGGTTGTGAGCATCGTTGGCTTTTACATAGATATCGTTGGTTGCTGCATCCTAGTGAGAAACAAGCAATAGAGTTAAAGAAATAAGAAATGCTGCGAGGGAAAACACATACATGTTTTCAATGAAAGGATACAAGGGGTTCAGAATTGGAAAGGAAACTGATGTGGCCTTAATCAAGATACAATTTCGGTATTTGCCAGGTGTGTAAATGGGTCTGCTGACGATGTTTTGGAACTCACAATCTCCCAACTACACCCCTGCCTCACTCCCTGGTGGATTATTGTTTCTGTCCCTCTACTCTGATCACTACAGTTTCATTTTCATACAAATTATAAATGACTGTTTCCTGTACTAAATTTTACATCTTGAGAATTTCATAAAGCTTAGTACAGTCTTCTCATTCTTTGGTTCCTGCTTCCAGTTCTTTCTTTGGTCAGGTTACGAATCAAGGACCTCCATCACTGCCTGTCTCTCCTCTCTTGTTTCCAATATTTCTCTTATATTTCCTCCTGTTTTCCTTGTACTCTCCCCCACCGTATCCAACTAACTCTTTTGAGGCCTTTCTTGCGGTCTCTTTCCTATTGGCTTCTTTCAGACTGAGCGAGATGTAATTTTCTAAGCTGAACAGAGTTTTAAACCATAAAAACACACCTAGAAGTGAAGGATTTTTAATACTCTCAATGTCTTACAAATAAAAATAAGTTAGATGAATGTGACAATTTTCTTACTCACTGTTCTACTGAGGGCAAATCCAGAGAGACATCCTGCTAAACCACACATCTCGGCAGAAGACAGATGAAATTGAAGAACCTTTGGGTTCAATGTAAAGAAAAAGGTGTAAGCTTCCAAAAAGAAAAACGGCAGGTAGCCTGTGTAGCCACAGCCCATAGCTGGCTGATGTCATATTTAATATTGATGCGATCTTCTTCATCATCATTCCCTTTTCCAGATTCTCTCTGGGTAGGGTAGTGTATCAAAGCCCTCCACCTTACTCGATCTTTCCTCTTCTAGTACTTTATTGCTATCGACTCCTCTATTTGAAATACAGTCCACAACAGGGTACCTCCATCTCGTTCTTGGCCATCACCTAGGCCTCTTTGCAGTCTCTGAATCCATGAATGTTCTCTTTGGTATTCTCTCTCCTCCCACTCTCATTATGTGCCCAAACCATTTTAGCTTTGCTATATCAATCTCTTCTTGAAGTTTACACACTCCGACACTTCTCCTTATTTCCTCATTTCATATTCTACCTCGTCTTGTCTTTCCCTGTATGCTCCTCAAGAACCTCATTTCAACTGCTTGTATCTTACTTTGGTTCCACTTAGTCAACGTCCAGGCTGCTGAAGCGTAGGTCAGTATAGTTTTATAACAGGATGAGTTACCTTCTTGTACTTCATTGGCATATCTTTGTTCCATACAATATCTCTCACACACTGGTATAAATTTGCAGACTGCTGTATTCTTAAATCAATTTCTCCATCCAAATTTCCATGTTGTGACATCACGCTGCCCAAATATTAAAAATTTTTCAGTTCTTCAAGAGGTTCATTTCCTATTTTTAATCACTCCCCTGGATTTTCTGTTACCTCTCGTCATGATGAAAGTCTTGCTTTTCGCAATACTAATCTTCATTCCAAAATTTCTTATTTCCTCATTCCATAAATCCACTTGTGTCTATACTTCCTCTTCATTATCTCTCCAAACTACAATGTCATCAGAGCATAGACTTTACTTGCTCGCCCATCATCATCATCATCTTGATATTATGTAGAATTCTATCCATGATGATAATGAAGTGTAAGGGAAACACTACACTTACCTGTCTTAAGCCTGTCTGAACTCTGAGTTTGATCCACTTTGGTTCTAACACAGCTTTTGCAATTTTGATACAATGCTATTACCATCTGCATTGCTTCATTCCCAATTTGTGCCTCTGTCAATGTTTTCCATACCAAATTCCTTGGGACACTGTCATATGCCTTTTCAATATCTAGAAACGTAACTACCATATCTTTTCCGTACTCCCAACACCTTTCCATCATTTGACGCAATGTAAATATCGGGTCAAATGTGGACCTGCCTCTTCTGAATCCATAGTGGTGTTCTGCCAACTTTCCCTCTACTCTGTCTCCCATTCGTTTATCCAAGATTCTTTCAACGAGCTTAGCTGTATAAGGCATCAGTGTCACTCCTCTGTAATTTTCGCATTGCTCTCGATCTCCTTTCTTGAAAGGATATGATATCGATCAAAAATGTGATTTATATTATAAAAATTAAGAGATTTAATCACTGTACCTAGACGAGTAATGGAAGTCTTTACTTTCCACATCTCCCGGAGTCCTCATGACTTATATGGAATAGCTTCATTATATATGCAAACCTCATTCATGTTTCACTGATGGACGATTGAATTAGAGATACCTGGCCAGTAGCATGTAGCACCCTGTTTCACCCTGATGATGTGACAATGCGTTGTGGCATAGACCAGAATTGTTGTGGAGCCTGAATGATCACCGACTGCTACCCAACCTCCTATAATGCAGGGAGATTAGCCGGAGCAGTGTCCAGAGTGCGCACAACCATACTGATAGCATCCCAGATGTGCTCAATAGGACTGAGGTCAGATAAACTTGGGGGGCCAGGCAAGCACCCTCATATCTGCAGAGTGCTCACTGAACCAGTTGGCTACAATTCCAGGGCGATGGGCAATTGCATTGTTTCGCTGCAGGTAAAGTTCTTCTGCAGGCTGCTGAAGGCAAACAAATGGGTGTACATGATCTGATAGCAGGTTCCTGTATCATTCCTCAGTAAGGGACATTGGCCAATCACCATACGAGGACACTAACACCGGAATGAACTGTACTCTGCTGGGAAGAAGGATCCGTTTGCCTTAAGTGTCCGAAGATGCATTTGTGCCCTGTATTCTGCGTGTACCAACTGGTACATGCAGGCAACCCTTTTTCCATGCAGTGAATCAAGGAATTTGATTTTAATCCGCCTTGTCAATATAAAGTGGAACCGGAAACTATGTTTTCCTGGATTATTCATTCAAATTATGTGGTCCAGCGAGTATCCTAATTAAATAATGTTTATAAAATCCTGCATTATCAGTTCCTCGAGGAAACAATTTCCCGCATCAACCGTCCAGAAATTTCAGTCCCACCAATGCTAAATCCTCGATCAAGTGTTTTTCAAGAAACAATATCTCACGAAAGGATGGATACGACATAGCTGTGGATCTGGGCATTAGCATCCCGTCATTGCAGTAATTAAAGCAATTGCCGTACTGGGAAAGCGATCGGCGGTGAACTTGCATTAGGGACCATCTTAGCATAACATTAGGCCGATATTATTTAGGGAAACCTCGAAAATCATAAAGTAGTGGGTGGCCGCAACAATTGGAAGGAGATAGATCACATCCAACAGCTCCACTTGAATTATATAGATAGGTCATCATCAGCCAATAACGCAAATTGGACAACATATTAAATGGTCCATAAACAACGTACAAATTCTGTAAAATATTGTGGTTTGATATTAGAAGTTAAAAGTTGAAGATGAAAAATAGTCACAATGGTGATAAAAATTTTTAAATTATGCATAAAATGCATTAAAATAAGGCACTTAACTGTAGTTAAAGGATGATTCTATGAAGTAGGTGGTGAAGATTTGCAGTTTAAAAAAGCCAAATTAGTACAAGGGCCGTTGAAAAAGGCCAATAGAAAGTCAAAAAATAGTAAAAATATATCATGAAAACAAAATATGTGACTCACCTTGCGCTGTGGTGTGTTGGACGTATTGCATAACTGATATGAAGGGAAGCATGAGTAGGGAAGATCAGGAAGGGAGGGGAAACACGGGGTAGGGCAGATCGCAGAGAACGGGGAAGTGAGGAGGGGCTATTTTTACTGCGGGGCTGAGGGGTGTGGGAATAGCGGTAATTGCTGTGGAAAGGTACCATGAATTGAATGAAAAATCGATTTATGATTTGTTAAATTGACATTTCTAAAAATTATAATGAGGTGATCAAAGAGAATATTGGGTTTCTCCGAAATGTCATTAAGTTTGTAGTTTGAATTGAAATACTGATCTAATGTATAAAACAGTTTGAAGTTAATATCTTAAGGATTAAGGATTTCTATATCTTGCTCTATGTTGCTAAAATTATGATTGTAATGTTGCATGTGCTGACTTACTTAATCTTAATGATTTGCATATCTTGCTCTATGTGCTGACCTACTGCTGAGAATTTGTTATATCTTAGGGCATTAATATGTTCTGAATGTCGTGTGTTGAAACTCCTCCCAGTCTGTCCAACATACAAAAAATTGCACTTATTACACTTGATTCTGTAAACTCCTGATTTTGAGAAACTATTAATCCTGTTAACTGATGTGGAATTGTATAGGACATCTGCATTTTTATTGTTAGTTTTAAAGGACTATTTTGCATTGTGTTTCTTAAAATGTTAGTGATTTTATAGATCTTTTTATTAAACGTGAAGGTGGAAATTAAATTAAGGGGACGAACAGAACGCCATTTGAGGTATTGCTTAATCCAATGGTTACAATAATATTTTCAATGAAAGAATAGTAAACAAATACAGACATCCTTCGACCACCTGAAAGAAAGATGAACCCAAAATCCCTTGGTGTTATTTACTATATATTTTTTGATGAGCTTGGCTGATCCAAGTTGCTGACCTGAAGGAAGTTTTCATGGGAAACTGATGAAGTATTGAGATTTTTAAAGCATATAATTAATCTGTTAACCTGGCCCCACAGTCTAGCTTGCTTGCTTCTGACCCGGAGCCCCCAGTTCAATTCCCGGACAGGTCAGGCATTATTACCTGGATATGAGGGCTGGTTCTAGGTCCACTAAGTCTACGTGATTATTGATTACAATTAATTGAGGAGCTATCTAACAGTGAGATGGCGACCCTGGTCTAGAGAACCAGGAATAAGGGCCGAAAGGATTCATCGCACTGACCATGCGGCACCTCGTAATCTGCAGACCTTTGGTCTGAGCAGCGGTCGCTTGGTAGGCCAAGGCACATTAGGGCTGTAGTTTGGTTTGGTTTGGTTTGGTTTGGTTTGGTTTAGGAGTGTTTGTATGATTATAATTATACATATTTCATTATTGTGATCTTCCTATTCTTCTTCTTTCTGAAACTTTTCTGCTTATGCAGGTCGTTCACATTATTGTGATATTTAGCCAATTTATTGATGGTTTTGATTCATTCCCAGATTTTCCCTTTTATTATTCTGTACGTTTCTTACCCGGGGTCCCTCCAAAAAATGGAGAATAGAGGCTCCACTGTACTGTAATAAAATAAATACAATGTTTATTTCACATCGTACATGTTTCAAGAAATATAATTTTCTTCTTGAGCGAAATAATATTTACAAAAATCCAATGACTTGATTAGAATGACAAATTAATTAAATGTTCAACTATTGAATAATAGTTTTGGATAAGATCAATAGCTGAATCTGTCAGTCTATTCCTATCATTCAGTGTTTTCACACCACTGAGTTTTTTCCCTTTCATGCTGGCCTTCAGTCGCCTCAATCTTGACCCCCAACCGCTTCTGTACATGTCCAACACATTCCAACTTAGTTATTTTTACACTGACCCAATGTGGCTTAGGTTCCTCAATGGTCTTGAAAGCTTTAAAGTCCCCGATGCTTGGAATATTATCAGAATTTATACACAAATGTAAAGAGAAATAATCATAGATTCAAAATTCAAAATAAAATTGTTTTGACATTTTTTTTTTCAGTTTTTTGACTTTAATGAATATAAACTCCAGAAAACATGATAAAATAATCAAAAATCTTAACCATATTCATACTGACATTCACACAAGCTTGTTATATATTTAACTCTTTCCCGCGGATTGCGTAGTAAAGCGTACTCGACTTTCAAACCGACTTCCTGTGCCATCTGTCTGCTAAACATATAACTTTTTTGAACCAGTGAATTCCCTACGCTTCCTAGATGCTACTGGCATGCTTCTTCTTCTTCTTCTTCTTCGTTTTGCCTCATGACTGAGGCGTCGTGACTATCATAATATTCAGCCCTCTAGCCGATGAACCATACTCCGCCATTCTTCCCTATCTAAAGCTTTCAATGTGGTCACTCTGAGAGAACACTGTAGGGGGCCGTTCACCATGTCAATCCATCGCGTTGGTATTCGTCCTCGTTGTCTGGTTCCCTGGACTTTGCCCTCAACAATCAGCTTTTGTAGACTACCATCTCGGCGCATTATATGTCCAAAGTAGCGTAAAATTCGTTGAGAGACCTTACACGATAGACGAACTTTTATCTGAAGTTGGTTCAGGATTGATGTGTTCGTGCGATGAGCTGTCCAAGGAATCCTTAACATTTTCCTCCAGCACCACATTTCAAAGCTTTCTATCCGTTCACGATCACGTTTGAGGATGGTCCACGTCTCTGCGCCATACAAGAAGACTGAGAAGACTAGAGATTCAACGAGCTTCTTTTTTGTCTTAATGGTGATGTTGTTATCTTTCCAGATCTTCCGCAGACGGATCATTGCTACCTTTGCTATTTCAATTCTGCGCTTTATTTCATCTTTGGAACCACCAGAATTGGATAGTAAGGAGCCTAGGTATACATACTGATGTACAACTTCACACCCTCCAATCTGTTTGATATGTGGACTGTTGTTGTTCTTACGATCAACAATCATGACTTTGGTTTTCTGTCGATTTAGGCGTAATCCAATTTCTAGGCTTGCTTCCTCTACTCTCTTGATCAGCTCTGTCAACTCCTCTTCAGATGATGCTATCAAGGTGGTGTCATCAGCAAATCTCAGATTGTTGATCTTGCATCCCCCAATGGAAAACCCTTTGTCCCAGCCTTCTAATGCAGTTCTCATTGCATATTCACCATAGATATTGAAAAGTAACGGTGACAGGATACATCCCTGGCGAACTCCAGCCCTTGTACGAAACTGCTGAGACTGTTTGTTTTGAATCTTCACAGTGACTGTATTTTCCTTATACAAGGACTTGAGGAGATCAATTAAATGGAGTGGCAAACCCATGTCATCCAAAATTTTCCAAAGATGGTTCCATTTGACAGTATCAAAGGCCTTTTGGTAGTCAATAAAGCACAGATATACCGGAACATTGAATTCTCTAGCCTTTTCTATGATTTGTCTTAGGCTTAAGATTTGTTCTCGAGTACCTTTTCCTTTCATAAATCCAGTCTGGACTTCAGGAATTTGATACTCTAGAAATGCCCGGAGTCTCTTGTGCAGGATATGAAGCATAACTTTACTGGCATGTGAAATCAAAGCAATTAAGCGGTAATTTTCACATTTTTTCCTCGATCCTTTCTTGTGGATTGGGACAAAGATTGACTGTACCCATTCCTCGGGCCATCTTCTAGAATTCCATATTGCTTGGCAGATTTTCAACAGCATTTCAATTCCAGCACCGTCTGTAGCTTTCAAGACTTCTGCACTTATTCCATCAGGTCCACACGCTTTTCCAGTTCTCAGCATTTTCAAAGCCATTTCTACTTCATCTCGGAGGATGTCAGGTTCAGGATCTGACTGCTTGTCTATCTTCACTTGGTCTTGTGCATTACATTGTTCACTGTATAGATCCTGGCAGTATAATCTCCATGTTTCCAGAACATTCTCTATATCCACAACATCATCCCCCTTTGAGTTCTGTATATTCCAGGAATATGGCTTGAATTCTCGAGTGATTATTCTAATTTTGTCAAAAAGATCCTTGCTGTGGTTTTGATTTGCATGGTTTTCAATCTCAAAACAAATGTTACTAAGGAAATTATTCTTATCTCTTCTACAAGAAGACTGAATCCTTCTATCAAGATCAGACATTTGCTCTCTTTTTTCTTTAGTGTTAATGCCAGATTTTTTAAGGCACCTTCTTTCTTCTACAAGCTGAAGGCTCAAGTCAGAGATCCACTGTTGCCTTCTAGTATTTGGTACTCGAGATTCATTCAAAGAGGACTCTATCCAGTTTTTTGTCACATTCCACAGCCCTTCTGCAGTAGTTATTGGATCCTGTAATATGGAGGCTCTTCGCGCCAATGATTCCTTCAAAGACGACATATTAACTACTTGTGGTATCCTGTGTGATCTTTTAACTGGTGTTTGAAGTTTTATTCTTATTTCTGTTCTAAGAAGCTGATGATCACTACCACATACTGCACCTGGACAAGTTTTGGTGTCCATTACAGAAGACCTCCATCTTGAACTGATCAAGATGTAGTCAATCTGATTTTTATATTGACCATCAGGCGATGTCCATGTGTACATGTGCCGTATGTGATGCTTGAAGACTGTATTAGTTATAGTGAACCTGTTTTGAATTGCAAACTCAAGAAGCCTGTTCCCCCGTTCATTTCTTTCTCCAATTCCGTATCTTCCTATCGATGTTCTGACATGCTCATCATGTTGTGTTGAACCAATTTTGGCATTGAAGTCTCCCATAACAATAGTTATTTCTCTGTTTGGAAAAGCTGAAACAGTAGCATCAAGATCTTGATAGAAGCGGTCGATTATTTCATCAGATGCATCCGCTGTTGGGGCATAAACCTGAATGATGTTGATTGAAAGTGGCTTGCATTTGAGACTTAGTGTTATAATGCGATCATTAACAGGTGTATATCCTTTCACTAGGTCATTCAGTTTGTCACTGATCACAATTGCGACCCCGTTACTGCTTTTTTCTTCATTTCCAGAAAAATAGACCCAATGATTACCACTCCTAAAATGGCCATTGTTTTTCCAGTGAGTTTCACTTAGCCCAGCCAATCCTATATTATACCTTTCCAGCTCTTGTATTATCAGGAGAAGTTTTCCTGAAGCTAAAAGTCCTCTCACATTCCAAGTACCCACATTCTGCTTTGTTCTTCCAGTCGCAAATTTCGCATATGCAGCCTGGTTGCCTACATGCACATGCCCAGTAGCACATTTCACACTTTGCAGCCTGGAACCGCAAAAGCGCCGGTTGTCAGCCGGGTCGCATGACGAATTAGATCCATTTAAAGCAGCTATCATGATAGTGTTCATGGGAATAATAGTGTAGTGAGGTCCCTCTCTCTTCCACACCGCAGTACCACAACCGAAAAACCAGTCATTCTGGTGACGCTTGAGGCTCCCCGCTCATGACCCATCTCGAGCATAAATTGCTCTGTGCATCAAGTCGATACTGATGGCGCTGCTGCCCGACATCAGGTTTTCAGTGGATTCCAGTGGCATTTCCTCCACTGAGGGACCACCGCCCTTCCTCCCTCAAGGAGCTCATCCGCCCGAAGCCGTTGGCTCCCTGAGGGTGTCAGGTTATTTCTCGCCGCCTAACACTCGGCGTGGAGTCGCTGGCTGTTCTGTCTACTCTATACCGTCAAAAATACGTCCATTGTAATGGTGTCAACAGGTGTAGACTCTAGTTCCTTGGCAACGTCGATAAGAGCATGCATAGTTCCCGTCTTTGTCATAGTTTCCATGGCATTGATGGCAGATAGAACAAAATGGCCGACACTTAGGGCAATGCAAATATAGTAAATAATTATATCGAGTGTCTCTCTTAGTAATGTTGTCTATGGATTGAGGGCAAAACAAGATGACTATCGCCTATGGCATAAAAACACAATAGACTTACGTTAAAAATCAATATCAAATGATCACTAATTCACTAGACAACACTCACACACAATAAATATATGCCATAGTGTCATAAATACTGCCAAGAAGCCGCTAACAAAGCACAGTTCCCTTTATATATAGATATTTTATGCTCTTACACCACACTAGATCTTGCATTTGGCAGGCATTGTCTGGCATGCAGGAATCCTAAAATAAAGTGTTCTTTTATACGGTTTCTTAGATAGAACAGACAGCTGACTGAATGTAAACACATTGCAGCAACATGGCTGCTCATAACCAGTTGAATGCGGAGGATATTTGTTACAAATTAGATCAATATGTTGACAAATGCAATGGTGGTAGTGAGTTTGAAGTTGTAGGTATGATAATAAAAATGGTATGGGAAGCATTTGGGACAGGACATAAATCTGAGAGAAATCGAAATACGGCACAGGACAGGAAATGTTCATTCAGGTACCGACCCCTTTTAAAATATTAGGCCTACTTGTAAAAAACATAATTATCAATTTTAATTCTTCAGTTAATTCTGTTTCGGACTATGAGCCTCTACTTAAGTACATAATAGCCTATTCTAAGTAATGTCAATTTATCTTCCAATCCCATTCAGTTAAAAATTGTTTATAGTTTGTATGTCCGAGAGGAAGCACGATTTGCTATCTAAATATCTTCATCCGACTGATTCCGAAAATGAAATAAATTGGGGGATTCAGGGTGAATTCCTGCGTTCTCTGTATTACCAAGAAAATAAGGGCCCCATCATGTCCAGCAATTTAGACTGACTTCAAGAACAAGCAATTTAACATTATGCACCATATTGGATGTTTCCTGATGTACCATTCTGAACAGGGGGGGCGGGGGGGGCTTGCGTGTAATTAGGTGATCTCATTGAATCATTTCAGAATAACTATAGTATATTTTCCATTGTTACAAAATTTGAAAGTGATATCGTAAGTGGTTTTTACAGAATAAATTATTTAGTGAAGGTACTCCACAACTATACCTGACAAGCAAATTATTACTCTAGGTTTCGCCCGATCGTGAGTCAGATATATTCCGTGGGAAAGGGTTAAAAGGTAATCTCGGCAAGACCACTTAAAAGAGGCTCAAGACGTGCAATTCCATAACCTTGCACCAGACATTTTAAAGGAGTGATTATGTGCTGTTGAATGCTGCACAGATATTTCAGGTGTAGAAGTCAATTGTGTGTTATGTTCACGAGAGAAGGAGAGGAAATTCAACTTTGAGGATAGATACTGGGGTTTAATTCATTCATCAGTCAAAATATGAGAGTTGCAATGTGAAGATATTGTAGTTTGTCAATTTTTACCAAGAGACTATTATACACTGACTGACAGAGCAAATGCAACACCAAGAAGGAGTGGTCAGAACTTTATGCCAATTGCAGGGTAGACTAACGTCACTGAGGTATGCTCATGATGTGAAATGCGCCGCTGTACTGCGCACGTAGCGAACGATAAATGGGACACGGCGTTGGCGAATGGCCCACTTCGTACCGTGATTTCTCAGCCGACAGTCATTGTAGAACGTGTTGTCGTGTGCCACAGGACACGTGTATAGCTAAGAATGCCAGGCCGCCGTCAACGGAGGCATTTCCAGCAGACAGACGACTTTACGAGGGGTATGGTGATCGGGCTGAGAAGGGCAGGTTGGTCGCTTCGTCAAATCGCAGCCGATACCCATAGGGATGTGTCCACGGTGCAGCGCCTGTGGCGAAGATGGTTGGCGGAGGGACATGTGGCACGTGTGAGGGGTCCAGGCGCAGCCCGAGTGACGTCAGCACGCGAGGATCGGCGCATCCGCCGCCAAGCGGTGGCAGCCCCGCACGCCACGTCAACCGCCATTCTTCAGCATGTGCAAGACACCCTGGCTGTTCCAATATCGACCAGAACAATTTCCCGTCGATTGGTTGAAGGAGGCCTGCACTCCCGGCGTCCGCTCAGAAGACTACCATTGACTCCACAGCATAGACGTGCACGCCTGGCATGGTGCCGGGCTAGAGCGACTTGGATGAGGGAATGGCGGAACGTCGTGTTCTCCGATGAGTCACGCTTCTGTTCTGTCAGTGATAGTCACCGCAGATGAGTGTGGCGTCGGCGTGGAGAAAGGTCAAATCCGGCAGTAACTGTGGAGCGCCCTACCGCTACACAACGTGGCATCATGGTTTGGGGCGATATTGCGTATGATTTCACGTCACCTTTAGTGCGTATTCAAGGCACGTTAAATGCCCACCGCTACGAGCAGCATGTGCTGCGGCCGATGGCACTCCCGTACCTTCAGGGGCTGCCCAATGCTCTGTTTCAGCAGGATAATGCCCGCCCACACACTGCTCGCATCTCCCAACAGGCTCTACGAGGTGTACAGATGCTTCCGTGGCCAGCGTACTCTCCGAATCTCTCACCAATCGAACACGTGTGGGATCTCATTAGACGCCGTTTGCAAACTCTGCCCCAGCCTCGTACGGACGACCAACTGTGGCAAATGGTTGACAGAGAATGGAGAACCATCCCTCAGGACACCATCCGCACTCTTATTGACTCTGTACCTCGACGTGTTTCTGCGTGCATCGCCGCTCGCGGTGGTCCTACATCCTACTGAGTCGATGCCGTGCGCATTGTGTAACCTGCATATCGGTTTGAAATAAACACCAATTATTCGTCCGTGCCGTCTCTGTTTTTCCCCCAACTTTCATCCCTTTCGAACCACTCCTTCTTGTTGTTGCATTTGCTCTGTCAGTCAGTGTATAATATGAGGAGACCCGAGATGAAAATTTAATTGAAAATATAAACGTAATTCATGAGTTCATTGCCTTCTGTATTTTCATTGTTTGTCACCTATTTTTCAATGTAATGGACTACTTACTTTGAAGTGCCCTTGGGCTACATTAAAGAAACTTCCAAGTGAGTTGGACATAAACTGAAAAAATCATCCCGTTCACATAACATTATCATAAAAATGTATATTATACTTACTTGAATATTAAAATACGTTATCTCAGGTGCTAGGAATGTAGGCTGCTGAGCATATGTCTGGAAGCATGTGTTCAGCAGATCCTCAGCAAACTTCATGTGCTCCTGAGTCAGTCCATAATGTACCCCAAGGGCTAGGGTACCAGGCAGATAGCATGTTAGGTGGTCCTACAATAATACAAAAAACATTACTTGTGAGTACAACTTGAACAGCAAGAGTTTTTTTTTTTTTTTTTTACAAGTTGCTTTACGTCGCACCAACATAGATAGGTCTTATGGCGACGATGGGACAGGAAGGGGCTAGGAGGGGGAAGGAAACGGCCATGGCTTTAATTAAGGTACAGCCCCAGCATTTGGCTGGTGTGAAACTGGGAAACCACGGAAAACCATCTTCAAGGCTGCCGACAGTAGGGTTCGAACCCGCTATCTCCCGAATACTAACCGCACTTAAGTGCCTGCAGCTATTGAGCTCGGTTGCAAGAATGTTAGCTTGTAGGGAAGGATGAGGCTGATACTTTAGGGAAACAGGAACATAAGCACAGCCATAATCCTCTATTTGCAACTAGCTCTGTGATCTTGTTTAGTTCTATACCTTGTATCTTCAAATTATTAAAAACAGAATATAATCACTGTTGTCTTGGTTTTCCCCTGCTTCTGTTTTCCTCAACAGCCCTATCCTCCATTTTCCTCACATGATCTCATCTCTGAAGCTCTTCATAACCACAAGTTCATCAAGTCCATTTCTAACTTAGCCTTCATCCCCTCACTGCTCGCAGGTATTTGATGTTACAGTGGGGTTCTCGCTATAGCAGGTTTCTGTTGTATAATCCTATTTTTTCTAGAGATGAACACAAAAAAAAAAAAACTTCTGCTCATGCTGAACCTGCCCAGCTTGTGAGTATAGCTAGCTTGTCTCACAGGTCTCGAAGCAGGCAAGTTCCGCTTGCAGACCCAACCTGTATGGAATTTATATATGAGGAGTGGAGTATGGTTTTTTCTCCGATCGCACAATGGATTACATCCCAGTTACACAGAAATAACTACAGAGAGGGAAAAGTAAAATATCTTGTGATTATAGATCAACAGGAATGTATATGAAGGTTTTACATATGTGGTTTATAAGGTATGAAACAAATGGAGGCAAATAATTCTTTTAAGAACTAAAGTGTGTTTCAAACAAGAAACAAGAGACATGGAAGTATATTCTTATCTGATGTCACTAATTTCCACATTAACAAGTACAATGACATTGTGTACTTAATACAATCCAAGAATACAACCGGCAGTCAGAATCGATGTGGTTACAGGATGTGTTGAGTGCAAGACGTCAGAACAGACTTATGTATCAGAGGTACAAAATATTAGAGAGGTTTGCCTGTCTGTCTACCTGCGAGGGGTTTCATTGCTAAAGATGTCTGGTATGAGCGATGACTCTAATTTGTTCCCTTACCGGTACCACTTGCTACCCATTTATGTTTTTAGCTGGCAAGTCTACTTCCTTAACCCCTCAAGCATGATATTGTATAACCCGGGCCGCACCCAGAGAGTGCATTATTTCTAGCCTACTCGCAATGCTGAGTGAGGTATCATATGAATTTCGCTATAATTTCCAAACGCGCAATAACAATGGCATATTACAGATTATTATATATACAGTAAAACCTCGTTAAGATGTTTCTGCAGGGGAAAATAAAAATGAACGTGTTACACGAGAAAACATTATACTGAATATACGAATAAAAACTATCCAACAGGGACTAGATACGATTTTTTCTGACAAGAGGACATTTTACGTCGTGTATCCGTGGGTACAGTGAAAACTAACATTTCTAAAGATGAGCGGAAAGTATTAAAAGGTGTGAAAAACACGAAAGAACAAATATGAAAACCTTTCCTGCTAGGACTTATAGGATAACAAGTGCACTGAAAGGTGTGAAAAACACCGAACAACAGATATGAAAACATATGCACGGGGGCCAATAAAATATCAAAATATTATTGCCGATCACATTCTTCCTAAAACAAACGTTAGTAGAACCTTTTTATTTCAGAGCAGTGGATTATTAAACATTATTTTCAAGTCACACTCTTAGACAATGGACTGGAAGTTACACTCGACCATATGCGACCGGGAGGAATCAGGAGGAGGAATGACTGACTGCCATTTTGAAACACTTTGACCAAGTCGAATGATGGAGTCGGAACTCAAAGGTGCGAGTTCAACATTCAGGACCTCTTCGCGATAAAAGATGCGGATGCTAGTCCACTTTCTGAAAGATTTTAATTTTGTCTTCATCAGTAAGGAATTTTAAGACTTTTTCAGTATCCATAACTAGGCTATCACAAGACAAATAGGCACCACGCTAGTGAATTTCACACTATTACGTTCCTAATCCAGATACAGGTTACTGTATCACGCGACAAAACTTCACTGTACCACTCAACACAAAATAAATTTCTAACTTCTGAATGGAATGCGAAATACAAACAAAAATAGGCTCATTTTTTTTCCGTAATCACGCAACTGTGACAACGGTTCTTACCTGGGTTGTGAATCACATTTCTTTCACAAAGGATGACGAATAACATTTTCAAGGCTGGAAAAATGTGATCGTACTCGTAGTAAGCGGTAACAGCAAAAATTTGTGATGCGATAGGTATGTTTATATGTTCCTAATCCAGATATAGACTACCATATCACACAATAAATATATGCTACAATTCACTGTACCACTCAACACAAAATAAATTTCTAAGTTCTGAATGGAATACGAAGTACAAGCTCAAATAGACTATGTGTTATTCAGTAATTTCGTTGCTAACCGGCAAGCAAAACTGAGCTTTCCTGAGGCTAACAGCTTGCTCCCTGAACATGCAGCTTATCCTGTGAAGTTCAGTAATTTAAAGCCTTTTTCCGTAATCATGCCACTGTGGCGACGGATCTTACTCGAGTTGGAAATCAAGTTCGTTTCACAAGGGATGACAAATATAATTTTCAGAGCTAGGAAAAATGTGATTGTACTAAGAGGTAATAGCGAAAATTCGTGACGTGGTAAGCGACATATTTTTATATAGATTTAATACGATGAGAATCGGGACTTCAAATTCACAACATGCTAAGCGGGAAAACGTGTTAATGAGGAATGCACTAACGAGGTTTTACTGTATATGCTAAACTGGTTATCCCTGGACAACTACACGTCAATACTGGGACTTACATGTTATAGACCCCCCACACAATCGCATTTCTCAGCATGACATCACAAATTACATTGTCAGTGTCACCATCTCCACTGAAAATTATAGTGTACTCACCCTCTATATCACTGTCACACTCTGAATTACTTTCGCTGCCACTATTAATGAATAAATTAGCTATTTTTGCATCACCAATAACTCTATCAGGACCTGCCATGTTTACAAACAAACTCTAAACATGGGTACAGAGTTCTAAAAAGTAAATGACTGTGAAGGTGTGCAACATTTCTTGGCAATAATAATTATCTCTGAATGTAGCTGAAAGCTGCTTCTTCCTGCCATCTTACGGCAAAGCAAATAACTATTACGAAATCCATGTAGAGAGTTTCAAATCCCAAAGTGTACCATTGCTGTGACGATAAAAGATCAGCGTGCATATCATTGCTGCGCTGCACACACTGGGCGGCGGGATTAAAATATACAGTAAGGTTACTAGTGTTATTCTGATGTCAGCAATTTTATCGGTCTCAGTTTAAATACTATTATAGTTAATTATAAAAATAGTGTTAGAAAATGAATCAGTCAATGCCAACTACCAACCATTTTTGGTTTGAAGTCTCGTCCACCAGCCAGTAGCTCCCCAACAAACAAATACTTATTTTGTGGTGTTCTTTTGGTGAGGTGCTTCATTGCACCCTCGATTGCCTCCAGGTAATCATCTCGGAGGCTGTAAAAGTGGACAAAAGGTTCAAAATCAATAGAAGATTAAATCAGCTCATTAAATCATATAAATATCTTGAAATTAGTAATGGAAAGGAACAAACAAGTGACAAATTAGGTGATATACAAAGAAAGGCAGTAACATGAAACAAAACACACAACAGAATGACTCTGGGAAGTAGAGAGGATCTCACTGGAGGCTAAGAAAAAATCGATGTAGAAGATCTGGAATGGAAGAGGTGGTGGTGGTGGTGGTGATTATTGTTTTAAGAGGAAGTACAACTAGGCAACCATCCTCTATATAACACTAATCAGAGAGAAAAAATGGAAGGGGTCCGACACTTCGAAAAATAAAGGTATCGGCCAAAGGAAGACAAGGGCCGCGAAGGGCGTGAACTTGAAAGACTCCCTAGCCCTCGCAAACCTAATAGCGTCGGGGTTTTAAAAGAACAAGAGTTGACCAAGAGAGGTCGGACAGGATAGATGAAAGTGAGGAGCCTGGCACAAGTAAGTGGAAGCAATGCCAGTACTCAGCTAAGGGCCTCGTGGTCGCCAACCAACGCTCCAAAATTCAGAGCCCTTGGGTCCCCTTTTAGTCGCCTCTTATGACAGGCAGGGGATACCGTGGGTGTTATTCTACTGCTCCCACCCACAGGGAAGAGGAGAAAGGTATCTACCTAAAGATGGAAGATTGTTGCTGTTGCTGTCTGTTCCAGAGTTAACCTTACGATTTGCTTTACATTGCACCATCTCAGACAGATTTTATGGTGATGTTCGGGCATAAAGGGCTAGGAGTGGGAAAGAAGCGACCAGTCTTAATTAGGGTACAACCCCACCATTTGCCTGGTGTGAAAATGGGAAACCACAGAAAACCATCTTGTGGTGGTAGTGGTGGTGTGATTTTTGTTTTAAGAGAAAGTACAAATTAAATGGAGAAGAAAATTTAAATAAATGTATTTACACAACGGAGGTCTTTGAAAATGATTTTTTCCTTAATTTATTAAGCTGGAAAGGTCACAAATGCATCAAAAGGGAACATACGTTCCCTGAGTAACAGAACACTTGAAATTTACACGCTCTTGATTAATCCACTCTCGCACATAATGAATAATGAGATCAGAAGTAGTCGCAGCATCAGCTAATAAGAGTTTGAGTTTCTCCTACAGGCTGAGGTTCTGTCTTGGGCCAGAGAGATCCGCGTACTCTGTAAGGATGTAAGGAGGTAGGAGTGCGTAATCCTCTTTGACTTATCCAGAGTCTACACAATACTGTGGCCTCTCTCAGGCCAGAAAGAGGTCCATCACACAGTAGTTGTCTTCTTAATTGCTCTCAACTTGTTGGGAGTTCGGACCGCTAACCACTCTGATTCCCAGGATGTCAGGATGGTTCGACACAGCTTAGAAATATTCCTAGTTGGTACATTCACAGATCTATGTGGTAAAAGCACCATTTCCTTTGCTGCATCATACGCAAGTTCATTTCCCGCAATCCCAATGTGGCTAGAGACCATGCAAAGGTATTCTGGTGCCAGCATTACACAATCTGGCTAGAAGGTTGTACCAGTAGGTGTAATGGGAAACAAGTCAGTACACATGAGAAAAAAAATGGTCTCATCACCCAACACAAACTGCAGAGCAAACTGAGAGATGGCGATTGGTCTGTCGATAGTGGGGTACTAACCCACTATCTTACGAAAGCAACCTGACAGCTAGGTGACCCAAACCACGCAGCCACTTGCTCGGTCCAATGTTAACTTTTTCATCCTATTGTGTCTTCCATGTTTGTTCTTATGTTTCTTTGCATGACTTGATATATCTTGAAATCATCAATTTTGAAATACAAAACCAAAGACTTTTACTGAGTGATTTTAAACAGGATTATCCTCAAAGACACCCTACCGTACGTAAACTCCGGCTCAGGCACACCTCTGCGGAGGTTCGGACCTGCCTTCGGGCAGAATACACCCTTACCTTATCCTCAAAGAAAGAGAAATGAAATATTTAAATGTAATTTATCTTCACAACAAAAAAAGTTAACACACTCAAGAACAAATGATCCAATAACAGCATATGAGAAGGAATGAATCCAAAAATCAGCCAATCAGTATTATCACATTCATCATACTGAAATTATTTCCCATATCCAGATGAAGGAAAGCAAAAGCAAATTCTAGATTTATTTGATTGTTGATATCGTGATGAGCCACAATACCTCCTGTTTTATGTGAAATTCCAACAGCTTTGACGTAAATTTTCATTTCAAAAGTCCGAAATGAATTAGCTGCGCCCTTCAAAAATCAGTCCATCGAGGCAGGGATCGAACCAACAAACAGTTGCACACACTATCATTGATCCACCATTGTATTAAAATGCAGTACGTCCAACAAATGGTAGACCAAAATGATTAAATTCTTCATTTGGGTTGGACCATGCCACTGTCTTACAAGGCTCATCCAGGAAGTAAGTTTAATCCTTCTATTCAGTACATTCAGCTGTTGTACCTTTTCCCCAATTCACATCATTATCTGCAAACATCATTACATTAATTATTTTCCCCTCTAGAATCTTCCCTTGCTGCCTTTACAATGTCATCCATCACCATTATGAATAGTAAAGGCGACAACACACTCCCTTGTTTCAGCCCAGGGTCAATCCTAGAATATACTGTTCTACCAACTGTTGTCTTCACACAGCTGTAATCTATATATATAAAATAAGAGTTTTGTCTGTACATTGCTCAGAATTTGAAAAGAATCATATTTCTGTATCGGTCATGTCCACAGTAACAAGGAAATGCATTTTTTACTTTTCCGTAATTTCTGTCTGTCTGTATGTACACACATCACGAGAAAACAGCTAAAGAGAATTTAATGAAAATCTGTACTTAGTGTCCGGGAATAAGTCGCTATAATCTAGGCCATAAATACTGTAATCTCATTCACGCTAAAGGAAATGGTAGTTTAGGGGAAGGCCTAAACTTAAATCCTCAAATTTGTATGTTATTAGTGGTCCTATCTTAATGAATATTGGTATGCAAAGTCGGAACATAAGTCGCTACAATCTAGGCCATAAATAATTTTATTCACTCTGAGTGGAATGGTAGTATAGGGGAAGGCCTAAAATTTAATTCTCAAATATTTGTGTTATTAGTGGTCCTATCGACAAATACTACATTAGGCATAGATATCAAGGATAATTAAATAAAAAACCACCTATTCAATACTTTCCATGTTTAATGTGGTTATTATCTACATGATTTTATGTAGACTCATTTGGTCAGGTACATGTTTCACCCATTATTTTGGGCATCTTCAGCCTGTAAACAACCTTTAGGTCAAGGTTTGGGACCTTTTTAACTAATATAAACATACTAATATATACACTATATACAACATATACATTATATACAATATATACAAACATAAGTCAATACAGTAAAGTTTTTTGGTCCTAATCTATTTAATATGGAAAATGTCCAAAACTAAAATGGATCTTCTTTTCGGTGAAGAGGATTGCAAATCGGGGTTTATGTGACCCCTATATCATATTAAGTACTTGACGTATCGTGTCTGGTGACAGGATGTGTCGTCATCAATAAGTGGAGATTTGAACTGATTGTAGGTTGGTCAAGATTGAAAATATAAATTTAAATTGAATGTGTTTTAACTTGGCAGTTCTGGTTAACTTAAAATGTTCAAAACTAAAAATAAAATGAAACGGATCTTCTTTTTTTTTCTTGAGAAGGGGTGATATTAAAACTGGAGCTTGTTTGACCCACGATTTTCATTTTCATGTTCTTGACGTAACTAATATTTAAATGTGTTGTCGTGTACAAGTGGAGATTCAAAAGCCGATTGTTGTAGGTAGACTGGTCAAAAACGTTGTGAATGAAACTGTTAGCGTCTTGACTTTGGGTCTCATGTAACGTCAAGGAATTGACAAGAGTACAATATTTAGCTGTTTCATAGTTTTAGGCTGCTGCTTAATTGGGAAGAGACATCCTAGACACTTGATACAGTCTTGTGTGAAAATTGTTCCCGTTGATGTGTTGCTTGGTCTTTGGGAGGGATCTTAAGAATATCTGTAATGAAGTAGAAAAATAATTTTGAATTAAAAATTTTTTGAGCACGCGTTGTGATAAAATGTATTAAATTAACACCTCTTAACTGTAAAATGACTTACTTGTTCAGTTAATACTAGATGGATCTGTCTGTTCCGGCAGCGCCTGTCTTGTCACCATTTCTACTCCTGGTGTTGTAATGGTGCGGTAATGGAGGGGCGGGGCATGGAGGGAGAGTGGGGGTAGGCTGGTCTATGGGCGTGTGTGCTGTTGCTGGAGGGGAGTTTCTAGAAGCAATATGGGCGGGTTTAACTTTTGGCATGATGGATGAAGCATTTGAGTGTGGAGATTTAAATAAATGAGGGATTTTGTTTTGATCTGAATTCACGATATTAATTAATCTAGGTGTTAATTCGTACAAAGGATTTTTAATTTCATTGACGTCTTTGAGATTTTTATTTTTATTGTAGGTTTGGTCTAAAAAGATGTGTAGGTTTTCCAGTTCATTCATTAATTTCCCTTTACCTATGCTTCTAATGATGGTAAGATCTTTCTCTATGGATGTAAAGTGATGGCCCGTTTCTCTCATATGTTGGCTCATCGCTGAGTACTTATTGTGTTTTTGAGCGTTATAATGTTCCAGATATCTCGTGTTAAAGCTGCGGCCAGTCTGTACGATATAAGAAAAACCACATTGTGTACATGTTAGTTTATATATGCCGGACCTTGAATAATGGTTGCTATTGTGATTGACCTTGTTGTGGTTAAAAAACATGTTTCGATCAGTTCAAATCTCCACTTATTGATGACGACACATCCTGTCACCAGACACGATACGTCAAGTACTTAATATGATATAGGGGTCACATAAACCCCGATTTGCAATCCTCTTCACCGAAAAGAAGATCCATTTTAGTTTTGGACATTTTCCGTATTAAATAGATTAGGACCAAAAAACTTTACTGTATTGACTTATGTTTGTATATATTGTATATAATGTATATGTTGTATATAGTGTATATATTAGTAAGTTTATATTAGTTAAAAAGGTCCCAAACCTTGACCTAAAGGTTGTTTACAGGCTGAAGATGCCCAAAATAATGGGTGAAACATGTACCTGACCAAATGAGTCTACATAAAATCATGTAGATAATAACCACATTAAACGTGGAAAGTATTGAATAGGTGGTTTTTTATTTAATTATCCTTGATATCTATGCCTAACGTCATCTTCAATACGGAACAATAATGAGAGTTGTTACTTGTAAAATACTACATTACTGAAGTTATATAGTATTAAATTTCCGATCATTTATGTCCTATACATTTTTACCGTACCGGCTACGATAACAGAGATATTCACGAATTTGGATTTTTGTTGTTAAGCCCATATCAACGCCGAGCCATGAGAAAATGGGTAAACAGAATTTAATGAAAATCGGTATATAGAGTTGGGGAATAAGAAACTAGAGTCTACACTATAAATAATTTCGTAAGATGCCCTAATATCACAGAGTCAAAAGAAAACTAAATGTGAAGGCCTACAATACAGAAAACTCATAACAATGAACAACAATAATATTACATGGACTATTGTTTGTTGTGATGTGCTTTGTGTCTTCTGTTGCCAGTCATGTCCGATAGATGGGATTACTGTTGTATACTGAGTATTTACTTTACGTCGCACCGACACAGATAGGTATTATAGTGACGATGGGATAGGAAAGGGCTAGGAGTGGAAAGGAAGCGGTCCTGGCGTTAATTACGGTACAACCCCAGCATTTGCCTGGTGTGAAAATGGGAAAGTACGAAAAACCATCTTCAGGGCTGTCGACAGTGGTTTTCGAACCCACTACCTCGTGGATGAAAACTCACAGCTGCGCGTCCCTAACCGCACGGCCAACTTGGCCGATCGTACCGAGTATAACAGCCTGCCTGAATATTGGCGGGAAGTAGCTGGGGAGTAGCTCTTCTTTAGCATGCCATTCCTCTGGTTCATAAATTTTCTGATACTACTGGTACGTAACACACTGGTTCACCATAGTATTAGAGCTATTCGATCCCTACTCTGAGGATCTGACTGGAATGAGCAGTGTGCATATTTAACGGAATAATGGCGGACGAGTGTTCACAGCTGTCTGCGGCCTGGTCATTCCATCTCTGGAACTTTGGACTGTTAGATCAGCACCGTAGTACTGTTCGTTAAAAGTGAGAAAATGTGCGGTTTTTCATTTGATCGAGTATTTTATAAGATATCATTGCTTCTAATCGCTACATTCCTACTCACGGTTTTGTAATCACCTATGTTGACTTCAGTTAGGAAAACCACAAGGCAGTCTTTCTGAGAAACCCGTAGCAAAGCATGGGTACATTAGCTAGTCTATATATATAAAATAAGAGTTTTGTCTGTACATTGCTCAGAATTTGAAAATAATGGTATTTCAGTATCGGTCATGTCCATAGTAACAAGGAAATGCACGTTTTACTTTTTCGTAATTTCTGTCTGTCTGTATGTACACACATCACGAAAGAACGGCTAAAGAGAATTTAATGAATATTGGTATGTGAAGTCAGGGGATGAGCCACTACAACCTAGTCTATAAATGATTTTATTCATGCTAAGTGAAATGGTAGTTTAGGGGAAGTCCAAAAAATTTAATTCTCAAATATTTATATTATTAGTGGTACTATCAATAAATACTATATAACTAAATTTATATAGAATTAAATTTCCGATCATTTAAGTCGTACACTGTTACCGTACCGGCTATGATTACAGTTACTCATGAATTTGTATTTTTGTTGCCAAATCCATATCAACGCCGAGCCACACAAGAAAATGGGTTAACAATTTAATGAAGGTTGGGATATAGAGTCGGGGAATAAGAAACTACAGTCTAAGTTATAAACAATTTTATTCGCCCTGTATGTAATTGTAGTTTAGGGGAAGGCGCCTAAAATTTAATTTTTAAATACCTATGTTAATGGCCCTATCGAAAAGTACTACATAACAAAAGTTACAGAGAATACAATTTCCGACCATTTATGCTTTATTCAATTTTACCGTACCGACTGTGATAAGAATGGTATTTCAGAGTCGGAAGAAAACTAAATGTATGTGAAGGCCTACAATATTGAAAGCGCATAACATTGATCAACAGTAACATTACATTGACCATTGTTTGTGGTGATGTTCTTTGTCTCTTATGCTGCCGCTCAACTCCGATAGAGATAACTAATGCGTACCGAGTATAGCAGCCTGACTGGCGGGAAATAGCTGGGGAGTTAGAAAACTTTCTTCTTTAGCATGTCATTCCTCTGGTTCATTCATTTTCTGATACCGTACTGCTGGTACGTAACTCACTGATTCATCATAGTATTCCAGCTATTCGATCCCTACTTTGACGTGCTGTTTTGAATGAGCAGTGTGCACTCTTAAGGCAGAGGCTCACGTAGTAGTAGTAGTAGTAGTAGTAGTAGTAGTAGTAGTAGTAGTAGTATGACCTGGTCTAGAATTACAATTTAGGAATATTCCAAATTATAGCACCACAATTCACTAAATAACTCAAAATTCAACCCTGAAAAGAGCCGTTTCTTAAAAAGAGCTTCTTCCTCTTCACTTTTATTAAATTCTACATTCATTTTATTCAAAATTAGCAGTGAAGAGAGGGTTTCTCCTCTGGCTTGGGGGAGCCTCCAAGTCAGATAGATTTTTCCGCCACCAGTGTAGTGAATTCAGATTTTCCAACTTATCGGGCACTCCAAGGAAACATATTAGTAAAAGGACATAGTTTTTGCTTTGGGACTCTCCACTATTCAACTCCCCCCCCCCCAAAAGAGACTAAGAGTGTTCACGGATCATGGCTGTCTGTGGGCTGGTCATTCCCAACTCTGGACTGTTAGATCGACAGCGTAGTACTGTTCGTTAAAAGTGAGAAAATGTGTGGTTTTTCATTTGATCAAGTATTTCATGTGAAATCATTGCTTTTACTCGCGCCATTCCTACTGACATCATTGTAATGACCTAAGTTCATTTCAGTTGGGAAAACCACTAAGACAGTCTTTCTGAGGATGTAAGAAGGCAGGTGGAGAGTGAGCGTCTGCCATTATAATGCAATTCCCCAACCTGACTGCGACTGATGGTAGGCAAGCGGATCTACCATTGCAATGAAAATTCCCTAACGCAGTCTTCATTTGAGAAAATACGTTTGGTGATTTCTCAGTCACATTTTTAGGTTAACGTTAAGAGCTACGCAATTTAATAGTCTTGCTCACGTGTACTCTACCTAACCTACAATTCTGTATACAATGTAGAATTCCGTAGCGAAGCACGGGTACATCAGCTAGTAGTGTCATATACTGCTTTTATCAGATTAGATATTCCTTGCCAATGCCCTGTTCTGTCAGGCTGTCTCAAACTTTTATTCTGGGAATACTGTCGTATACCTTTTCTTAGTCTATAAAAGTTGTTACTATATCCTTCCCATATTCCCAGCTCTTTTCCATAATTTGTCTAAGAATGAAAATTAGTACAGTAGAACCTCGATTATACGTTCCTGGAAACTACGTTTTCCTGTATTATTTGTTCAAATTACGTAGACCCATGAGCATCCTAATTAAATCACGTTGTAAAAATCCTGCATTATCCGTTCCTCGAAGAAATGATTTCCCGGATCAACCGTCCAGAAATTTCAGTCCCATCAACGCTAAATCCTCGGTCACGCGTTTTTCAAGAAACTGTATCTTACAAAAGGACGGCTGTGGCATACTTAGGGATCTTGGTGTTGACGTCCCGTCATTGCGATAATTTGAGGAAGTACTGTATTGGAAAAGCGATAGGTGGTGAACTTGCATAAGGGATCAACTTAGTATCGCATTCGGGTAGTCTCATTTACAGAATCCTCGGAAATCATAAAGAAGAGAGTGCCCACAACAATTGGAAGGAGAGAGGACACATTTTGACAGCTCTATTTGAAGATGGAACAAGTTTCCTCAAATGTTCGCACTTGCAAAACGTCTACATTATGTCCAGGGATAGATGTTTATTTTTTTTATTTTTTTCGAGTGTATCACTGAAAAGTTTTTCAGCATTTTCGTCAGGGCACTGTACAGTCACTGGGCTTTCAGGCATGAATCGAAACTGCTCCTTCTTAAGTAACACAAATTTAGTATTTTAATATTATCATATAGGTACGATTATGTGACCGAGACCAGAACAGATGTTGCACCTTACATATGTAAAGCCATGGGAGGTTTTGGGATTGCCTATTACTGTTTTCGTCCTAATAAAAGACTGGGAATTTCACGTTTTGGTGTTAAAATATTATAAAAACCGCAGTAGTTTTATTTGCGCACATTACATTTTAAAACTTTGTATCATTTCGCACTCGTGCCTTGTACAGCGAGCACACTTTCCAGCTGAGCTCAAGGTCGCGAATAATCATAATTTCGGAAGTGTTAATGATATTTTTTCTCTTTCCAATTTGATTATGATTAGTGACGGGCAGAATTGAATATAATGCATTTGAGAACTTGAGGATTGATACATTCAAAACCATGTTCTCAAGTTCAGCATAACCTTTAAAAGTCGATGTAGGCCTAATTTATGCAGCACAAGATTTCCATAAACTGACTAGGAACAGTATACCGGTGACCAAATTACAATGGACGATAAAAATTTTTTAAAAAATTTGCCATCATGTTGGACGCTTTTGTATCTAATGTGCTTTTATTTTATTAGATTAGAGAATTAAAAACTACTTGTGGTCAATTTTAGTTTGGCTTGGCATTACGGGTATTAAATTTTTCGAAGAGTTTGGCTGATCAAAGTTGCTGAACTGAAGGAAGTTTTCAAAGGAATTTGACAACGTTTTCAGAGGAAACTGACGAAGTTTCCCTGGTAAAACTGAATGTAAAGTTTTGAGATTTTTAAGTTGTGTACCGGTAATTAACATCTGAAGCCAGCCCCGCGGTCTAACTTACCTGCCTCTCACCCGGAGGGCCCGGGTTTGATTACTGGCCAGGTCAGGCATTTTTACCTGGTAATCAGGATTGGTTCCAGGGTCAGTCATTCTACGATTACCTTTAATTTAGGAGCTATTTAATGGTGATATGGTGACCCGGGTCTACAGAGCGAGGAATAACGGCCGAGAGGATACGTCACACTGACAATGCATCACCTCAAAATCTGCAGGCCTTCGGATCGAGAGCGGTCGCTTGGTAGGCAGAAGGCCCATTGGGGCTATAGTTTGGTTTGGTTTAAGGGCGTTTGCAACATTATAAGTATACGTATTTCATTTTTGTGATGTTTAGCCAAATTGTCGGCGGTTCATTTGTTCCTGGATTTTCCGTTTTCCTGTGTTGTATGTTTTTTTCGTATACTACAATTGAACACAAATCGTTTTTCATTCTCTAATCTAATAAAATAAAAGCATATTAGAAATTTGGTCACCGGTATAACGGAGAATCGAGGTTCCACTGTAATACTGTTGACCTTCCACTTCTGAATCCAAATTGTTCCTTTTGTAACTGACTTTCCATCTTTTATCCAATTTTCTTGGCGACATGCAAGGTGATGGCGATTCCTTGGTAGTTACTGCACATTTTATCTCCTTTCTTGAATATGGTATTATAAAACCCTTTTCCCAATCCTTGGGCACTTTTTTCTCGTTCCATACACACTTAAGTATTCTACAAGTCTACTCGAGTCCTGCTGGTCCTGCAGCTTTGATCATTTCTATGGCTACTTCATCTATTTCCACAGCTTTCACCATCTTCAATTTTTTAACTGCACATTCCACCTCTGTCACTGTAATGTCAGATTCCTTTTCCGTTACTACTACTACTATTCCTGCTGCCTGGATACTTTCTCCACATGCCTGGTTTCTCATATTTAGCAGTTCACCGAAATATTCTTTCCATCTGTTCATTATCTCTTCCGGTTTTGTCAGTATTTCTCCTCCTTTCTTCTTCACAAACCCTGTGTTCTCTGTTTTTATTCCTACAGTGTTCATTTGGAGTGAGGGCATATGACATTGTTGACAGTGATCCGACCATCAGATGGAGACATTAAACCTTGATCTTCTCACTGGTGTTATTTGGCAAGAGTAGACTACGTGCTGACATCAGGTTTCAACATCTCCCTACGCCATCATAATTATCATCACACCTCCAGACGTACGGGACCTACACCAGGTCAAACGCAACCAACCAATTCACTCAGTTCGAAAATAAATCTTCAGCTTCAAAAGATATATATTTTTTAAAGGAGCTAGCATTCGGGAGAGAGTGGATTCAAACCCCACTGCCGGCAGCCCTGAAGATTGCTTTATGTGGTTTCCCATTTTCACACTACGCATTGGGGTTGTACCTTAATTAAGGCCACAGTCAGTTTCTTCCCATTCCTAGCCCTTTCCTGTCCCATCATCGCCCTACAACTAATCTGTGTCGGTGCGACGTAAAAGAAATTTTAAGAAGGAAATGGCAGATGAATCATATTTTCCAAGATGTTAAAGCTAGACAGCTGGGCAATTTATGTAGGGGAGTCTGTAAGATTGGCTGACACTCAGAGGGTTAATTACCAATTGTTTGTTTGTTCATAGATGAATTTTAAAATCTTTTCTGCAGAACAATATGTAGATATTACCCAGTCTGGCCGGTTAGCCCACTATGGTAATGGGGTTGATCACGGCCATCTTGATACATAGAGGCCTGCTACCAACAGTTGAGACGTCACGCGAATAGTGTCCTCTCTCCGTCGTCGCGTGTAATTCCTATATTGCTGATACGATACTTTTTATCATAATTTGACAAAGAAAATGCAATAATAAGCCTATAAACACAAAACACCGAAGAAAGACTTCAAAAGTGTACATACAAATACACAAATATATGCACTCAAGGTAATATATTACATATTGTAAAATGTTCGACTGAAGTCTACTGTACGGTGGACTGTACGATGACGGTGAATAGGCGAATGGTTTTCTCTCAAAACAATGTAATTCTTTTATGCTTGTCTGAGTACATGAATAAGTTAAAAAACGTATTTTCCAAAATATGACAGATATTGGTCAGAACACTCATTAACTCAGCAGCACACACCCACACTTGTCACGGGTTTTTTAACTTTCATTATCAAAACATTGCAAACATTGAAAGAAACATCCCTAGAATTTCCACTGTCTAAAAATATATCTTTGAATCAGATATCAAGGTATGAGTTAATGTGTAGCTTTCCACAATTTAAAAAGTAGTATGATGGTCACTAGCCAAACTGTTGCTGTTTCTAAAATGCCATTATATTACAATTATTTGAGCACATAGTGTTATTAATTAATTATTTATGAATGACAGGAAAATATTTGCCATGATATTATAGATCTTGGACAAAACGCTCATTAACTCTGCAGCTCACACCCATACTTGTCACAGAAATTACTAGGTTTTTCAACTTTCATTATAAAAACACTGAAAGAAACATCCCTACAGTTACTGCTGAATGAGGTATCAAGGTCTGAGTTAATGTGTAGTGTTCCGCAATATGAAAAGTAGTAAGATGGTCACTCGGCAAACTTTTGCTGTCTCTAAAATGCCCTTATATTACACTTATTTGAGCACATAATGCTATTAATTATTTATGAATGACAGGAAAAATATGTGTCATGATATGATAGATCTTCGACACATCACTCATTAACTCTGCAGCTCACACCCACACTTGTCACAGAAATTACCAGGTTTTTCAACTTTCATTATCAAATCATTGAAAGAAAGTTCCCTACGATTTCCACCGTTTAAAAATACATCTTTGAATCAGATATCAAGGCCTGAATTAACATGTAGCCCTCCATAACAAATCATTTGATGCTCAACAGGCGAACTGTTGTCTCTAAAATGTTATTATTTTACGCTTGTTTGTGCGCACAGTGTTGTTAATTATTTTTGAGTAATTGTTACTAAAAATGTTTCCGAAAATGTGGCAGATGTTGGACAGAATAATAATGAACTCTATACCGCACACACTTATCACAGTAATTGCCAGTTTCTTCAACGTAAAAACATCCCTGTAACTTCCGGTGTTCAAAAAGGCATCTTCAAAATCAGATATCAAGGTCTGAAATAAAGTGTAGCCCTCCACAGCAATTTGAAAAACAAAATCTGTAGGCTGTTTCAACCCCTCTCTGCACAGCTTAAGCAAGTATGAATTTGGTTTGAAGCCTGTAAAACAAAACTTTACTGACATCAGTTTTGGTGGAAAATTCAAGTACATTTAAGGATGTTAACTTACCCAAAAAGTCCCCATAATTTGATATCTTGTCTCCTTCTTCTGGCGATTTTCGTTTGGCGGGTGTTGGTTGAGACATACATGATGGCTGCCCAGGAAATATAGTTAGCATAGCATCTTCAGTTAGTTTTGGCTTTACCCTAGGCACAGTTAAAACGGAACCATCTGGTCGTTTTGCAGTATCAACTCGAATTATGTGATTTTAGGAAAAATGTTTAATACAGACACAGGAATATTTACTGAGTTCAGAATTAGATCGGTGTATAGCATGAATCCATTTAGCTCGCTTCTCCTTATAGCTAGGAAACGCAAATGTTGAGATAGCCACCTCCTTATTTGAACGGTAATTGGATGTAGGCCTACATCCAGGCACACTACACGTTCGCCCCATTTTGCAAAGAGGAGCATACACTACACTAACACATTATAGTAATAATCATAATTAAATGATAAACTTTAGAGTACTTTAGACAATTCATAATAGCTCAGTGGGTACACTTAACCTATCACATAACCTAGCAATACTTCCTAACATCAGGCTGCTCAAATTAGAATTCTATAGTATTTAACACATACTATTGCTGAAAATACATCCTTTACTGATGCGTTTTTATACAGTTATGACTTTTAAACACGAACACCTCTAATAACGTTGAAATAACAACGTGCTACGAAACCACCATGTAAACAAGACTCGTGCCTACTGTCCGCACACTTTATCTTGATGCATTTGTGTACGGGGTGAGGAGTAAGGAGGGAGCTGTCCCGGTATCGATAGTGCTGCCTGGTGCTGCCAACTGAATGAAAATGAAATCTGAATTGAATCGAGAAGATGATCGATCGATATGAAATTTCTAAACCGTTATCATCTTAAGCCAACAACTATGTCACATACACATTATATAACATTATAAAACATATCTCTCGATGCGAATCTTGTTCCTAGCATGAATTCTATACTTTGACTTTGATGTGTAAACAACAACAGTACCAGTACGTAAAGTTTACGCCAGATGTCGCACAACGATGCTTAAGCGATTCATAGTTTGTGTTTCAGAGGTTGCCAGTATGAATCTCCAAGATCGCCGAGGTCGACCGATTCAGCACTAGGATGTAAATGCACCAAGATAAAGTGTGCGGATAGTACATATCGCTGCACTAGAAAACTGACGTCATCACTATGGAACTGTCATGTGTAGCAGGCCGGAACTTCGAGTTGGCCGTGGGTTGACCATACAGTCAGCGTTTCAACACCATGTTGGACAGGGGTAAATAAACCAACCCTCTAAGGCGACCAGCGACTTCGGGCAGATGAGTTCTCTTATCAAGAATGAGCTCTTTCAACGCCATGGTTGCTTCCTTCCCCATTCCTAGCGTTTCTCTATCCCATCATCACCATAAGACTACTCAATGTAGTGAATGACACAGGAACCATATCAAGTACTGTCTGTTCCCAGGTTAGGGGCAGCTGCCAGAGGAGTCTGTACTAGAGCACCGTGATAAACTAGTAGAAGTAGCTCTCAAATATCTTTGGGTATGGTGAGCCAATTGAACTAGCCTCTTTGATGAAGTATGATTCGTCAAGGCCTTGGAAATGGTGACATTTTTTTCACCATCAGGACAAGAACCAGCTAATCACGGTGACAGACAATAAAACCTTGATGCCTTAACACTCATGCCCATCAGGCGAGTTACTGATGAATGAATTAATTCTTCTGAACACTTTTTACGTTACAAACTTCCTAAAAAACAGATTTTCTAAAATTGTGAGCTGTTTTTTAGTTTTTTTACTAACTTTTCAGCACAGTTTCTATTTTTTTTTTTTTGCTAGGGGCTTTACGTCGCACCGACACAGATAGGTCTTATGGCGACGAACAGTTTCTATTGCCCAATGTACATTTCTTCTGCTATTGTCTTTACGTCGCACTGACACAGATAGGTCTTATGGCGATGATGGGACAGGAAAGGGCTAGGAGTGGGAAGGAAGCGGCCATGGCCTTAATTGAGGTACAGTCCCAGCATTTGCCTGGTGTGAAAATGGGAAACCACGGAAAACCATCTTCAGAGCTGCCAACAGTGGGGTTCGAACCCACTATCTCCCGAATATTGGATGCTGGCTGCACTTAAGCAACTGCAGCTATCGAGCTCGGTGAATGTACATTTAGCCTATGTCAGAATCGAAGGGTTAATATCTATACAGATGAAATTCACTGAAGAAATGACTTTATGAATGCAACGAAACTCTGAAGTCATAAATCCCATATTGTACTTTTAAGCTAATTAATTATCACACACATTCTATGGATATTTTATAGTTATAAAATAGAAGGCAGAAAATGAAACCAAATACAGGGTGACCCAAAAGTTCGTTAACATTTGACGAGACAATAGTTCACGGAATATTGGAGGTAGAGAGGTAATAACTGACACACGATTGGCATGATGTGGGGTTTTATTGACACCAAAATAAAGTAGATAAAGCTTCACTAACAGTGCCTTTTTTTGGTAATGTAAACAGGCGACGATTGCAGGCGCACCTGACGCTCTCTCTCATGACAGCTCCCTTTATATCGCACACGGGTCTCATGTGGCATCACTGAAGTGTTGCTATCCAGCTCCATCTGTTGGCCTGTTTGTGCACTCATTGTTGGTGTCAATAAAACGCTATGTTATGTCAAGTATGTGTGGCCATTAGTACCCGACATGTTGCTGTCCAGCGCCATCTGTTGGTGTGTACTTTATTTTGGTGTCAATAAAACCCCCATGTCAGGTTAAGCACGTGTGGCCATTTGTACCTGACGTGTTGCTGTTCAGCGCCATCTGTTGGTCATTTTTTGTACTTTATTTTGGTGTCAATAAATCTCCATGTCATGCCAATCATCTGTGCCAATTATTACCTCTCTACCACCAATATTCTGTGAAGTATTGCCTCGTCAAATGTTAACATACAATTGGGTCACCCTGTATATTAAGCAGGTTATTTCTCTTTATAGACATTTTTGGAGTAAATACTGTATGTGTTTAAAAGAAATGAACAATGGTTATTTAATTCTACACTGTTAACAAACAAATGTGTCAGTGACAAATCAGTATCCTGGGAACATTTACTCACTAATCTAATGTACGTCCAGTCTGGATCCACTGTTTAAGAAGGTACTCATAGTAGCTGTCCCCCCGGGCTCCCATCGTGATAGTGGCGTAAGAGCGGAACTGGCCGGTGTAGGCGTTGATGAAGATGGGCACCAGACCATTAGTCTTTGGTAAGTTGTGGATGTGCAGCGACACCTTGGATGCAGCCTCCTACGCAAGGATGTTGAATATTAAATCTTTAGCAAAGAAATATATCAGGATGGATCAAAAAGTAACAGGAAACATTTTTCACGAAATGTTTAATGAAAAGGAAAAACAAAACAAAAAATTATGCACAAAACAACATAGGTTGTACCTATTTTTCTACAAATAAGCCAATCTCTATAGACTTTTCTCTGATCATGACAACAAACTGAATATAGCCCCCCTCCTAAAATTCTGTTTCCTGGGAGTATAGCCACTTGTGCGTGAATTATTTCACTTTAACCAAACTGAAGGAATTTCTTAAGTGGTCTGACGAGGTGAACGTTAAGATGGTCTAAGATCTGGACTGTAAGGTGGATGGCCGAGTACCTTCAAATCATACCCCTCAATTTGTACACAATGCACAATGTGAGGGCGAGTATTCTCATTTTGTTTCGCCGATAGGGTGATCTTGAATTTCCTTGGTGAAGGAGAGTCTGAAAGTTTCCAAACCATACTTGACTGCTTTGTTTCGGGTATGAATGGTATGAATAGTTTGGCAAGGATTCATCCCCAGTTCCAGAAAGTCATGAACTTCATAAGCATAATGCATCATCCTTTGGACCTTCTGACAGGTGCTTCGGCACCCAGCAAGTACTGATTTTACAAATTCCCAAGCTGTCATGCACAGTAACATATGCTGTCCTTTATGAAAAATTGAACTGTTGTGCAAAGGTTCACAAAAGCCTGCCAATAAATTCAAATTCCTGCCTCAGTACCTCTGACAGTGGGACGTGTTAAAAAAAGTCAGAGATCAAAGGTCCTGATGTCCACATCATCAGAGGAGTTAATGAGATGAAATGAATAGCGTGATATATGATAGTAGGAAGGGAGAGGGTGAAACCCAGTGCCAGCACATAGCCTTCTTCCATCGAATAGCACCAAGGGGTCTGCTCAAGGCTTAACGTCTGCATCTGATGTATGAATCACGATCAACAGTGCCAAATGCCTTCACTCCATATGAGCACTGCAGAGAGGTTTGGAATTTAATCCAGGCTTTTGATCAGAAATTGTATACCACCACCTCCCCTACTCCGCAGGCCAATATTCTGATGGTAAATTTTTTCGACCAACGGGACTCAAACTGCCTAACCACAGTGTCAGACTGTTTAGACTTCAATGACTTAACAATCATAATATACTCTAGTTACTTAAAAATCACTGTAAAAGCAAAAAGCATATTGCAGCGGCAAACATATTTTCTCCAGTGTGACAACAGGCTATCACTTTTCTGAAATTGAGCACAGTTATTAAATTAAATTAACAAAATATATGTTCTTCTCCTATCGAATAGCACGAAGGGGCCTGCTCAAGGCTTAATGTATAAAATAAAACCAAGAAGAGAAGTTGTAGCCTTCTTTCAGATTTAACATTGGCCATGACTGTCTTGCAGCTCATCTGAAATGAATCAACATCCTAAGATCCGAAAAATGCACACTTTGCCATGACCCTGGAAGCAAAATGGATAAGGAACACCTACTACATTGCAACAAACTTGATGTGACAGCCAGAACTTCAAGAAATCTTATTCAACTATACTGGAACGCAAGAAAGCTGATGGACTGAAATCCAGGCTAGCCATAAGATACAACAACAACAACAAGAATGTTCTTGAACTTTGCGCAGCCCAGCAAGCGGGCACACACAAGACTGCCTTCCTTGCTGGAGAACCACTGATGATGACATACGTTCAAGTATCTTGGATCAGTCATCACATCTGAAGGTAATATTGATGCAGATGTCAAGCACCGCATTAGTGTTGGTTGGATGAAATTGCGGTCTCTTACTGGTATCCTATGTGAGTATTGGAAGCTAAGATAGAGAGAAAGAGAACAAGAGGGAGGCCCAGAGCAAAATGGATATACTCTGTCAAGAACAGTATAACAAAAAGAAGACTGGACTGGAATACAATTACTAAGGAAGGGTGGTGGAGGAAGAGGCAATGATGGAGAAGTACCATCAACACTCCGACCTGGCAAGAGCTTGACAAAGGGAAATGAAAATGATGATGATGATGGTGCTACTGCCATCATCCCAATTCTATGCCCTATTGAGTTTCGTTCCAACTCGGGAAACTAATATGCAACATTACTCATTTTATTTATTTATTATTAAATTAAATTGAAAAAACAATTGTTGAAAAATCTAGCAGAATTGGCACAGTGGATTTCACTCTTACACTGTTGGCAACACTGGCTGTGTTCTAAGATGGATAGCACACTCAGGATGTGATCGGTTATTGTAGTTCAGCATGAAAACGCCTCAATGACACAAAGATAGATTGCTGAAAAGTGTCAGGTGAGTCTTGGTGCCGACAATAAAATAACAATGACGGCAAGCCCTAAGAGGAAAGGGCGTTGTGAAAGACAAAGAGCCACAAGCGCGAGAGACTATGCAATATCTTGTCAGAAGAAGTAAGATTTATCCAAGGAGAAACAGTTTTGACATGCAGAAGGACCTTGCTACAGTTGGTACGGAAATATGCAATTCCACAGTGTGGCGTAGGCTTTTAGATGCAAGCCAAAAATGCCGGAGACCTGTAAAGAAACATCTTTTAACACCAAAGCTGATGATGAAACGACTGAAGGGGGGTAGTACAAAAAAATGGAGTCTTCAGGAGTGGCGACAGGTTACTTTCTCCGACGAATCTCAGTTTTTTGTGTAGCATAAGCTCTCCCACAGACGCATACATCAGACAGTGAAATATCCAGGCAAGAAAATGCCCTGGGGAGTATTTTTTCTTATAATGGTGTTGTTTCCTTGTTCCCCTGCAAAGGGATGATGAAGAGTGATAAATATATAGAAATACTGTGGAGGAAAGCATTGGCTGAGCTATGCCCTGGAGGGGCTGGCTTTTTTTAGCATGACCGTACCAGCTGTCATGTTTCCAGAAAGATGAAGAAATTCATTGAAGAATCTAGGATTCAGTATTGGATTGGTCATGGAACACACCTGACAAGTATCCGATCGATAACCTGTGAGACATACATGTGGTGTTTAAAGGGGCCTAACATATAGGCTCGAACATGAGCCATGGAGCAACAGATGCTCTGGATCAGTCTTAGGGATAAGATCCGTTCAGAGGACATCAGGAGAAGAACAAATGTAACAGACATCCTGGGGAGAGTAGCAAGACTAAAATGGCAATGGGTAGGACACATAGCTCGACAAGACTACAACAGGTGGACCTCTATGATTGTTCACTGCAGACCATGGGAACTCAAGGGAGGCATAGGAAGACCCCAGATGAGATGGCTCGATGACATAATGCTGCTGGCTGGAACACGCTGGTTCCAAGTGGCTCAAGACTGAAGACGAAAGAAGGATATGGAAGAGGCCTATATCCAGCAGTTGATTGAAACAGACTATGGAAGAAGAAGAAGAAGAAGAAGATTACGATGATGATGATGATCTAGGACAATGAGCCTGGGGTATATGCTAAGACAGGCTGAGAGAAATGGACTGTTCAAACAAAGAAAAGCTTCTCTGTAACCTAGTTAATGTGTAGTACCATGACAAAGAAACTGAAGAAAAAGTGCAAAGTATTGGTAGATTCAATGCGTAAAAGAGGAGAAATCTTAACTTGTGGTATCGAAACCTGCACCCTCACTAAGGAGGACTCATCAAAGTTGCAGGCATCTGAGATGAAGTTTCTGAAGTCCACAATTCAAAAAACAAACAGGACAAGTTAGGGAATGACATGGTTAGAAAGGAAGCTGGGATTAAGACATCATTGTTACATCAGGTCAGCATGTCCAGATTGAGGTGATTTGGGCATGTAACGAGGAGAGTGGAAGAGGCTCGCCAACAGTACCTGGGAAACTGCAACTGTAAAAGGATAAGGATAAAGATGATGATGATGATGATGATGATGATAAGGTTATAAGAGGACATTTAAGTATTAAGGAGGATTGGGTAATTAAAGCAGGGGGGTGGGGGGAGAGGAAGCAAAGTAGAGGCCATGAAGACCCTTGGAGGGGAGAAAGTAGGCTTCCACTATTCATAATCTCGGGGCCTTGGTGGGGTAGAGTGGTTAGTTCTAAGCCTGCCCGTTTTTGCTGCCAGGAATTAACCTGGTACCATAGCGTATCGAAGAGGAAGTGCGACATCTTCACGAGTTACCGTGGACTGCCGCACAGATGGCACTGTCATCCGCAGTGATGACTGAGCATGAGGATAACAGAGGCATTATCGGGACTACTACTTCAAAGTCTACTAAGAAACCCAAGCATGCAATTTACATTTGAAAATGATTTCATCTGCTGGACACTTTGGAATATTTCCTGGATGATTTTGCTGCCTTCGAAGTAACCAGCTTTCTTCTTATCTCCTTCGTGCGGAAGAAGAATCGACATTTCAAGTAGTGAAATACGAGTTTTGGTAGCAAACACACCACATGATCTTTCCAGCACCCCAAATGTGATGACTTCACTTGAATAACATCTAATTTATCCAAGCACTCTAAGAAAATATCACCCCATAAACTCTCCGTACACGACAGCTTTTCCGCAACAACATTTTCCATTCGCAACAACACATTATAAACACGTTCCGACATATACGTGAGATATGTGGTGCTATGCATTGAGCCGTAATCTTTAATTAGTGTTAGGGAAGTAGGTACATTATCAGTCGGTTTGCCGAAATGGAAACGACGACATAAATCACACCGAATCACTTTGAAATATTCTGCACTATGTATCCGGCTAAATGATACACTAAGTACTCTTTGCTACAATTCCGCCCACTTAACTCAGGTAAACTGTTTTCCCAGTCTGGTATTGAATGTCATTTTCGATGTTCACAATCTTTTCCCTGATTTCATTTACAGCTTGTGTCTTCACTGCACGATTTTTACTCTCAATTTCTCTTGTAAGAATACGCATTTGATTAACAAAAGACGTCAATGGGAATTCAGCTCTGTACTCACAGTTTCCACCAGACGAAAAGGTAAGTTTAGTCGGTACGTAAGTAGACTGCAACGTGTGTAAATGTAGAAAGTCAATGGTGGACGGATGATCATCACAACTTAGTGATCGCAGGATACCGAAATGACGTTCTAGGGGATCTTGATTAAATTTTCCTGTCAAAACGTAGCTATAATTGTGTTCCCACAAATATTCAGACACTTCTAAAGTACTTTCCACAGTAACTCTTGAAGAATCCAGTGTCCTTTGTGAAGCGAATGAATTTTGAGTATCTCTGAGAACATTTAATTAAAGTTCCATGTGCCTGTGATCCTTTATGCAGTGCTTGAGTGGGAATAGCCGAATTTAATGCGTCAATCAGTTTAAATTGCTTGTGAAAATTTCTGTTTGTTTACTGTCTTCTAAACTCTGCGTTTTAATACCCAGATAGAATGCTATACCATTAGCGACTGATCTACTGAATAGTTGAAATGCCAGTCTTACATTCATTTGCTGAAACGAATTAGGATCCAAGTGGGCAGAGGTCAGTTTGTAGCAAACTTTCAATCCGGAAAATTCAGGAGACGAGTGACATTCGTAAAATTTCCTGTAGAATGATTAACAAACAATACTGCCATTATAATTAACCTGTCCTTTGTCATGATAATGATTTCTTACACATTTAAATATATGTGGCGCATCTGAAAATGTCCATTATTTTCTGTTGGAGTCAGCTGGATTGGAAATATTGAACCCGAGTGACTTAGGCCCATAGTCAGTCATGATTTGATCGGTAAAATAATATATGGTACATTTATTGAAATACAGAATGGACGTTGAAAATATTTCGTTTATGTAATGTCGAAATCAGAGCGAAGGAAGGACGACAGACTGGAGCCTGACGGATTAGCTCAAAACGACAACTTTTAGCTACTTCACAGCAGGGAATATCATTAGTTGGCGTACAAGGAAATACAGAGTCCACAAATAAGTCTTGGTCAGAAAGAGGAAGGGGGAGAGTCATACAAAGGAAACTCACCACATGAGTAATACCTTGGGATATTTTTGGCAGGACGGAAATTCCGTGACCTCGTGGAAAATTACAGCGGCTACGTGTACTTTCGCTAGCCTAAGTTCGAGCAGGTGGAGATTTAAATCACGTGACCGCTTGCCGGCCAATAGTAAAAATTTGATGGGAGACTCAGTGATACCATCTTAAGGAATGATGGACGAGATATTTTCGTAACTACAAAAGTAATCAGTAATAAATTATTATGAGTACACGGATGAATGTAATGAATTTATTAGATGTCGCGCATGGAAAAATAATCAATACTTATTGGCAAATTAAATAAATTGAAGGCTGGATTTCTTGGAAACCAGACAGCTTGAATCTCATTGGCTGGACGAAGACCACGTTGTCAGAGACGCTTACGAAGGCGCGAAATGTGAGGAGCTAAATCCACCCATATCTCCTAAATCTGTGATCACCAGGAGTTCATATTTAATCCAGCAGATATGCTAGCGGAGTGGATTGATTTGGTGTAAATTTTAACTTCCAATTCGGAGTGCAAGTACCGATATTAAAAATCCACCCCCTCCCTAAGGGGTAGGACGTCAACGAATCCGCGGGAAAAAGGCTTCATCCATATATACGGGGCAAGGGATCCTCGCCAGCACACTTGTAGTGAACACTTGTCTTGAATCGTTGGAGCTGAATTGACGGTCGCCAGCACACGTGAATTGAATATCGGGAGCTGAACTGTTGGTCGCCGCTAACTTAGAATTCTACGGACGTACAGTCATTTAAGGGCGCGAGCATCCGCCAGTGTTTGTAAAATGTGATCGCGCTCAAGCATCAGGGACTAGAAATAGTTAACATAGGACAGTGTTTGTCATTTATGAATATCAGTGACGTAAAGTAATTACACTGCAAGAGAGTAGTATAAATTATATCACCATAAGTACGTGCATAACAGACTGTGTGACGAGCAGTGCTTTCAGGGAATAGTAGCCTGTACTTTGCTATATCGAACCGATATTATGAACACGTCAAGAATGCCGTATAAATCGGGCGTATCGCGACGGGCGTAATAGTTGACACCTCGTCGTACGTGTCCAGGTCCATTGTGCGGTAGTTGGACGAAGATTAAATAGTGTAAATATATTAAATTCTTGGGTCTAGGATAGAAATTTGTTGTATCCAAGTTAAAGTATACAGTGTTAACGTTGTAAATGGTGAAGGTTTGTGGTAATCAAGATATGAGTGTAAAATGATAATGTGCCAGGAAATCTTTTGTGAAACTACGCCATCAAGAATGGAGGAGTAAAACGCAGAGAGGGGCCGGATGGAGCCTCTCGTCTGCAAAGCTGCAATGGAATACCGATAACTAAGATGAGTACTAAACTGTAAATAATATTTGGGAAATGTTATCGTGATGGGAAAAATGGGAATAATTTGATTATACTTGGTTACCTTCTGTAACAAGATGGGTCGCTTAACGACCCCATCCTAAATTTGTAGCACGGACAGTAGTAAATTATAATAATGTAAATAATCGGGTCTTTTATGTATTCAGTTTGTTGGAGATGTAAATTTGTATATATAGTGTAGTACATTAAGTCATGCATGCATTCATATTTTCTTTGTAGTCGATAATTTTCTTTACGTTTGATTTTGGTTATGCTAGTTAAATAAGACCCGATATGTGCTTTTATGTTTTGTCAATTTTAACGAGCCATTTAATGACATGGAAGGAAAATCCAGCTTCGCCATACCAAGTGTGTTTTGTTGTAATTAATATGGTCATATTTTCAAAGTGAAGTTGTTAAATTTGTGAGATGCGATTAATATAATGATTTCCACGTAAATCATATCTGGAGTGTTTAGTGCCAGAATAAATCGACTTTGTGAATGGGGTTATGCGTTAAACATATTACGAGTGGACTACCGTATTACAGGCGAAATTATTTTTTTAAATAATAATAATAATAAATAAATAATATAACTATTTTTTTAAAGAAGATATTTTTTTTTAAATATGATTTGGATATAATAATAATTCATGTGATCAAGTGTTGAGTTTATTGGGAATCATTTAATGACGGGAGGTCGTTTTTTTATTCGGAATTAAAGTGCGTGGTAATTTAATTTGGTCAATTAATAATATTGAAATGTAGATCGGTGTTAATAATCCGTACATGTTAATGAACGTGTGGTTTAAATTACGGTCCAATAATTTTTTACGTATAAATGTCGCGTTTTAAAATTGCGATTCATTAGCCGGAACCCGTAGGGCTAATATTACGAGACCATGATTGTCAAAATTTGGTAAATATAATTTCAAGATGTTACGATTATTTGTGGAGAATGAACTAAAGCGTAGATCAAAATGAGATAGAAAATGTGAAAGAATCTGCAGTCAGATAATAAAAGGTCGTACGATGTCAGAAATGAATAAATAAGTCAGTTGATAATTCTGTGAGAAATAAATGAATCGAGGAATATTGAGATAGAGAGGAAAATAAATTCCGTACGAGAGACACTTAGGATATTGATATGAGTGTAAAATGTACGGGCAGTGTCACAGAGAAATACTGAGTTACGCAGCGGGGAGAATTCGAACCCGTGACAGCATGTACGAAATAAATAGACTGCACAGTTATTCGTTGAGATACAACGGATCTAAGGATAATGAGAGTTCAGATTCCACTTAAATGGTCGTATATTGTATTCATTGTAATGACGAGCAATGACAATCATGATGTCGTGATAATAATAATAATAATAAATATGGCAGATAAAGGATTGGACCGCCTTAATTAATTGAGCGTTGGTAAAGATGTTAAACGGAAATCTAAATGATAATATGCAACCGATAATAATAATAATAATGTAAGGACGATGTTAAATCATCGCGGTCAGATTAATAATAATTGTCATAATAATAACAGTAATGATGCCGTTGGTTGATCAGAGAAATATTTGTAATTGCGACCGATATCTTAATATATATTTTTGGCGCAAGTGACCGGTCCATTAATAATAATAACCTCTTAAGTGACGTGAATAATAATAATATCTTGAGTCACCTATTCATTAATAATAATAATAACCACGAGAGGGATATAATAATAATAACAGTAATAACCATTTGTGTTTGCATCCCGCAAAATAATGATGATATTAATCAAACGTGACAGTGACAGGAACCGTTGAGTAATAATAATAATAATAATAATAATAATTTCGAGGATGATAATTTCATGAATATTCCGTCGATCGTGGATTAAATTATTTGGTAACAACATCCCTCTATTCGTATGTTGAATAATGAGAATGATAATATTAGAGTCATTTGTTGCCTCGTCTTTGTACGGTTTCCATACGGGACGATGTGACTGTATACTTGGCGTGTTTGTTTACTTCGCTCGCGATGCGAGGGGGGTCACTGGCACGGTATTTTCCCACCGCTTCTCGTTATCTCATCTGTGGCAGTAGTCTACTGAGGCTAACTGGTAACATTTCAGATCATATGTAAATAAAATGTAAATGCTGATTCAGTGGTATGGCATCAGCTGGATATCGTAAGATAGGGACTGTCCGTGGAATCCAGTTTTCGCATTTCACGAGAAACATTACCCAGTCCGAGTGCCGGTCTCGGAAAAATGTATATAGCCGGAGTACATCATCTTAGTTAAATCGGGAAGCCGACCGTAACATGGGTTATGCTCGGGCTCCCGATAGAAGGAAGCTATATCTTTGAACAACGGTTCGATTCAAATGGAATCGATCCGTAAATTATACCTCCAAAATGTCATTTTATTTCAGAAGCAACGCAGCAAGATATTGATACCACTTGCGGTATGGCAAGTGATTTATATATGTAACATGTGTGTAAATTCAAATATTGTTGCCAAGTGTATCAAAGTTTCATACGTCAGATGGCGTAATAAACCGCTCCTTCTGGCAAATTATTTCAAAGGAAACCACTCTCATAATCTTTTTATTGTAGTTAGATGATGCCCTTTTTAAAGTAACAGTCACTTCCTAGTCCTATCATGGAGTCCTTAAATTCAAGTTACAATCGAGCCTTCCCCCTTTTAATTTTAAGTTGCTCCATTCATCCCCGTGTTCTATTATGCCGTTATATTTATATTTGATGAATTAAATAATGAACCGACACCCCTGAGATAAATGCTAGTCTGGGACTCGGGAGGTGGACGGGTGCAATATAACACTTCAGATTCTTTATGTTACCAGATATTCCTAAGCATTTCCACAACTTTTTATTCGATTGGCTACCATCCGATGTGAAACCAATGATTCGGACACCTACTTGCTCTAATTGTATGATGACATGAATGAGAATGTTTGCAATTATATCACCAGGGGTGGTGTTCCGGTTAGCATATATCGCTATCGGTTGTATCCAGTTATATAGAAAAGGAACAAACATAAAAATTAGAGTACGATTTGCCAACTGACCCTTGCTTTTATCTTCAGTAGATTTCCCCAAATCAACAAAACCATTCACTTTCAACAATTCAGATTTAAAGCAAATTTCTTCTTGTAACTTTACCTCGTCAAATATCAACATACTTAAGCGTTCATGTTCCTCCTTTCCATTAAAAAAAAAATCTGCTATGGCAGCAGTAGCATTCACCAAATTTCTCAAGTGGGATTCAGAAGGCAACGGCAGCAAGTCATGATTTAAACAGTGCCGATAACCCTGGAGAGACTTTATTTTTAAAAGAAGTGCATCAAGAAGAAATTCATTACTATATCGCATTCAGTTTTTACTTTTCGCTTGACATTTCTTTAACATTGTGTTGACTATAATTTTCTGTTTTTTGCTGAGAGAACCAAATTGTTTTGACTGAGTGAAATTTCTCTTTGATTTTATATCAGAAATGTCTTTCAAGCAAATGTATCTTAGCTTTAGCGACATTGAGTTGATTCTGCGTTCTAATGAAATTACGTTTCTGATTCTTTAATCTCCTCTTTAATAGTGCAATTGTTTTCCTAGCATCTGCGACATTAGAGCTATCTGCAACTGCTGAGCATATAGGTTGATCACTATCGCTGATATTTATGATCTGTTCAGGGCTTTTATTAGAGAAATCTCTTCGTGTGGATTGCCTATTCGTGGGGGAGTTGCGTTTCTTAACTGCCTTAGAGATATACTTGGGTAGATTAGGAAATATGTGAGGAAATTCTTCTGGTTTTAATTTCCAGCGCTGTCTTGGTATCTCCACCCTTTCACCATTCACTGTAAACGAGTCTACTTTTACTAGAAAGTCATCGCAAAAATGAATGTCGCACAAGAAACAGCTATGAGTTAATTTTCGGTCTTTTCAATGGATAGTCTTCTCCCATTTCAGTAAAACACCACACTCTTTAGGGGGCCTAAAGAAATGCCTACCTGAAGACTATCGGTCATATCCAGATCTGCAGCCGGGTACAAAACATGAGGGCATGATGGGGTAGTTTCCTCTCGCACTGATATACGTTGCCTTATAGCACAATAGCGACAAAGACCGACATACACTTCTCACACCACTAAATCGTGAATACACTAATAACGCAAACTGTCGAAACATCTCTGACAGCGACAATAATGAGCAATAAAAATTACTACAACTGAAGGCGAATATAACACGGGCTAATGGCCAAGGGTCTCTGTTGACATCACAATCGCCTGTGCTGCCACCAAGCAGGTGTCCCACCAACCTCTTGAGCTCTCTTACGGGTGAACGGAGAAGATGTCGCACTTCCTCATCGATACGCTATGCTGGTAATACCAATATAAATGGTCCGTTATTGGACATTATAAATTTTCCAGCTAACTCATTCTTGGTTATTCAGTTGGTACCTAGCACACCTACCAATACGCAGGCTAGTGCATACCGTGGAGGCCACTGCGTAGGATACTTGGAGCGACCGGCAGTGCCAGTGCACTAAGAGACTTTGTCTCATTACCAAAAATTGATGCCTGCTTGGCCATCAGATGATATAGATGTTGATTCCCATAGGGAATCTGAAACATTTGTCCCGAATGAGTAAATTTATAATACCAATATGGGAATCAACATCTATATCACGCTATGCTGGTACTAGTTGTTGGTGTAGGCTGCTTGAACTTCAGGGCCGTGAGCACTTCCAGAAGTGGAAATGTTATTTCTCAAACTTTTTGACTTCCTGACAGGGAATCTATCCCACAACCTTCCGGACAAACTGAGCACGCCTTTACTGCCTCCGGAAGGCAATTAAAGCAGTTTCCTTAAAAACATTATTCTGTTCATATTAATTTGCACAAGGATGTAGACAACAACATTAAAGTTTCCAGTAGGGAACCATAATTTAATTTGAAATCAACAAAACTATAAAACAACCAGCATTAATCGGGAAAGCCTAATACGTGGAAGTATAGAAAGGAATTAATAACAATGGTAAAAACAATGTACTGGAATAGTAAATGAACTAAAACAAGGAAGTGAGTTGTCACCTTTACTGTTTACAACAGTGATGTACCAGTGATCCTAGAGGCAACAAGGGAAGCTTACATAGGTGGAAGAACGAATATAGTGAAGGTTATTTTAATTTATTTTGCTAATTGTCGCACTAACACATTGAAAGGTTTTTGGTGATGCAAGGATGGGAAAGGGCTAGGATTGGGAAGTTAGCGGCTGTGATCTTAACACTTTGAAGACGGACGCCGTGCGTCGAACGTAATGTTCCATGGAGGTCAAGTGACGTACGCCGTATAGTGTTGAGTTCTAGCGCTTATATAACCGCTTTAATGTACTACAAACGGTAACCAACTGCGCGAACACATTCCGCAGTGTTTGCAGTTCATTAAAAAAATACCATTACAAGATATTAAAATCATTCCATACTGACGGTTTTCACTTTACAAAGGAAAAATTCAATCATCGTCACCATTTTCCCATTTTCAGCTGACACTAGGTGTGAGCAAATATGATTCTTCTCCACTTTGTTCTGTCGTTCCACCATCCTTCTTCGATATGATGTTCCAATCTATGTTTAGTTTTCTAATGCTACTCTTCACCAAGTCCATCCCCCGCATTCTTGGTCTTCCTCGTCCTCTCTTCCCTGTCATCCATCCTTCCAGTGCTCGTCTTGGTAGTCTTACTCCATTCTTCCGTTTGACATGTCCAAACCATTTCAATCTGTTTTGCTCTAGTTTTTCCTTTAATTTCTGTACTACCAGTTCTTTCCGTATGTCTTTGTTTCTTCTCTGTCTCTCCTCGTTTTTTGTACCATACTTCTCAGGAATTTCATTTCAGCTGCTTGTACTCCGTTCTCATCCCTCTGAGTCATTGTCCAAGTTTCTGCTGCATATGTCATTAGAGGAACATAATAAGGTTTATACATAACGTCTTTAGCCTTCATTGGTATATCCTTGTTCCATACTAGTCCTCTCACCTGCTGATAGAAAGCACTCCCCGGTTGTATTCTTCTGTTGATTTCCAAATCTATTGTTCCATCTTCAGACAGTACGCTTTCCAAATATTTGAAGTGTTTTACTAATTCCAATTTCTTATCTCCCACTCTGATAATTCCTTTTCCTTCTTTCTCGCCTCTACTCATCACCGCTGTTCTACTGTTCTCCACATTTGTCTTCAATCCCCATTTTTCATGATTTTTATTTTTTGTGTCTAACTGTTCTTGTACCTCCACTTCATCCTCGCCCCAAATTATCACATCATCTGCAAACAACATCACCTTCATCTTCTTCCTACTGTGATCTTTCATTGCTGCCTTCATGATGTCATCCATCACCATTAAAAACAGTAAGGGTGACAATACACTTCCTTGTTTCAGTCCATTCTCAATTTTAAACCATTCGTCCCAACTGTAGTCTTTGTACTACTGTAGCAATCTATGTACATTGCATTTAACATGTTTCTCAATTCCTTGTCAATCCCTCCGTTTATTAGGCATTCTCAAACTTTTGTTCTAGGGATGCTATCATAAGCCTTTTCCAAATCAATGAAGGTCATTATCATATCAGTCCGACTCGTTGGCTGAATGGTCAGCGTCCTTGCCTTCGGTTCATAGGGTCCCGGGTTCGATTCCCGGCCGGGTCGGGGATTTTAACCTTCATTGGTTAATTCCAGTGGCCCGGGGGCCGGGTGTTTGTGCTGTCCCCAACATCCCTGCACCTCACACACCACACATAACACTATCCTCCACCACAATAACACGCAGTTACCTACACATGGCAGATGCCGCCCACCCTCATCGGAGGGTCTGCCTTACAAGGGCTGCACTCGGCTAGAAATAGCCACACGAAATTATTATTATTATTATCATATCCTTCCCATATTCCCAACTTTTTTCCATATTTTGTCTCAGGATGAAAATGGGTTCCACTGTTGACCTGCCTCCTCTAAATCCAAGTTGTTCTTCTTCTATTAGGCTTTTCTACCTTTACTCTAATTCTTTTTTCTAGTATTCTTTCCATTACTTTGGCAATATGTGAGATGATTAAGATTCCTTGGTAGTTACCACATATCTTCCTATCTCCTTTCTTGAATATTGGTAATAATGTTCCCTTTTTCAAGTCTTCAGTAACTGTCTTCTCTCTCCACGCACATCTGAGAAGTCTGTATGTCCGTTGCAATCCCACTGGTCCTGCTGCTTTGATCATTTCTATTGACACTTCATCTATTCCCATCTTCATTTTACTACCTGCCCATTCCACTTCAGCCATAATAATGTCTGATTCTTCTTTTAATTTTTCCTCCTCAATTTTGTTTGCTTGTGTAATTTCTCCACTTATCTGATGTCTCACCTTTAGTAGCTCGCTGAAATATTCTTTCCATCTGTCCGTTACCTCTTCTGGTTTAGTCAATATTTCTCCTTTGTTTTTTACAAATCCAGTGTTCACCTTCTCATTCCTTCTAGTTTTTACAACTCCAAATAATAATTTTTCCCCACAATTTAAATCCTCCCCGATTTCCTGAGTGAATTCTTCCCAGCTTTTCTTCTTTTCCTCTGCAATTACTTTCTTGCAATCTCTTTTTGCTCCTATATATTCTGTTTTACTTTCTTCAGTCTTTTTTAGTTTTCCATTCCTTCCAGGTTTTCTTCTTCTCTTTTACCTTTTCCTTCACTATCATTCCACCATTGTCGCCTTTTCCCTTCCTTTACCTGATGTTGTTCTACACGTTTTCTCTGCACTACTTACAAATGCCCTCTTAAAATTTTCCCATTCTTGTTCCACATCGCTGATATCTGTCCTGGTATCTGTACTCTCAAATCTTTCTTAAATTCTTCTCCAATGTCCGTTTCTTTTAATCTCTAGACCTTAATCTTTCTTTCTCTTTTTTCTGGCAGTTTAATGACCTTTTCCACTCTTAATTTTATTACCACTGCCCTATGATCAGCCCCAAAGGTTTCTTCTGGCACGGATGCGACATCCATTAGCTCTTTCAGATGTCCTTTTTCCACTAGTATATAGTCTATCAGAGTTTTCGTTCTTCTATCTCCCCATCCACACCTCGTTATCTTCTGGCTATTTTTCTTCCTGAACCACGTATTCCCTATAATTAATTGGTTCCACTGCCAGAAGTCCATTAAAACATCCCCTTCTGGGTTCTTACTTCCATAACCGTACAATCCCAAGATCTCTTCTCTTCCTTGTCTGTCTCTTCCCTCTAGAGCATTTAGGTCTCCCATTATTATTATTATTATTTCCTTATCCTCTATATATCTTTCCACGTCCTCAAGGAATTTTTCTAAGGATTCTTGTTTATTCTCCATTTGCGGAGCATATACTTGAAACAGATCTTTTGTCCCCGTCTCAAATTTTATTTTTCCTATGATCATCCTGTCGTTTACCTTCTTCACCTCCTCTACATAGTCTAGGACATCCTTTCTTATAATCATTCCTGCTCTATTTCTTGCCTCCTGTCCTCCACTGTAAAACAGTCTGTATCCTTCTTTTTCTTTCCCCCTTTCCTTTCCATTTCATTTCACTGCGACCTAGGATAGCTATGTCCTTTTCTTTCATAAACTCCACTAGCTTCTCAGTTTTGTCCGTCAGGGTTAGAATGTTAACTGTCCCTATTCGGATACAATGTGATGCTGGTCGTTCATCTCTCCCTGCTCCACCAGCATCTGGAGAACTGAACTCCGCCTACCGAAGACATCCTAGCATTTTCCGAGTTTGAACCATATTGCCAACATTTTAGGCTATTATTAAGATGGGATCAACACCCCCAAATGCATTTTAATGACCTACTACCAGGTATTAACTAGGTATTAACTAGTCCGCTTCTACACGGTGACCACTTCCTTCTACAAACAGACTAAGAACCCATGAATTTTCTTTTTCTTTCTTATTTTTTGTAGATATGTACTTGCTAAGCATGATAATTTTGAAAAGTGTCTGGTTATAAATACTTGAGATGTAATAAATTATGCATTTTTATCTTCATCTATGTCAAAATCCTTTCAATCACTGTATATTTCTTTGATTTCCCCTTGATTAAAACTGTAGACTTTCTTCTTAAGATCTAAGCGGAAAGAAAAAAAAAACATGCTCAATTTGAATGTAAAATAAATTTAAATATAATAATGTAGTCTCTGCTACAGAGTTCCAGATCTTCTGAAATGGTGCTATTTACGGGCCTACATATCAATTTCGATTCTGATACTGCTGCAGTCTAGCAACACAAGTAGAGCTCTATGGCCGAGTTAATGTCAGGTGAGACAGAAAGCACCTACCAGAGATCCTTAATATGCCAAGAACATGGAGTGCCAAGATTTCTGACAACCTACAAACTACCAATACAAGACTGTTGTGAAGTTGTCCTCGTTGATGTGACCTGTGAACAAACTACAGTGGATGCCGCTTATTATGATCACTCTGGGACGCAGATAATTTGATAACATTAACCGGCTGATAACAGTAGCCGAAAAATAAAAATTGATAGGTAGCCTACTGTATCTATTCATAACCTACAAGCATTACAATGAAACAGATTCCGGTACACAGCAATGCAGTACAGTGTGTTCGGGAAGTTTCGGCAACATAGTCATCATCAGCAAAACTATCTTTTTTTTTTCTTTTAAAAATTTTGCTATTTGCTTTACGTCGCACCGACACAGATAGATCTTATGGCGATGATGGGATAGGAAAGGGCTAGGAGTGGGAAGGAAGCAGCCGTGGCCTTAATTAAGGTACAGCCCCAGCATTTGCCTGGTGTGAAAATGGGAAACCGCGGAAAACCATCTTCAGGGCTGCCGACAGTGGGATTCGAACCCACCGTCTCCCGGATGCAAGCTCACAGCTGCACGACCCTAACCGCACGGCCAACTCACCCGGTCATCACCATCTTCTGCTCCGTGTTCTTTACCTCTCATATCTAATTCTGCGGAAGTAACTGTCTCACACAAGTCGTCTCTGTTTCTCATCGCTAATGATGCCCTCATTAATCTTCATCCATTCCTGAAATTAATCTTCCGTTAAGCCTGCTGGACAAAGTTCAACATCCTCGTCTACTTCTGGCAACTCTCTTAAAAATCTCCCATACTGGTAACAGTTCCTTATTGTATGTGCTGAGACATTATACCACGGCATGGCTAGAAGATGCAGGGCATCGAGAAGGCTGGTTGTTTTGGCAAGGGCACTGGCACTATTTTTATTTGAGTTATGTTTTTTAAGATTCTTGTGCGCATTTCATGGCGATAATACACTTTCATGGTGCAAATGATTCCTTGATCGCATGGTTGAATTTATGAAGTCGTATTAGCCGGTAAGAAAACCACACTGATGTTCTTGAGCTCACAATTCACAATGTGTGCTGCACAGTTGCCAACCCACAAAACTATTTTACGATCCAGCCTATTATACCACTTCAGTAGCCATTCTTTAAAAATCAGGGCAGTCATCCATGCATTAGAGTTGGAATGATAGTCCACTGGATACTTATTGTTGCCTTTAAAGTAATATGGGTTCTTACTTGTCCCAATCACTAACAGTCTTTTCTTTTCACCAGACATACTCGCACAACATAAAACTCTTACTCGTTCCTTGGAGGTTATACAGCCTTTAGAACTTTCATATCTGAAGATGTGCATTCAGGCAAGGCGCGATGATACTCGCATACCTGAGAACAAAATCCTTGAAATCAAATATGATAACATAAACTGAATTCATGATCACAATAAACTGAATATTTTCAATGCTTTAGTATTTGTCCGTACAGGACTTCATAAAAGTGATTATATAATACGGTTGATAACATTATCCGTGATTACAATAAACGGCGTCTACTGTATTACAAAATTATTTTCAAATAGTAACTTCTAGCTACACAGCTCTTTCCCAGCTGAAACTGACAAGCAACAAAAGTTTCATATACTTACGTTGATATCCGAAATCTGAATGAAAATCTACCCAAATATATTTCTTCAAAATGCCATTTCTTGTCATCATTCCTTAATTGTAACACTAGATCTGGGCACTTCCCTCACTATTCCCGTCAACCCCTCTTCAATGTATAATAGATCCTTCATTGTGGTTTGATCACAACTTTGGAATTCACTTCCAGCTGTTGTCAGGAACCCTTCATACAATATCAAAATTTAAGGCTGCATGCAGAGATTACCTGTTGAATACTGCTGATAGTTTCATGTGATTGATGTTATATGATAGGCTGTATGATGGCGGTAGGTAGGCTTTTTACTGTACAGATGAAGAAAACTGTTGTTTCTTACAATTAATATTAGGTTGTTATTATTTTATTATTATAGTGTAAATGTACATAATATTTAGCTTTTAACTCATGCAAATACCATATTTACTCACGTATTAGACCTGTCTTTTCCCCACTTTTACAGCCAAAAAAAGTATAGGCGGGTCCAATATGCAATAACCTTAAATTTTGTGCAGTGAACACATGACTTCTGGGCTATAAAGAGCTATAAATTGTACATGCTAACATTCTACACTGTTTTTTAACAAACTTATGAATGTATTTGAGTTATACTGGCTGTTTTGTTGGAAGGCAGTATTTCTAAATGTGAAAAAGTCAATATATGATGAACACTACTTTTAGGCCTACATAAAGTAAACATCCATTTTAGTTACTCATATCACGTCATTTGTTTCATCTCTAATTCCTCTGATGAGGTTGACGTCAGGTAGGGCATACGGTCGTAAAAACTTGCTACGAAGTTTCGTCTCGACCCCGTAGAGGAAAGGGATAAGGGTATCAAATTATCATGTTATGCAATACTGATACAAAATGGCCAGTCATTTATCTCTGTCCGTTTAGCAGTAGGCCTACCACATAGTAAATCTGAACACAGCTTTAATTTTAACTATCTTGTGCTGCTTGGTCACGGCTAACGTCCCTGCTACCAGTGTGTCGTCATTCCAAGTGACGTCATCTTCACTGCCATCTTGTCAGCCGTGCAGCCATGCACTCCAATCAAGACCAAGAGCATTCGAGGTCCCGTCTTTTTAAACCTTTTAAAAATAGTTTTGTTCCCGACTATAGAGTCCAGACTGTGTGAAGCTATTCCCAAATGGTTTCTGGAGATAGTCTCTGATATTCCCAGCTGGTGTATGTGTAGCAGAAGCTACTCCTGAATAAAGCCGTGTTGTTGAAAGCGTGTCAAACCACCAGCTGATAACTAGCATAGGTTACGAGTTGTATATCTAAATGTAATACATAGTGACTGGAAGCATTCTTTTGATAACTGCGGCAGTTGAAAGCCAGACCCTTATTTTAAGTATAATTCATTTACCACATCAGGATTTAACTACACAGCTGTAAATGAGATAAGAGAGACCGCATTGTTTAAGTTAGGTATGCTATCGCTCGGATGGTGCCAAACGTTCCATGACGGAAAGAATAAAAATAAATAACAAGAAAGTTTGCCGGATTTATGGATATCTACAGGTGTGGCAGTAATGTGCTTATTATCATAATGTTTAATTTTGTACATTCGTTGTCTCCCATTTTTTAATTAACATATACCCTAGTAGATTTTGTTTGGCGTCTCCGAAAATTGGGGACATTAAAAAAATCAATATTATTATTATTATTTGTTAGGTATGTTGGCAAGTAAAACAATTGTTATTGGATTGTTTTTATCACGTTTTAAACCAACTTCTCTCCCAAAAAACCTTATATTGGCCCGAGTTACGAGATATTAAATGATCACTTTGTTAATGATCTCGCCTGCCTATATTTATAGGCCTAGCAATAACTGTGAATATTTCTTAACTAAAGTAAACTCGTTTCCTCACCCCAAGGTGGTGCTTTTAGACAGGCCCCCCCTGTACCATTTTTACCGCAAATCTACCTTCCTGCCATTCGTAAATCTCTGGCAATACGGTACCGGGAATCGAACTCAAGCTCCTGCGAACTGCAGCTAATTGTGCTAACCATTACACAGGCAGACATTCTTAACTACAAAACACAGACATACATACATGCCTGATGCGTGCTTGCAATGCGCGGGTCAGACACAAAACTATTCACCTATTTGTGCAACGTCATCAGAGCTGCAGTAGGCCTACGCTACGGAGGCAAACATTTATTAACTATGAAACACAGATGTCATGACTTCAATGCGTTTTCATTGCGTGGGTCGTAAGGTCGAAACTATTCACAAATTTATGTGATGTCATCAGACCTTTTACTTGTTGAGCTTTGCTTTCTTTCTACTTTCCTTACATGTTCTCCAAATCTATTATTTAGCTAATTATCTTTGATTTTATAACAGAATATTCCTTTTATATATGTATTTAATTTATGTGGTTAAGTGTGGGAGAGAGCCATGAGCCCTAACTTCGCCACTGATAAATAAATACACAAACAAATAAATAATGAACAAAAACCAACATGCTCAGGTGAGACTGAAGTTGTGAACTTGGGAGCATGGGTAAAACACTACCACTGATCCACTGGGCACCGTTTTGTGATTAAAATACTATTGCTCTACAAAATGGTTTTTTTCCCCTGAAAGTCTAAAATCATCGTAACATGCAGAGACTCACCTCAAATCTTGGGTCCCCCGTGCTCCGACTGAGGTCCCTGAACTCCAGCTGGATGGTGGTCACTTCCGAGGTGCTACTGTCCGGACTCCACTTAGGGGCGTGGGCCTTCCGAGTCATCAGGTTGATGTCGGAGTAAGGGACCCCAGATTCTGAAGAGAAAGAGGGTAATAAGCGATTTCCCAGGTCAACCTGGAAATAACAGGACGGTGTTAATACCCCACTCCAGCTAAACTTTCTTTTATGTGCAACACAGTGTAATATGGAAAGAGCTGCTTACAGGGGATACAAAGGAAAGGGAAGAAGCAAATTTTCACAATCACATTGCTTCTTTCCATATTCACACAGAGGAGATTTTGTTAACACAGGTCGATACTAATATTAATGAATGAGTACCATAATAGTGATACTGAGTGATAGGATGGAAATTGAGATTGTCTGGACATGTTATGAGGATGCAGGAGCGAATGTTACCAAAACAAGTGTTTGTGGCTAAGAAAGAAGGAAGGAGGGCAAGAGGGAGGCACAGAGCAAGATGGATGGACTCTGTTAAGAACAGTATAAGAGAAAGAAGACAGGACTGGAACACAATTACTGAAGAGGAATGGTGGAAAGAGAAGCCATGGTGTAGAAATGCCATCAACACCCCGAGCTGGGTGGAGCTGGACAAGGGGAAATGAAAATGATGATGATGCTGCAGTACTGTAACAGAGAAAAAAGCAAGACCTTGGTGACATCAAGAGGAGAAAGACAAGGGAAAGGCATTGTGAAAATTGGTGGTCAAAGACTTGAAATTGTTGACAGTTTCAAATACTAAGGAAGTGAATTAATGCAGAATACAAGGCTGGACATGGAGATTAGCAAGAGGGTGGAATAGGACAATGCATTCTACCAGAGTGGAAGAAACCTTGTGTGGAATAAGTAAGCACCTTTTTTATTTTACAAGTTGCTTTACGTCACACCGACACAGATAGGTTTTATGGCAACGATGGGACAGGAAATTGCTAGGAGTGGGAAGGAAGCAGACGTGGCCTCAAGTAAGGTTCGAACCTGCTATATCCCGAATACCAGATATTGGCCGCACTTAAGCAATGGCAGCTATCGAGCTCGGTAAGGAAATACTAAGGAAGTGTAAGTGAGAAAGGAGTTCAGAATGGAAAACAAACGAGAGAACTGATATGAGTAAACTAGGAAGGTTTGGACATGTAAAGAGGATGGAGGAGAAAAGAATACCAAAATAGATGATGGAGATGAAGTTCGAGAGAAAGAGAGCTAGAGGGAGACCTAGAACAAGGTGGATCGATTCAATAAAGAAGAGTGCAAGAAGAGAAAACCTGGAGTAAGACAAAATGATAGAAGAGTAATGGTAGGAGGAGGGAGGAGGGTGGAGAAGTGCCATAAATGCCCCGATCCAGCAGGAGCTGGATAAGGGGAAAAGAGGAATATGATGAAGATGAAGTGCTTTAATAGAAAGAAACACATAAGTGACAAATCAAGCTGTACAGAGAGATACGAACATAAACTGGAACATAAAATAAGACAAACATAATGGAACAGGGAGCACCAGAAAGAGGAGATGAGGACAACCTCCACATCTTCATATAGCTGTATTCCAGTAAATAGGTTCTCCTCAATCGTTCTTTCATATCCATTTCTTCTCAGCTGATGGCCCCTCAATGAGAGTTAATCTTTAGGACGCTGCGCTTCTGTTGTGAGAGAATCAGCCGTCTAGGAACAGTCCTAATCCACTGCCCAGGGACGCCTGGATGCGGCAATAGAGCTACAACCATGCAGTCAACAAATCACATGATGGCGAACTCCAACTGCTTTGGTTTTCACTGGATACAGAAAGGGAGAATTTTACCTAAAATCTGCCTTGAAATTCACATATGTAAAGATTTCCAATGCAACTGCTGTATACTTTGTTCATGCATTAAAATAGCATTCTGCTACACAGAGCGCACTCTTTAATTTTTGCCACAAATCTTTGCCTGCTGGGACAATCACTGGTCGACAATCTAAACTGTATTCACAAGTGTCTGTAAGTATGTGAACGCTTAGCAAAGGGCTGACATATGGAATCTTTTTTTGCCAGGGGTTTTACGTCGCACCGACACAGATAGGTCTTATGGCAACGATGAGATAGGAAAGGCCTAGGAGTTGGAAGGAAGCGGCCGTGGCCTTAATTAAGGTACAGCCCCAGCATTTGCCTGGTGTGAAAATGGGAAACCACGGAAAACCATTTTCAGGGCTGCCGATAGTGGGATTCGAACCTACTATCTCCCGGATAACATATGGAATCCTCGGTATGGAAGTTTTACTGGAAAGGGAATATAATGCCGGAAGGTTTACATGTGAAAACAGTGGTATCTTGCATACATCATCTCAGGCAACAACAAAACAGAATGCAAATTCAGCAACTGCATTTAAAAATCAGATCAATTCTATCATTAAGTTTGATATCTTCTCTGAAACAAACAGGTGCTTTCAAGATCAAAATAAACTCTATTCGTATTTTAATCCTAAATAACTTAAGGTTAGAACCACTGGAGGATATGACAGCTGCAGAAATCATATTTCTAATAAGAATGGTAAAAGAAACTAGGAAAGACGGAGGGAAGATATGGGAATAAGTCAGAGTTAACCAAAACTTCAAGGAAACTGTAATATTTGCAAAGGTGTGTACACATCAAACATGTGGAAGAAGGAAGATTCATGAAACACAACTACAAAACGAGGTTACTGGACAGAGACTTCTTGTAAGACTTAGGAGGAAATGGTTGGACCAAGTGAAAGATGAGACATCCATAGCTAGGATACAGTTCTAAGAGAGGAATAACAAATGGAGAGAGCATGCAAACCACATCCAGGAAATGCAGAGTGAGAAAAATTATTATGATGAACAACAGATTACTTGTTGTGAACTGGTGAGGCAAACCACCTCATCAAGGTCAGTTCGGTGTACGGACCAAATCTATTTTGCTAGATTTATGTTTTGCAGGCTGCATAATGCTACAACAAATAATGAACGCTGATAAAGTGTAATTTTTTTGTTGTGTTACATTTGACTTGAGTAAATGTGGAATATGTCAGTTTGAATAAGACCAAAATTTTAGCACATTAAGAGTCATCGAAACTGCATACTCAGGATCACCTTCTACAAATACGAGGGTCATGCCAAAAGTAAGTTTACAATACCTTCAATACCTTTATCATCTGTACACATGGTGCTAAACTGATTGCAAAGGTAGTGTAACATTATGTTTTGGCTCCGTATTGGTTTAAAGATAAAAATTTCATTGTTCCGTATTGAAAAGTATCACAGTTAAATTGAAATAATAAATATGGTAGTTCAACCTATTCAATACTAGTAAATAAGAGATGTGGAGATTACATTCTTATTTAATTAAAAATGGAAATGGTACCGGTTTCGACCCCAGTCTGGGCCATCATCAGCCGATTATAGTTCAAAAAACAATGCATAATTAAGAAAGAAGTTAATGGTCAAGTCCACACAATATCAGTTGAAGAGGCGATGTAAAAATGACGGGGGTAGACACTGTTAAATTTAGTCGAAGTGGAATGTAAGTCACTTAAAAGAAGTAATGCGTAATCTTCCGAGTATCAGCACGGCACACGCAATGTTTGGCACTCTCTCACAATGTTCACGAAAAGCAGAGAACAGTTAAATGAGCCAGACTGCATAAATCGTCAGGCACAAAGTCACAACACAATCCAAATAAGAAGATCTAAAGTCATGAAGAAGCCGAAGACGAGCAGCTCAACCGAAGTAACTTGCAAGCTTCAGAAGATCAGCGCGGTGTTTACAACGTCAAGTGCTGTAGATTATACGCTGACGGAGATTGAAGGATAGATTAATGATCTAGTATTTGCTTAGTTCACGAAAATATATATATAATACGATTCAATGTAATTGAATACGTAATTATGATCTTGAAGATTTTTAGAACAGTTGACATGAAAAAACAATAGTGAATAGAAAAAAATGGTAAAAAGCGCAATACCGGAAACAAATGAAAACGTGTATGTACAGTGCGCTATTTCTTGAATATAAAAAAATTCAGGTCGTGATTGAAGTAGTCAAAGTTGGCGGACGCAAGGCACGAGTTTAAATTTGAAAGTGAGGGCCCAAAATGAAGGTGGCAATGCTTTTTAAAAAAAAATTTTTTATATGGGTGAAATGAAAAATAGGATAAATTAATAAAGAAAGAAGATTAGTGGATAAGAAAAGATTAAAAGGGTTTAAAGTTGAGAGGTGGTGAGAAAGGATAAGATAGGGATGAAGAAGGGGTAGTTTAGGGTGGGTTAGGAGGGTGGGTTACTGGAGGTATAAAATGTGGGTAGGAACTTTGTAAGGCATGGAAAATTGAATTCAGGTTTTGAAATTTAGAATTTTTGAGAAGAAGAATTAGGAAGTCAAATAGGATGTTGGATTTTTCAGAAATGTTGTTTAAGTTGAAATTGGGGTTGAAGTATTGGTCAAGGTGAATAAAACAATTTTCAGTAGTGTTTAAGAGGGGGATTTTTCTCCGTTACTCTTGTTTGGCTCTCAGAGATGGCGTTTATTTATGTGTCGCCATGGCAACGTCTTATTACCTTACCCTATATTCTCCTTGTTTTCCTTGGTTTACAATCTTTGGGATATGTGCCCCTTTCTCGACACTCATATTCATGGAGTCTCTCAGGAAAAGTAAAACTTCTTCCTTACGATTCAAGACTGATATGTAACCTTTTCCACCTTCCTCATATAAAAGTGTGGTTAATTTTGTTTTCAGGCCTGTTTGAAGGAGAAATAATAAGGAAAACATATTATTCTAGTTTCTGTATGTGATAAGTTGATACCGGTAACAATTCTCCTGACCATGTACTACAGTCTTATGACAATGTCTGTGACATTACAAAAAGTGGATTCAAGTTAATAATGAAAGAGATGTCCATAAAAACCAAATATCCTTAAAAATATTTCATGCTGTCTCAAGTGGAGTTGTATTTCATGCATTTGTTGCTTCCTGTAATTTATGTGTTCTCTTTATTTATTTTTTTGTTTTGCCTAAAGCCAAAGATAATTTTAATGAACTTCTCTTTACACTAATGCGTTTCTGTCTTGGGTTTGCCTTATTAATCGTACTTTATTTTAGGACAGGCCCGGATCCAGTTCCCGACTAGTAAATTGTTGGTTTTGACCGATCCTACGGCAAATTTCTGGGTATGCTAATGTGTTGGTTTGTGGTGGACGTACTGGTATTTGAGCACCTTCACATACCACCGGACTGAGCCAGGATCAAACCTGCCAAGTTGGGGTCAGAAGACCAGTGCCTCAACAGTCTGAGCCATTCAGCCCGGCTGTATAATATTGAGAAATATACATTGTAAACTTTCTTTAGGTGTGCCCTTACCTGATCTCATGCACTCTAACCACCATCTCTTTCACATACAACGTGCATTCCATAAGTAATGCGACCAATTTTTTTCTGACGCAACTGTACTCCGCAGAGTGTTTTAACCTGCTGGGCTAGGTGGAGTGGGGTGTTAGCTTCAAACGCTCTTTGTCTCATTCGGCAGCGAGGTGTCGGAGAGTCAGGACGTGCGTTTCCGTCAAGCCCGTTTTGAGTTCATGTAACACGGCACAATGGATCGTTCTGTAGAGCAACTGTACGCTACCAAATTTTGCGTTAAACTTGGGAAGTCCGCCACCGAAACGTTTCCATTACTTCAGCAGCCCCTTGGGACTGATTGCTTGTCCAAATCACAAGTTTTCTGATGGCACAAGTCGTTCATGGAGGGCCGAGAAGAGATCACTGACGAACCTCGCAGTGGACGGCCATCAACCTCACGAGTTGACGAAAATGTGACGCGTGTGCGCGATTGTTTAAACTCTGGCAGACGGCTGAGCCTTCAATTGATAGCACAAACTCTAAACATGACAAAAACAACCGTTTTCCGCATTGTGACCGAAGATTTGAACATGAAAAAGGTGTGTGCCAAACTGGTCCCAAAAGTGTTGACCGACGATCAAAAGGATATGAGAGTGCTTTGGTGCCGAGAAATGTTGGTAATGTGTGAAAATGATCCTAATTTTTTTAAACTCAGTTATCACTGGTGGTGAGACGGATTTTTGAGTATGACCCTGAGACAAAAAGGCAGAGTTCAGAGTGGCACGCCCCATCGTCGCCCCGTCCCAAGAAGGCATGCACGAGCAAGTCCAAGATCAAAACTATGCTCATTGTCTTCTTTGACATCAGAGGCATTGTCCACCACGAATTTGTACCTACCGGGACTACAGTGAAATCAGCTTTCTACTTGGAATTGCTCAAAAGACTGAAAAGGACGGTCTCGCGCTGCCGAAGTGACATCAAGGACACGTGGAAAGTTCATCACGACAACGCGCCGAGTCATAGCGTCTTCATTGTCAACGACTTCCTGGCCAGGACCAACACCCCAGTGGTTCCCCGGCCTCCCTACAGTAATGACCTGGCTTCCGCTGACTTTTTTTTGTTTCCTCGGTTAAAAAGAGTCATGAAAGGAAAACATTGGGACATGATTGAAAGAATCCAGGCGCATGTTACATCGGCTCTAAAGGACATTCCGGAAAAGGCCTTCCAGGATGCCTCCCAGGCATGGAAACACCGCCTCCAGAAGTGTATCGATGCAAGAGGGTGCTATTTTGAAGATTTTTTTATTATTTGTACGAATATCTTCAATAAATAATTTTTTATGAATTTGGTCGCATTATTTATGGAACACACCTTGTATGCTCTATTACAGATGCCACAGTAGTGTTACTCACTGCTTTGTCGAGGAACATCTTGTCTCCCGAGAGGTGATACGCACTCAGTAGACCACCCAATACTCGAATTGTGACTTCAAACAGGTTCACATCTTTGTTCACATCGAAGTGGAGGTTGTTCGCGACCCACTCACGAGCTTCAGTAAATTCTGAAACGTAAACGACTGGTCAGTTATTCTGCTGGCAAAGTTTATTACTTGAAAATCGTACAATATTAATTTCATCAAGAACATAAAATAGCTCTCATATACAGGGATAGCAAGTACAGAGAAAGAGTGTTTTGATTTAGACAAAAACATGCAAAGTAGATTATCACTATCATATGGCCTTTCCTCCGAGTCAGGAATTTATGAGCTCGTCAAGAACCAAACTGCAACGTCACATATACAGGCCAAACAAAATGTAATTTCCACACCACATACAAAGAACACAAAAATGCAATAAGATACAATCGGTTTTCAGCTTTTGAAGAACAAGTACACGACAACTCACAATATTTCACATACACTGTCACAAATCTAAAAGATCTACATAACAAAAATAGAAGCAAATCTTTGAACATTAAAAAAAGCTATCACAATTTAAAAAAAAAAAAGGCCAATCAATCCAACCTCAAAGATTACACACATTCTAAAAAATTCACCCCTCTTCACACTATCAAATTAATTTTCTGACAACATACTCACTTTTTGCTTTAGCAATTACTGAATCTCTCAGGAAGATACTCTGACTTAAATGTCTGGACTGTAGGTTAGGATATTCTTTATCTGTAGTATATTCTCATGATTTACGCAGAGTCCTTGCCAATCAACACATTTTAGTAGGTTATTATTTATCAATAAGAATAAGGTGTTGCAAGTTATTTCTTAATTCAATTCTATACTTTATTTCATCAAAATCATTTACTTACAATTACTAGCTAATGCAAAAAATATGTAAGATGGAAAAGCAACACTTCCATTCCCCTCTCCAATGAACAGAGTCAATGCCCAGAATATTCACCTCACCACTCCACTTCTCCTCCCCTCTACATGGAACAAAGTTATTGCTACAGAACGTAGGCCTAATTTCATACATTTTGCATTAACATGTAATGAATCCTACAAGGGGCTGCTTTGACTTAAATATCTGGAACGTGAGTTAAGATATTCTTATCCGTAGCAAATTCTCTGAATTTATTCAGTGTCTTCCCCAACCGAGACTTTTAGTAGGTTAATATTTATCACTTGCAAGATACTATTAAATTCAATCCTTAAAACTTACATTTACTCCCTAATACACAAAAAAATATTTTAAGATGAAGAAGCAGGACTCCCCTCCCCTCTCCAATGTACAGAGTCAACGCGCAACATTCCCCTCAACCACTATTTCCCCTGCCTTCTCCATGAAACAGAGTTATTGCCTGCAAAATTTCCCCTACTTAGCTATTAAGTCCAAGGAGAAGGCCAAGAAACTAGCTTCAGCATAAACACAATTACTTGAAGCTGATGGATGATAGGAGCTAGGTACAGAAAATTTTCCATAAATTATTAAAGTGACCGCAAAGGACTAATGCATTCATCATCTGTTCACATCACCAATTCATAGCCCGGCTCCATGGCTAAATGGTTAGCGTGCTGGCCTTTGGCCACAGGGGTAGCGGGTTCGATTCCCGGCAGGGTCGGAAATTTTAACCATCGTTGGTTAATTTCTCTGGCACGGGGGATGGGTGTATGTGTTGTATTCATCATCATTTCATCCTCATCACGACGCGCAGGTCTCCAAAGGGCATCAAATAGAAAGACCACCTGGCGAGCCGAACATATCCTCGGACACTCCCGGCACTAAAAAGCCATACGCCATTTCATTACCAATTCATAATCATAGGCTAGTTTATTCAACAAACAATATTGCACATATATGCCCATGATTTAAAGCGATTTGACAGAATCTGAGGATGTTCATAGAGAACGAAACATGTCATTCATTCTTTAACTGTGTGCAATTTTTTTTACAGGTATGTTACAGAGTTATATAATTCCTGTTATGTTGACCTTACCCAAAATTTAAAATCAACAATTATGGACAATATCTTGCATTGTTTGATAAACATGGTACCTGAGTACGTTACCTTCTTTCATTCCCATAATGTACATAGTGTCCAGAGAATCGACAATGGTGAGTCCAAGGGAGAACCAGTCGTGGAAACCACCCGTGATTGGTCTCAGGTGATCATGACCCCAAGCAAATTTCTTGTATCCTTTCCAGGCATGTTTGAACGCTGCAATGACAGCCGACTGTCTCTCGTTGGAAGGACCTGTAAATGATTATAATGTCCAGTAAGCAGTGGCTCGTTTTCAAGACCATTACAAACTAAATGTTCATTTAAAGTAGTAATAATAATAATAATAATAATAATAATAATAATAATAATAATAATAATAATAATGGGGTACAAAATGGGGCAAGGCTAGGCTACGAGTATACCTACAATTAACTATCTAGTCTTTGCAGATGATCTAGTGATCTTTTCAGACACCATTGATACGGCAGAAGAAAACTTAACAACTGAAGACTCAAGCATTGAAGGATGGGCTTCAAATCTCCTTTGAGAAGAGACACTTTATGACAAACATAAAATCAGCGCCAAGAGAACTGGAGGTCGGACTAGGAAAAATTAAGCAGGCAGAAAACTTTAAATACCTCGGTGAATGGATAGAGCCTAACCTATCAGAGAAAGATGCCTTTGTGTCACGCATTAATAAAATGGAAATGGCCTACGAACTAACTAAAGACATCTACAATAAGAGATCGATATCCTTAAACGCCAAAATTAGACATTACTGCACTGTTATTTGACCACCAAAGGCTCTGTATGTAGCAGAGACTCTTTAATGAACAAGAAAGGTCTAATGGAAAAATTAAAGGCTAAAGAAAGGAAGATTTTGAGAAAAATCCTTGGTCCCATCAAAGAAAACGGCGAGTACAGAAGGCGTCGCAACCACGAATTATACAAGCACGTGGAGAAGATAAGTGACATGATTCGAAAAAGAAGGATTGCCTTTTATAGCAGCGCGACATGAATGAACCCAGGCAGGATATCTAAGCGGATATTAAAGTACTTTCAACATAAGAAAACCAAAGGGGCATGGTTCACAGAAGTTGAGGAAGATCTACGAGAAACAGAAATTTCTCCTAAAGATATCCAGGAGCGTGTTCCGCTTAAGGTAAAAATTCCTTACATACGAAGGTTTCCAGGAAAAGCCGAAGCTGAAGACAGGGAAGGTGTGGACCCAAGAGAGAAAAGAACAACACCAGAGACGAATGCAGGAGCATTGGGTGGCAGTTGAAGCTCGAAAAAGGAGACAGTTGAACTGACATGGTCCCTAGTTGGCCGAAACGAAGAAAGAAAGAAAGAAAGAAAAAGAAAGAAGAAATAATAATAATAATAATAATAATAATAATAATAATGATGATGATGTCAAATCTACTCCACTTTTTTAGTTGCCAGGATCGAGCTGCTTCCCTGAGTGCGACTGTGGTGAGGAAAAGCAGACCATCCGGCATTCGCCACTGAATGCGCGAGGAGATCATACTTGGGGCCATTGGAGAGTATTGTGCGTGCTACTAATGAGACTATTCAGTGGTTGAACAATTTAGATTCCAATTTATGAACTCTCCACGAGTTTGGTTGATTGTTTAGTGTATTTGGTTTCTTTCTTTCCTTCTTTTTTTATTCTCGAATATTTCTTTTATATTCGTCCGTAACTTATAATACTGTGTACTAGCCATTAGATGGATAGACAGATTAATAATAATAATAATAATAATAATAATAATAATAATAATAATAATAATAATAATGAACAATCCCAATAATTGGCTAAAGGAAATCAGTGAAGAACTAAATGAAATTGGCAATAATGAAAGAACCATTTGAGAGAGAATAAAATTCAGAACCTTAATTCACAAACACAGATTTGCTATAAAGCCCACCCAACTGAATACAGAATGGACTGAACAATGTAAAAAGGAACACAGCAAGAGGATGAAGAGATATTGGGAAGAGAAGAAGAACCACCAAAAAAAGTGGTAGTAAGTTCAAACACGCTCCTTAGTTGGGCACAACAAATCAAGAAAGAATAATAATAATGAAAATGAAAACCTACAACCTGTTTTCCAGTCATTGACCGGGTCAGGGATGGAATGAATGAAGCAGGTATAGGCTATTAGTACGATGGGGTCGCCACTCCCAAAGTGATTTATTAATGACTGATGGATGCTATGAAATGAGAATGGAGAGTGTTGCTGGAATGAAAGATGACAGGGAAAACCGGAGTACCCGGAGAAAAACCTGTCCCGCCTCCGCTTTGTCCAGCACAAATCTCACATGGAGCGACCGGGATTTGAACCACGGTATCCAGCGGTGAGAGGCCGACGCGCTGCCGCCTGAGCCACGGAGGGTCCAATAATAATAATAATAATAATAATAATAATAATAATAATAATAATAATAATAATAATCGCCACCATATGGCCTCAGCTACAGTGAGCAGGCATTTTAATTTGACGCCAACACTGCCTGCTCGTCAATTTCGATGTTCCATTTCAGTCTAAGCCTAGGCTACTAGAAGGTACAATAAACCAACTCTCCGTTGGTCATCTACAGCTGAGTTTTAATTAATTTAATTTTTCAGGTAAATGTCAAATGTCTCACAAGGGAACTTTAATCAAACAACGTGATTAATGCCTAAAGGGAAAACTTCAGATGTTGATAATATTCCTGTTAACTTCTCAGATCAACAGACAGGGAACTCAATGAGAAACTATACTACCTCATACAGTCTAGTTGTATAAATGTATTCCTTTTCATCTTCCTGTCTTTATACGACTTCATTTGGTACTTGTTTGTTCCTTTCCAATACTTCACACAGTCTATTCATCAAGACAGTACCCTCAACCAACTGAGATTTGCTGATCAGTGATAATACCAACACTGAAGAACAGGCTGAATGAGATATGATTTTCCAACAACCCCCATAGCCCAAATTATTTCTGCTCCAGTAACTGTTTTTTTTTTTAATATATACTGAACTATGCCATGTCTGTGCAGCCTTGGTCAAACTGTTTGCACCATTTCACTATGGCTGGAAGCGACACTGCATTTGGTCCATATACCGCCAAAATTTCATGGCAAATCTCGGTGCAATTTAGACATTTTGCCCACAAGAATCTTAATGTCCCGTGTACTTCAACTTTGGAGTACGTTTCCAGTTGATACGCTATTTCACTCGCACACTGTGATGCATCCAAAACTGTGTCTGCAGGAAGCCTGGAACATGTACTCTCTTCTGACAATGCACCACTCTTGTTGCGCAATGATCTTAGCGTTGTTGTGTGGCTCATCCCGGTAATTACAAACAATGCAGATTTACAGTATAAACTATTTATTTTCTACATATGATCTGCTCTCCAAGGTATCTTCTAATCTAAATCCTTCAGAAAAGGAGGAAAATGGGGAACATTCCTAATCAGTGAACAACTTAAGTCGCAAATTTTAGTTACCTGGGAGTCACATTTCAAACTCCAGAAAATTTGTTCTCTTTACATGTAAAGGACCGTCTAAACGCTGCCACAAAATTGATTAGTGATAAATTTGTGAGCCACCTGTTGCTCACATCTGCCATCGAGTTATTCGATCTAATAGTTAGTCCAGTAATAACCTATGGCTTAGAAATGTACGGATTTACCTTGGAAAGAGGCAATTACATAGTACAGAGAAGGTGACAGTGTCCTATTTAAAGAAAGTGCTATACCTGTCAAAGTACACTCCATGTCTAGTATATCAGTTCTCAAGGGAATTATTATTTGTGGAAGAGTTGCGCTTGAAGCTTCTGCTCCCAGCCACTCCAGCATATAAGGAACTTCTCCACGAGCTCCAGCAAAAGACGGACAGCATATGGGAGGACTTCTATCAGTGCGATGCAATGATCAACCGCAATTGGACATGAGGAGGCTTATGACTAGACTTGCGGTGCATGGGTTTCACCACAGTTTGTGTCAAAGGGTGAGCTTCCATTACTTTTGGCAAGAGGTAGGTGCAAAAAATGTGGTGAACTCTGTGAACAATATCATGTTCTTAAGTGTAACTTGAGGGTAGAAACTATAACGGAATTCTTTACAGACGACTGCTTCATGCATATTTGTGCGCAGTAAAACATTATTTATCTACAACCCACACCAATCTGACAATAAGATAGCTACTTCTGATACAAGGACATGTTTAACACATTAAGAAACTTCTGATTACACTCACCTGGGAATTTAACTCCTTCCTGCGGCGGAGATCGGATCTGCTCCACATCGTTATTCTCCTCCACCTGTTCTTTACTGTTTTTCTTCTGAATAATTGGTTCTTCAGCCTGAGCAGGCAAGTCTTTTGATCCGTCAACTTTTGGTAAGTCTTTTTCAGTGTCTGATGGCTAAACATATTAATAGGGAAGCTTTTCAAAAGGAACATAGATGTATGTATATAAAAGTGGTCACATTCTGTCTCTGTTATATATCTAAATAGTTATTATTAATGGCAGTAAAGGCTACCTTGCTGGGGGATGGAGATGGAGCAGCTGAGTGAAGAACAGCTGGAAGTTCATTCTCAACGTCATCTTCGCCCTTTACTGAATCTGCTTGAGGCAAAGGGGGTTGTTTTTGACTTGGTCGGAAGTAGATTATGGCTAAGATTATACCTAATAATAGCATATACAGTAAACTACGCTGGAACCTGGACAATTGGTTCCATCTCTGAAAAAGAAAAGAAATATTTTTATACATTTTTTATTGCAGCCATCGGTTATTCAATGAGGCACAGTAAAGCATTAATTTCTCCTCCTGGACAAGTAATCGGTGGCAGATAGGAAGCCTTCACTGGCTATTACCCTCACATAAAATCACACTGTACTTAATTTTACAGTCAACCCAGACACCAAGAAGCTGCATGGAAAGAAACACATTGCCACTTTAGTCTTTCTGACCAAGGAGTTAACATTTAAATACTAATTTAAGTAATGGAAAAGAACAAACAAGTGCATACACAGGGTATTTCAGGAGAAATAGGAAATATATCAAGAGGTAAGAGTATGGACAATTTTGCATAAAAAATGATCATGTACACATGTGTCCAAATAGCAATGCATGTGGAATTACTTTACAAAAATTATTAAAGACACACAAATTACTTATTGATGAACAACCCTACATCCTTTTGAACAATTTTTTTTTCTTTAGGGATGGATGAAAAGCAAGAGATGAATTGGTGGTTCATATTATCCATAGCAGCACCCTCATAAAAGGAGGCCAAAAGGACCTCTGATGAGCTACGCATACTAATACCAAGAAAGCTGATTTGAATTTGGTGATGGGATATTTTAACATGTACAGTGAATTCAAAGTATTATGCCACTTTCAGTACCCCATGTTAGATTTCTCCTCATTTACAACATTTTTTTTTTTGTTGGACACCTCAGATTTTCTATGTTCACAACATATTAAAATTGTCCAATTTACATCTGTGATATTTTATGCTCGCCACCATTTACACCACGTCAGGCTGTTGGAGAAGGGAGGAAAAATCGAAGTAAATGGCGTCGCAACTAATAAAAAACACTCCAACTAACCACAGCATGATGACCAAACCAAACAACTATGGTCTAACTCTTTGCACAGAACTTCTGCTTTTCCCCCGGGGCTAGGTATGCAACAATGCTTAACCGCATGTAATTCTTTGAGGCGTTACACTGGTGTACAGTAGTGAATTCATCAAGTGATTCAGCATTTGGTCTTGCCCTAGTTTGATATTTTGTGATAAATTTTGATGCCTGCTTTTGCTGCTGCAGTCAAGTTATTGTTGTTAATTTGTCTATTTTTTGTGTGTTATTTGTTATGATTTTCCTCGTTATCAGAGCCAAATGGGCAAGTCATTTGCTGTCATCTTCTTGTTTGTTTATGTTAATCCTTCTTTATTATTGTTTTATTGTTGGTATTTGCTTTTCTGGCTAATAATGGAAAAAAGAAGGAAAGGAAAACATTCACTATGGAAGAGAAGTTTGAATCTTGGAAAAAGTTGATTCATTCTGCAGAACATGTACTTCACTGGCATGTGAGTGATTTCCATATCCATGCTGACCACAATGGTGAAAAACACAGGAAGCATAACATCAAGTGCTTTGGAATGTGGACAAAACTAAAGAGGGGAATATATGTCATATTACAAATGCAAGGAACTGGAAAAGATAGTAAAATGTTGGGTTGAAACTTCAAGAGCTACAGGCATTACAATTACGATGGGGTACTTTTAAATATCTCATTCCCTCCATGGGAACTTAGAATTTTCCATCAGGCGTGTAAAGTGGCGAACATTCTTGGCATTGGAAATTTCAGCCCATCTAATGGCTAGATCGACAGATTTTAGGAAAACTTGCAACAAACTATAAAACTGTTTGTGGGAATCAAATGCAGATAGTGACGAAACTGTGGAAAAGTGGACCATCAGTGAAAGATTGCAGGAGCTGACCAACAAATAGGAACCTAAGAACATGTTTAACCTAGATGAAACTGAACTGTTTCAGTGTGTTGCCCAGCAAGACTTTGGAATTCAAAGGGGATAAATGCCACAGTGGAAAACACAGCAAACTGCAGCTCATAGTGACGTTGGGAGCCAATGCTGATGGCTCTGGGAAGCTCCACTCCTTTTTTCAGTAACTGAGTAAGTAAGTCATCTTTATTCGTGGTGAAGTTAGGGCTCAGGACCCTTACTTATACCTAACCACAACATTAAGATTATACAGTTAAGTAACAGAAATAATATGAAATTACAAAACAAAAATGTGAACATTTAAATACAGTAGTACTAATGTGCAGATTTAATAATATAAATGATTATAGAATGTACAATACGACAATATCATACATAGGGCCTACATTACCATTATAGACCATTATGCCTTTTAACATCCAGTCTGCAAACATCTGTGAATTTACTAAACATCGCTACAATACTCTATTTGCAACTAGTGCTGTGGCCTCATTTAGTTCTATATCTATTATCTTTAAATTGTTAGAAAGTGAGTCTAACCATCGTCGTCTTGGTCTCCCCCTACTTCTCTTACCCTCTATAACAGAGTCCATTATTCTCCTAGGTAATCTATCCTCCTCCATTCGCCTCACATGACCCCACCACCGAAGCCGGTTTACGCGTACAGCTTCATCCATCGAGTCCATTCCTAACTTAGCCTTTATATCCTCATTCTGAGTACTCTCCTGCCATTGTTCCCACCTGTTTGTACCAGCAATCCTTCTCATTACTTTCATGTCTGTTACTTCTAACTTATGAATAAGATATCCTGAGTCCACCCAGCTTTCGCTCCCGTAAAGCAAAGTTGGTCTGAAAACAGACTGATGTAAAGATAGTTTCGCCCGGGAGCTTTGAGTCCACCCAGCTTTCGCTCCCGTAAAGCAAAGTTGGTCTGAAAACAAACTGATGTAAAGATAGTTTCGTCCGTGAGCTTCCTTCTTACAGAATACTGTTGATCGCAACTGCGAGCTCACTAGCTTTACTACACCTTCAATCAATCTCAATTACTATATTACCATCCTGGGAGAACACACAACGTAAATACTTAAAATGATCTACCTGTTCCAGCTTTGTATCACCAATCTAACATTCAAGTCTGTTGAATTTCTTACCTACTGACATCAATTTAGTCTTCGAAAGACTAATTTTCATACCATACTCATTGCACCTCAAATTCCGAGATATTAGACTGCAGGTTTTCGGCACAATCTGCCATTAATATCTGCCACAATATAAATGAAGATAATTATAAAACAATAAATACAAAAGAAGGAAATAGAGGAAAAACTTTTAAATCAATACATTTCTAATTTTTAATAAAATATGCTCATTCGTACTTCACTCATCATACAAGTTAGCTGGAAGCAGTCAGCAAGTGATTTCGGCAATACATCTTAAATCTCCAACGAGAATGCAAATCTTTTAATGTCCACAGGGAGGGTAGTCCACAACCTAGTGGCAGCGACTACGAAGGAGTAATTGTAAGCCCTGGAAAGACTGAGAGGCATAGTTAAGGAGGAACCAGATCGTGTATCATGGTTACGATATGAGGAGAGGTAACTGAAGTTTTATTAAGGGTAATTCGGTACACATGAATTTAGAACTCCATGCAGAAGGGACAATATGAGGAGATTGCCTTTTATGGCACACAAAGCCATGACAACTCGCTATAATACGGTGAAATGTGAGATTCATATTGCAGCTTAAATATAAATCTAACACAAGTATTTAAACTCCATTCGAGCATCTTATTACTGTCTTGAGATATGTCCACAAGTACAGTGTTGCAGTAGCCAAGAACAGGTAAGATTAGAGATTGTATCAGCTGTATTTCAGTATGTTTTGGAAACACAGTCGAGTAGCATTTGAGAAGAAAACAGAAAGGGATATTTGAATATGTATATTTTTTTTACAATTTGCTTATATCGCACCAATGCAGATAAGTCTTCGCAACAATGGGGTAGGAAAGGGCTAGGAGTGGAAAGGAAGCGGCCAGAGACTTAATTAAGGTACAGCGCCAGCATTTGCCTGGTGTGAAAATAGGAAACCACAAAGAAACAACTTCAGGGCTGCTGACAGTGGGGTTCAAACCCACTATCTCCCAAATAAAGGGTAGTTGAATTTTACGGCATGTATGTGCCACTTGTTCAGTCCAATTTTGAGTCTCAGTCATAATAACACGTAAGTTTCTTACTGACATACAACAGGGCACAACAGTATTATTTATCATATGTGTACTTTTTAATGGGTTAAGGTTTCTTCTGGTACCAAATAGTCTTAAGTTTTGTTGGGATTTTTTATAAACTGTTATTTTTAGTATAGTCAAAGAGTCGTCGTAAATCAAAATGTCAATGGCTACGTATATAGGTCTGGTAGACAAGAGTAATGATAAATCTGAATAGCCTATCATCTGCATAGATATTTCAATGTGTCCACCATGTTGTGCTATCCTAAGTACACTGTTCCCATTGATACTCACTGCTAGCGGACAGCGAGGTAGGAGTTAAAAACTTGATGAGATGTTACATTAAAGTTGACACCAAGGAGTTTGTGCAGTAGTAACTCAGGGCTGTCAAAAGGCACTGCTTAAGTTTAGTAGTGTTGCTACAGTCACATATCATTGGTCTATCGCAAATATGATTTGGTCTATAACACGTAGTAGTGCTGTTGCAATAATACTCTGTGTGTGGACTGAAAAGGGTCAAGGAGGGAATTCTGGGTTAGGTATTCAGTGATTTGTTCATGAATCAGATGTTCAAATGCTTCTGAGAGGGGTGGGAGAATGGACACTGGGCAGTACTTCGATGGAGAATCCAAGTAGCATTATTTGGGATTGGCGTTATTAGTACTTCTTTCCAACCCAGGGAATACTCTACTGGTCAGAACGTAGTTGAATATGTAAGTTTTGGCAGTACAATGCCGATGATGTTTTTAATTAATTTTGTAGAAATACCATCATTACCTATCAGTCACATCAGAAGTGATATTTTTTCTTTTCTTTTGCTAGGGGCTTTACGTCGCACCGACACAGATAGGTCTTATGGCGACGATGGGATAGGAAAGGCCTAGGAGTTGGAAGGAAGCGGCCGTGGCCTTAATTAAGGTACAGCCCCAGCATTTGCCTGGTGTGAAAATGGTAAACCACGGAAAACCATCTTCAGGGCTGCCGATAGTGGGATTCGAACCTACTATCTCCCGGATGCAAGCTCATAGCCGCGCGCGTCTACGCGCACGGCCAACTCACCCGGTAAGTGATAGATTACAACACACGTTTAACATCATTTATACTAACGGTGCAGAAAGAGAACAGGTTGCACTCGGGACAGCATGAGGATCAATGCTTATTGTTTAAAGGGGCCTAACATCTAAGGTCATCGACCCCAGAATGCGGATCTTGTAGGGTTAACCAGTAATGGAACAGGTCCTACTTCAGGCTGAAAAAAAAAAAAAGTAATTATATAGGTTTTCATGTACACAAGGATCACAGCTTCTTCCAGGTTTGGGTTAAATTATTATTTGCTGTTAACTGCTGAAAGTAGTGGCATTTAGCGTTTCTAATTATCTGTTTAACTCTGTTCCTAAGTTTCTTGTGTTGCTCAAAATCCTTTTTGTCAAGCGTGCGTCTGTATTGTCTGTGCCAACTGCCACGGCTGGCCATGGCTGATCCTACCTCAATCACCAAGCAAGTGGCTGTGTGGCTTGGGTCGCGTAGCTATCAGATTGCATTTGGGAGATAGTAGGTTCGAGCCCCACTGTCGGCAGCCCTGAAGATGGTTTTCTGTGGTTTTCCATTTTCACACTAGGCAAACGCTGGGGGCTGTACCTTAATTAAGGCCACAGTCACTTCATTCTGACTCCTAGCCTCCTAGGAGGTCTGGAGGACAGCTTCCTGATATACGGAGAATGTTACAGCCAAAACTGCACTACACTACTCAAGACTTTCTTCGGGTGGATGATGCTGTGATAACTGCAGAAGAAAATGTGTGTTCATGTTTTAAATAAGGAGTAATAATTAAAATTAAAATGTTCCATCCAGAGAAAGGAAATGTATTGCATCTCAGATAATTCCATAGCCATTTTAAGAAAGATAACCAGATTAAAAGAATATATTATATATTTTAACTACCTCTTAGTACATTCTCCTCGTCAGTGGAGGAGTAGAATATTGCAAAGGCAGCGTAGTATCAAGCGGGCATCGTATACGCATTACAGAAAGTTTTTTCTTTCTATATCTGTACAGTAGTTTGGGTTTATTAAATACTTTGTTAAACATTGTACACATACTGTCTTCATTTACTTTAACCTAAAACGCCCAAAACCTCAAAAACAGTTTCTTAACCTCTGAAAATGACATTTTAATTATTATCCAAAATTCTGGTTGTTTTATCTGAGGCAAATAATAGGATTAAGACTGAAATACTCTAGGAATTAATAATATGCATTTGTGTAACATTTGCTTCCTTTTCCAGAGCCTTTTTACATATAAAAGTTGTTTCCCATTATTTACACTTCTCCTGTTTACACTAGTATCCCTTGAGACCCTCGAAGCATGTAAAAGAGGGGTAATACTGTATTCCAAAGGATGTAGGTTTGTGCATCAATAGCGCTGCACATTACATAAGTGTTTTATTAATAGATTTTCCACCAAGCATAATTACTTTTTAAATCAATGTAGGAAAATATGTCAGTACACAAATCTAGGGAATACATATGTCAAAATTTCCATTCATGGTGAGACACACAACAAGTATCTTCTTTTAAATTCCTAGGTAGAATAATACCAGAAGATGCCTACTGTCAACGAGATGTCAAGGCGAGGCTTGGAATGGCAAGAGCAGTGTTCCACAAATGTTAGAAAATGCTAGCCAACAACATATGCTTGCACATACACACACCTGAACCAGGACTTACCAGAAAAGTTATCTGGATTTCATAAGTAGTATTAACCCCTCCTCAATTTTGCTACTGAGGTAATTAATTTCTTATGGCTATTTCTAGCCGGGTGCAGCCCTTCTAAGGCAGACCGTCCAATGAGGGTGGGTGGCATCTGCCATGTGTAGGTAACTGCATGTTATTGTGGCGGAGGATAGTGTTATTGTGATGTGTGAGTTGCAGGGATGTTGGGGACAGCACAAACACCTAGCCCCCGAGCCAATGGAATTAACCAATGAAGATTAAAATCTCCAACCCGGCCAGGATTCCAACCCAGGACCCTCTGAACCAAAGGTCAGTACGCCGACCATTCAGCCAACGAGTCTGACTTGCTACTGAGGTAGGATGTTATGTGTGCCCTGGACCACAAAACAAACCAATTAATCCGTACTAAAAGAGTTGAAATTTTTGAAAGACTTTCTTCCCAAATCAAGGAAGGAATTGTACAGCTCTGTGGACATACTGGAAGGTGATCTGGATATAAGAGAAATACATCATCAAAACATTAAAAGCAGACCAGGAGGAATACTGCACTCCGTAAAATAGACAGTGAAGGCAATTACTAGCGTATTACTTCAGCATGTCTTAGGAAATCTAAGGATTGAAGTAGGTGGCAATGCTTCACCAGAACTGGATCACACCATATCATACCAAACAAATTTATGTATTATCCGCAAAACCTTGTGATACTTCGGCTCCAAAGTGCTGAATCGGTAGACCTCGATTATCTTTGAGATCACATTGGCAAACTTTGACACAAAAACTATGAATCGATTATGCATCGCCGTGCGACATCTGGTAGTATAATTAAAACACTTTACGTACTGTTGTTGTTAACACAGCAAAGCCAAAATATAGGTTAGAACTGAACATGAACGAGGAAAATACTAGGCAAACATATCAGCAGCTAACTTACGACAACTGACCATTGAGGCATTCCATTCAGAGTCTGTTGCAGATTGGGAGGGGTATTGCAGGAAGGTGAAAGAACCGGAAGAAGAATACCGAAGGCACAACGGCGTCATGGAAATAGCCATGGACGAGATTGTAATTAATAGTACTGCAGATAGCAGTGACGATTTTGAAAGTGATGTTTCTGAGGATTCATGCTGTGAACAAGATTCACATCGAGAAATGTTATATAATGTTATATAATACGTGTGCAACACAGTTGCTGACTTAAGATAATGAAGGTTTAGAAAAGTCATATCGAATGATCATACTATCGATTCAATTCAGATTTCATTTCCATTCAGTTGGCAACATTACTGGAACCGGGGTGGCTCCCTCCTTACTCCTCACCCCCGTAAAACACAGTATCACTAAAAGTTTTGCGGATAATACTGTCCACCACACCATTTCCAATCAGTAAAGTAATAACAGTGACAAAATATTCATTTAATAATACCAATAGATCCTCATATAACGTAAGGAAATTTACTTAATACAGTGAAACCTCGATAATACATGCCCGCTTAATAGACTATCCCACACAATACACATTTTGTCTGAGGTCCCTGCATCTCTTGTATATAAAGCCTTCAAAAATGACCCCGCATACTGCACTCAAATCCTGAATATTATACTTCATTTGTGGGATACAGTCAAACTTTTTATTGCAATATCAGTTTCAGCAACACTTCCTCCATAGAGCCAGGTATTCTGCAATACCAATGTTTTCCTTGTAAGAAAAAGCGTTTCGGCCTTGCTTAATACGACAAACATGTAAGATGATATACAGCAGATGTTGATTCCCATAGGGAACATGTAAGAATCGGTCATCCAGAACACTTAATCAAAATACTGTAACTGAAAGGAACAAAATGTTGTTTTGTTAAACCAAATTAAAGAAACATTGTTTGTTGTGTTATGTCAACAGGAATGCATGGGCTCTGACTACTACTTTCCCTTCTCTGTTGTCAACTCAATTTGTTTTGTCTCTTACATCAGTATGCTAGTAACCATCTGTGCAGAGTTTAAAATATGGAATATCAAATTGGGCTACATAAAATACTGGCACGTGTTTTCTCGAAGATTTTTATATATTTTCAGGTAGGTTTGTCGGAAAATGTGGCAGATCAAAGCCTTCTGATGTTCTGCTAATGAAGCGGCGGTGTGACATAGTGGACAGAAAATTATGTGAAAAGAAAAAACAAAAGAAAACAGAATACTTTTCCGAAAGAATTAGTACATACTGTACACAGAGGTGCCACCATTTGAAGAGCATTATCAGTAACCCCACCACCCCCTCAGAAAATGGAGTCAAACCAAAACACGCTTCTCCCCTCTTGATAATAACATTCCGTTTGTGCTTCACAACAGCAATCTACTCTTAATTATATCATATTACACAGTCAAATTTGCACACTGACTGTTAAGTTCTGTGATAAAAAATCCTTTTGCAGCCTGTTTAGCACCCCACAGCTCGTCAAATGTGCGAGCAATACTGTATATCTGACAATGCTCCTCCTATCCATTACTATTGTTAAGACGGGTCACGCCTCCCAGCCACATATGGATATGCAGTCCATCAAAACAGTTTTCGTTGTGTTCATTTACCTGTGCTAATGTAGGGTTACCAGATGTTCGTATTTACCAGGACATGCCCTTGTTTTTTAGCGTCTGTCCTGGCGTCCGTGTTTATTTTTTAATTATTTGCTGATTGTCAGTATTTTCGTCTAATAATGTTAAAATGAACTTTTTCCAACTGGAAACCCATTTTCGTAAACTTAAACTTGCTTATTCCATAACCTTTGACTTTAGCTACAGCTTGAACTTTTATTGCTGGTCGAAGTCGATAGGCGAAGTTGGCGATAGCATACGGAAACGGAAGCTAAAGACAAATAATTTTCGTCCATATTGCTGCTTAGTTGTGCCACAATCCTTGTGATCTACTCTACAATATCTGTTGTGATCTGTTGGTACGTTAAATGTATTATGGGGAAAAGAAAGTGTAAGTTCACTGCTGAATTGGAGAAAAGATATAAATGCTTCAAAAAGGGCCGCACCGACTAAGAAGTCAAGTGTCTAGTATGTAAACCAGGAACATACGTTTCTGTGGTTAATCGTGAAGCTATGGATTTAGAAAGTCACATTACAACGAGCAAACATAAAGCTAATGTTCGAAGTGCATCAACATCAACTAATGTGTTGACATTTTTCAAAAAGAACAGATCAGTAAATGAAAATGCGATTGCTGCAGAGGGAGTTCTTGTGTACCACAATGCTGTTCATTATGGGAGCTACAAAACTTTCGATTGTATGTCTAAGCTTCCATCTAAATTATTTCCTGATTCTGAAATACGGAAAAATATTCACTGTGCTCGTACAAAGTCTGAGGCCATTGTCAATAATGTACTTGGACCTCACTGTGTAGAAAGTGCCATTAAACAAGTCAAAGACGTATCATACATTGGTGTTTGTACTGATGGCAGCAATCATGGGAATATAAAACTGTTTCCTGTGCTCATGCAGTATTTCGACTACAAGAATGGAGGGCTGCAAGCAAAGTTAATTAACATGCACAGTGTTAGTAATGAAAAAGCTGCAACAATCTCTTCAGTGGTGTTAGATGTCCTGCAACAAAATGGAATTTCGGAGAAGTGCATTGCTTTTGGACGAGATAATTGCAATACGAATTTTGGTGGCCTGAAGAGAAGATAATAATGTATTTTGTAACCTCAAATCTCAGCTTAATGAAACCTTGATTGGAGTAGGCTGCCCAGCACACGTGTTGCATAATTGTGTTCAACATGGAGGTGATTTATTGTCGATTGATGTTGAAAGCATTGTGTTAAGTGTTCAACTACTTTTCTACATTCACCATAAGGAATGAAGAGCTAAAAACTTTTTGTGTATTTGTTGATGTGAATTACAAATCCCTAGTGAAGCATACAAAGACTTGTTGGTTGTCACTTTTTCCAGCTGTTGAAAGGATGCTTGAACTGTATCCAGCACTTCGGTCTTATTTTCTATCTGTGGATAACCTGCCAGCAATTTTGAACAAGTTTTCCACCAATAAGTTAAGTGAAATGTATTTAATATTTTGCCAGTCTTTAACGTCAGTCTTTCAAGAGAACATTCTTCATGTTGAAAAGGAGAATAATTCCATTATTGAAGTGAAACAGGCAATTGAAGAAAGTGTTGGCATTTTACAAGCTCATTTTTCAAATAATTTTGTTCCTATGAAAGTGAAAGAAATGATGAAAACTTTGAAGGAAGAAGGTTTACAGGAAGACAGTGATTCCTTCATGAAAGAAGTCCATGATGTATATAGTGCATGACTGGAGTACCTTGGAAAATGGTTACAACCACTTGGAGAATTCAGTACTTTTAAATGGATGACCATAACTTCAGATTTCAACTGGACTGGCCTTAAAGATACTGTTAAATATCTTAGTGCTAAAGGTGTACACATTGATGATGTTAGATTATTTGACCAATTTGTAAATCTTCAAAAGTATGATGAAGTGCAAAAGCAGAATGAAAATTTCTTGAAGGAACGGTCCATAAAAAATGGGCTGGTTTTTTAAATAGTGTCAATATTACATGTTCTTCCGAGCTCCTGAAATTTGCAGAAGTGTATTTTGCAATTCCTGCACACAGTGCCAACGTAGAAAGAATTTTTCTTTAATAAATGCACAATGGACCAAAGAAAGAAACAGGTTAAGTGTTGACTCTGTGAAATGGTTGGTGTCAGTGAAATTTAACATGAAAATCTTCACTTGTAACCAGTTTTATGACTATTTAAAAGACAATAAGGAGTTGCTCAATAAAATAAGTAGCTCTGATAAGTACAATCAACATGAATAAGGTGTCAGAGACATTCCTGCTTTCGAGACTTCACTTGTGGCCAAGCAATATGAATAAGGTACGCTAAATAAATGGTTTTAACAAAAAAATTAAGCAATTTTAATGCTGTCCTGGTTTTGTCCTACTTTTTGAACTCAAAAGTCCTGCTTTCGAGCTGCTGTCATCTGGTAACCCTATGCTAATGTGTACAGGAAAATGAACCTTAAATACAATAAATTCTAAGAGTGTCACTCCACATATTATATTAAATAATACTCAAAAAATAAAAGTTGTAAATAATTTTAAATATCTTGGTGCAAATGTCACTTAGAATGCTAATGAAAAAGTATCCATAGGTAACAGAACTCTAAAACTGAGATGAGCACAACAAATTACATGGCCGAGTTGCAAAACAACAGTCTCTTTCAATTACTGCTAAATTTCGCCATTATAACTCCGTCATCAAACCAGAAGCAACGTGTATACAAATGAAACATTATTCAAACTAAACATCAAACAACAGACAAACTGCAGAAAGTAGATAGAAGAATTCTCTGGACAATTATTAATAAAAAAACACCAGGTCGATGGCCAGTGGAGACTTTTACCAAATTCAGTAATTTACAAGGAAAGTGAATCAATTATTGACACGATGAGAAAAAATGAGGATTGCATTTTTTGGACACATATCATTTGCCAAATTTCAGACTCCTAAAACAGCTTTTTAATTTCTTTTGGAATAGTAAAACAAAAAACACTTGGTTTAAAGAAATACAAATGGATTTGGATGAACTGAAAAGTACTACAGAGCAAATTGAAAATAGAGAAGAGAAGAAGATCCTAAACAACAAATATACAAAACTATCACTTAACACATCAAAACTTAAGCAGTATGTTATATCAGCAGAAGAACTGGCTGCAAGATCGTCTAGAATGAAGTAGCTTTGGGAAAAGAAGAAATTATCAAGTTTTAAAAAATGAACTTACTTTTTGATGTATTTATTTTTTGAAGCTTTTATTGTAAAAGGTTGATTTTGGTGCTCCAATGTGGGCGTAAACAGTGTAAATAAATAAATAAATTGCAGGAGTGCATGAATATGACATGCAAACATACATTCCTACAGTGCGGTACAGTAAGGCTCATGACATTTTCATCTTCTCAACTATATGCTTTTCCAACGCAGATGAACTCAATGAAGGCCTCAAATGTCTGATTTTTTTTTCTATCAACACTGAAAACTGCTTCTGTGGGAGAGTTACTGTCAGGTACACCTCATACTACAAATATAATATTACTTAACCTTTAACTTGTGAGGTGTGGTCACAGAGACCGTGGGAAACATTTCAAGTTTTTATTTTATCCCCTTCTGTTCTTAGCTCCCATCTTTTCTTTCATCTACTTTCCTAGCATGTGAACTTGAGTCACTACACAGCTCAGTGTTGCTCTAGCTGTTGACAAGCGTGGTTGATTGCGTAGTAAAAGTTTTGAGCGGTATCACAGACTGCACCTCAATGGTTGCATTACACACTGTTCATGCATGCGGGTAGAGGACCTTCTCGATTAACTTGAGTAGGAGACTGAGGATTTGAAAGCACTGTACAATCATTGCTTGAGGAGGATATAAGTGATATTGAAACTGACTTTGATGAAGATTTCTTTGTTACAAAGAGTGAAAATATTTCGGAAAGTGCATTTTCTGTAAGTCGCATCAATGATGGTGTGGAAGGGGAAGAAGAAGAAAAATAATGAGGCTGCGAATAGCGAGGATAACACTTCTTTTAGAGCATAGTACAGAAGAAACATATATAAATGGTTATGTGAGCATTCGTGAAAAGGAACAGGACACAAAAGTATACGAAGTTTGAATAAAATGTTATGTGTGTTTTACATGCTGTGATTTTTGACAAAATGATGCAAGTTACCTTGTTTAACTGTCTCAGTCTGTCACTCACATGTATTTCTTCCTAAATATTGGTTGTATAATGATATTTTATAAAGGATCCTTATTCTAAAATTAATTAAAACTGATGATCAGTGAAAAGATTTTGATATTCTCTATAAGGAGTGAAAGTGAAGGTAATAGGTGTACGCTTTGATTTTATGTAATATTTGCAGTTTTAACCCATATTAGATTAATGTAAGCATCAATACAAGCAATTATTAGTTAGTCGTTTGATTGTGTGTGGCTATGTGTAACTAAGATACATCAGCGGTCTCTGAGACCTCACCTCACAAGTTGAGGGTTAAAAGTTTTATAGTGGAGAAGAGCAGAATAGAGCTCCTTCATTCACAATGAATTTCACAACATTCATGGGTAGCAAAAGGAAATGACGATTGAATAAGTACAGTTGCCAACTCACAAGAACTGAAACCAGGAGAGTTGAACAGTAATGCTCAAAAGAATTAAACATTTTTTCCATAGAGAATTATTTTTCCGTAATAATTTCTTCATTGACTGCAATGCCGTAGCTGTGAGGTGAAATCCGTGATAATTATGAACAATCTGTAACATCTGGCACCTCTGTGTACAATTAAAATATATGCACTATGAAACATAGTTTTTTCTAAATATGTACAGTAGTTCGGATATTAAATATTTCATTAACATTGTATTATTTGTATTCATTGTTTTCATTTACTTTCACCTGAAATGACAAGAAATATTTCTTAACTTCTGAAAATGGCATTCTAATTATTATCCAAAACCACCTCCCCACCCCCAACTTGTTTTTTACTGTATTTGCACTTTTAACTCGTGTCAGATGATTGGAAGTACCAATACAAGCAATTTTAACTTAACTGATTGATTACGTGTGGCCACAGGTAACTAAGATACATCCAGCGGTCTCCGAGACCTCACCTCACAATGTACATTCCAGAAATTCCGAATCACACGCTCAGGGTTGAGCATAGTAGGTTTGTAACATTAAGTCTAAGAGTTGTAAAAGGATAAATGCATGGTTACAGATATAACAATTGCAACAATAGCATTTCTGATCATTGTTAAGAAATCATAACTTTAAATTTTCACTAACCTGGGAACAATACAATAAGGGAACAGGGAACTGGAAATCAAGTAGCGATGACATAAAATTGTTAGTATTGAACTGTAGAAGTATTGTAAAGAAAGGAATAGAATTAAGTAATTTAATAGATATATATTTACCAGATATTGTAATAGGGGTTGAATCATGGCTGAGAAATGATGTAATGGATGCAGAAATTTTCTCAAGTAACTGGAGTGTGTATCGTAGAAATAGGATAGGAATGGTGGGAGGGGGAGTATTCATTCTGGTGAAAGAAGAATTTGTAAGCTACGAAAAAGTTAAAGATGAGACACATGAAATTCTAGGTGTAAGGCTCATTTCTAAAGATAAGAGGCAACTTAATATCTTTGGAGTGTACAGACCGGGAAAGGGTAGCACTGACACGGATTCAGAATTATTTGATAAGATAATCAGCTATGTAGGAAACGACACGGAAAGAAATGTGATTGTAGCGGGAGATCTGAATTTGCCAGGTGTCAATTGGGAAGGAAATGCGAACGACAGGAAGCATGACCAACAAATGGCAAATAAGTTAATATGGGAAGGACAGCTGATTCAGAAAGTGATGGAACCAACCAGCGGGAAAAATATCCTGGATGTGGTGCTGATAAAACCAGATGAGCTCTATAGAGAAACTGAAGTAATAGATGGTATTAGTGATTATGAAGCTGTTTTTGTCGTAGTTAAAAATAAATGTGATCGAAAGGAATGTCTTAAAAGTAGGACTATTAGGAAGTACCATTTGGCTGATACGGCAGGCATGAGGCAGTTTCTAAAAAGTAACTATGATCGGTGGAAAATGGTAAATAAAAATGAAAACAGACTCTGGAATGGGTTTAAAACAATTGTTGAGGAATGCAAAAACAGGTTTGTACCTGTAAAAGTGGTAAAGAATGGTAAAGACCCACCTTATTATAACAGAGAAATAAAGAGACTAAGAAGGAGGTGCAGAATGGAAAGAAATAGAGTTAGAAATGGCTGTGGAAGTAAGGAGAAATTGAAGGAACTTACTAGAAAATTGAATCTAGCAAAGAAGGCAGCTAAGGATAACATGATGGCAAGCATAATTGGCAGTCATACAAATTTTAGTGAAAAATGGAAGGGTATTGTAAGGCAGAAACAGGTTCCAAGAAGGACATTACAGGAATAATTAATGAACAAGAGGAGTGTGTATGTGAGGATCTTCAAAAGGCAGAAGTATTCAGTCAGCAGTATGCAAAGATTGTTGGTTACAAGGATAATGTCGAGATAGAGGAGGAGAGTAAGGCTAAAGAAGTATTAAAATTTACATATGATATTTACAATAAGATACAAAAGTTGAAAACTAGAAAAGCGGCTGAAATTGATAAGATTTCTGGGGGTATACTAAAGACAATGGGTTGGGATATAGTACCATATCTGAAGTACTTATTTGATTATTGTTTGGTCGGAGGAGCTATACCAGATGAATGGAGAGTTGCTATCGTAGCCCCTGTGTATAAAGGAAAGGGTGATAGACATAAAGCTGAAAATTACAGGCCGGTAAGTTTGACATGCATTGTATGTAAGCTTTGGGAAGGTATACTTTCTGATTATATTAGACATGTTTGCAAAATAATAACTGGTTTGATAGAAGGCAGTTTGGTTTTAGGAAAGGCTATTCCACTGAAGCTCAACTTGTAGGATTCCAGCAAGATATAGCAGATATCTTGGATTCAGGAGGTCAAATGGACTGTATCGCGATTGACCTGTCTAAAGCATTTGATAGGGTGGATCATGGGAGACTACTGGGAAAAATGAGTGCAATTGGTCTAAACAAAAGAGTGACTGAATGGGTTGCTATATTTCTAGAAAACAGATCTCAGAGAATTAGAGTAGGTGAAGCTTTATCTGACCCTGTAATAATTAGGAGGGGAATTCCTCAAGGCAGTATTATTGGACCTTTATGTTTTCATATATATATGATATGAGTAAAGAAGTGGAATCAGAGGTAAGGCTTTTTGTGGCTGATGTTATTCTCTATAGAGTAATAAATAAGTTACAAGATTGTGAGCAACTGCAACGTGACCTCGATAATGTTGTGAGATGGACAGCAGGCAATGGTATGTTGATAAACAGGGTTAAAAGTCAGGTTGTGAGTTTCACAAACAGGAAAAGTCCTCTCAGTTTTAATTACGGCGTTGATGGGGTGAAAGTTCCTTTTGGGGTTCACTGTAAGTATCTAGGTGTTAATATAAGGAAAGATCTTCATTGGGGTAATCACATAAATGGGATTGTAAATAAAGGGTACAGATCTCTGCACATGGTTATGAGGATGTTTAGGGGTTGTAGTAAGGATGTAAAGGAGAGGGCATATAAGTCTCTGATAAGACCCCAACTAGAGTATGGCTCCAGTGTATGGGACTCTCACCAGGATTACTTGATTCAAGAACTGGAAAAAATCCAAAGAAAAGAAGCTCTATTTGTTCTGGGTGATTTCCGACAAAAGCGTTACAAAAATGTTGCAAAGTTTGGGCTGGGTAGACTTGGGAGAAAGGAGACGAGCTGCAAGACTAAGTGGTATGTTCCGAGCTGTCAGAAATGAAGATGTTCAACAGCGATTGGGAGTGGCACCTATCCCAGAAAAGAAGCGAGAAGCACGACTTAGATGGTACGGTCATGTCGTTCGAAGCCCTGCAGAATCTATGATACATACAGCCCTCCAATTTAACCCTGGAGGTTCTCGATCCTGAGGTCGTCCCAAGAAGCGATGGTTCGATTGTATCAAGAAAGACATGCATCTTGCAGACATCACTGAAGCTGATGCTCTTGACCGCAGGAAGTGGAGGATGGCATGTTTAAAAGCGCACCCTGCACCAATGCGGGACTAAACGCTACGAAAGAAGAAGAAACTTAGATGGTTTGGACATGTAAAGAGGATGGAGGAGGAAAGAATACCAAAACAGATGATGGAGATGAAGTTCGAGGGAAAGAGAGCGAGAGGGAGACCTAGAACATGGACTGGGACCAAATGATGGAAGTGCAATGGTGGAGAAATGCCGTAAATGTCCCGACCCAGCAGGAACTGGATTAGGGGATAAGAGGAATATGATGATGATTGTCATCATCATCAACAACAATACATGTAACATTTACAATACAGTAGGCTACTGTGTGTGCAATATTTCAATAAAAATGCTTTAAAAAATTGAACATGTTTAGTATTGACAAAAACCTTTGACGAGTTAATGTGATGTCAAACTGGCAAAAAAAAAAAAAAAAAAAAAAAAAAAAAAGAAAAGAGACAGAAAGAAATTGGTACTCTACGTCATTTCAACTTGCAATAACACCACCTGTGCCTGCAATGAAGTAAAACCCCTCACTGATTCTATTTTCAGCTATAAAAAAGTAGTGCTACATGCATTTTAATTTTTTATGTCATCCTGTATATATCTGCAATATTAATAAATGAGGAAACAGTTCATACCCTGCATTACTTGTAGTAATAAAGTGTAGTTAAGTTTCAAATTTCATAACTTTCTGATATTTAGGTGACATTTTTCTCTAAAATCAGGTATAGGCTACAGATTTTTTTTTTTAAATCTGCTTTACGTCACACCGGCACAGATAGGGCTTATGGCGTGGGAAGGAAGCGACCGTAGCCTTAATTAAGGCATAGCCCCAACATTTGCCTGGTACAAAAATGGGAAATCAGCGGGCGAGTTGGTCGTTCGGTTAGAGGCTCACGACTGTGAGCTTGCATCCGGGAGATAGTGGGTTCGAACCCCACTGTCGGCAGCCCTGAAGATGGTTTTCCGTGGTTTCCCATTTTCACACCAGGCAAATGCTGGGGCTGTACCTTAATTAAGGCCATGGCTGCTTCCTTCCGACTCCTAGGCCTTTCCTATCCCATCGTCGCCGTAAGACCTGTGTCGGTGCAACGTAAAGCCAGGAATTGAACCCGGGGCCTCCGGGTAAGAAGCAAGGACGCTACCCCTACACCATGGGGCCGGCATTATGGGAATCAACATCTTGATCATACAAGCTGACAGCTATGTGATTCAAACCACGCAGCTACTCGCTCGACGGATAACATGTTGTTTCAATATTGTAGACTATAATACCAACATAGTTGGTCCGTTATTGGATATTATCAATTATCCAGCTAACTCATTCCTGGTTGCCAGCGTTTCGCCCCAGTGTGCTAAGTTGGGCTCATCAGTTGGTAAATAGCACACCTACCAAGACGCATCGCTAGTGCATACCGTGGAGGCCACTGCGTAGGCTGCTTGGAGCCACCGGCAGTGCCAATGCACTATGAGAGACTTTGTCTCATTTCCAAACACTGATGCCTGCCTGGCCATCAGATGATATAGATGTTGATTCCCATAAGAAATAAATGTACTCACTCGGGACAAATATTTCAGATTCCCCACGGGAATCAACCAAAGAACCAAACCCCATGGCATTACAGCCCTTGAAGGGCCTTGGCCTACCAAGTGACCGCTGCTCAGCCTGAAGGCCAGCAGATTACGAGGTGTCATATGGTCAGCACAACTAATCCCTTCGGCCGTTATTCTTGGCTTTTTAGACCGGGGCCGCTATCTCACCGTCAGATAGCTCCTCGATTCTAATCACATAGGCTGAGTGGACTTCGAACCAGCCCTCAGGTCCAGGTAAAAATCCCTGACCTGGCCAGGAATTGAACCCGGGGCCTCCGGGTAAGAAGCAAGGACGCTACCCCTACACCATGGGGCCGGCATTATGGGAATCAACATCTTGATCATATTGTAAACTAGACTGATCAGATTAAAATCATTAACACTGGTGACGTCATGGTGGACAGCACCATTTAATTTGACATGGAATGACCTACCAAGCACTTTCAACAATGTCAGGCTTAGACAAATTCGATGAACGACTGAGAAGTAATCTCAAGATTCAATTATAGTGCTTCTACACCTAACAGCTGTTAGCTTCACAGCAATTTACAGTACAACTGCAGTATCTCCTCTACAGCATAAATAACATTATAGCAAACGGTAAATGATGCTAATATACCTCATTATATTTGTGGGAAAGGTATCATTATCCTCCTATATAAAAAGGGAGACAGGAAGAAATGCAGAAATTATAGGGGTATCACTTTACTTTCTCACTCACTTAAACTTCTGGAGAAGAAAACTGAAAGAAGAATCACAAATATGGTTGAACCGTTAATGGAGGAGGAGCAACATGGATTCAGGAAGAACCGAAGCACTACAGACCTGATATTTGCCATCAGAATGCTAAAAGAGAAGCACTGGAATATGGTAAGAACTTAGTGATGGTTTTCATAGACATCGAGAAGACTTACGACAGTAGCCTATGCCTAGAGTAGAGAGATAATCTGGAAATGCCTAGAAGGAATAGGTGAGCCAAACTTCCTGATCAATAAAGTAAAGATGCTCTATCAAAAGTGTGTAAGCTGTGTCCAAGTAGGGGATGGATGATCAGATTGGTCTGAAACCAAAGAGGAGTCCAGCAGGGAAGTGCCTTGTCACCTCTCCTGTTCATCACTGTCATGGATCGGATCATAAAATCCATCACATAACACTGCAAAGAGCCTAACACTAATATTTGCAGATGATGTTCTGATCTGGGGAGAAAATGAAGCAGAAGCACAGGAGAAACTAAATCTCTGTTGAAATGACTATCGACAGGAAAGCCACAGATTCAAACATTTTCCTGGAGGGAACTCTATTGCAGTCTGTTTCTAACTTCAAATAGGCTATCTTGGAAGGGTCATTTCAAAAGATAACCCAGTAAACCAAGAAATATGTAACAGGACTGAGAAAACTTCTCAATTTTATTTTCAAGTGAGAAATTTACTCTAGGATGACAAAATATCCCAGAAAGCAAAACTGACCATGTTTTATACCCACTTCATTCCAATTCTCACATATGGACTCAAAACTCTACCCTACATAAAAAGGCTAATAGTAAAATCCAGTCAACAGAAATGAAATTCATCAGAACAATGAACCAAAAGACCACGAAGGACAATAGAAATGAAGCAAACAGGAAAGAGGCTGGCATCAAAATACCCCTAACCAAGCTTTTAGGAAGATACAGGCTGGACATTTATCAGGACGAACAGAACGAGAACAGCAAGGAATTACTTTGACAAAGAAGTAAAAGGGGAGAGACCAGCTGGAAGGCCAAAGAATTGATGGATAGACAAAGTGAAATCAAAGGGCAGCAAGAGGAATGCCAAGTGGGAGGACATAGAGGAACAGAAACTATACTTTGACAGGAAGAAGTGGTGAGCACGTGTACACCACACCCGGCAAACTGGAGCTGGAAAATGATGATGATAAAGAAGTAAACACATGTCCTCATCCCAAGGTGGTGCAGCTCTACTGAGGCACACTCCCAACGGAGGTGAGCTGCATGTACCATTTCAACCACATATAAGCCCTCCTGCCATTCTTAAATTTCTGGCAGTACCGGAATTCAAACCCGGGCCCCTGAGGACGTCAGCTAATAACACTAACCGTTACGCTACGGAAGCAGACATTATATTGATGTTGCTTGCTTGTGGGAGAGTGATGTGCTCAATGAGAAAACCAGAGAGCCACCATCCTGCCCTCAGAAATATATTTATTTTTATAACCCATCATCATAAATCAAACAATATTTTTCATACATCCCAGATAAAAACTCTGCCAATTGGCTGCTGCTGATTAAGGTACAACCCCAGCATTTGCCTGGTATGAAAATGGGAAACTGCAGAAAACTATCTTCATAGTTGCCAACAATGGGGATCAAACCAATTATTTCCTGAATGTAAGCTGACAGAGCTATGTGACCAAACCACGCAGCCACTTGCTCAGTTTGGCTGAAATTAATGGAATAAGGTGTCACTCCCAGAACTCAACACAGCAGACTTCACACTGAACAATAAAAACCTCAAATAATATCTTTGTTGTAAGGCCAATGGTCTGACACGAAATAGTGCATGTACTCCACGGCCCCTTAGAGAAACTCTATGATATACACCCTAAACATGTTAGACTAATGGGTTTATGCACTGACCAGGACATGCACAGTCCAATAAAGAAAGAGTGCATAAGTAGCTGAGAACAGTTGGAAACAGTTCACAGGACGAAACAAAGCCACTAGCTACAGAAGACAATTGTGCTACAGCCGGCAACAGCGAACTGCAGTGGAGCACCTAGCAGGTAACCTGCAGAGAGAATACAGAGTTCCAAACAATTTACAGTTGGCTCAAACCACCATAAAATGAACGAATTCAACTCATCATTCCTTACAGCGATCTTGTCCAGATGTTTCCTTGCTCTTCCTCTCTGCTAGCTAAATTAGCTATGAACAAGTGACAGAATAAAACATGAATTTGGCAAACTACAACCAGAGACTAACTCCTCTGTCCCGAAAGATACTAATGTACAATAAACGTCAATTTACAGAGAGGGAAGTAGTAACTTAATCAAAGTGATTAGAACTTTCAAATAAAACTGAAGGAGGTAGGAATTTGAAGAATGATGAAATGAGGCACTCAATTTTGTTTCAAATCCCCCATGTTTGTTACAATTAAGACATATGTCAAGGAATTGTCCCTCATTCTAAAAGTTTACTTTCTCTTCAATATGAGATTCCGATTCGCATTCCGTGGAACACCTGAAATGATTTCTTCAAGGGAATAACATTTAAATGCTACGCACAATTTATACAGTAAATTTTAACTGACAGGCCAAAAAATAAATAAATAAAAACACAAAAACGAACAATTATTTAACACAGCATTAAAGTTGACTATGAATGAACAGAAACATCAATCAATGATCATTCACCTGCAATTAGGGCTGTCGCCCAGGTGGCAGATTCACCGTCTATAACCCCTTAATAGTTTGTTAAAAAAAAAAAATAGAAATTATACAAACCCTCCATAAACTTTTTCTTGGCCCTTCTTTACTCCTGTTGGGATCAAATGGATCTCCCGGTACATTTAAGGAAACGTATTCTTTCCCGAGCCGTCCAAGCATGATAAACAACAAAAGGGTTGAGACACGTCAAGTGTCCTTAATTGTTCTCAAATAAAACGGACCTTTCCGACTTGTTGACAGCCCTCATAATATTGTTAAAGCAACCGACGAAAACCGATTACATTTAACACGCATTTTTGTGAGTTTCACAAGTATTTGTTCACTGTTTGTCACATATCACTTCAGATCCATTATAAATTGCATAGGCATGACATCTCTCGCTGTTCAATAGAACTGCATGATAGCATGGCACAGCCGTCTCGATCCTCTTATACTGCCTGCTCTATGCCACTATTTTAACCGTAGGCAACGATTTTAACACAGGAAGGCGCGACTACCGACTTTTCTCCAAGTCGCCGTAAGAGTGCAGCAGTAGACGCACAATCTTCGCTGTTAGTGTGGGTGAACCACTGTGTTATTAGTGCATGAATGTGTGTGTAAACCTGAGTTATTTCGCACAATAAGTATTATCCGCGCATTTTTTAGTGATAGATTTTTGTACTCGTTGGAGAAGTAAGAAGGGTTCCGTCAATACTGCCAACTGAATGGAAATGAAATCTGAATTGAATCGATAATATGATCGTTCGATATGAATTTTATAAACCTTTATTATTTTAAGCAAACAACTGTGTCACACACACAATATTTAATACTATATAACATTTCCCGTTGCGAAACTTGTTCCTAGCATGAATTCTATGGTTTGGCTTTGCTGTGTAAACAACAACAATACGAGTACTTAAAGTGTACGCCAGATGGCGCACAGCGATGATAAGGGATTCTTAGTTTGTGTTTCAAAGGTTGCCAATACGAATCTCGAAGATAACCAAAGTCGACCGCTTCAGCACTAGGGTGTAAATCTATCACTAAAAAGTGCGCGGATAATAAACGTGTCTGGTCACTTTCGTTCGTACAAGAGATATTTTGTATAGAACTGTGAAATGAATTAATCATGTTATGCTAATAGATATTTCAAAACTGATTTTAAGGTGTTGGTACTTGTTTCTTTTCGTTTGTGTAAGTCTTATTTTTCGTAGAACTGAAACTTCAGATTCTTTCCCCGAAATATTCAACTGTTGTGTACCATTTTGCCAATCTCGGCAAAGTGGTTCACAGCCAGAAAAGATACGACTCCATGAAATACCGTCTAGAAGGGAATTAAGAGAAAAGCGGCTGTCGGCTTTATCTAGGCAAGGACCTAATAAAGGAAGTAATTGGTTATCCTCAGATTACTCTCGCATCTGTGCCTTTACACCTTATTTCAGAAGGTGATGGAGCCTCCGCGGCTCAGGCGGCAGCGCGCCGGCATCTCACCACTGGGTTCAGTGGTTCAAACCCCGGTCAATCCATGTGAGATTTGTGCTGGACAAAGCGGAGGCGGGACAGGTTTTTCTCCGGATACTCTGGTTTTCCCTGTCATATTTCATTCCAGCACCACTCTCGAATATCATTTCATCTGTCATTCATTAATCATTACCCCGGAGGAGTGCGACAGGCTTGGGCAGCCGGCACAATTCCTATCCTCGCTGCTAGATGGGGGCTTTATTCATTCCATTCCTGACCCGGTCGAATGACTGGAAACAGGCTGCAGATTTTTTTTCAGAAGGTGATTCAAGCCGTGGAGGATAGTGGATTCCTTGTGATAAGAATTGTGACGGGCAATCACAAAGCAAACGTCTTCATGTTTAGACATTTTGGACAACCTCAGATATCCAGCCGATAATATTCCAATCAAACTAGAAACAGCAAATTAAATCCTAATTTGCGGGTACTAGGTTCATGTTGTTGAAGAGAGGATGGAGTGTGCATTTGTGTCAGCAACATCTCATTGCCTAGAGCTTCGAAACCGCTAAATAGAACTGATTATGCATCAGGACAGAGTAGGAGTTCGATATTCAAAACCTTGTTTTGTTGCTCTGGTGAAGCATATGCAGGAGTTCGCTGAAGCTGCTGTGCCCTATTGTCGACGTCCTTCAAACGTTCGAGCTTAATACGAGAACTTGCGACGTCTTCCCTTTCAGAATACCGGGCGAGTTGGCCGTGCGGTTAAGAGCACGCAGCTGTGAGCCTTCGTCCGGAAGATAGTGGGTTCGAATCCCACTGTTGGCAGCCCTGAAGATGGTTTTTCCGTGGTTTCCCATTTTCACACCAGGCAAATTCTGGGGCTGTACCTTAATTAAGGACAAGGCCGCTTCCTTCCCATTCCTAGGCCTTTCCTATCCCATCGCCGCCATAAGACCTATCTGTGTCGGTGCGACGTAAAACAATTAGCAAAGAAAACCTTTCAGAATGTGCTTTTTACAGTGTGAGGTCAAAGAATATCAGCAAACTGTTAGTGATATTATCCTAACCAAGTTCGTAAGACCTCTATTTGTTTATATTGCGTAGGCAAGAACACAAAAAGTACGGTACCACTCCAAGCCTTCGTCCAGGAAAATCTTTAAATTGTGCATGAAGAGGCCAACTGCAACTTCATACAGGTAATTTGGCCGATATTTAATATTACTGATTTAATTTACGAGCTTCAGTGAACATATAACCATACTGCATAGTGTTTTGTAGGCTGTCGTCATTAGAATAAGTTTAGAACATTGTGCGTCTATGTCTGCCATCTAGCGGAGAAATTTTGTCGCAGCGTAGTCGCAAAAAAGGCTCGCACAGAGAAGGCAGTATAGGAGGATCGAGACGGCGGTGGTTAAGACTAAGCGCAACAACATACAAGAAGAAGAAGAATTTTCATGTTTGTTTCATGGCGGATCAAGAGAGCGGTGTTATTGAATTTTTGTAGGCCCAGGCTGACTTTATCAACTACAATATTTATTGTCACAATGACTACTCCCACTGGAATACCGGATAAGCTGTGGCAGCCGGCTTATGTAGTCTTAGAAACAACGTAAGTTATAAGCAGTTTCACTATATAGAAAGATAATTCTAGGCTATTTTGTCGTTAACAGTTCTGCTCTGACTGCTTTATGTTTTCCAGAATGGGAGAAATTGTTATTGAATTATATTGGAGGCATGCCCCTAAAACTTGCAGAAACTTCGCAGAATTGGTGCGTCGAGGTTACTATAATGGAACGAAATTTCACAGAATAATAAGAGATTTCATGATACAAGGTTAGTATTAATACACATATTTTAACATTCATGGAAAATCATTTTGGTTACTTTTCACTGTCGCAGGGGGTGGGGGACCGGACCATTGAACGCACTCCTAGAAGTAATTTTGCTCATACTGAAATATTAAATGGGAGACAATGTCATTCTGGCAGATGTGAACATTTTCTCTGTTCCTGTTGGACGGAGCAGTTTGCTGTTGTTTCCGATAAAGCTGGCATCATGGGTGGCCGAAGGGCTGCCACATTCTGTGAAAATAATGAAACTGTAAAGTTTGTAATTGTCGAGGCGTGTGCTGGATGTATCCGCATAGAGAATATATCAAGTACAGAAGGAGTGAGTTTTGCTGATTTTTCAGCCTTACCAGTAGTCGTGCCACTAGCCAACGGTCTTTTCACTAGCCAGTGGTCGTGTCACTAGCCAATACTGTTACAGGAAAGAGTACAGTTCTGCTAAAATAACCTGTGTTCTATGACAGCTGTCAGCACGTGGCACCGAAAAGTTGCGGCAGCTCTGTGCTGCCACATATTCTGACTGGTGTTACTAAAATTGCAATCAACCTATCTTGCACTGTTGTTATGTGCTGTGGAAAATAACTTCTGTGTGGAGGAATCATGAGAGAGTTAGTATGATATGAAATATTGGTATTAATCCAGCCCGGGGGCCAGTACATTCGTAATGTTATAAGTGGGTGTAAGGAAGATAGGAAAGTGGGTGTAAATTAATGCAATCTTTCTTGGAGAGCGTCTGAGAGGAGAGATGTGTTCATTGCGATGTCCAGGAACCCACCATCCTGCCCCAAGAAGTACATTTACTTTTATAACCTAAATAAGATTATTACACGCCATATTCATTTCTGAAGTAGCTTCTTGTATTCGTATTGGCCAATGTACAGTGGCACGCAATCTCCTTCCCGAGAAGGAACTTCTTCATAATGCGTTACCAACCACAGCACAATAAAAGCGCAAGTAAATGTAACAAGTGAAGAAAACAATGCACAATACAGAACAGCAATAAAGATACGTGAAACTTACCTTAATGTAGAGGAGGGTAGAGGGTTGCTGCAGCCTTGAGGAATTCGTGCACCCAGGCGTTTAAGGGGAACGAGCTCTTAAAGAGAGATTCGGCAAGATAGCCGTGGATTTTTCCTCCTGCCGAATCCCGGAGCCGAGTAGCTCCCGTGCTTAAGATAACGCCAGTGGTTTTCAGTATTCTGCGTGTGCACGGTAGGGCGATTGATGGGCATCACCCTCCTGTTCCCTCTGTTGACGTGACCACTCTTCTTCGTGTCCACAAACTGAACTGAGTGATTCACGCGGAGGTGCACGAATCCCTCGTCCTCCAAACAGTCGTAGGCCTTCCAGCAATCCAATATTATTATCGTCCCTGGGAGGATCCACTCTTTAATGAAGTGAAGTAACGTGGCTTTATCCCTTTTCTCGACAGGGACTACGAAGAAGTTTTTGAAGTTCTCCCTCTCGACGCCTCCGAAGAGCCACTGTCCTTCTATCCACCTGCCGCGATTGTACTTTCTTTTCCCGAACTTGCTTTCGTCAATTTCCACATCAATGTTGGGTCCTCCAATTTTTTTTTATTATCGTCGACCCATGCGATGCAGACCTCCCTACAAAAGTTGGATGAATCAACAACAGTTGTACCAGAGAAACCCAACTCAGGTTTAACAGTAGGACCCAGGGGTTTCGGTGAAAGGCACCAGAGGATAGCGAACTGACCAATTTGAAATAAACTCAAATTAGAGCCTTCAAAGAAAGTATTTGTTCTCCCACTGGCTTTCCAAGTACATTTCACACCCCGTTCGGGTCGTCGACACCGAAATACAATTTTTTCAGTTTTTTCGCCACACTTGATCACACGCAATGGAACATCATGTCCGCACTTTTGACAAACTGTCTTATTCGACAACCAACCGTGACGTTGATTGAATTCCACTAAATCGTTTAAATTGCTGTGATATTTGATTCCAAATTCGGTGTAGGTAGTAACACATCCACCGCAGGCAGCCATTACATCAATAGTGAAGCAACAATTATGGAGGGAATGTGTGTTATCTAAAACAATCGACAATCAGCAATGGAAGTGAAACAAAGATCTTGTAATTCATATTCGAAACACTACCTCATAGATAGCGCTGATGTCGTCGTCCCAGTCCATGAAACTAGAGAGCTAGGGCCGCGCTCAGGAAACTAAGAGCCTAACGCCGCTTCGCGGCTTCTAACCGTCCAGACCAATGGTCTTGTCCACGGCAAGAATCCTAACTGATCAGACCAATCGTCTTTCCTCACGAAACTAGGGTAATGGAACTGTTGAGGCCTATTTGTTGCTTCACAGGTCTAACCTGAGGGCTTATGCCTTCAGACCAATGGTCTTTTTATTAATAATAATAATAATAATAATAATTATATTTGCTTTAAGTCTCACTGACTACTCTTTTACGGTTTTCGGAGACGCCGAGGTGCCGGAATTTAGTCCCGCAGGAGTTCTTTTACGTGCCAGTAAATCTACCGACGCGAGGCTGTCGTATTTGAGCACCTTCAAATACCACCGGACTGAGCCAGGATCGAACCTGCCAAGTTGGGGTCAGAAGGCCAGCGCCTCAACCGTCTGAGCCAGTCAGTCCGGCAGGTCTTTTTATTAGCCAATCTCTAACCAATATGGACTGATGGTCTTGTCATGAACGAATAATTTAACCAAACCAAAATGTGTGGTGATATCGCTCACAACAAAGAGTTCTTGTTTGAGAATAAATAATGCCACAGTAAAACAGGTTATGACCGTCTGACACTTGGGCCAGAAATAACTGAGGATGGAAGATATCCAACTGAAATCAAGAGCAGGATTGCTACAAGAGCAAACTGCTGAGCACTAAGAAGCCCCTGATGAGAACTCCGTGTGCAACTGTCATGTCAATTTTACTGTATGCTTCAGAAACCCAGACAATGAGCAAATATCTTGAGATTTTTACGAGTGCTGTTTCTACTGAATGATTACAGTGACGTGGGAGGATGAGATGAATGCTAAAGTACTATTGTTGGGTAGAACAAATTAGGTCTCTGACGAAATATATGCAGAAGACATCTTACTTGATCGGGCAAGTTGGCCGCGTGGTTAGGGGCACGCAGCTGTGAGCTTGCATCCGGGAGATAGTGGGTTCAAACCTCACAGTCGGCAATACTGAAGATGGTTTCCCGTGGTTTCCCATTTTCACACCAGGCAAATGCTGGTGCTGTACCTTAATTAAGGCCACGGCTGCTTCCTTCCCACTCCTAGCCCTTTCCCATCCTATTGTCGCCATGAGACCTATCTATGTCGTTGCGACGTAAAACAAATTAGAAAAGAAAAGGACAAACATTTTACTTGGTTGGGCCATGCTTTACACCCTTCCTGGATAATGACAATAATTGCTAAGGGTTATATTGATGTTAAACTGCCTTGTGGAAGACCAAGGTTATCATTGCTCAGATAGATGTTATGAGTCAATGCAAGCAGCTATGTTGCGGTGATCGTGCGACCTGGAATCACTTCTTGAAAACAGACCCGTCTTTGAACTCAGTACTTGATGATAATTATTTGTGTCAAAGAAGTTGGATTGGGAGTTATTCTCCCTCGAGTGAAAACAAAATATCAATGCGCTCTCTGCGCCATTGTTGCCAGCCCAGCTAGTTATAAAAGCAGGAGATTCCATCGTGAAAAATCAATAGATTGCAATAGAATTTCATTTGACAAAATATCGAAAAATGAAATAGCGTTTGGCTTTTAGTGCCGGGAGTGTCCGGGGACATGTTCGGCTCGCCAGGTGCAGGTCTTTTGATTTGACGCCCGTTGGCAAACTGTGCGTCATGATGAGGATGAAATGACAATGAAGACAATGCCCCCATGCCAGGGAAATTAACAACTGATAGTTAAAATTACTGGCCCTGTCGGGAATCGAATCCGGGTCCACAGTGACCTAAGGCCAGCCCGCTAACCATATAGCCATGGAGCTGGACTACAAAATATTTTAGGATTCTAATGGAGGATAGGAATGAAGATAGGGCTCCCTCAAAGAATGTACAGAGAACAGTTGGTAGACAGGAAGGAGGAAAAGAAAGGAGAGAAATTGTGAAAGGCAGGTGGACTAATGTTTTAAGGGAGAAGGAAGTTGAGGGACGAGGGCAGGGAAGAGTTAAGGAGAGGAATCTGTACAAGTCACTCCAGGTATAACAGCAGAGGGAAGATGAGGTACAGGGAATTGTTACAGAGAAGAGGGAAAGGTAGAAAATGTAGAGTAGAGGGTAAGATCTGACTTACAACATATGTACCAAAACTCGATTAGTTATAATACAGCAGACCTATTTATTCATGCAACTGACAGAGTTACAGCATGTTAAAACTTTCAACATTCGTTCAGTATCATAGCTGTGAGGCAAAGTTCTTACTTGGTTTTCCTTTAAAAAGAACCGAAAACAAAGTATCAGCATTTCTTTTTTTGGGTATCTGGTGGCGTAAATCGGGAAACATTCCCTAACAGGAAGTTCATTGTTTTCATTATTGTACGCACCTATTGTACTCTTCTACGCCAGCATTGCACATCGCGACCATGTGTATTCTCAGGTTGTCGAAAAGAAATCCCCTTCGAAGGTCACACATTATTTTCTTGTACTGGGATAAGCTCCTTTTTGTAGCCTCATTCCACTTTAAGAAAACAGTTTTGCTCTTATGGGCCTACAAGAAGTGAAACACACACACACACACACACTGAGACACCGACAATTCCTCGTGATTGAGAGATATTATACCGTACTTTGTAATGTGTTATGGAAGATAGATAAAAAGGATGACATTTTTGCCCGCGAGTTATTAAAATAACTACATAATATTTTCTTTTTCATAAATACATTTGTAGGGAGGAAGCCCAGTGGCAAGAACAGCCATTGCTTTGTTGCCTTCCTTGATTTTCCTTCTTCTGTGTTGCTCTGGTACAGGCCTCGTGTAGTCCCTCACTCTGTGAACCACCGGCAGCTCACTTCTGTAGTGAAGCCATGTACAGTATTTATTTTTGTTGCGTCTGTTTTCTAGCCTTTATTGCCGGGAAAAAATATTAATGCATCTCTCACACCTCGAACCTATAAAAATTATTTGTCTATTTTCACCCCCAATTTGCCTTACACTTCAGTGCTGAGGTTTTTTATGATTCTGTTGACAAACTTGACCATATCGGTCCTTAATTGGTCCGTATTGACTCGTTGAGGTTATACAGGACAATGGTTAATGTAATATGATAAGATGTTGTATCTTGAGACTTGGGTAAGGTAGATTTTGATGTAAATACGCTGACGAAGGGAGTTAAGGCTCCCGAAACATGTACGTATAAATTATTCAAATATTACTAATATATTGACAGGGCGGATCAAACAATCACCCGTTGTACATTATTGTTCTCTGATTCTGTACAAACCAAAAATAACCCCTGTAAAAACCCCATCCCCTTTGTTGTATGTTCAATCCTCAGCCCTAAGGCTGGTTGGATCCTCCAGAGCTCTGCCATCAGCTGTCATAGTTGGCCTAGGCATCACTGAAGAGGCATACTAGGGAAATAAGAAGTGAGGTAGTTTCCCGTTGCTTTCCTCACCGAGCCAGAAGTTGCTATTACATATCAGTCTGCCAAGCCCACTGAAATGCATGCACCAACCGACCCTATGAGCAATATTTTAACACCATTCATAGCAAGGACTGGCTGCATAAGGAATGGCATTACTAGTATCGCTCACACCTTGGTCACTTTCATATTGTCAAAGCAAAGGATAAGAATGAGAGAGATCGATGAAAGTAACAAAATTGCTCTAGCCTATACCAGAAGTGCCCCTGTGGGTGGGGGCGGTAGAATAACACCCACAGTATCCCCTGCCTGTCATAAGAGGCGACTAAAAGGGGCCCCAGGGGCTCTTAACTTTGGAGCGTGGGTTGGAGACCACAGGGCCCTTAGCTGAGTCCCGGCATCGTTTCCACTTACTTGTGCTAGGCTCCTCACTTTCATCTATCCTATCCGATCTCTCTTGGTCAACTCTTGTTCTTTTCCGACCCCGACGCTATTAGGTTTGCGAGGGCTAGGGAGTCTTTCATTTTCACGCCCTTCTTGGCCCTTGCCTTCCTTTGGCCGATATCTTCATTTTTCGAAGTGTCGGGTCCCTTCCATTTTTTTCCCTCTGATTAGTGTTAAATAGAGGATGGTTGCCTAGTTGTACTTCCTCTTAAAACAATAATCACCACCACCACCACCACTATACCAGAAGACATAGCGTACTGTAAACACTACATCCCACCTGCAAAGGCATCCATCCCCTTTAGTTCATAAAATTAATTTGTAGCTTAGTTTCTTCCGCTTTTTGTCTTGAACTTAAATCCTGAATTTCACAAATGTATGTACCGCTGTTTTACCACAATGGTGTTGAGCAGAGCCGTTCGATTTGGCAACCCTGTTGTCATAAGAGCAATACTGTTTTCTTAACATGGAATAAGCTATACATCATGTGACATCACAGGCATGTATTTAAATATAGTCGGTTCACTGCTCCTTAGGTTGGGTTGTCTTTGTCTAAGCCAGATCCACTATCGTCTAAAGTGGTACCAGTTTCTGCACATTGTTGCATACCCTCACTTGTTTTCTGTACCTTACTAAGTTTGACCTTCACCGTAACTCACACACTACCAGTTGCTTGTTTTACTTAGGGTACTAAGTCCTTTACTATTCCCAGGCACACATTTCTAAACCAGCTGTTTCTAGACAAGTAATTGTTTTCAACAGATTTCAATAATATGCTAATTTTCCTGACAAATCAGTCAAAAACAGTTCCCTTGTTGTATGGCAGCTATCCCTTGTGGATATTTTTTCCTCTCTTACAACAATGCATTGTATGTATTGATGGCTGCATAGTTTACTTCCTCCTTCTTTCTATACCTCTCACAATCCTGTTCCACCTCCCACTTTCAATCCTCTACTCTGTTTCCCTTTCCTCTTGCCCCACCTCTTCTCTGTAAAACTTCCCTGTTCCCCATCCTCCCTCTGCTGATCTACTTGCATTGACTCATACCAATCTCTCATAAACACTTCTCCTAAGCTCACTCTCTGATGAAAACTCCTAGCACTCATTTTCCTTTTTCTTAATACATTAGCCCACCTTTCTTCCACCTTCCTTCTGTATCCTGTACATTGTTTGAGGGAGACCTCCCTTCAAATGTAACATCATTTGAGTCTTCTTGGGTCAAATATTGTACCTTTTAAAGCCATGAATAGATATTACATATGCTGTTTTCATTAAATGGTGTTATTTGTATTGACATTTGACTATATGTTAAAGAATTAAATTTTCCATCATTTCTGACTCAGAACCTACACACAAAAAAAAAATTGTTCTCTCTCTGTCGCTCCTTGTGTCTCTCATTACCTTTGTTCATTTCAGGCGGTGACCCAACTGGAACAGGCAAAGGTGGTGCTTCGATATATGGAAGATACTTTGACGATGAAATCCATGAAGAATTAAAACATACAGGTATGGTATTAAAAAAGAAACCTGTATAGTATTATAGGAACATGATTAGGAATACATCTTTCTATCTTTCTCTCCCTTTATATTTATCCTGTATTCCTAGTCATTGATTTTTATCTCTTCCCACTTCCTGTGTTTATCCAAATTTCTACCTACCTGTCGCCATAAGACCTATCCGTGTTGGTGTGACATTAAAAAAAGTCTTATCCTACACATCCCACATCAAGACTGAAGATCTGTCAGGATGGCTCTTCAGAGAGTCTTGAAGCTGTCAGCTTTCAGTCAAAACCCACTTCTGGCAGCCCTGAAGATGGTTTTCCATGGTTTCCCATTTTCACACCAGGCAGATGCTGGGGTTGTACCTTAATTAAGGCAACAGCTGATTCCTTCCCACTCCTAGCCTTTTCCATCATTGCTATAAGATCTGTCATCTGTGTCAGTGCGACGTAAAGCAAAATAAAATAAAAACTTCCCATACTGACTTGTCATGGTTTATCCTGTTGTGTGTTCCTTCCCCCCCCCCCTATGTTCCTGTCTTTTTTGAGTTGTTTTGATTCACACTGTTGTTATTCCTTACTATTACTCAGCTACTGCAAAAATTTGTGAGAACTGGTGTTTGCTTTACGTCACACCAACACAGATAGGTTTTATGGCGACAGTGGGATAGCAGATGTCCCAACTCTCCTGATTTAAGCAGGAGACTCCCGATTTTTCATTGTTCTTCCCAATCGCCGGGACCAGTCCCCCCAATTTTCAGAGCAGTTTCAGTAATTTTCGTATTATTTTAAACTCCCGCGTCTTTCTTCATTCTGTCAATATATGGCTGAGTATGGCTGGTCGATAGTAGTTCTAATAATCACAGGCTGATGGCAGTACGGGGCACGGTGGCCAGCCATGTGTTCCTCTTTGGTCTATAATACAGTCAAATACTCAAATAGCTTAATAATTGGAAGTGGAAGTCACAAGCGAGTAACGCCATAGACGTCTACCCGTGGCAGGACCTGCATAAGTGCTCGTGTTACATCACGTAGTAGTGCTTCTTGGTTGCATGTCTTAATATTTGTTTAGACCAAAATTTCAATAAAGAAATATGATGCATTGTTTAAAAGCGCTTATAGGGAAGAGTTCTGTGTTTCAGTGAATCCAGGAAGGGACCAACGTTCACATTCTGTATTATATGTAGGTGTGATTTTTCAGTTGTGCATGGCAGGAAGAACGATATACTCAAACATGTGCAAACGAGAAACATAAGGAGAGTGTCCACTGTATAGAAAGAAACCAGAAACTGAACTTTTCATGTAAAAACCAAGATTTAAATTCTGTGACGAATACTGAGGCTTTATTTACGTCATTTATCGTAGAACATAACCTGTCTGTAAATTGTGCCGACTACACGGGGCCTTTGTTTCGCAAAATGTTTTCTGATGCAGAAATCGCTTAACGATATGGGCGAAAATTGTATCACATTTGCAGGTGAATGCATTTTCTGTTGCTACTGATGGTAGCAATAAAAGCGACTTGAAAATACATCCTATTGTTGTAACATTTTTTTAGGTCTGAACTCAATGAAATTCAGAGTTGTCTACTCTCTGTGCCTAATTTAGAAGGAGATGCTACTGGAGCTAACATTGCCAATCTTTTGCTCACAACTTTTCAGGAATTCTGCATTCCATTGAAAAACTGCCTAGCTCTTGGTGCTGATTATGCTCCAGTAATGGTAGGATTAAAGAATGGTGTGGCAGGATGTTTGAAGTGGGAAAATAGTAACATAATCATTGTAGGCTGCTCGTGTCACCTAATTAATCTTGCTGCAGAGAAGGGTGCAGCGTGCTTGACTGTAAATGTAGATGAATTATAATTGATATACAGGGTCTTTTTTATGGCCTGCTCCATGTGTCAGGAAAACACGCGCAGAAGGCGGTAGCGCTGCTGGGTGACTCATTTGCCCAGAGATATATTGCTTCATGACTGGCTAAGATGATAAGATGATCTAATGCAGTATGGTAGCGATAACCATTGCTTCACACACGGCAATAGTTCAGTTCATCTGCAGCATTGGTAGCGTGTTCAATGTGTTCGCTTTAAAATAGTGAAGTTTCTGTAGGAATACTAATCGTGTGTTTACAAAGTGATGTAGAACAGCGTATATTCATCGTGTTGTGCTATGCGAAGCATTCTTCTTATACAGAATGCCGCTTTTGATTCATTCGCAAATTGCCTGGAATCCTCCCTCCCATAGGAGTACGGTACGTAGATTAGTAAAGAAGTTCCGCACCACCGGGTCCATTCTTAACAAGAAATCACGCAGGAGATGAACCGTTTTAACAGAGGAAAAGCTTGACGAAATAGGAGTTCTCTTGGAAAGATCTCCAACAAAATCCCTGTCGCATCTCGCCGTACAAGTTAATGTGTCATTATCTTCTGCCCACAAAGCAACAAAACTGTTAAAAGCAAAACCGTACAAACCCACCCCTGCCCAATATTTAAGAGGACCTGACAGTTTTGCTAGGGTTCGGTATTGTAACTGGTTGCTTCAGTCAGTTCACGATGGGTATGTTGACCCAGAACTTTTATTTTAAAGTGATGAAGCATGGCTACACTTACGTGGCTATGTAAATAGTCAAAACAATTGCTACTGGTGTGCAGAAAATCTCCACCATCTGCATGTCCGTCCACTTCATGATGTAAAAATAGGAGTTTGGTGCGCAATAAGTACTCGCAGAATTATAGGGCCTATATTTTTCCGCGAAACAATAAATGCTGATTGATATATAGACCTCATTCTCAGACCATTCTTTCAAGAGCTGACGGAAGAAGAAAGGAGTAATGGTTACTTTTATGCAAGATAATGCGATGGCACCCACTGCTAATTGGTCTATGGAGATAATACGGGAAGTTTTCGAAGATCGTGTGGTTGATTATCCCCCGAGATCTCCAGATTTAAATCCCTGTGGGGGATGCTGAAGGGAAAAGTGTATGTGAGCAATCCAGATGCAAGAGAAGAACTACAAGAGAACATTACACAAGTTATTTCGAACATCACACAAGCTGAGATTCGTCGAGTGTCTGCAAACCTATTTACGAGGTGTCAGGCGTGTTTGACAGCTGAGGGACAACATTTCGAACATCAAATATAATGCCAGGTAGGTTTTAGACTAATAGTTTCACTAGAAATGGATCTCTATAAGTGTGAATTGCCGTGAGTAGTGGGGATGAAAAACGCGCATTATACTGGCTAGCGACCGAGTGTCATTGCACCGGCCGTGCCGTGCTCTGAGTGGTGCTGCCGAGCATGCTAAAGAAAAGACCCTGTATTTTACTATCTGGAAAAGAGTGCAAAGAGGAAAGAAAAGTTCAGAGAATTTCAGACTCTATACAACATAGAGATCAAGGAACATTCTGAAGCATGTGCGTACTCGATGGTTATCGCTAAGAAGGTGTTTAGATAGAATTTTGCTGCAGTGGTACCCTTTGGTTACTGTTTGTCTGAAAAGGTGAAGCATTGTCATAACATTTCACCACACTCCTCAGTTAAAAGGAAAACCCAGTCATCAATATCACCCCCCCCCCCCCCCCCCCCCCAAAAAAAAAAAAAAAGAAACAAACTACTGACACTTAGAGCCATGCTTTGTCACATGAAGAATGACTGTTCATGTTCCTTTCATCAAATTTACATAAATCTTTGTGCCTTTTTCTCTCAAGTTTTATGGATATCTTTGAGAATCCAAACATAGTTCTTCAGTCAGGTATGTTGCACAACCACTTATTGAAGTCAGTTTTGGAGGAACTATTGAAGAATGTGATGCCAAGGTTTTTGAAACCACACATTATTAGGTAAAAGCTCCTCCTCTCTCCTTGATGTAGATTATCATACTTCAGCAAATCAAAAGGATGATAGGGAACTCTGCGTTTCTTTTGGTGAACACTTTGAATTCTGAGGAAAAGTGCATATTCTTTAAGTCTGTTGGAAAGTGTTTCTCTTCACCATGTGACTACATGGTACACAAATTTCCGTTCAAAGATGAAGTTTTAATTAATGCAGAAGTTGAAAATATTTCTGCTTTAAGTAAGGCATCATTTTCTAGCCTTAGGTTTTTCATTAACAAGTTTCCGAACATTCTGACTAGTGAAACAGAACATTTAGATTAAAAAACTGATATTCTGCTCTCCCAGTTCTGTAACTTTCAGCTCGAAGAAACAGACCTGGCAAAAAGAAGAATTTATGTTCATTGGTAGGTCAGGTGAAATCAGCTGATGGTGTACTTAAATATGACAGACTCTCTAAGGTGATGCTTGCTGTTTTATCAATTCCACATAGCAATGCAGAGTGTGAAAGGATTTTTAGCAGAGTCACAAAGACAAAAACACAATTCAGATCCTTGGTGTCTGAACAAACTTGGAGAAACTTTTAACCTTAAAATCAGTTCAGCAAGGCAAGTGGTTGGAGCAAAAATTTAGTTCCGAGTTTCTGAAGAGGGCTAAGTCAGCTACGGCTGTGTTGAACAACAATTAGTCATAATGTGTTCAGCCTGTTGAAGGATGAGAAGTCATATGTTCCTAAAGTTCAGGTATGTCCAGTATTTAGTATTCACATATAAGTAATGAAAAATATATATGTAGGCCAAATAGAGTTGTTAATGTATTGAATTTTCTGCCATCAGTGATGTGTCGTAATACGTTGCGATTCACTGCCTAATTTCTCCTGATTCTTTTACATTTGAAAGTTGGCATGTCTGGGATAGGAAGGGCTAGGAGTTGGAACGAAGCGGCCGTGGCCTTAATTAAGGTATAGCCCCCGGCGGTTGCCTGGTTGAAAATGGGAAACCACCTAAAACCATCTTCAGGGCTGCCGACAGTGGGGTTCGAACTCACTATCTCCCGGATGCAAGCTCACAGCTGCACGCTCCTAACCGCCACAGCCAACTCGTCCGGTCAGATAACTCTAATGCCCAAGTACAGTCAGTGAGTATGAATGAAACACTGATGGAGAGTGCTGGCACCTAGCAGTGAAAACGGTGTGGATAGCAGTATACATGAGGGACCCGAAGTTGGCAGTGGAAATTTTACAGCAGAGCTGAACAAGTGTCTGGGGTGTAAAAATTGCATTGTTATGTCTTGACTTCTTGTGCTACCTGTAGGTCTTCTTAACAAAGTAAGTTATGCAGTGGTTCGAGTCTTCGCCATTCGATGTCATGAAAACTTTGTACAATTAGTAATACATTTTTGAAAGCTGTAATAGCATTTTTCTCAAAATACACAAGAACCTCGTTTATCCACATTAAGTGGGGCCGGAATTGATCCGGATTATCGAAAATTCAGATAATCTGTAAAAAACTAAAGAAACAAATACAATACATGTTATATAATCTATTAACTAAAGGTTCTTTCCAACACGCAGTTTCCTGTCAGTACATGGACGCATCCATATACCGCTCTATACGCATGCGCTGACTTCGCATCGGTTCCGGGATTGATACACGATTGGGTTGTGTTGGAATGGATTCTCGTTCATGAACTCCAAGGAATAGGAGTAACACAATTACTGTACCAACTTGGTGTAATGCCAATATTTTCCCATATTGCCTGTAATGTCTTTTATGATGCTCACTTCTTTCATATCGATTTGTAATATCTTGAGCAACTCCTCGGCTAATGCGAAAATGCTCGAAAAACCCATTTTCATTATACTGAGGAACAGTTTCTTCTGAATAATACTTCATATTTCAATTATATTTTGTTTCACCTGGTACCTTTTGTGCCTTCATAAACTATAGGCCTAACGTAACACAATACATAAATAAAGAAAGATGTTTAATTACCGTCACCTAAATAATTTTCATTTCATTTTATTTTTGCAAAAAATAGTACCTTCTCTTCTTCACTGGATGAAAAGTGTAAAATATCGTCGTCACTATCCATCCTAACCTCAGTAACCAAACAGCTGATTAATTTATTAATTGGAGAAGAGCACACAATGTGCGTAAAAACAGCTGATTAAGGAACTCCAAAGAAATCAGCGTATACAGCAGGAGGCACTGATACAGTGTTTCTGCGCATGTCACAGAAATGTACGGCTCAGCACATGCTTTAGACTGCGGACTAGTTCCGACCGCCAGGGATCGATGCGAAGAATTAGTTGGAACGCCTGACTGCAGTACACGGACGAATACATGAACGCAATTTTGACTGTGTTGGAAAGGATTTTTCGTACTGTGCATGCGCAAGGAGACCATGTACTGGTACAGGGACTGTGTTGGAAAGAACCTATAAGGTGTACAGTAATACCTTTTTTCAGTTGTACAAAAAAATATAAGAACACTTTTCGTACAATTACGACTCTGTTTTATGCACTAAAATAATGTGCAAGTTTTTTTCTAATTTACATTTTTATAGCATTTGCGCGCAGCACGATCACAAAGACGTTTCACTAACAACAGTTCTGCCGGTGTGATTTCAGTCAAGAATTCTAGATAGGCCATCAGTTTGTCCAGCTGCATTGTTGCCTCGTTCATGAGTCATTGTTTCTTCTGATGGAGTGCTGGTTTCATTTCCGAATTCACCATCACTGAATTAATAGTGCTTTGCATTCAGAAGAGCATGGGTTTGAATCCCACCTACGCTGTCCTGGGAATGGTTTTCCACGGTTTCCATTCTCCATATTCCAGGTGAATGTCGGGATGGTACCTTTGATAGTCCCTGGATGAATTACTTCCAGTCAGTGGGTAGGGTCTGACACATCCCACTCTGATGAGTCTAGTGTCAGACCTAAGACGAAACGCTGATTGAGAGAGCAAACATCTGAAAAGCCTTACATCTGATTTGTTTTTGACATGCTCTATTGGTGAAAAATATCTAATTCCCTCTATGGGAACTTAGAATTTCCATTCGGAATTGCTAGGCGGGCAGTAATTCCATTGTGCAGATTTATCTCCCATATGCAGTTATCAGACTGTGCCTGTTATAATGGGCTTCTGATAAGTTCACCTGCATACACCCCAGCATCAGTGGGTAGGGTCTGACACATCCCACTCTGATGAGTCTAATGTCAGACCTAAGATGAAACGCTGGTTAATAGAGCAAACGCCTGAAAAGCCTTACGTCTGATCTGTTTTTAACTATCCTTGGCGGAAAAGATATTCAAGGAGAGTCAACGCCGTAAAAGAAATACTGAACAAGTAAAAATATTTTGATTATTTTTGATCCGGATAAACCGGAGATCCAGATTAATGAGGGCCGGATAAACTAGGTCCTTGTGTACAGTTTTCTTAATAGCAACAGTCAATAATTAATATCTCCTGAAGTATTGCAACTCGAAGCTTGAACTCTTTTTTTTTTAAATGCACAGTATATTATGCCACAATACCACGAAAATCTTGATAATTATAAAATCCTACTTTAGGTCCCTTTCATCGCAATGGGTCACACGTAAGGGATAAATGACCTGCGAATCATATCCTTGTCTATTGGCTGGAGTGGATGTGTAACATTAACAACGAGCCTCCTATTTTCACTTCCCTCTGCTATGAAGATATACAAAAATTGACTTATTTCTCTGGTCTTACATATTGAGGTAAGAACGTTTGCTTAGCCTTTCTCACCTTCAATTGTCAATGAAATGATTTATTATAACCATTAGAAACTAAAGGATACTAACTCCTATAGTGCCAGGCGGCTAATCTGTCAGCCATGTGAGCTGCTGCTAAAAATGCTGGGCGTCGATCTGTCGGCCACGTTTTTCTTTCACCTGTATCTTCAATCCCTGCTGTACGATGGCAGCATAAGTAATACAGCTGAAAGATTGAAGCTTTTACTCTCTGGAAATATCAGTAACATTCGATATCTATATCAGTGTAGTTTTATAAAAGTTTTCTTTCAATGCATTGCAAGTTTCGCATTTGGTAGCCCCGCACTTTGCCGCTTTGTGTCAATTGTTTATACGTTTGTTTATTTACCTCCGATAGTGCCCCAGGGGCTCTGAAATTTGGAACGTGGGTTGGCGACCCTGGGGCCCTTAGCTGAGTCCTGGTATTGTTTCTGCTTACTTTGCCAGGTTCCTCACTTTCATCTATCCTATCCGACCTCCCTTGGTCAACTCTTGTTCTTTTCCAATCCCGATTGCATTAGAGCACTCGAGGCCTAGGGAGTCTTTCCTTTTCTCCCCCTTCGTGGTCCTTGTCTTTCTTTGGCCGATATCTAATGTTTTAACATTAATTGATTCATTAGAGAGTAATTTATCGGCTGATAATTGTTCCAAATCAAGAAGAGGTTATTGTGTTTTTAATGTGCGTGTGCATAATTTTGTATAAATTTGTAATTCTTAAAAAGTACTGTCAAAAATTAAATAAAACTTTGGGTTTTTAACTCAAAATTAACCAAATATTCTTACAAAGGTATTGATAAAAATACTCTAAAAGTAAAAATAATGTCAAATTTTAATATTTAAAATTTTCAAAAAATAATGAAAAATCCCTACATTTCAAAATGAAGAAATTGAAACACTATTGCAATTATAGTCACACTCACATATTCTTTATTTACCTGTCCTCTATGAAAAAAAAAAAAAAAACTCCAAAAATGAAAGTAGGGGAGTGTTTTTCCTTAGTGTGTGCATTTTCATTAAAATTGTCATGGCAGTCTTAGTGCAACCTCTACATTATTACAGCTTGTTGAGCTGGATGAGACTCCCGCTGGGCTACTTCAGTTTTTGTGTAATGTTCTGTATCAGCTCGTACATCTAAAACTTGTTAGGGCGTTTTAGTGGTGGTGGTGGTGGGGGGGGGGGCGAAACCCATCCTAAAGAGGGAAACGGGCTAGAAAATGAAAAACAATTACGCTGTTAAATTTAAGGTTAGGTTAGGTTTGGACATAGAAATAATTACGATGAAAACAAAGAAACCCGTGTTTAGAATTATAATTAATGAAATAAATAAATAAAGAAATAATACATTTTAAGAACTCCAGCATAATAAAACATCAAGGAAAAATGTTCTTAGAGATGCATGCTTACAATTATGTTTAAAGTTATCGTAGGAATGTCCAACATCTTGGCGATTTGCACACGTTTCATGTGTGGATTAGCATCCGCTTTCTCAATAAACTTCAATTTTCATCATTTGTAAACTGTCTAGTTTTCTTCTTCTCCATAACTGAATGTGTTGTAAACCAGTATGTGTAAGTACAGTTATGCCTAATTTATGTATGTTACACAATTCACTTACAAACGTAAAATTAAGCACCAACACGTCAGCTGTATACGTACATACAGTAGGCCTAATTTACGTACGTTGTTACACAATTCACTTACAAACGTAAAATTAAGCACCAACACGTCAGCTGTATACGTACATACAGTAGGCCTAATTTACGTACGTTGTTACATAGTTCACTTACAAACGTAAAATTAAGCACCAACACGTCACACGCGCTACTGTTGCGCGATCCAAACAAACACACGCCCACAACAAAGACTGGCTTGAGACTGATACTCCCTGTAGCTGTAGGCCAACATGCTAGAGCCGTGGAATAAGTTCTCTACCAAGTCCTTACCCAGGCCTGTTGTCACTGGCGCATCCTGCCCGCAACATGGCCGGGAACACTAATTTAAATTTCATATGGAGGGAGTTATGAACGTACTAAAGAGTGACTTAAATGTGCTATCCAGGTTTCTTTTTAATAGGACATGGACTGGTACTTTGGAATAATGACGTAATAACCAGGGAAACATGCTAGAGAGGAACTTCTTAACCAGTTTCGACTGTATATATTTCATATTCATCTCTCCTTTGTTTTCAGGTGCTGGGATCATATCGATGGCAAACTCAGGCCCTAACACAAATGGTTCACAGTTCTTCATTACCTTGGCTCCTACACAGTGGCTGGATGGAAAACATGCCATCTTTGGTGAGATATTTCTGCACATCATGCTCAGGCAAAGAATCGGCCATACAAAACATATATTTAGATCATAAGACCTGCGATCAAGAGATGTGTGAATTATAGACCTGCTTTAACTTGCTCTGTTCCCTAGGTCGTGTCCATTCCGGGATGAATGTGGTGAAGAGGGTAGGCCTCGTGGAGACTGACAAGAACGACAGGCCGGTGGACGATGTGAAGATAGTCCGAGGATTTGTTAGATCTCACTGAAGTACAAAAATATTTACACAAGTTTCAGAAGGAAAGTTTATAAATGGACATTAAGCATCTTTCTTCTGGTCACAAGCAATGATGTCCTGCCCATCTTACTCTTCTCATTCAAATCTGACAGACAATTTTTAAAATCATAACCCTGTCTGCAACTGTGAATTAATTCTTTCTTCTCAATTTCCCGTTTCCAGTCTTCTGGGTCGGGTTGTGAATCAAGGACCTTCACAGTTTTCTGTTTTTCACAGTTCCCCAGAATGAGAACAGCAGGAACTGCGAATCGTTTTTTAGGGTATGCCGTAACAGTTTTCGAGTCCTCTGTTTGCTCTCAATCATTTTATAGGCTATTAGTATGATGGGCTTACCACGCCCTAAGGCATTTTATACCTACTGCCATAATTTTTTCAAGCAACCAATTTTATGCCATATGTCAGTGTTACAGAGATAATCCTTCAGAGAAAGACCCAGTAAGCTCTTTCCTTGACGTTTTACAAGAAAGAGAGAGAGTCAGGGAGAAGTATAAAGTGATAGCTGCCCCAACCAGTGGTTCCCAAAATGTAGTCTTTATATACAGTATACTAGTGACTTTGCATGTGTGGAATTTGCAGAACTGATATACAGTACACTGGATATATATGACAATGTGTTCACTAGTTTTTGAAAAACAGTGGAAACATGCTGACACTGTCTTTGCAGTCATTGGCTAAAAAAATGTGCTCCAGAGGGATGTTTTTTATTTAAATTCTTCTGAATGGATACCATATGTACTTTATGTCCAATCCTGGTGCCATTTCTGTACAGGGTTGGGTATGAAGTGAGATTAATCTTCGTAGGAAGTTTGTACGACCGGGTGCCCTTCCTGACCTCAACCTCATTAGAGGAGTTCATGAAATGAAATGAAATGAATGAGTTGATATATGATAGGAGTGAGAGGGTGAAACCCGGTGCCAGCACATAGCCTACTCCTGTCGAACAGCACCAGAGGGTCTACTCAGGACTTTCCGATAGATGAATCTCCATCAATAGCGCCATACACACTCCATATGAGCACTGCAGAGAGGTTTGGAATTGAATGCAGGCATTTGGCATGCTATCTAGTGATTAGAAATTGTATACCCCACCTCTTGTAGCCTGCCGGCCGACATTCTGAGCTGAAAATTCGTTCCACATACGGGATTCAAACTAGCTAACCACACTATGAGATCACTATTCAATACGGATCAAAAACCATGAAGTTTATATCCTATGACACAGTGTGAGACCATATGGAGGTGACTCTTAATGATCCTGGCCACCAGACGGGCTAAAGGAATAAGCTATCTAAAGGTGCAAGTGCTGTGTGCAGGTTATTCAAGCGCAACCTCGCTATGAGCCTCTTGGCACCAGCGCTTTTCCTCGACCCATTAACCGACCCCTAGAAGTATTATTTACAAGCAAACTGAGGCACTGTAAAACTCAAAGTTTGCCACCATTTACTGTGTTGCTATTTGCTTCCTATGGCTGCCACCTTTGCTGAAAATGAATGTATCACGCAGTTCAAACTAGTCACAGGGTTGTTAATCACGTTGTACCTTCTGATGTGTGTGGGGTGCTAGAGGCCTGTTCACCACTTTGTTGTCCCCTGCCCAATTGTCTTGTTACAAGCTGGACCTAACCAAGCAAAACCGATAATCTTTTCACTAGCCTGGTATTGAAACTAAGTTGGCAGCCTCACATAGCCCGCTGTGACATCATCCGAGATCCGCCATGTTGATTTTCTAACCTCTGTGACATCATCCGAGCTGTGCCATATGGGATTTCTAACCTATCTTTCGCGAAGGGTCTATGAAATCTTTACCAAATTACAGGTTATCGCCGTAATATCCTCGTATATAATTGATTTGCAATAAACTGACCTTAAAGGTTAGGTTTTTGGTTATTATGAGATGTAAAGAAAAGTGAAACAAAACCGTAAAAGTCACTCTTTTTATTTTCATCATGTATATCATGGTTGCTATGTTTTGATACCGTTATGTATATATAGTATGAGCATTAGCTCCATGGCTAAATGGTTAGCGTGTGTTGGCATTTGGTTCAAGGGGTCTCGATCGAGTCGAGGATTTTAGCTTTCCTTGGTTAATTCCGACAGTTTGGGGGCTGTGTATGCGCGCCGACTTACGCATTAGGATTCGTCTTAGGTAGGGCCGCATTTTCATAAGCGTGTAGATCAACTATCACGCGACAACTCGAAAGACCTGAACCCGACTTCGGAGGCCACACGCCGTTGTTGTTATGTTACTACTACTACTACTACTACTACTACTACTACTACTGTACATTTACATGACGAAAAATGCCCAAATACAGTACCTGTATTTTATTATTTTGCTTTCCCCCCTATTTTTTATGTCACCCGCATCCATCGTCATTTTCCCCTTCCCCCTTGAAAAATGATGCATCGACGTATTACTGTATAGACATACCGAGCGAGTAGCTGCACAGTTTGGGTCACGTAGATTTTGGTTTGCATTCGGGAGATAGTGGATTCAAACCCCACTGTTGGCTGCTCTGACAGTGGTTTTCTATGGTTTCCCATTTTCACAACAGGCAAATGCTGGGTCGTTTCCTTCCCACTCCTAGCCCTTTCTTAACTTCACAGTCGCCGTAAGACCTATCTGTGTCAATGCGACATAAAGCAAAATTGTAAGAAAATAATTAGGTAATAGACGAGGCATTTTTGAGAGTAGTTCTAATTTATGAGTCTGAGACATGGACATTGGAGGATGGCTGTCCTTCCTCTTTAAACAATAATCACCAGGGTTGGACATTGACAAAAAGAAATGAAGAAAACTTGGAATATTGGAGTGAAAAAATATTAAGTAAAAATTTAAATAGAATTATGAAAATGGAATTTTGAGGCCACGATGTAACTGAGAATTAGAACAATTATTTAAAGTTGCCGACATGGTCTCTCTTATAATGACCCATAAGTTAGTATGGATAGGGAACGTTGTTAGAATGGAGCAAAATTATGTGAAAAGCTTAACTTTCAAGAAACTCTATTGGTGTAGGTAAAAGGGGAGACCTGAACTATGCTGGTTAGAGGAGTAAGAGAATGGAGTAGGTCAGGCGGTTGAGCGTAGGCCTTCTCTGCTCAAAAGGGCAGGTTTGTCTTGGCTCAGTCCGGTGGTTTTTGAAGGTGTTCGAATACATCAGCTTCGTTATGGTAGATTTACTGGTATGTAAAATAACTCCAACTCCTGTGGGACAAAATTCCAGTACTTCGGCATCTCCGAAAACCATAAATATGACTTTAGCGGGACATAAAACCAATAACATTACTGTTTTTAGAATGGAGGAGGAAGGCATAAAGGATGGATGTATAGAAAATTGTCGTTGAGGCCAAGGCTATAGAGTTTTAATGCCATAGTATGAGGCGTATTTTTTAAGTAAGGGCCATTTGGAAATAACTGCACAATGAACGACGATTTTCAAACGCCACATTTATTTGTAGAATCTACATACTTTACTCTATTTTTCAACATAGCCGCCAAGTTTGTTTAAACACTTATCATACCTTACAACTAAATTTTGAATACCCGCTTCATAGAAACAAAAGATTTGAGTGTTCGATGACGTTTTTGAGTCGTTACGCCAAAGAAGGTGACAACATGTTGAGTCAGATCATAACGGGAGACAAAACATGGGTTTCGCGTATCACGCCCGAATCGTAGCAACAGGGCATGGAATGGAGACACACACATTCGCCTGTAAAGATGAAGGCCAAACAGACTCTATCGCAGCGCAAGATAAGGATCAGGATCTCTTGGTCATTGGAGCAGGCAGCAAATTTCAATGAAGAGGGTATTCAAAACTTAGTAGTAAGTTATGATAAGAGTTTAAACAAACTTGGCGGCTATGTTGAACAATAGAGTAAAGTATGTAGAATCTGCAAATAAATGTGGTGTTTGAAAATCGCCTTTCATTCTGTAGTTATTTTCAAATGGCTCTTACTTAAAAAACATGCCTCGTAGTAGTAGTAGTAGTGGTGGTGGTGGTAGGAGCAGCAGCAGCAGCTTCCTTGTTACCCTCTGGTGTAAATTGTTGCTTACCAAGCTTCTCTCGTGTATCTCTCCTATCTGACCCTTGTTCTCATCCAGCACTAGTACTATGAAATTTGCCCGTCTTTCTTCTTGAAAAGAGCACTGAAGCAAAGCCGTGTCATTTCCATACTGGCCACAAAGACCATTGGAGGAGTAGAAAGTAAAGCCTTTCACTATTCATAACCTCGGCAGTAGATCTCAGTCGACTGTAATACTTGGCCATCTTTTTCTCTAGGAATTAACCTGGTACTCATTTTCATTGTGGGCTGAGTGAATGAGCTGCTTTAGAAGTGGGAATATCTTTTCTAAATTTATTCAGTTCTGATGGGAAATTGATCCCACATTCTTCATGGTGAAAAAGATTGTTTGCTCTGCATTCTCCTACAACACTCATGCATTTAGCAGAGAATCCATCATCTTCTTTCCGTCATTCTGCCTAGTTTAGGAATGAACTGCTCAATAGTAACATTGACAAAGTATGGTGCGATCAGTCCAGAAAGAAATTTCTTCAGTTGTATCATATCAATTCCATTATGGTACATCCTTCTGTTTCCAGTCAAAAGTCTATGAAGCATCTTCTTCACTCTCTCCTCAAACATTTGCTGCATGACATACTTTTCTTCTCAAAGCAACTTTTAGTGATAGCCATTGTTTCAAAATTACCATTTTTGTAGATGCCGGATGCTAGGGATTATGCTGTACTAGATGGGCTTTAATCACCTTCCTCGACAAAGTACCTCACAATGCACTTTGATATTTACTTTCTTTGCCTGTGACTGTAGAAAGTGTAAATGTATTCTTAAAAACTCTTGCAGTGTGATTTATGTACATTTTTCTATATTGTATGGAAGTAATTTTATATTATAATTGTTTCAAAATAAAATATTTTATAATTTATTTATTTTTCTTTTTCTTTACAATATTTGCATTTGTGTGAAAATATGGTTTATACAATGTTAGAGCTTGTTCTTAACCATTGCTAATTTACACAGTGCATTGCTCAGTTGCATAGATTGGATCAAAGTAGTGACAATATTGCTGTTGCTTGGGAGATATGAGTGAGATAGCTGTGAGATTTCAGTAGTTAATAACAGAAGGTTAGATGAACATGCATCACCAGTGGGACTGGCTGTACGGTATTCAGTCAAATACAGCAGTGCCATGGACAGAGCCGGTTGAAGGAATTTTGGGCCCCCTATTTGCTTACCTCAGGTCAATCTAACCGAACCTATTCACAGAACAGGATGTTCAGATTATTAAATAATTTGCACTATTAACCTAGTTCAAAACTACGTCTTCCTTCCTTCCTTCCTTCCTTCCTTCCTTCCTTCCTTCCTTCCTGGGGGTCTAATTACTCTACACTTGTTCACTGTATTCCTTGTACTTGTATCACATTCATCGCAGCCACATTATCATTCAGTGTTCTTTTTACAAATTTGTTTAACGCACCTGCCATGATGTTTCTTTTGTCAGTTCCTTCTTACGCTTTCTCATTTGAGAACCTGATGAGTATTTCTGTCCATTTTATGTTACGTTATGATAAACGACGGGGACAAAGCACAAACTTTTCCAACAAACATGCTAACAAGACAGGAACAGGAACTGCACGGACTGGAAATTCATCGATAGATATGGGCAACTGAACTTAATTTGCAGTAGTGTGAGATTCAGTTTTAGGAATTCATTGATTAGAAAACATTGATAAATAATTCAACTAGAAGATTAGGGGATTTTATGCAAAGATAGTTTCAGCAAGAAATTCAACCTGTTTTTAAATAGTAATAATGGTAATACTGCATCACATTCATCGCAGCTGATAATGGGGCCCCTAAAACTTGGGGCTCCCAGCAGCTGTGGGTTCCTCAAACTGGCCCTGGCCTATAGAGTAGAGGAGGAGGGTGCAAGCAAGATATTGCACATGGTGAGACTGTGCTTTTTTCAGAGGTGAAGATGAAGTGGCATGATGGATGAAGGAATTCCTGAAGGCAGGGCTGCCACACAGGATGACCCTAAATAAAGAATACCACAAATCAGCTCTTTGCATCCCTGAGGGGAGGTGGGTCAACAATGGACTGCACGGAACTTAGTGCAGAGGTAGGTGTGTGCCACAAAACTGGGCTCTAAATTCTGCACTTCATTCTCAGGAACTGTAAATTTTCATCACGTTGGTTATTTCATCATATCATCAAAGTGCAAGAATGGTACTGCTATGTACTTCCAAAAGAACTTGCAGGAGTGAAGAGGAAGACATCCATTGTTGGGGGGTCTAATTACTCTACATTTTGTCACTGTATTTTTTTGTACTCGTATCACATCGTTCATTCACAGGCACTATGGATGAAACCCAGACTCACTCATACAAACCACTCTGGATATGGCAAACCGAGGAATGGAGGTACCCAGAATCCCACCGTGCAAAAGATGGTTGTGTGTTGTTTTATTCAAACACTACGGTACTTTCATTCCTCACTAAGGAGAAAGTGATAGCATTAATTGTCAAGAATTCCCATAGTCTTTCATAACAATGCAGTGTCACATTATTAGTGTCGTGTTGGACCTCCTGCATGATGGCAATGCCAAATACGGGAACATTGCTGTTTCATTCGGTGAGAGTCCATGTTGTTATGACCAGTTTGGAAAATTTAAAGAAAGATGGCAGGAGCATATCCAACAGTTGTATCAAGGTAAAGATGTAGATAATTTCGTTCTGGAACATGAAGAGGCTGTTGATGCTGATGAAGCAAATCTGGTGGGTGCACCACTGGTTTCTGATTGTGACTGTTGATGAAATAATGTCACAGCTTGTTGTTCACCTTCTTTAATGATTTTAATAACTTGACAACGCCTACTACAGAAACTCATACAGACCTATTATCTGCGCACTTTTTAGTGATAGATTTACACCCTAGTGCTGAAGTGGTCGACCGGTTATCTTCGAGATTCGTATTGGCAACCTTTGAAACACAAACTAAGAATCGCTTATCATCGCTGTGCGACATCTGGCGTACACTTTAAGTACTCGTGCTATTGTTGTTTACACAGCAAAGCCAAACTATAGAATTCATGCTAGGAACACGTTTCGCAATGGGAAATGTTATATAGTATTATATATATTGTGTGTGACACAGTTGTTTGCTTAAAATAATAAAGGTTTATAAAATTCATATCGATCGATCATATCGATTCAATTCAGATTTCATTTCCATTCAGTTGGCAGTATTAACGCAACCCTTCTTACTTCTCCAACGAGTACAAAAATCTATCACTAAAAAGTGCGCAGATAATATATGGAGTAGTGATGGGCAACGCTCTCGCTCGAGACTCTCGAAATCGATCCTCCTGTAATGCAAGCAGTGCGACGTACCAGTAACTACGACTGTAAACTTAATAGTAGGCCCTATATCATTGAGAACCCATGCAAGTGCCCAGATGGTTTTTCTCTTCCCAGACGGCAGTGGAGGATGCTAAATCGAATTAGGACCGGCCAAGGTGGAGCCACTCTCTTCAAATGGGGATGGAAGACATCACCGCAATGTGACTGCGGACAAGGGGAACAGACAGTGGAACACCTTGCATTTGAGTGTCCTTTGCGTAGTTACAGAGGCTCTATTGAGGACTTAAACTGTGTCTCAAACGAAGCTCTTCTCTGGCTATTAAATTTTGACATGGAACTTTAGTTACGAGCTTGAGATGGTAGTTGTATATATTGTAAATAATATTGTATTCATCATACGCTAAATAAATAAATAATAAAATTGCGTGAAATAACGTTCTCATATGGAAACGAGTGAGCCAATACATTTTGTCAAAAGCCTGGAAAAGTACTGCATGTTCACCTTAATACCATTAACGAAAGTGAAAACCGAATGTCAGCATCTTAAACTGTTCACGACATATTTGTGGTGGACATTTTAGCTGAATAACCCTGCATAATTTGTGAATAACTGTAGATAGGATGTACACCTACTTGGATACCAGAGCAAATACAGTATTTGACCAGAGGCGTGCATTATTCGAACTTGAGACGGGAAAGATGTGCTTTGCTACATATGCAACCCCCATTACACATGAGTGGAACGTGTAATCTAAAATATCCGACTATGTTCCAATTCTTTCAGCTAGAGTGATGGGCGACGCTCTCGAGATCGATTCTCGTGTGCTGCGAGCTGTGCGACGCGACGTCCCAGTTTCTACGAGTGTAAACATGATATTTATCATCAGCAGTTCTCATATGGAAATGTGTGTGACGGTAAATTTTGTCAAAAGCCTAGGAAAGCACTGCATGTTGAACTACGAACTCCTTAATACCTACCATTAACGAAAGTGAAGACAGAATGCCAGTATTTTAAACTGTTCACGAGTTATTTCAGGTGGACTTCTAAGCTGAATAACCCGTATAATTTGTTAAAAACTGTTATTGGGATGTAAACCTACCTGGATGCCTCACAATCGTTGTCGACAGGGTAGCTTCTTGTGATTCAGACCGGGCCGGAGGTGTTCTGTGACTATTCCTCTTCATTTACATTACGTGTTTTTAAGTGTCGGATCATCCCAGAAGTATTTCCGCCGACGTATTTTACTTCTTTTGAATAAACAACACAGCGGGCTGTGCTATGTGGCATCTCTTCAATATAACCGACAACCACGACTTATGTTGCATTTCGGACAACGTCTTCAAGTTGTTGCGTACAACTAGACACAATTACACACTGCACTGTCATATACCTAAGTACCTAATTATTATTAACAGATGGGAAATATCCCGGTGGCAATGGTCACTTACAGTAGTGTAATAATAACCAGCATACTGATGTAGGCAAGTTTTCCTTCCTAAACAGGACCATAAGGGACTGGAATAAATTTCCTGCAGCAGTCTTTGATAGATTTTCTTCCGGTATCAAATCGTTTAAGATGATGATTAGTGCTAGTGTAAAGTGAAAAGTAAAAGCTGTAAACGACGGACACTGAATTTTGTGATTTTCTGCTGGATTTAGAATGTTAAACTACTAGTATTTCTTCTAATATTTTTTCTCCATGTAATTCCTTGTTGTACTCTTGTTGTTGCAGTTGCTAAGCAAATATGTTTTAACTTTAATGTCACTTGTAGTGTTAAGCTAGTAGTAAGTTAACATATACTATTGTAAGCCATAGTGTGAGGTAATGGAAATACTTAAGTTGTTTGTGAATATTTGAATAATGATGCTGGATTTAGGAAGTTAAATTAGTAGTACTTCTTGCAATATTTCCATTCCATGGAATTGCTTGTGTACTTTTGTTGTTGTTGGGTAATTATACTAACTTTACTGATGACGCGAATACTCTATAACATTGTAAGGAATTATTTCCCTTGTCACCAAAATATCGGTAAACACACGCAGTGGTCGTAATGTGATATCGAATGTGGGGTCCGATAACGATGCACACCTACCTGTTGAAAGAACTGGAGCAAACTCAAGCATTTTGATTACACATTCCACTCATGCGTAATGGTGGTTGCACATGCAGCAGGGCGCATCTTGCCTCGTCTCGGGTTCGAAAAATGCACGTCTCTATTATCCAGGTACGTGTACCTGCAGTAGCCGTCAGTTTCTGTACTTAGCCTATTCATTCATGTACTTACCACTGCATACAATGCCAGAATGCGTATCCTTTATAATTATGTTATACTGCGTTAAAATAGACCTCGGTAGAAATGAGAGAAATGAACGCCCTAGTCGCTTGTTGACACGTATTTACGGAATGGAGAAGGTGCGGCGTGGTTTACTATTCGCATACTCGGCGAAAACAGCATTCAGCTCCATTTACCTGAAATGAAATGCCTTATGGCTTTTAGTGCCGGGATATCCCAGGACGGGTTCGGCTCGCCAAGTGCAGGTCTTTCTATTTGACTCTCGTAGGCCACCTGCGCGTCGTGATGAGGATGAAATGATGATGAAGACAACACATACACCCAGCCATGTGTCATTGGAATTAACCAATTAAGGTTAAAATCCCCGATCCGGCCGGGAATCGAACCCGGGATCCTCTGAACCGAAGGCCAGTACCCTGACCGTTCAGCCAACGAGTCGGACTCCGTTTACCTGTAGGCCTACAGCACGCTGCTCGTCACACAATGCGGGGACAACGCTCTCGAGATCTCTCGAAATTTCTCTCGAGAAATAGTGTCTGCGCTAGTCTCGGGAAATCTCGAGATCTCGTCCCAGACTGCCCATCAGTAGTCGACAGAGTAGCTTCTTGTGATGCAGACCGGGCCAGAGGTGTTTTGTGACAATTCCTCTTCATTGACTTTATGCGTTTGTACGTGCCGGATCATCCCAGAAGTATTTCTGCCGACGTATTTTACTTCTTTTGAACAAGCAACACAGCGGACTGTGCTATGTAACATCTCTTCAAAATAACCGACATCCACGACTTACGTTGCGTTTCGGACATCGTCTTCAAGTTGTCGCGTACAACTAGTGCAATTTCACATTGCACCGTCATATATCGAAGTACCTAATTATGACGGGCGTACTCTGTAACATTGTAAGGAATGATTTCCTTCGTCACCAAAATATTGGTAAACACAACCAGTGGTCATAGTTTAGTTGTTTAGTTTAGTAATGTTTTATTTTACCTGGCGAGATTAAGGCCTTCAGGCCTTCTCTTCCATCTAACCAGACACTGAAATATACATATATTACATTTTATTACTTACAATAACTAGATCTAATACAAATTAAATTAATAACACCTAGAATAGTGAGATTACATTAAGATGAAATAAATCAGATATAATAAAAGGATGCATTCTTAAAATTAATATCCTACATGTAAAAAAGAGGCAGTACATAAAATTTGATTTTAAAAACAAATTGGATAAGAATTTTAGACTCTCTACCAGGATATCCATAACAATAGAATGGTTGTGAGTAGCAGCATCAAGTTTACAGATGAACCTTACTGTTGCATAAAATGTCTCCAAAGTGCTTCCTTGAAAGAGCGAATAGCGCTTAACCTCCTGATACTTTCGGGAAGGAGGTTCCACTCACGGCAGGCAATTACTGTGAATGATTTATCGTAGATGGCAGTTCCATGGGTAGGTAAAGCAAGGATGGAATTATTAGCAGATCTGGTGTTAAGACTGCGATAAGAGGATAGGTATTTGAAATGTAAAGTAAGGTAAAATGGCCGTGAAGAATGAAGGATTTTATGGAAATGGCATAGGGTATGCACAGAACGGCGGATTTCTAGTCGGGGCCAAGATAGGTGGTTACATGAAGGAGTTACGTGGTCATAGTACCGTAGGTTACAGGCGTATCTCACACGCGCATTTTGACCACGTTGTAATCTGCTCAATAACTTGCCCCGAGCGTCTCTATAAATCGCGTCACAATAGTCGAAATGGGGGGAAAACCAGAGCTTCTACCAGTATTTTTTGAGATTTTCAGGAAAGAAGTATTTATACCCGTGCAGCATGTGCAATGCAGATAATGTTTTCTGGGTGATGTTCGTAATCTGCGTTTTCCATGACATGTCATCATCGAATGTAACGCCAAGGACTTTTACTGATGACATGAATGGTTAGTATTACACAACCTTATAGATGGAATCTTTGGTCGATTGACTTTCGCGAGTAGTTTCAGGTATCCAAGGAGGATGGCTTGCGTTTTTGCTGGGTTTCACCCAAGACCACATCTCAAAGACCAAGACGAAAACGATGTTAGATTCTGATTGATTTTGTCTATGGGCGAAAATATCATATTTGGAGATGTATGGAGGTACATTCGTACATCTTCAGCATAAATATGGTATTTGCAGCGCGTTAGGGTTTGGGAGACATCATTAATATAAATAGAAAAAAGAAGGGGTCCGAACACCGACCCTTGGGGCACAGCAAACTGCACAGACCACCAAGTTGATTTGTTTATTCTATCTGTGACACACTGCCGACGGCCATGCAGGTAGGAATGCAACCAAAGGATGGCGCTGTCCGAGAAATGGAGGGAATACAATTTCGAGAGCAAAATGCCAATGCCAACAGAGTCAAAAGCTTTGCTCAAATCTATGAGTATTAAAACTGTCACTTCCTTGTTGTCCATAGCTTCGCGGATGTCTTCTGTGACCTTCAATAGTGCCGTTGTAGTACTGTGTGCTTGACGAAAACCAGATTTTAGTGGATCAAGTAAGTTGTAAGTCGTCATGTAGTCTGTTGTTTGTCTATGAGCGTGAACTCTCTAGCGCTTTGGATAAAGCAGAAAGTATGCAGATGGCTCTGTAGTCAGATGGTTCAGAAGGGGAAGCTACTTTTTTAGAGGACGTATAATGCCCACTTTCCATATTTCGGGAAATGTGCTGTCTACAAGGGAAGAGTTAAACATGTTAATTAGTGCAGGTAGTATCACATCCATAATAATTTTTATCATCTCTATTCCTATACCGTCATTTCCTTTTGCCGTTGATGTTATCCTATTTATAGCAAACCTGACTGTGAGTGGGTTGTTGGACGGAAGTAAAAGTTTTCTCTATCTTTTCGCCTCTTTGCATAATTCCCGTCAAGAACTTCCTGTTTCAGGGCTGCATTTAATGTGCAGTTATATGAAAAATAATCGTTCAGTTTTTCCAAGGGTATATTTATTTCGTCGTCGTCTCGTCCTTTGGTAGTTCCAAAGCTCTTTATGGGTTTCCACAATACAGCTGTTGAAACATTTGGTTGAATTAAACTGTGAGCATGTCGTTTCGCGTTTTTAATCTGTTGGGTCGTAGCGTTTCTCAATCTCTTATAGTTCAGTAGATTGTCAGGAGTGCAATGTTTCTTAACTCGTCTATAAGCAGCATCGCGTTCAGCCATTAGTCTTCGAACCTCATCTGAGAGGCAGGGAGCTGGCTTCCGCGTAACTCGGGCCTTCTTTTCAGGGGCATGTCTATCGTACAGTTCAGTCATATGTTGATTGAAGAGAGTCACTTTTAAGTTTAAATATGTCATGCCATGGCACTGCAACTGCGTCTTTTAAAAGTTTATTCTTATCAATTCTTCGTAGATCTCTATATGAAATTATTCTCAATTTGAACTTAGGACTTTTAATAGAATAGGCCATAAATATAGCATCATGTCGCGATATGCTTCGGACACTAATTTGACCGTAATGAAGAAATAATACAGGTTGGTTAGTGGCAAAGAGATCAATTAAAGTGTGTGATGTGTAGCGTTGATAGGGAGAAACGTTAAATTGCAAGCTTTAAAATAAGTTAAAAGTTGGGTTGTCTGAGGAGAGTTAGGTTCAAGAAGGTTTATGTTGAAGTCGCCCATAATAATTATACTTGAGTAATCAGTCACTAAATCTCGTATTTGAGTCTCTAGATCGCATAAAAACCCCGCTTTTGGTGGTCTATATACTACACCCAGAAGACATTTTACTTCACTAACAGTTTCCGGACCGAGCTCGATAGCCGCAGTCGCTTAAGTGCGGCCAGTATCCAGTATTCGGGAGATAGTAGGTTCGAACCCCACTGTCGGCAGCCCTGAAAATGGTTTTCCGTGGTTTCCCATTTTCACACCAGGCAAATGCTGGGGCTGTACCTTAATTAAGGCCACGGCCGCTTCCTTCCAACTCCTAGCCCTTCCCTATCCCATCGTCGCATGACATATCTGTGTCGGTGCGACGTTAAGCCAAAAAATATGGTACTCCGTGGTTTCCCATTTTCACACCAGTCACACCAGGCTGTACCTTAAAGCCAAGGCCGCTTCCTTCACACCACTATTCATTTCCTATCCCATCGTCGCCATAAGACCTACCTGTGTCGGTGCGGCGTCAAGCAAATTTAAAAAAAAACCTCCGTACGCTGCAGTAATCCTATCTATCGAGGATGAGAGGAAAGATAAGACAAAAAGCACATCACAACAAACAATGGTCAATGTAGTGTTATTGTTGATAAAGTTTATGAGCTTTCTATATTACAGGCCTTCACATAAGTTTTCTTTCGACTCTGTGATATTAGGGTGTCTTACAAAATTATTTATATCGTAGACTGTAGTTCCTTATTCTCAGACTTTACATACCGATTTTCACTAAATTCTGTTTACCCATTTTCTCGTGACTCGGCGCTAATATGGACTTACTAACAAAAATCCAATTTCATGAATATCTCCGATTATATGCGGTACGGTTACAATGTATAAGACATAAGTGATCGGAAATTTAATAACTTCTTACATAACTACTGCTAACTTACGACATAACTAAATTTAGGTTAGTTATGTAGTATTTATCGATACGACCACTAATAACATAAATACCGGTAACTTATTCGAGAATTACATTTCAGACCTTCCCCTAAACTACCATTTCACTCAGCGTGAATAAAATAATTTATAGCCGAGCTTGTAGTGGTTCATCACCCGACATTACACACCAATTTTCATTAAATTCTCTTCAGCCGTTTTCTATTGATGCGAGTACAATCAGACAGACAGACAGACAGACAGACAGACAGACAGACAGACAGAAATTACGGAAAAGTAAAAAATGCATTTCTTTGTTACTGTGGACATGACAAATACAGAAATACCATTCATTTCAAATTCTGAGCAATGTACAGAGAAAACACTTATTTTATATATAGATTACATTTCAGGCCTTCCCCTAAACTACCATTTCACTCAGTGCGAGTAACATTATTGATAGCCTAGATTATAGCGACCTATTCCCCGATTTTGCATACCAATTTTCGTGAAGATACGACCACTAATAAAATAAATATTTGACGATTAAATTTTAGGCCTTCCTCTAAACTACCATTTTTCTCAGCGTGTATAGCCTATATTGTAGCGACTTATTTTCCATCTTTGTCTAGCGATTTTCATTAAGACACGACCGCTAATAACATAAATATTTGAGAATTAAATCTCAGGCCTTCCCCTAAACTACCATTTCACTCAGCGTGATTAAAATAATTTATAGCCTAGATTGTAGCGGTTCATCGCCCGACTTTTCATTCCGATTTTCATAAAATTCTCTTCAGCCGTTTTCTCGTGATGCGTGTACAGACAGACAGACAGAAATTACGGAAAAGTAAAAAATGCATTTTCTTGTTACTGTGGACATGACCGATACAGAAATACCGTTCTTTTCAAATTCTGAGCAATGTACAGACAAAACTCTTATTTTATATATATAGATTTGATAAAACTTTTCATAAAATAGGACATGATCTACTCCGTAAAATTAATTTTACGAAAAGAACCAATCAGCGAAGCTGACATCACGATGATGTTGGCGCTACGTCGTGAGAAGATTGTGAAGCTCGATTGTAAACAACACCACCGTCTCAATCTCAATCCTATATGCTGCCTGCTCTATGCTATGCGGTTAACATGCTTCTCAGCGTGAGCTCTTTGTGACACGGGCCTCCGCTAGGGGCGCCAGCTAACGCACCCTACTTATCTCCGTATCCACGTTGTTGTGCTCTAGTGCGTGTGCATCGAGCATTTAAGTGTGTGTCTCTGGTTATAAAATGATGACTTTTTGTATTCCTCTCTGTATATCAAAGCAGGAAATCCAAATTTTTCAGGTGTGAGGGTTTCTCTCATCCCCCCAAGTAAAGAACTTTAGAAAAATTGGCTTAACGCTATATCAAGGCAAGGATCAATCAAGGGTAATCAATGGATTCCATCCGATTATTCTCGTGTTTGTAGCCTGAATTTTAGAGATGGAGGGCAAAGATACAAATAAAAGAAAAATATATTGAAGCCAGAGAGCGTGCTTAATCAATCTTAGAATTATCCCCATTACCTTCAAACCAGAAAAATAGCTCCACGAAAGACCAGACAGCGACAAGATATTTCTTCGGAAGAAATCTGTGATGAAACAAGCTCTTCAACCGCAGAAAATACATTGGATGATGAGTACGAAATTCATTTGAACAACGATGTATCAATCCAAGTCAGTATTCCAACGAGTAAGAATGACAGCTGAGATCAGAAAATCAGACATTAGAGGTTCCGATCCAGAATTCTGAGACTGCGATAACAGATCATGACTAACCCTAATGTAGTTAAAAGGCTACAGAGACAATTCGAAGACAACCCAGCAACTGTTCGTCTGAATAAAGTAAAGTAAGCAGCCAAATATAAAGGTAAACGACCGGTTTTAAAATCAAATCCATAATTTTCGCAAGACAAAATCCGAGCAATCAGAAAGAACAAATCACGCGGTACTATGTAGCGTGGGGAATAGTATCCCAAATGGTTACGAGTATGGCAAGACTCCTGGTCTAGTGCCAGCTCCGTCACAAAGTACTCTGGACAGGTAGCCTAAAATGAAAATGCTGATACTGTTTGTTGAGATCTCCCAATTAGTGAAGGAAATACTTCGAGCTGAATGTACAGAAAACCCTCAGACCAACAGAGTGGAATGTAACAGTGATCGCCGACTAAATGGCTAATTAGGTACGGCTTCTCTACGACCGAACCAGTTAAAAGTTCAATTGCGTGGTCACCGGGCGAGTTGGCCGTGCGTGTAGAGGCGCGTAGCTCTGAGCTTGCATTCGGGGTATAGTGGGTTCGAACACCACTGTCGGAAGCCCTGAAGGTGGTTTTCGGCGGTTTCCCATTTTCACACCAGGCAACTGCTGTGGCTCTGCCATAATTAAATCCACGGTCGCTTCCTTCCAACTCCTAGCCTTTTCTTATTCCATCGTTGTCGTTAGACCTATCTGCGTCGGTGCAACGTAAATGAAATTTGTAAATTTAAAGAATGGAAATGAATTACCTATGTGAGAGGAAAGTAGGAATGAATTAATCCCCGCAGAATGGCGCAATCTAACGGGGACATTTCTCGGTAGGGGACTTGCTAGTCTAGTGCAACTTCCTGAGACCGATACTGGCGAGCAAGCTACCTGATGCTATGCAGGCTTAAAAGGCCCGTCTCTGCTGAGGTACATTGCGTCGTTCTTCTGTTAGGGAGTTGCCGTAGGAAAGCCAACCCCCTGAGTTTGATTCGAAGCCAGCAGTGTTTGTTGGTCCGTTACGAAGCATTAATGCAGCGAACGACCAAAGAGGGTTGATTTTAACATGTTTTCGAATACATGTTAGGTTTATTAAACTAAAACTTTAGAAGAAAAGACTACAAATGAAGTGCAAAATTATTGGGAGTTGTGAAACCGTGCAACAGTACCACGCACCGCCCGTGCAAGGTCGTTGATAATTTGCCTTTTAATAAACAAACTAGGCATGTACTCTCACTGGAGAAATATTTAAAAAAAAGCTTACTAATAAATCGGTTTTCATTATCATTATATTATTGATAAGTAGAGCAGCGTGCGTCCGCCTCTGTGGTGTAGTGGTTAGTGTGATTAGCTGCCCCCTCCTGGAGGCTCGGCTTCGATTCCCGACTCTGCCACGGAATTTGAAAAGTGGTACGAGGGCTGGAACGGAGTCCACTCAGCCTCGGGAGGTCAACTGAGTAGAGGGCGGTTCGATTCCCTCCTCAGCCATCCTGGAAGTGGTTTTCCGTGGTTTTCCACTTCTCCTCCAGGCAAATGCAGGGATGGTACCTAACTTAAGGCCACGGCCGCTTCTTTCCCTCTTCCTTGCCTATCCCTTCCAATCTTCCCATCCTCCGACAAGGGCCCTGTTCAGCATAGCAGGCGAGGCCACCTGGGCGAGGTATTGGTCATTCTCCCCAGTTGTATCTCCCGACCCAAAGTCTCACGCTCCAGGACACTGCCTTTGCGTCGGTAGAGGTGGGATCCCTTGCTGAGTCCGAGGGAAAACCAACCCTGGAGCGTAAACAGAGTAATAATAATAATAATAATAATAATAATAATAATAATAATAATAATATCTTGTTCGTAAGCTATGCGCCGCGGTACCGTCAAATGAAATGAGGGACGCCGTGATATTGATGTAGGCTACTGTCATTCTTAAATAGTGGAATTTGACGTGGTAATCGGTCAGTGTCGAAGATATATAAATTGTGATAAAAGATTTTGATACCATATGATCTCAGTCGGTATTTCATGCTTGCGTGAAATTGATTCAGCGCTAATTTCAATGTTGTCGAAATAATAATAAAAACATTCTTTGAACAAAAATAACGCTGAAATGTGATGTACGAAGACGAACACACCCAAGTAGTTGGGATACTTTCTTCTAAAATGTAGTCCCTTTTCTTATTTACCAGTATGTTTATTTTTTTACAAGTTGCTTAACATCGCACCGACACAGATAGGTCTTATGGTGACGATGGGACAGAAAGGGGCTAGGAGTGGAAAGAGAGGGTCCGTGTCTTTATTAAGGTACAGCCCCAGCATTTGCCTGGTGTGAACATGGGAAACCACGGAAAACCATCTTCAGGGCTGCCGACAATGGGGTTCGAACCCACTATCTCCCGAATACTGTATACTGGCCGCACTTAAGCGACTGCAGCTATCGAGTTTGGTGACCAGTATTTATAAAAAGACATTCTATGTGCAAAATAAATTTAATTTTTGGTGAGTGTTATGAATCTCATCTGCTTATGCAGTTGTAAGGAACAGAAGATTTTAGTTTATTCGACCGAATATTCGTGAAACAAATGCTGTCATAAATTACATTTTTTTGCTAGTGGTTTTCCGTCGCACTGACACAGATAGGTCTTATGGCGACTATGGGATAGGAAATGCCTAGGAGTTGGAAGGAAGCGGCCCTGGCCTTAATTAAAGCCCAGCCCCAGCATTTGCCTGGTGTGAAAATGGGAAACCAAGGAAAACTATCTTCAGGGCTGCCGACAGTGGGACTCAAACCCACTATCTCCCGGATGCAAGCTCACAGCCGCGCATCTAACAGCACTGCCAACTCGCCCGGTATTTTAAATTACATTCGGGAAGAAAATAGGATTGGAGTAACTACTTCTATAGCTGAACCTTCTCACTCAACCTGAAATATTGTACTGATAATCAGTTACCAGTGACTTGTAAGGGGAGTGACCCACGAGCTGTGGAGAACATTTTTGACTTTGACAAAGTTAACAGTACTTCCGTTTTTTACAGAGATTCCTCTAGTCTGAGGAGAAGTAGTATTATTTCTCAGCACGACTCACCTCATTAAACTTCAAAGGGTTGCAACATTGGTTAACTTGCTCAGACAGCACATTAAGAAAAGATATTTAAGTAATATTTTTAAAATTTGCTGTCTCCTTTTATTACAGTATTTACAAAATCATAATAATATTCCATTCCTTGTTTACATTTTTATTTTATTTTCCGAAGCAGTCCCATGCATTTTACCTCATTTCCGTACATTCTTGTTAATGGCCACAACAGCATAGGATCGAATTTTGAAGAAGTGTCTAACATTTCTTTCTTTTAAATTTCAGCATGTTGGAAAACATGTATTGGTACATTTATCATTCAAAATTTTCTCCATTAAAAGATTTGCACCATTTTACATTATATAATGCTTATAGTTCTTATAGAAGACTTCACAGTTACAAATTAATTTCATAACTTCACAATTTGGTTTCTTTAGACCACCAAAATTAAAAGAAAATACGGATGTTTCAGAGCTTGAGTCAGAGAGCTCATAGTTTAAAACCTGTCTATATATAGGCCTACCACAGATCTTGGTTTTCAATAGTGCATTTGTTGTACTACCACCAACGTTAAACAAGTTATTTCTGTCATTTGAAGTTAGTTTTGACAAATATTGGAACTGTCGTGTTTGGACGTTGAACTCCTGTTGCCGAACTTTGAGGGAAGAACTGAATATTGAATGATCAATGTGACTGAATTACGGAGTGTAGTGATGTCAGTGGGAGCTGGATGCAGTTTGAAGTCAGCAGTTGATGTAGAAGATGTAGCATAGGCAGTGGAGGCATAATGCAGACCAGAAGGGAATCTAAACAACCTGTATACCGCAGTAGAGATATTACTACAATTAGGTGCAGAAGAACTCACCATTATGTAATAAATATCCACACAAATATAGCACTATTCTGTCCCTGCACGCGGTGATTAAAGCAATACCTTCAATGTGACGAAGCGAGCGCTCGTAGGAGAAACTGAAGTTTGTTCACATGGCCCATTGCGCATGTATGAACCAAAATGGCGGCTAAGCACACCCATCCTATAGAGTCTTACTCTTCTCCACGCATCGCCTTCTACGCTTGCTGTGTGTGCTTGTGCTAAACCTCTATTGGACACGTGATTATGACATTCTTATTTCTGGAACATGCTGGCTTTCAGCCTCTCTATTCTTCTCGACGTTTCTGTTCCGCTCCTCCACCGCTCTAAAATTGAGGCTGCCTTCGTCTCGGAGTGGTGGAGCACCGAAACAACTGTGCTACGTTTATATAGTCATTACCATCTGGACTACAAATCTTCAGATTATTTGGTGAGCAAGACCTATCATGATGTTATTTTGACATTAGATTCTTCTTTAGGCCATCTTCCCCCAGTTGAACTTTGCTTTCGCCAGCTTATTACGGAAAATTAAATATGCAAGATATTATTTCTACTTAAAATTTACTACCACGAACTGTACTACGGACAATGGAATTTTAATCTCACATTTTCTGCTTCCTAGGACCAATGCTACTTTCAGCAATAATAATAATAATAATAATAATAATAATAATAATAATAATAATAATAAAGCATCCTGTAGCGTAACTACACCCGGCGAAGAGAATCCTTTCCCCACTTTGATCCCTACTTCCATTCCCATATTCCCTTCCTTTTGCATTTTCTTTTCTTCTCATTATTAGACTGTTACCTCTTATTGGAGTTCTGCCACTCTTTATTGTACGCTTAATACTTATGCATACGTATTTTGATGTATTTCTAATATTCTATATTGTAAATGTGGCACATTTTCATTGTCTTCCGAGGTTTCCCCTATATATTTTACTGTCTAGCAAACTCTTGTCTGGGATTTACTATCTTGTTGAGAAATGTTTAATTATTCATTTATTTAGTGTTAAATAATCTCTTATTTACGTTAACTTTTGGATTTCTCTTGTCCCTGTTATTTTCTCTTGGCCTAGTTCATTCTCACTGCCCGTTTCTGTCATTATTATTATTATTATTCATTGTGCTTCTTCTTCTACCACTTGTATGCTTAAGCTATATATTAATGATTTCTATAACTATATTACCGGTATCTCATCACCGTACGTACATAGGACGACAGCTGGGTAACACCTGTTAAGTAATTATACTTGTAATTTTACTGACAAAGCTTTCAAAAGATGCATTGGCCTTGTTGATTTGGCCTGCCGGTGTCCGGGCCTGTTCCACGAACGAACTTTGCAACTTTTCAACTTTGCATTTTATTCTTGCAAAGTGCAAAGTCTTTCTGTTCCACCATGATCTCGGTTGTACTTTTCAATTTCTTTGCAAAGTGAAAAGTCTTTGCGAATGAGTGATCCGATCAAGTTTATTCCATGGGCAAACTGTATAGGCCTGATACTCGATGATTTTAATGCTTTATTTTTCGCGGCGAACTTGACGTTATAATTGCGGCAGCGTTAAGTTTTTATCATGGGAAAGAAAGCTTGTTACAAAAAGCTGGGTGTGCTGAAAGCTGTCAAGCAGAAACGGGACATCATTTTTGGCAACTTTAAAAATAACTTCTCAAATAATGAAACGCATCAATATTAAGGAGACTACCGCCAACACATCTACACACAGAGGGACATTCACCATTCATTAGAAATCCCGTCGCTATATTAAGCGGATTATCAGGCCAACGCACTATGTTAGGAAATATTACATTTACTATAACATCTACGACTTTGGTAACAGTTCTGCAAATAATTGATTTGGATGTCCCATGCATTGCTGCTACACCGTGCAGCTGGACACCATTTACTAACCAACGTAAGCATATAAGAATTTGTTCTTTTTCGGAAAGGGATTGACTGCCTTTTGTTGCACGTTTCAATAAATGCCCGATCATTTCAAGGATATAGTCAGCCTGTGTTGGGGTAATATGAAGTCACTCGCGAAATTCCGTCGAAGTAAGGTTATGAAAATTAATCCTGTCTTTACACGTTCTCTTGTTGGATTTTTCATCACTGTCCTCACTTGATGCTAACAAAAGCTCTCGTGGTAACGTGTTTATATCACTAAAGGCCAGTCTCTACTGATTAACATTTAACAACATGTTAAATGTTAAAAGTGTCAAATGTTAACTGGCGACACCGTCAACATGTTAAATGTTGAATACTGTTTCATTGAACGTTGTGTCGATACTTAATAAACATGTTAAACTTTATTTTCTTTGTTTATATTTATAGGTAGTTCATCATATCAATTGTCGTTGGCTGAATGGCCACCGTACTGGCCTTCGGTTCAGAGGGTCCCGGGTTCGATTCCCGGCCGCGTCGGGGATTTTAACCTTCATTGGTTAATTCCAATGGCCGCGGGGGCTGTGTATTTTTGCTGTCCCCAACATCCCTGCAATTCACGCACCACAGATAACACTATCCTCCACCGCAATAACACGCAGTTACCTACACATGGCAGAAGCCGCTCACCCTCATCGGAAGGTTGCCTTACAAGGGCTGCACTCAGCTAGAAATAGTCACACGAAATTATTATTATTATTATTATTATCATAACAATTTGCGGTAATACATTTAGGGGTTGTCTACAGTGGCGGTGGGCTCTTAGGAGCACAGGAGCACGTGAACACCCAGTTTTAATACAACTTTGCGCATTCATGGATAATTTAAAACTTTCCTTTCTTTCGACCTGATTTCAACAATCGATCGAAAGCATTCGACTTATATCGGAGCTCCGTTACACCGACAGTTGTTCGTTTTGACTGACAGTGCAGCGAGCACACTGGGTAATGCGCTATTGTGCTGAAGACTATACGCATGCGCAAAGCAGATGACGTCATGGTTTAAGCACTGATATTCCCATTAGCGAGGAGCACGGTAAGGTACGTGCTTTGCCGTCTTGAGCAATCCTCAAACCAGTGGCAGTATTACAGTTGACCACAAGGGTCCGCCGCCTCCTCTATTACTGTTAGCCACAGCCCCGCAGTAGATACTATTGCATTACATTATCGGCAGATTTCGCTAGTAATTCTGAATAGGCATTTTCTAGCTCGTGAACAGGTGTTCGCAATTGTGGGAAGAAGTTTGCTTTACATTGTGACTGGAAAATCTTTTCAATTGAAATTTATTTGAGTGTTGTGTTTTGCTTCTCTGTTTGTATGGTTTGTAACCATGGTATTCTTTGTGTAAGAGGAAATGAATTCAGTTCAGTTAATTTTAACCAGCGAAATATTAACCGTCCGCCTCTGTGGTGTAGGCCCTAGTGGTTAGTGTGATTAGCTGTTACCGCCGGAGGCCCGGTTCGATTCCCGGCTCTGCCACGAAATTTGAAGAGTGGTACGAGGGCTGGAACTGGGTCCACTCAGCTTCTGGAGGTCAACTGAGTAGAGGTGGGTTCGATTCCCACCTCAGCCATCCTCAAAGTGGTTTTCCACTTCTTCTCCAGGCAAATGCCGGGATGGTACCTAACTTAAGGCCATGGCCGCTTCCTTCCGTCTTCCTTGTCTATCCCTTCCAATTTTCCCATCGCCGACCAAGGCCCCTGTTCAGCATAGTAGGTGAGGCCGCCTGGGAGAGGTACTGGTCATCCTCCCCAGTTGTATTCCCCGACCTAATGTCTCACGCTCCAGAACACTGCCCTTGAAGGCGGTAGAGGTGGGATCGCTCGCTGAATCCGAGGGAAAAACCAACCCTGGAGGGTAAGCAGATTAAGAAAGAAATATTAACCTAACAGGGTAAGTTAGAAATTATAAGGCTTGGACCGGTCAGACCAGATTTGATTATTGAGAACCTTACAAAAACTGACAAACGCGACTATAGGCGTAAGTTTAAGACAGAAATGTACGAAACATGCAAGTGGCTCTGTGGATGGTGGTCTAGGAGTGCGCCTTTTTTGTTTGCCCTGTTTATTGTTCAACAAAGAAAGAAGTGTATGGAATTTAGCTGGGTGCACAGACCTTGCTCATTTGAGTGAACAAATAAATTAACATGAAAAGTTTCATGCACACAAAAACGCGAGTATTGAATTCCCTATGCTAGTGTTGTCTGTAATTTTCAAGACGAGAAAAAAATAACATGTGATAGAGCAGAGCCCTGATTAACCGAGATAATGTGGAGACTATTGGGGTCAATTCGGAAACAATTATTTTAAAAAAATCGACCGGTAAATGCGGCACACATTATTTCCATGCTTCTCGTCGTGCCTAGGTGAACTTCGTGCTATTTAAAAACCAAGAATAGTGCTCGCATCCTTCAATATCCGCAGTGTACTAAAGTTATTATGAATTTTACTTTTGTTCTACACTAACAGATTAGTCTAGTATAAAATTTATCCTCGGTTACAGGGGTTCTACCATATTATTTGTGAAAAAGGAACCGTAGGCTACAAGGAACTTTTGGTGAAATGATTTATGTACCTATGTAACTTTTTTGCTGATTTGAGACATGAATAAAAATATTGTTGTGAACCCCCTAAAAATGTTGTCACGAGCCGCCACTGGTTGTCTAGTATTTTCAGACAAGGACCATGGACTCAGGTGAAGAGGAGTTCGCCTTTGTTATTGCCACTGTTGCTTCTTGTTATGATTTAGAAATGCAGTTTTATTAGACACATTTCCTTCCCCCATCCTGCTCATTGCTTCAAAAGCAAACCTCTTTGAAGTATAAACTTCGTCCGCTCCCGCCCCCCGACTACCGACTTTTCTGATTTTTTGGTGTTTCTTTTTCGATGCACTCGCGGGAATAATTATAGATCATTTAGAGTTCCTGGAAACTGTCGGCTTTCTTCGCTTTATCTCTGTATTCCTTCGATGAGGCATCCCACAAACAAAGCTTTTCTATTGCGGCATTAATTAAGTCCAAAGTAATCTTGCTCCACTCCATTTCTGACTATAAATTTTAGTATAGTGCAGAGAGAACGACACGCGTGCGCGTACCGGTACTGTATTTGTAGCTTATAACAAAGAGAATGAGTGTTGCGGAGTGTTGTAACTATAATCCTACTTCAGAGAAACACGTCGTTTGCGTCGTTTGGCTATCTGTTGACATGGAAACGGCAAGGAAGTTGCCGAAGCTGTGTCAACATCTCACGAACAACGAATTGACTTGACATGTTTTCCACTTGGAGCGGAAAACACGCCAACATGTTAAAAGTGTTAACCTCAACATTCTGAGTTAACATGCAAAGTCAACTGGAAGACACAATCATAAATATACATGTAGAGTCAAGATGGCAGTGACTTACATGATGTTCGCGTGTAATATTGTCGCTTGGAACTATTGAATAATCGGTCATTCTAAGCTAAAATTTACCGTCTGAAGCACCAGAGTGAAGCTGCTAAGTACTTCTGTAGTGAGTGTGGTTTTAAATCTGCGTTGTGGAGATTAGTGTTCATTAAAGGATCACTCTCATACCTATAACCTCATCTTGTTAGCTAACCGTTAATGGCCGCCTCTGTTGATGGAGGTCGGCAAGTTTTTTCTAACCCAATGAATCTAAATAATGAAAATCAGCAAGTCTCAAGTAACCTCACGAATGGACAGAATAAAGAAAGCATAATTCCCACCCGTACCGGTGAACCAGGTAACCTCATGACAACCTCTATTACTGTTCCTAACACACTTAATCAATCTCCTAACAACCCAAGATTAAGTTACTCTGCAGCAATGCAATCCTACCCTACCAAAGATCAAGCTATTGTTATTGAATCTTGCGATGGTATTAGTATCCGAGATTATATACTAGCAATTGGAAAAGTCACTAGCCCTAGTAACATCAACACCTCCTAGATAATAAGGCCTAACAACAGCGTAGTGACGTCATGCTACGGAGGCGATGGCAATGCAGAGAAACGCGGAACATAGTTAAACACAGACATGAATTTCATATTTTTTGCCAATGGAATAATTTATTTACTAACAAATAGCGTTTCAAATTTGAAGAATATTGAATTATACTGTCGTTATTACCGTATTTTAGTGACTCTGCCATTAAAGATAAACAGCAGACAGTTGTAAAACACGACAGCATTTTGCAATGTTAACTCACTTAGGCCGAGTTGCTAACATCACAACAGAATGTTACAAACATATTTCAATTTAAATAGGTATTACGTGATCTTAAAAGAAAACTAGCACGTATAATATTAGCATAGGCCTAACATCTAAGCTGATGTAGCATCACTGGCAGTATTTGCACATGAGCCTACAATGTTTCCTCTCTTGAAGTTCATGTATGGTTTAATGAGAATTTCACCTACCATCGATGTTACTAATTTGTAATTCTGTTCGAAACCTTTATGTATTCCAGAAAGTATGTAAATTTCTAACCTAATATTGGACTACCATTCGGACTGGAGCCTACTCTTTTAAAAGTATTGACATATTGTGGCAACAATAAATTGCTACTGTCTCATAAATTTGTAAAAATCGCACGGCGCAACAGCCCTGAAGGGCTTGGCCTTGATCCTGCTCAGCCCGAAGGCCTGCAGATTACGAGGTGTCTTGGGTTCCGCATGACGAATCCTTTCAGCCGTTATTCTTGGCTTTCTAGACCTGGGCCGCTATCTCACCGCCAGATAGCTCGCAAATGTAAACACGCAGGCTGAGTGGACCTCAAACCAGCCCTCAGATCTAGGTAAAAATCCCTGACTTGGCCTGGAATCGAACCGGGGCCTCCGGCTAAGAGGCAGGCATTATATCCCCTCACCACGGGGTCGGCCATAAATTTGTAAACATGAGGAGATATCAGACAGAAGGTTGAACAAATAACAAGAAAATCATGCACATACTCCTTTATGAACTAAGAAATGTTTTAACTATGGCTATTAAATTAACTGTGGGGACATCATCCGCGGTGTCCAATTCACCAACTAGGACTAGAATTAACTTATTTATTGAATCTTTCTACACATTGTTACACTCATTCCTTGTGATGCAGCTATGATGTTTTGTAACTAAAGAATTTACCGCATTTATATTAGTAATTTTGTCCACATATACATTAGAAATATTTTTACTTTAATAAAACCCGTTTAGAATAAAGGCCATGTCTTATAAGATGATTACATATGCCATGCAGTATGGTTGCCTTGATGTATCGACGTACAGAAAAGTTACTTACGTTCCCTTCATCACAGTACAACAACCATCAGGTAACAACGTGTTTATTGTACTTTTCAGCTGTGTTGAAATTCTGTGTATGAGATATGTACTATCTTCAATGGCTCTGTTTATTGCTCCTTTCTATTCTACATTTTTGCCTGGTTCTTTTAACTACTCCTCTTCCAAGACCATGATTGTCAGAGACAGCAGTGGCTTATATCTTTTCCAACTGCCCATCATATTTATAGTCACATTCTGGCAGGATCAGTACCAGTTACTTCCCATAAAATATCACCGACTTTGAAATGTCTGTGGCATACCTGTAAAATAATGTATCACCGTGAGCGAAATTCGTGCATTTACAGAGTGAATCGGCCTACACCAGCAGCTCCTGTAGGTGGTATGTTTTAATGCGTATAATAATAATAATAATAATAATAATAATAATAATAATAATAATAATAATAATAATAATAATAATAATAATAATAATAATAATAATAATAATACCGTTGAAATAATGTATCCCATGATTGTGATCTGACATAACCTTATATCATTAAAGAGTAAATATGCCTACATACCACCAGCTGTTGCGTGTAGTTAAATACGTCAAAGGCCTATACTCATTATGATTGTGTGAGAATGTAATAATAATAGTTACTCACCATTGAGTTATTAGTAAATCTGTAGTCTTGTCTTGGAATTGCACGTAAACATATCTGCCGCATAACCTCGTCTTTCGTAAACTTAATGCATGCACTTCGTTATCACTGCCGGAATTCTCCTTAAAGTTGAGTACGCAACACATCAGTACCATTACGTACAACGGTATTAACAATTGGCACCATTAAACGAATTAAAACTCTTCTAATTTCAGCGTTACATGGCCAAACTCATTGCTGTGTTATTACTGAAAAGGTTCAAGCTTGCCTCCCGATTTTGACGTCACATTATATTCCCAGAACAGTTGTGAGGCCTTATATATCTAGGAGGTGTTGGTAACATCCGATTTGTCTCACGGATATCTAATGGAAGAATATGTATCTTCCTTGCAAGTCAAAAGTGTGTTGAAGAATTAATTTCAAAACATCCTAAGATTCTCATAAATAATGTCTCCTTGGAAATAAGACCTCTCCTAACTAAAAACAAACGAGTTATTCTATCCAATGTTTGCCCTGTGATTCCTAATATTGTTATTGAAGAAGAATTTCTCAAACTCGGCATTAAACCAATGTCAAAGATATCACCTATTAGAGCAGGTTTAACAATCCCCGGATTTTCTCACATTCTCAGTTTTCGGAGACAGATTTATATTCAAAATGAAGACTTTAACAAACTTCCAGACTCACTCCAAATTGAATATGAGGGTACCAATTACTGGATTTATTTATCCTCTGACACACCCACCTGCTTTCTTTGTAAAACTGAGGGGCACTTAGCTAGAAACTGCCCTGATAATGATGAAATAATAAATGAAGGCTCCTCATTAAATCAAAACAGTCATTCTCGTGGCAAGATCAATCTAACAGAATTTCCCCAACTAGTAGAGGATACACAAAAAATTGAAACAAACTGTCAAGAAAATATTACCTGTACTCCCTCACAAACTACTGTTCAGACAACTGCTACATCTACATCTCTTCAGTGTTCTCAAAATCAAAACTGTGGGCCTTTACCCTCAGGCGAAACGACTCTAACCTCTCATTTGGAATGCCCTCAAAACCCCTCATATGTTCATCTTGCTGGATCAAAGAGACCAATATCACTATCTAGCAGTGAAACTACAGGCAGAAAAGACCTTGATTTTAAGGAACCTCCCCTAACAACTGAACCTAAGACAAGTGAACAGACAGGGAAACACAAGACAAAACAAACTCACAAGAAACCAAAGACAGAAAAAGAAAGCACAACTATTAGTGATATGCTTAAGCCAATTAAGCAAGTTCTAGAAGCCAACCCTCAGTCCTTTCCCCTCAATTACTTACAACTCCAATCCTTTTTTGAAAACAGTATTGGAGTTAATGACATTGCAGCAATAGCTTCCAATTACACCCAAGATCTAGAGGGTTTAGCCCAAGCCCTTCAAAAACTATATCCATACTACACTGAAAAATCTATTAAGAACAGGAGTACTCGAATAGTCAAGAAACTGCTTAAGGCTAGCAGTGAAAACCGAAGTGAAGCAATTAACAGTTTAATTCCAGATTACTCCAGTGATGACTCTACTTCCCTCTCATAATAATGATAAAATTCCCTCTACACTTGTTTGTCATTCTTATGACTATATCATTACTTCAATGGAACCTCAACAGTTTTCGATCACAGCGAGAGTATTTACAACTTCTACTAAATAAACATCAGCCTTCAGTTGTCTGTCTACAAGAAACTAACTTTAGAGACAACTTTGTTTCCCAATTAAGACAGTTCAACGTACATTATAAAAACCGAATTAATCCAAATCATGCAAGTGGAGGCGTAGCCACCTATGTTAAAAATAATTTACACCATCAAGAGGTTCCTTTAACTACTGATTTAGAAGCAGTCGCAGTTTTATTATACCTTCCACAAGCTATATGTGTATGTAATGTTTATTTTCCTACGAATAGTACATCTCACGCTGATGATTTAAGAAACCTAATACACCAACTCCCCAAACCCTTCATCTTGATGGGTGATTTTAATAGCCACAACAGTTTATGGGGTAGTCGCAATACTGATGCAAGGGGGAAAGAAATAGAGAAGATACTAGATGAATTTACTCTAGTATTATTGAACTCAACTGCTCCAACTCGTTTTGATATAGCACACGGAACATACAGTAGCATAGATTTAACTATATGTACGCCAGACATAGCTGCACTATTTAACTGGTCCATTTATTCAACTCTACAAGGAAGTGACCACTTCCCCATCATAATTAATGATGATCAAAGTTCTTCAGACAACACATCAAAACTCCAATCCTGTAAATGGAATTTAAATAAGGCAAATTGGCAATCATTTAGAAAGATTGTAAATAACTATTTAAACGATCTAACTCCAACAAATAAATTTCCTTCTAAGCATATCAATGATATTGTTCAAGACTTCACAGAAGTAATAATTAAATCTGCTGACCAGAGCATCCCAAAAACAGCTCCTATACCCTTCAAGAAAACGGTTCCCTGGTGGAATGACTCCTGTAAAGAGGCTATCAAAAATAAATACCGTGCTTACTACCTATACAAAAGAAATCCTACGCCTGAAAATAAAATCAATTTTCAAAAACACCGAGCAATAGCACGAAATAAAATAAAATTAAGTAAGAAAACCTCCTGGTTAACATTCATCTCCTCCTTAACCTGCCAAACTTCACAAAAAGTTATGTGGAATAAAATCCAAAGAATAAGTGGCAAATACAATAAATTCTGTATTACCTCTCTAAGAGATCCAGTCGCTGGGTCAATTGTAAATGAACCTCAACAAATAGCTGATCAACTGGCTAAATCATTTTCAGAAATCTCTAGCGATAACAATTATGAACCTGAATTTCTTCGCATGAAAACAACTCGAGATCCAATAGACTTAAGTGAAACTGTACCTACACCGAACTATGCTTATAATGATACTTTACAGTTACAAGAAATGGTTACAGAACTCAACAAATGCGGCAGATCTAGTCCTGGCCCAGACACCATTCCATATGAATTTTTAAAACAGCTTCCACATAGTGCACTCAATTATCTACTTGCTATTTTCAACTACATATGGATTTCCAAACTATTTCCAGATCAATGGCGTTGTGCTATTGTAGTGCCTATACTCAAACCAGGAAAGGACATTTTGATCCCAGATAATTATCGTCCCATCGCCTTGACAAATACAATGTGTAAGCTACTGGAGAAAATTGTTAACAAGAGATTACGCTGGTATTTGGAACATATACACTTTTTTAGTGATGCACAAAATGGTTTTCGTCAAGCACGTTCAACAACAGATACTCTGATATGTTTAGAATCAGAAATCCGAGAAGCTTTCCTAAATAATCAGCACCTCATAGCTGTTAGTTTAGACATTGAGAAGGCATATGACATGGTGTGGAAAGACTATCTAATTGAAACACTGATGAAACATAATATTTCAGGAAACATGCTTCACTTCATTTATAATTTCCTTAAAGATCGCCGAATTCAAGTCAGGACAAATGGAACTCTTTCACATGAAGTAACCATTGACAATGGAGTTCCCCAAGGATCAGTCATCAGTGTCACATTATTCCTCGTTGCAATAAATGGCATTGTCTCCAACATTCACCTACCAGTAAAGGCTTGCCTTTTTGCCGATGATTTGACTATACTAAGTGCAGGAAGAAATAAATTAACTACTCAACAGTTACTTCAAGAATCAATTGATAATATCCAAAAATGGGCTAAAGTTACAGGGTTCAAGTTTTCCAAAACTAAAACCAAATGCATACTCTTCTCCAAATGTAAACATACTGTACAAGACCCTGAGCTGTACATGGACAATCACAAAATTGAAACAGTAACAACTATGAAAATCTTAGGAGTTTTATTTGACACTACGTTAAGTTGGATACCTCACCTGAAAAACCTTAAAGATGACTGCTTGCGAAGGCTGAACATAATGAAGATCCTGGCAGCAAAGAACTGGGGGGCAGACTACCAAGTGCTAATGAACACGTACAAAGCCATTATTAGGGCTAAATTAGACTATGGCAGCATTGTATACAATTCCGCAAGAATGTCTTCACTCAAAATCCTTGATTCCATCCAGTCCTCAGCTCTTCGAATTGCTCTAGGAGCCTTCCGTACCAGTCCAGTAGCCAGCATTCAAATAGAAGCAAATGAACCACCACTCACAATTAGACGTAGACAACTAAGTTTGACTTACGCGCTCAAGGTAGCAACTATGAGTGAATCAAGAATTAAGTTGTATGCTTTTCCTAACAAGCATCAAGGTACACTCATTAAATCAGGATCACAACCACAGCCTTTCAATGTCAGAATAGCCAAGTTTCTTGAAGAACTAAATTTAAATATCCCTCCAATACTCCTCACAGACTACTCTCTTAATGTCCCACCATGGACTATTACCCTTCCAAAAATTAACTTTGAAATAAATTACAGTGTCAAAGATGAAACTGACAGATCTCACTACCATCAATTATTTCTTGAAATTTCTAATAAATACCCAAGGCACACTGCAATCTATACTGATGGATCAAAATGTGAGGAAAGAAATGGATGTGGGATTATATATCCTGAACGTACCATGCTATACCGATTGCCTGACTACTATACAGTATTCTCTAATGAGCTGTACGCAATAAAGCAGGCTATGCTATATATTTTGAAAACCAGCACCTGTAATAACACCATCATTTTTTCTGATTCAAAAAGTGCATTAAACGCAATAGAAAGTCCATCATCGAAACACATCCTTGTACAAGAAATACAACTGTTGTTTAACAACATCATGAAAGAAGGCAAACAAGTCATCTTTGTGTGGATACCCTCTCATAGAGGTATTCAAGGCAATGAATCTGCTGATCAAGCAGCTAAAGACGCTACTTACCTCCCGTTAGGCGATCTGACAATAGCTACCCCTCACACTGACATTATTGCCTATGCTAAAACAAAATTATACCAACAGTGGAAGATAAAATGGCTTCAAACTTCGAACAGCAAACTCCACGAAGTAACAACGGAATCTACAGTACAAAACTATCTTTACAACCTTCACAGGCAAGATCAAGTCCTAATAACTAGAATACGGATTGGCCACTCCAAGATAAGTCACAGCTACCTCCTTGAGAAGAAACTGCCTCCCATCTGTACAACATGCAATAGTGTGCTGACTGTGAAGCACATCATAACAGACTGTTCACTGTATGACAAATGGCGCCAGTACCACGGTATACCTAAGGATATTAAGGGGAGACACTCATCTCCTTCACTGTGCAAACAAATTATCAAGTTTTTCAAAGACACTGGCCTGTATTCAAAAATTTAACTGTTCAGTTTAAAATACCACTTTTATATTTTTTTTTGCCATTCTTCACCCTACTGTAATTTAATGTAAATTCTACAGTTAGAAGTCACGATAAGACCTTAGGGTTAAAGTGACTCTAAATTATCTTAATAAAAAAAAAAAAATATACATGTCAATTGTAACATGTTAAATTTAACATTTTGGTGTTAAATGTTAATCAGTGGAGACCGGCCTTAAACCAAATTCTACGCCGAGAAACTCGTGTATGTAACAGATGAAAAGTGAATCATCTCTTTGCAAGATTTCTGAAAACTTTTCACTTCATTTCTTTGCACTTTGCATTTCTGTACCAACTGAGGAACATAACAGGCTTAAAAAGTGTAAAGATTCATAACTTTTCAGTTTTCACTTTGCAAGCTTAATCTGAAAAGTGATGGTGGAACAAAATCTGAACTGAAAAGTCCAAATTTGCAACGTTCGTTCGTGGAAGCCCCAGGCTGTCCACAAACTATCGAAGTAGAATATCGGACTCTCGCCTCGCTTACCTCCAGAGCTATTTGTAGTCTTCTGATCAAAGATGAAAGCATCACCGCCGCCGTCTCCCACCGCCGGGGAGACGGCGGTGGAAAGCATGAAAGAGCTTCTGATGTTGGCAGTTCTGCGGCGTTGCTGCTGCGTGTTCAGCTGTCTGCATGGATGGATTTTTTTGAAGTTTCCCCTCATTAACCTATACGATAAAATCTTGACATTTAAAACTAATATTAAAAGTGCTGAAATGACAGGTTAGTTGAACTGTGGCTTATCCTCATTTATGGAAAATGTAAATATTTTTATCCACTTTAAACTTGGCCATTCGTACCAGGCGATTACAAAGGATTTGTGAAAATGAGAGCTTAATTGAAACATTTCTTAATGACAAGCGCTCGTTTAGGTTATTACCCTCAAAATACATGCTCCTGAAACTATCACCTGATCGTTGCTCAAAGAGCAACGCACTTGTGAGCAATTACTTTGGGTATCTACTGTAGTTACTGTAATTTACGGGCTACAATGCCGAAAGAATGGGGAAAAAACTACATTTCTACAGTTGTTGCAATAAGGTTACCATATAATTTTCTCAAGATTGTATCTTTTTATTCTAAAAATTATCTTAAATGTATACTTTTTTTTTCTTCACAAAGCAGCCTCTGCTTTAGAGGTAGTATTTCATGAATTAATAATATCGACCTTGTTATTATGACACCATATGCAGTGATATTTAAATCACAAAAGTGTTAAATTACTTTGGGAACTATACTGGAGGGAAAAAATGAGGGACTAGAGTTAAAACCAAACGATATTGCTGGACTTGCTGGACGCAAACCTTCGACATTACGATTTATACAGTTATGTATGAAAGTAATATTGGCTTGGCCTTTTTCCATATGGACTCCAGGCATACTAAAGAGAGTGGCAAATTGTGCAAGAGTGCCAGTATTAAAATTTAAGGAAAGGGCTTAGGGCATATACTTATTGGGGATAAATCCTTGTAACTTTTGTAATTGTAATATCTACATCGATGTAGACCTATGTATATCAGTAACTGGCCATATCAGTAACTGGCCAGAGTTGCTATAGACGTGAATGTTAGCAGCATTCCTCTACAATTGGCATGGGGCTACCCAAATATTCTGGATTTTATTTCAGTGTGACTAAACGAACTTATAAATGTTCGGTAAGGCCGGAAATGGGATCTAGACCAACTTGATACAAACCTGTTTTTTCAGGGATGACTTACAGTTTAGTTTTGTTTTATTCAGAAATGCTAAAGACATTGTGAGCATGAATGGTAAATTTCCACTTGCACATAGTCCCAGTAAGGATTCTCCATTAACGGTTTAAGGACTACCGTGGATTGTGTAGTCCTAGTTGTCTGAACACAAGGGAGGCCACAGCTCAAAATATATCTGATATATCCCCCTCTGTTACATAGAAATTGCTTTTTGATATCTATAACCACTTACAGGCCATTCAGCAGTTGCACCCATGGTTTACAAACTAGGGTAGACTCGGGATATCTTATTCATAATTTGGAAATAAGAGACATGAAAGTAGAGAGAATGATTTGTGGTAAGAGCAGGTCGTAGAAAGATACTCGCATTGGGGAAATGAACGGTAAGTTAGGAATGAACTCGATGGATGGATGTATGAAATTGTGCACGTGAAACTAGCTTTTTTCTTTGTGGAGCTATGAGAGGCAAAATGGGGAGAGATATCGTAGAAGGGTAAGAGAAGCAATGGGAGATAAAGGTGATGATGTTTAGATCCAGTTTTTAATGATTTTACCCTAAGAGGAGTAGAACTAGGTTAGACAGACACTGATAGTTCCTGATAGAATATTTTGAAGGCAATTAGTTGATTCACAGGGCTTGTATACTGAATGTCGAAAGGTATAATGGTCTATAATTAAGATAATATATGTACGTTTGTTGCGAAGCCTAAGAGTAGACAGCGTAAACTGACCGTTCCAGAATGTGTTCTAAAGAAAAAAATACCAGTATTTTATTTCATGCATGTGTACTGAATCGGTGTAGCAAAGTCATACCATTGCCAAAGCGACAGGGTAAGCTGAGTGAGTTCAGCCTTCACTATTCACCCTATCTTTGGGAAGCGGGGATAGGGGTCGTCTATTAATGCGCACACGTGCGTGCCTAGCCACAGATCGTTGGTGATTAAACGTCTACTTGACAGTGTAGGTAAAGGTAACTGAACTGTGTCCTCTTCTGTTCTAGGGAGGTGTTACATGCCTTCTTCATCTGCAGGACAATTTGAATCACCCAGTATAAAAAATGATGAGCATCTGTCTGTCCTTCCATTCATTTTCACTACAGATTGCTGTGCTTCCTCTGTTTCCTTGCCACTTACATGAACAACAATGGTAAAGATGACTTGCTCCTACTCCTGTTACTACTTTAAACTGATAATTTGTCCTACTGTCAACCTTTACTAGAGCCTAATTGATAATGTCAAAAAGTTTCTTATCATCTGTAATAACATAATGTTGATACTATAATATATTAGTATGACCAGCATTTTTTTCTTGGTATTCTTTCATGTTTCTTTTCTGTGTTCAAATATACATTTCTTCTTTGCAGGACGTCGACGTCGCTCCAGATTAGCAAGATCATCTGCTAAGTTTGGGGTAAGATTAAATTAAATGTTATATATATTTTTTTCTTTTCAGAATTGTTATGAAGTCCTTGAAGCACGTTTATTTTGGTTTCCAACCATGTTCGGATATCCTTGCCCATATGTCCTTCATTCTCTTGATGCAAATGTTTTTTCTTTCCTCCGAACATTTCTTTTTTCTTACAGTCTGCTTTACGTTGCACCGACGCGGGTAGGTCTTATGCCGATGATGGGATAGGAAAGGGGTAGGCCTAGGAGTTGGGAAGGAAGCGGCCGTGGCCCTAATTAAGGTACAGAATTGCCTGGTGTGAAAATGGGAAATCATGGAAAAGCGTCTTCAGGGCTACCGACAGTGCAGTTCGAATCCGCTATCTCCCAAATGCAAGTTCACACACAGCCAACTCACTTTTTTTCTCTTCTGATCATGGTTGTCATTTCACAGGCTTGATTTCATCCTTCGGTACCCTCCTTGGCTTGATTTTCCCATTTAAAGATGTTTCTCAATCAATCACCACTGATTTGCATTTAGGGTTGTCAAGAAGGTGACAGATACCCTATCATTTTTTACCTAGTCTTTTTTCTTAAATAATTTCAAAGAAGTTGGAAATTTACCAAACATCTCCCTTGGTAAATTATTCCAATCTCCAATTCCTCTTCCCGTAAACAAGTATTTGCCCCATTTGTCTCTTTGAATTCCAACATTGTCTTTTTCCCTACTCTGGAAAGCTCCATCAGCCTTATTCTTCTGTTAATGTCATTCCAAACCATCTCTTCACTGACGGCTTGGAACATTTCGCTTATGTTACGAAATCGATTAGACAAGCTGTACATCTCCTTACTTGCAAGTTTTCCCATTGCCACATTTTTGTAACACTACTCTTTTGTTAGAAATCACCTAGAAAAAATTATGCTGTTTTAGTTTTTGATCTTTTCCAATTCATGAATCAAATTATCTGTCTTGTACATCTTGTACTGTTATCCTACTCAACATTAAATGTTCAGTCGCTTTGTTCTACCATCTAGGTTTGCCTTTGAACTCCCAAACTTGTACTAGGATTCTTTTTTTGTCATCTTGTATGGAGAGTTCATCGCCAGAGAAAGTCAATCTTCTGTTCTCTTTCTAACCTTGCTATGCATGTCATTGTTCTTCCTGAACTTACATGCTGCTCCTGTTTTTATGGGTCCTAAGATCTTTCTCGCCGGGCTGAGTGGTTCAGACAGTGGAGACGCTGGCCTTCTGACCCCAACTTGGCAGGTTCGATCCTGGTTCAGTCCGGTGGTATTTGAAGGTGCTCAGATATGTCAGCCTCGTGTCGGTAGATTTACTGGCACGTAAAGAAACTCCGGTGGGACAAACTTGCGGCACCTCGGCGTCTCCGAAAACCGTAAAAGTAGTAATAATTTATTATTATTATTATTATTATTATTATTATTATTATTATTATTAATAATAAGATCTTTCTCCCTGTCCTTAGTTCTAACTTCTTGAGTTCTCTTTTCAAAGTCTTATTTCCAGGATCAGTATTTCTGATGCATATAGAATCTCTGATCTTACAATGGCCTGTTAGTGTCATATCTTACCTCCCTGTGATAGTGCTTTCTTGTTGCAAGTCTCAGGTGTGGTCATGAAGCACTTTCGTTTTAGTTAATATCTCAGCCATGCCTTGCTTCTCGATTTTCCTCATGTTCAGCCACTGTCCTAGGCATTTAAAGGTTTCAACCCTTTGGATATCACTCTGCATTATCTTATCATGTTCAGGTTAAACTTAGGGCCATTTTCTCCAAATCGAGTTAAACCTGGTATAAATTAAACCCGTTTAACTTTAGTACCTAGTTTAAAGTTGCGTCCATTTTCTCCACCAATTTCTGACACTCGTTTAGTTTAAACGGGCGAGCTGTCGTTGGCGCTAACGTTGGCTGCACTGAAGGAATAGTCGAAGGCATGGTCGATTGGAATTGGCCAATCAGAGCCAAGTAATTCAATGACCGACATTTTTGTAATAATATCAGCTGTTTGTGGCGAATTAATGCTATCGTACGTAGTGAATAAACAACAAATTCGGCGGGATATTAGCTTTACTGATAAATAAATTGTTTACATTTGTGCGAAGTGTTGTGTCATATAATTCTACCTAGTGCTGTCTACAATTTATTGGAACGCACTTTTATTTCTTATTTTTCTCTGTCATGCTTTACCATAAACAAGTACCATGGGCCTAATACGTGTCTTTTGATGTCTGTTGTCTTACGGAACACACGGAAACGTTAAAATATTAAAATCCTGGTCTTTCAGCAATAGGCCTACGGTATTCCTTTCCTCAGAAAATCAACATTTATGTGAATTTCAAGTAAACAAATTCCAAGCATGCTCGGGATCTATCTCCTATCAAAATCCATCGCCCTCGGCCGGGATCAATCTCACAAACCTTGGATCCAGCAGACAGACCACTGAGGATGTATTATTTGGAGATGTATTACTTGATTCCATATTCGTTTATAACATAACCAAGTTCTCCCTATAGCATTAATATTTCTATTGCTGGTATGCTGGCAATAGATACGATGAAACATTCTTAACTATAATCTATTCTATTACAAGTTTACTAGCAAGCATGAAATACTTTATTGTTTTTCTGATCCTATAAATATATAATCTAGCGATTAGAAATTGTATACTACCGCCTCTCCTACCGTGCCGGTCAACATTCTGATGGTAAAAATATTTTCGACAAATTAGATTCGAACCGTCTTGTCACGGACTCGGACTATGCTGACTTCACGCTTTAGCGACCACAGCCACCAGGTACCGCATGAAGAGCGGACGTATTACACGACTTATGTAGGAATATTTTTATGCTTCACATTACAGTATTCATACCACGAACAGTATTTTACAGTATATAATATTATAAGGAAACTGCAATTTAAGGTCTGTGGTCCCCGTTGTTAATGAAAAAAATGCCTGCGCATCATATCTTAAAGCAACCAGAATCATTGCTTCTAGCGAAATAGCATTATTTCGTGCAGTTGACGTTTTAAATGAATCCTTCTTCGATACTAGACAATCCTTGCTGTTCGCTTATGAATTATAAATCCATCAAAGAACTCCGTTACATCCGATTTTCCAAGATTGTAAACTTTTGTTGGAACGCGGCTTCTTAACCTCTCTTGCACATCAAAATTATTTCCTATTTAACCAATGACTTCAATAAATTCTCCCATTTTTCTAATGCTAATACTAGGTTATAATTTTAGTACGTTTTTCATTAAAGTGCTGCAGTACTGGTAGTCAAAACTAACCCTTCTATTAGGAAAATCACAGATACGTTAATAAAATGTCAAGAAGGTTGAATATAAACAGCAGTTTAAACCAACAATAAAGAAGGTTTAACTCTGAGCCAGGTTTAAACTTGATACAAAGTTTAAACCAATATGGGGAAAATGAATGTTAGTTTAAACTCAGACTTAAACCAGATTAAAATAAACTTAGTTTAAACTCATTTGGGGAAAACGGCCCTTAATGTTGATCAAGTACTTCGCCTTTTCATTTGACATTTTGAGTCCTATTTTGCTTGCATGTTTGTAGAAATTTTTTTTTTTTTTTTTGCTATTGGCTTTACGTCACACCAACACAGATAGGTGTTATGGTGATGATGGGACAGGAAAGGGCTAGGACTGGGAAGGAAGCAGCCATGGCCTTAATTAAGGTACAGCCCCAGCATTTGCCTGGTGTGAAAATGGGAAACCACAGAAAACCATCTTCAGGGCTGCCGACAGTGGGGTTTGAACCCACTATCTCATGAATACTGGATACTGGCTGCACTTAAGCAACTGCAGCTATCGAGCTCAGTACGCGTTTGTAGAGTTCTTCAGTCTGTTGTTCTGGTACTTCAAGTGAAGGTTCCACGATCGCAAGGTCATCCATGAAGGCCAGGTTGTCTATATCTAGTCCGATATTGGGTACTTTGAATCTGAGTCCACTTTTCACTTAGTTTTCTTTGAGGGCTTTTCTCCATTCTTTAATTACCTTTGGAAAGGTGCAGTTGACGAGGATAGGTGATAGCTAAAGTGAGGGCATTTGAGCATGAAAAATCCTGTTTTGGGCAGAATAAATATGCGTTAAAAATGTTGAAACAGCACTGTCACAATTTGCGTAAACTTGTTTTAATTTCTTCTCCACTTTTCATACTTCCTGTTGTGGTCACTGTTGCGAACTGTGTTGTATTTTGTGGACTTGGTCGTGTTTGATATATATAATAATATAATTATAGGCCAAGAGATTTTTTTGCCTCTTTTGTAAAATAATTAATATATGTACATAATATTTTTAAAGTGTTAATTTGATTGTATTTCCACTATCTATTGTCAGATTTAGTACATGGCTGAAGATGACCCATATTGGGGTCGAAACCAATCCCATTGTATAAGTGATTTGATATCATATTAAATGGTACTTAATAAATGGACCTTAATTTTAATTCCTTATTAATGTATCTGCATCTTAGACCATATTAAAAATATACTGTCCTTTTTTATATGCTTCAGTAGAGCAACCTGTCTGGCTCCATGGCTAAATGGTTAGCGTGCTGGCCTTTGGTCACAGGGGTCCCGGGTTCGATTCCCGGCAGGGTCGGGAATTTTAACCATCATTGGTTAATTTTGCTGGCACGGGGGCTCATCCTCATCATGACGCACAGGTCGCATACGGGCATCAAATCTAAAGACCTGCACCTGGTGAGCCGAACTTGTCTGTGGATACTCCGGGCATTGAAAGCCATACTTCATTTCATTTCAGTAGAGCAAGCTCATTCTATGATAAATTCCAGCCCAATTTAAAACAGAACTGATCCGCCAATCGCGCTGTGTCCTTGGAATTTCATGAGTGTCCCAGGTAGACGTTCTTCTTATTTCTAAAATAAGGCGAAAATCTTTGTTAAAAATATCATAATAAACCGAAACCTGATTCTGGTATTCTCTAAAATTACAATTATGGGAAAAAACTTACATAATATAGCATGTTTCATTACACTGGCCAGGCGCGTACTTATAGTAAGCCTGAGCGGTAGGTAGTCCCTTGCATGCTTAGGTTTCTTCAGCCTCAGCTAAGTTTAAGGTTGAAGGAAGAATGTCACTTTCCATTATTTATTTGCTTTTTATGGCTAGTTTATGTTATTACGGGAGGGATCAAATATAAATGGAATTTTATTTCTTATTTAAATTCATTTATTGAAAAACACAAGGCAATTACAATTTATTTTTCCACATAGTTTCCTGCTTTGGGAATGAATTTGTCCTGGTGTATGGGCAGCTTCTTGATGCCCTCATCGTAAAAAGAACAGGGTCATGTCACCAGCCAGTTGTGCACGAAGTCTTCCACACTCTCATTATCTTCAAATCATTGCCCTCCTACAGCTTCTTTACGTGGTCCAAACAATTGGAAATTGCAGGGCGATAAGTCCGGGCTGTAAGGAGGATGATCAAGTGCAATCCAGTGCATTTCCTATAGCTTGGAGATAGAGCTGTAGTATGGGGCCGCACATTGTCATGGAGGAGGATGACCTGTCAAATCGGTTGGTCTCGTCTTTTGCAGCAATATGCAACCCTCGCCTTTCTCAACAGCGTGCAGTAGTAAGCAGCATTGATTGGGCGTCGCTCATGCAAAAAATCAGCAAAATGCCTCGCCTATAAAAAAAAATGGTTGGAAGAACCTTGTCAGCTGACAGTTGAGCCTTGGCTTTCACTGGTGCTGCCTCCCCTTTCCTCCGCCACTCCTTACTGGCTTGTTTGGATTCAGGAGTGTAGTGGACACGTTTCGTCACAGGTGACAATCTGACTCAAAAATGCGTCACTTTCTTCCGCAAACCTTGCTGTAAACCTCTGACAGACCTCCAAACCTCTGAACTTCAGAATGTCAGTCAAAAGGTGAGGGACCCATCTGGAACACACTTTACAGAATTGTAGGTCATTTGTGATGTTTGCTTGACAACTCCCTTAAATGATTCCGATTTGTTCTTTAATTTCTGATACTGTTGCCCGTCGATCGTCATCAATAATGTCTTAAACCACACAGATGTTTTCGTCTGTAATGCTGGTTTGAGGATGGTGATCGTGTTGCTGATTTTCCACACGTTCTCGTCCTTCCTTGAGCATTTTATGCCAGGTAAACACACGCGTCCTTGACAATGTTTGATCACCGAACTGCGCAGTCAATCTCTAGCAAATTTCCGCCGCTGTAACTCTTTCACGAGCAAGAAATTTTATAATTATGCGTTGTGCAGTGGAGAGGTGCACCTGTTGCTCCGACATCATGAGCGTTACTGGCGAAACGGCGGGAAATATTTAACAGCATGCTCTCCCCACTCCTAGCGGTCCTGCCTAAGCATAGCAGAAGCACGGGACCCGTCCTACCAACTGTTGGTGTTCAGGAACAAAAAGCCTGTTTATATTTGATTGACCTTCGTACACACATATTCCAGCTTAAGTCTAGTGAAATGACTAGGAAAATACATGTTTTGCTCCTCTGGCTTGGAACATTTTCAGCTTAAAAAGAAAAGCATTAAAATACAAAAATTGGCACATATCAAATAAAACACTTATGATGATGAGATAAAATATCCCTTCATATTGAGTTAAAACACTCAACAAGTCAGCGTTCAGATTTGTAATAAAATCTGTGTGCGTAGAGGATCCTGGAAAGTGATCTTCTTTCTTCAAAATACTGGAGAAGTTGCTATAGTTTTTTAGTATGTACTCTAAATAATTTGTAAATGCCAACAGACTTAAATTTCAAATAAGATGACAGGAGGGAACTCCGTAAGAAAAACCAAAGTCGAGGTTAATTCTTGATAGACAGTTTTAACACAGTCTAATATATACAGTCGCGAAGCTCTAATAAGTGGAAGGTTCATCCACTTGACAGCTGGAGCGACACTAGCACCTCTAGCGGCTAGGTAGAGGCAACTTGCTAGCAGACAACAGGGAACGAATTAACACTACAGTCTAAAGTGGTCATAACTTCTGAACCATTCATGCAAATAATGTCCTGACAAGCTTATTGTAATCCTTATGAAATAGTGGAGGAGGTCAAACAATTTATTTCGATGAGGAGTTCGAGGATAATATCGAAATATTTATTTAATCTTAAGGAGTTATGTTTTCTTACCGCGGACTATAACATAAAATCGCTTCTAGAGGGTAAACGGTTCGAAATAGGTATATACTTTCGCAGACTTTTTTGTAGAAGTTATTATGCTCTACAATTCGTACGCTTACACTTGGGGTCTATCGTTGATGGTTCAGGCAGCGTAAGCCAAGAAAGCAAGTGACCGACCATGGTAGAGCGCTGGCCTTCTTAGCCCAACTTGGCAGGTTCGATGTCAGTCGGTCGGTCACTTGCTTTCTTGGCTTACGCTGTCTGAACCGTCAACGATAGACCCCAAGTGTAAGTGTACGAATTGTAGAGTATAGAAACCTCTACAAAAAAGTCCGTGATGATATCTACCTATTTCGAACCGGTTGCCCTCTAGAAGCGATTTTATGTTATAGTCCGCGGTAAAGAAAAACTCCTTAAGATTAAATAAATATTTCGATATTATCCTCGAACTCCTCATCGAAATAAATTGTTCGACCTCCTCCACTATTTCGTAAGGATGACAATAAGCTTGTCAGGACATTATTTGCATGAATGGTTCAGAAGTTATGACCATTTTAGACTGTAGTGGTAATTCGTTCCCTTTTGTCTGCTAGCAACTTGCCTCTACCTCGCCGCTTGGAGCGCTGCAGTCGCCTCTGATGAAAAATATCATTAGAGCTTCGCGACTGTGTATATTAGACTGTGGTTTGAAGGTGTTGAAGGGAGTCTCCTGGCTGGTCCTTCTATGTTTACTTCCCTTACGTCGTCTGCTGACTTCTCCTCCAGACCCTCTAAACTTTAAGCTGGAATATGTTTGTAATTACATAAACTAGCCATAAAAAGCAAATAAGTATTGGAAGGTGGGATTCTTCCTACAACCTTAACCTTAGTCGAGTTGATGCCAATGCGGGATAAAAATGAGATTTTTAAGTTGTTCTTCATCCTCAGCTGTCCCTCCAACTCTGATCATATTTTCTTTTATGAAATCCATCTACAGTTTCCTAGGCCGTTCTCTTTGTCGGTGTCCTGGAGGAGAGATATTGTTTTAACATCAGAATTGTTGGCACTCCAGATTACATGGCTGCACCATTGTAGGCGATTTTCTCACATTTTTTCCAGTATGGGGTCTACACCAAATTGTTTTCTAATCTTAGTTTTCCTATCATATGTTGAAAAATGTGATCTTGCTGGCCTGGATTTTATTCTCCTGTTTTTTTGTCAGTGTGCTGGTCTCCGCTGCATGTGTCACTGTGGGGCTTTAATACTTTAAAAAATATTTATTATGTTCCAATTTATAGGTTGCCAAAGTATACCACATCAATAGTCTTGAAAATCATAATGAACAGTGGTTGTTAAAATGGGTTGTAAAGGAGTTTGACTCCCTTGATTGCTAGGAGGGTGCTATTAGGAACCCCCAAATATCACAGATGTTTCACACAAAATTTAGGCATTATTCCTCTGATGCCGATTAACAGTCCAACAACTTTAATGCTAGAAATTTTGTAGGAGTGTTTGAAATGCTCTATTGTTGGCTTATAGATGGTTGCCTTTCCTGGTCTGTCTCTTCAGGCTGGCTGGAGCTTGCTTCAGATCCAAGATCACACACAGCGCTATCCTTTCTTTGGTCGAATGGCGATTATGTCAATCTGTCTGTTGCTCCCTCCAGCAGCAATACATGGAACTTCCTCGTACACTTCTAGGCCTTGCTGGGAAAGAACTTTTGCTAGCTTTATCCGGTTTCTGTTGTGTCTGGTGTTCCTAAGGAGCTCCCCACTTGCACAAGAACCAAGAATGTGTGCAAGGGTTTCGGTCTTGCGGCAGTCTCTGCAGAAGGTTTCATCTTTACTTTGTCATGGGAGGGCATGCACTGGAATTATATTATATTGTAGCTCGAGGGCTACCGTCCACTCAGAGGTCGACAAACCATTCAGAGTCTCAATCCAGCAGTTCAGTGGTGTATGTTCTTGATAAAGAACATGCTCCTTTTCATTTAATTTAATTTTCAGAAGGATTCTGTAGCCAATGTGGGCCCTCTTGGACTTCCCAACTTATCATTTTGAAAGTCAAGGACATGTTCCTTTCCCGTGAACACTCAGTTCACACCATTTATCGTACTCTCACTTTCTGAATAGCCCTCCTAATTCTTTGCTGTTTTTAGTATGTTGTTCTGCTTCAGTGGTCTGACGAAGTTTGCAAATGCGACTTACCTGCTTGGTATTTTTTGGATCAAGTTCTTAACACTCTGGTAAAATGTATTTCTCTGTTGTTTCCTTGTACTCATTTCCATATCCACTCCTGCATCCTGCATCAGTTCTTACCCCTGGTACTTGAAGCTTTCCTTATTTTCAAGGTTTAATCACCTGGTTTGTAGTGGACTTGTGCTTTCTTCTCTTGGCTTGCCTTACATTTTCTCCAGGCTTATTTCACTTCGTAATTACCAATATACAGGGTCTCTGAAATAAACCCAGACCGAGCCCAACTTACATCGTGTGCGGCTGCCCTGCTTTAAGCATGTATACAATCTTATATGAAATCTTACCTTATAAAAGATGCTGGAAGTGTCATCCTTCATAATGACGGACTTCATAAACACCATTAAGATTTTCTGCACACCAATAGTGAGAGTTTTGACTGTTCACACGACCATTAAGATGAAACCAGACCTCATCTGAAAACAACACAATTTGTGGGTCCAATAAACGATCATTCAGTGATGCAAGATACCACTCACAATATCTCACTCTTGTGGCAGGATCAGCAGGTTTTAAACAATGGGCCCACCTAAACCTGTACAGTTTGATGTGTAACAGCTTTGTAGCTCTGTGTGCAGAAGAAATCGAAACTCCTACTTGTTGTGTTAATTTTGTAAGTGATTTACTCGGTGACCGTTCAAGATTTGCAGCAGTGTCATCTAGCTTTTCCTCTGCTAAAACTGTTTGTGTGCCCGCATGTTTTTATGAGCACTGAGTTAGTAGTTTCAAATTTATTTACAATTACGAGAATCTGTGCTCATAAAGGTGGCACTCCACCAGGAAATTGCTGAACAAATGCATTGCGTATCCGTTGAGCTGACTCATGCTTAAAATAACTTTTACATACAAAAATATGGTGTTGCAATAATAACTGTCTCACCAAGTTAACAGCTGAAATTCAGACTGGCTAATGATGCTAGGTCGAAGACGTGCATGCTCCTTGCAAGGTCAAGAACTATTAGAAATAAGAAAGGATTTCCACTTATCAATACTTGTTTATTGCACTTATTATGCTACAGGACCAGTTTCGACCCTTTACATAAGGTCATCTTCAGCCGAACCATACATACATACATATCTATATGATGAAGCTGTGATTAAGATTGTATTGTCAAAGGAATGCTATACGATAATAAACATTAGGTCACATCCAAATGGGGCATGTCGTAACGTGAACTGGCATATATGTTACTATGTACAACAATGCATTGTATGTCTAAAATAGTATGTTTAAGGTCTTAAAATTAGTTGATAAAACACATCTCTACTTAAAACTAACTTATATATATATGTACAAGATGAATACAATATATGGGAGCACTTCATGCACATGAACGTTCGTGTTCATCGAACTGAACAACAGGCAAGACATGAACGTTCATGTGCATGAAGTGCTCCCATATATTGTATTCATCTTGTACATATATATAAGTTAGTTTTAAGTAGAGACGTGTTTTATCAACGAATTTCAAGACAAACATACTATTTTAGACATACAATGCATTGTTGTACAGTGACATATATGCCAGTTCACGTTACGACATGCCCCATTTGGATGTGACCTAATGTTTATTATCGTATAGTATTCCTTTGACAATACAATCTTAATCATAGCTTCATCATATAGATATGTATGTATGGTTCAGCTGAAGATGACCTTATGTAAAGGGTCGAAACCGGTCCTGTAGCATAATAAGTGCAATAAACAGGTATTGATAGGTGGAAATCCTTTCCTATTTCTAATTGTGTAATTCGTCAATATGGAAATGAAGATTATAGTATGCGCGTGCCTCCCATATAGCTGCTTAGGTCTCGGAGAATAGAAACGCCGCCGGATGCTCTGGGTTTATAAGAGATACCCTGTACGCACTATACTACCTACCTTTTATGGATCGGTCGTAACTGGCTAAGAACTGCCATGAATTGAATCCGGGCCTCTTAGACTAATGAACAAAGTATAAAAGCCATGTCCCCAAAACAGAGATGCAATAACGTAGAGCAGAGGTCCATATAAATGAATTAAGTTTATTAACACAAAAGCAAAGGGAAATGGTCTGGAGATTAGCATAAAAACAGGCGAGCCGAACATGGCCTCGGACACTCCTGGCACTAAAAGCCATGCGCCATTTTCAGCATAAAAACAAATTAATGGGGATACAGGGAGTCAAAATACTCACATATATAATGTGCATATCTGATCCAAAGTATTTCTTTCTTAAAAGGGGACCATTCACTATCTCGAGGTAAAAGTAACAGCCTTCACACAATAAAATCCAACAGCTGCCCAGATAACGTCAAGTTTTTCAAAAAAATATGGCTTCTGACAATCGCCATAGAGATTACATTCCCACAAATCAAAGACACCAGTGAATCAAGACTGGCAGAGAAGTAAACAAATATGGAATACAAGAGGGTAAGAAAGGAGTTGCCATAGTTATAGAAACAAATAAACATGAGTCAGAAAGCAAGTAAAATGAGAACAAAATCCCAAAATAAACATATTAATCGGCTGAGGAAACCGGAAACAATAGCAAGATAAAATAAGAATAATGACAAAAAACAAATATCCATAAGATACTGAAAAGTAACATAGAACCGATAACCACTCCACACCCGCACACACCCAGAGACCAAACATGTGAAGCAGAGGGTATAAAAATATGATAGCAAGACACGTTACGGCAAAAATCGTAACAGCATGACATAATTCATTCAATGGCTCATGAGTTTGACCTGAGTGCGCAGATCAGAAACCTGGGTCACCGCAACGAGGCCTGGCCCACCCAGTCTAAACACACATAACATAAATAACTTGCTCACCGCATAACTAGTATTCATATCGCACATCTAGGTGAACATGAATCGTACGATGTCAGTGTTAAACCACAACGCGGAACAAAAGCTCGAGCCAAAACGTCGAAGATACGGAGAATTAAAAGGTCTCCAATCAAAACAACAAGCAAACTCATTACACACACAAAATAATCTGACCGGTGCCACCTTTTGCTCTATTTCAGGAATGAGTACACATAAGCAGACATGAAAAGGAAGAAAGGACAGTGAAATAAGTCTGCAGCAAAATTATAAAAGAATAATACATTAAACAAGGGATCTCTTAGTACGGTAAACAAACTAGCATAACTATGGCAAGCTGAGAAATGATAAGGAGGACAAATACCTCGAGATTAAAGTAGTCATATTCACGACTCTAAACTTAGAGAGCCATTTAAAATAACATTTAAGTCTTTTATAGTACCATTTGTATGAGATGAAAGCCATCTTGCAGGTCAACGTCTCCATATTTTCTTCAAACTTATTATTGTCAGACGACCAGAGATAACTCGAATCAACGGTAAGCTAGAAAGAAATGCTTTGGATATTCTCTGTTACATGAGGTGCCATCTGTGTAATCGGGACGAACTACACGTCAAGTCTGGCATAGAGAATACTAAGCAGCAATAACCTATAATATTGTAAAGAATGTGATATCACTCAGCATGTCCAGTTGTCCTTTCTGTTTGTTCCCCACACTGCAGTGTCATGCAAACAACACCACCTTCAGCTCCATATTCTCATACTTTTCCTTTGTCTCCTTCGCAGTAAAGTGGGAGACAAATATTGTAAATTATAATCTTATTTGTATAGTTGTGGTGTTTTGATATGTTTAGGATGGTATTTTATTTTATTTTCAGAAGAGTACTCCAGCCAAACTTCTTGAACTTCACAACTTATCATCTCGAAAGTCAAGGAGAGCAACAAAGGTGAGAACACCCACAAATTTATTCTAGAAGATTTACAGAGTAGAATCTCCATGGCTCAGCTGGCAGCGCGCCGGCCTCGCACTGCTGGGTTCTGTAGTTCAAATCCCGGTCTCTCCATGTGAGATTTGTGCTGGACAAAGCAGAAGCGGGACAGGTTTTTCTCCGGGTACTCCAGTTTTCCCTGTCATCTTTCATTCCAGCAACACACTCCATTATCATTTCATTTCATCTGTCATTCATTAATCATTGCCCCAGAGGAGTGCGACAGGCTTCGGCAGCCAGCACAATTACTGTCCTCGCCGCTAGATGGGGGTTTCATTCATTCCATCCCTGACCCGGTTTAATGACTGGAAACAGGCTGTGGATTTTCATTTTCATTTACAGAGTGAGTTGGTCGTGCGTTTAGGGTCGGGTAGCTGTGAGTTTGCAGTTGTGACATGCTGGATTCGAATCCCACCGTTAGCAGTCCTGAAGGTGGCAAATGCTGGGACTGTACCTTAATTAAGGCTATGGTTGCTACCTTCCCAATCCTAGCCCTTTCCCATTCTTCCATTGCTGACAACCTTTGATCCGTTAGCGCGACGTTGAACTGCTAGGAAAAAAAATCTTGATGATTTTATTTCTCTAAAGACATGAGCTGTCTTTGCACTCTATCGTTTTGTTGATACAATGGTCATACTGAAATAAAAGAGAAAAAGTTAACAAAAATATATAATCAGAATTCATTAATATTGTTTCCGGCTCCTTGATTCTCAGCCGAGTCAGGGATTTTGATCTTAAATAATTAACCTTTGCTGGTTGTCTGGTGGGCCAGCCCCGACATTATGTTTTTCTCGAGGAGATCGAATGACGGTCAGAATCCGACGTGATTTATGATAATCTTACACCAATTATACGCTTCATTGCATAATATCAGTGGTTGTGTTAACTTCTTGAAGAGTTAATAAAATATCTCGATGTAGGCTATATTCAATCTCTGCTATTGAATTCCAGCAAAAAACAATCAAGTCTTTCTGTTTATGTTCTGCATACTCATTGAGCATCATGGGGTCTACCAGGAATCGAACCCGGGACCCTCCGAATCAAAGGCCAGTACGCTGACCATTCAGCCAACGAGTCGGATGACATATACAATAAAAACACTTCAAATTGAACATGCTGTGTTGTTGTATCTGTTAAAACGTTCTTATTATGAACTCGTGTGAAGTCTTAATCCTCACGGAAGGCATCTCTTTCGGTTACATCTACCCCCTGTGGGTGGGGGACGCAGGCGAATAATACACCCGCGGTATCCCCTGCCTTTCGTAAGAGGCGGCTAAAAGGGGTGACCAAGGGATGATGACACTAGAACCATGAAACTACTTGTGCTTAGTACCATTACGTGAGGAACACCATGGATGTACGTTACCAATGAGTAGTCCCTTTATGTGAGGAACACCACGGTTTTGTGGTTAGTAGAGTCTACGATCGTGTCTCTTCTACCAAAGCAGGGGAGCAGGCATTTGGCTGTGCGAACTAATGTCCATGTGCCATAACTCCCTAGGCCTCGCAAAACAAATATCGTCGGGGTCAGAAAAGAACAAGAGTTATTGACTGAGGGAGGTCAGTTGGAAAATATGAAGACGAGGAGCCTGGGACCTAGCTGTTAGGCTCCTTCAAACAACAGACATCGTCGTCGTCGTCGTCGTCGTCGTCGTCATCATCATCTTCAGTTACATCTTATGAACTGACAAATACAGCCTGATGAATCTGATCATAGAAGGCATAGTAGAGGGAAAACGTGGACATGGATGGAGAAGATTATCTTGGGTTTGGAAACGGCTTCGGTCTTTCAGTAACTCGGATTCAGAAAACAAAATAACAGTAAAATTTACTCCTTGATAGCTGCCTCTGTGGATCAGTAGTAGTGTGTTGGCCTCCAGATCCCAAGATAGCGAGTTCAAACCCGGCAGAGGTAGTCGGATTTTTGAAGGGCGTAAAAATAAAATCCATTCGACACTCCCTGTCGTATGATGTCGGCATGTAAAAGATCTCTGGTGACACATCTGGTGTTTACTCGACAAAATTAATTAAATCTCCGCCATAGATGCCCAAGAGAGTTTCGGTTTACTTGGTCTGCCATCTAGTGAGCCTAGAGTAAAATGGAACGTCGAAATTGACGAGCAGGCAGCCAGATGGCGTCAAATTGGAATGTCTGCACACAGTAGCTGAGGCCATACTATTATTGTTTTTATTACTCCTTGATTTTGGTCAATCTTCTGTGGTGGTGGTTGTGGTGGTTTAACTGGGTAACCATCCTCTATTAACACTAATCAGAAGGAAGAAAATGGAAGAGGTCCGACACTTCAAAAATGAGGGTATCGGCAAATATTGGTATTATATTGGTAATATTCAGTGTATTAGCTTTATATAGATACATAAAACTCTGTAAGATTTTTTTCATAACCACAAGATTTAAAATTGCCAGTGCATGTATTAGCTTTGCGCCTTCATTGTCATTTACCCTTCTCCACCTCCAGCTGGGTTGGGATCTTAACGTCATTTTTTTCCATCTTCCACTATCCATCCACCACGGTTCCTCAACTGTTCTCCAGTCCGGGTTCCTTCTTGTATGCTGTTCTTGATCGAGTTCTTTTTCCTTCAGTCTCAGCTTACATTATCAATTTCATTATCTTTCCTTCTTTCATTCTCTTAACATGTCTAAACTATCTCAGTTTATTTCAGACCGAGCAAGTGGCTGTGCGGTTAGGGTTGCACAGCTGTGAGCTAGCATTTGCGATATATTGGGTTTGAACACCACTATCGGCAGCCCTTAAGATGGTTTTCCATGGTTTCCCATTTTCACACCAGGCAAATGCTGGGGCTGTACCTTAATTCAGGCCATGGAGCTTCCTTCCCACTCCTAGGCCTTTCCTATCCCAACGTCGCCATAAGACCTATCTGTGTTGGTGCAGCGACGTAAAGAAAATTGTGTATATATAAAAAGATAATATTTTCAACTTCCCTCCGTATCTTGCATTTGTTTCCTTTCGAATTTCATCCATAACCATTATAAACATAAGTGTCAACACGGATGTTAAACATAAACTTCATTACATGCAAGAAAGAAGTCAGATTCTCATCATAGTATGGAATAAAATACATTTCCCTGCTGTGTCCTTCTACTGTACACCAAACTCTAAATAAGTAATAAGCATTGGCATTGAGCCTGTAGTTCATATACCGTACTTCAGGCATGTTGGATTGATGAAACTCTTTTTTTTTTTTCTGTACACAGGGAGATAGTGCAACGCCAACACTTCCAAAAGCTCCAGAGATGCCTTTGAAGCCATACATGAAATACAGTCGCGATGTATGGCATCAGGTGAAGGCAGCGAACCCTCGCTTGATGATGTGGGAACTGGGTAGAATCATCGGAGAGATGTGGCGTGCTCTGCCAGAGGCTGTTAGAAATCAGTATTTCGAAGATTATGAGGGTAGAAAGGTAGGTGTTATTTAATGTAGGAATTCATATAGGTTATTGGATTTGGCTTTTGTATCTTGTGTAGTTGTTAAAGAACCTACAGGCTAATCTCAGAAGAATTTCCAATCACAAATTGGCTCAAGCAAAGATGTGTACTAGCACCTACACTCTTCGCCTTGTACCCTGCAGCCATCATTTATGAAACAACACCTGCAAACTACACAGGGGTGGAAATTAAATATCAGTATGAAGGGTGGGAGGGGGGCTTTTCAACCAAGCCAGACTTCTTCTAAAAGATTAACCTGTTCCATCCAGGTTACACAACAGCAATATGCAGATGACAATACTACTAGATAGCAGTGTACGAAATTTACTTTCCTTTTTTCTTGTATCCTGAATGGCAAGGATTAATAGTCGACTTACCGAGCTCGATAGCTGCAGTCGCTTAAGTGCGACCAGTATCCAGTATTCGGGAGATAGTAGGTTTGAACCCCACTGTCGGCAGCCTTGAAAATGGTTTTCCGTGGTTTCCCATTTTCACACCAGGCAAATGCTGGGGCTGTACCTTAATTAAGGCCACGGCCGCTTCTTTCCCACTCCTAGCCCTTCCCTGTCCTATCGTCTCCATAAGACCTATCTGTGTCGGCGCGACGTAAAACAAGTAGAAAAAAAAAAAATAGTCGACTTGTGACCATTTTTACATAAATTATTTTCGAAGGAACTGGTGTTTTCAACATGTGTGCATACAACTTCAAACTTGTCGTCAACATCATTGTCTTCATTGCAAGTGATTAGTAATATTGTAGGTCTGTATTGAAACTTATTGTATTATACTTGCTAAAATAATTGTTTATTGTTCATCCACCTATTCAGTACATCAAAGTTGAAATGGGACATGTTTTGCCTCACTTTGGAGGCATCATCAGCCCTTGTATCTCCTCAAGATTAAATCAGGCACCTGATTTAAACTTAATTTATAAGTTACTAAGATTATACGTCTATACACTTAAAATTGGATAAGCGGTAATTATAGAAGAATTGAAATGTAAAATTATAGTAATGTATTTAATTAACAAAATTATAGCAATAGCTGTGATTAAAAATTGATTGTATCAAATGCACTTAATATAATGACATATGGTGGCAATATTACATAATGTAAAATAAAAGCTTTTACACTTTTTTCAGTATGATTATAAGAAAACACATTCCAATTAAGATATCAGTTGGCATTATTATTAAAATCTTATATAAATAATAACGTTAAAATTATAAAATCATCTGGTTAGAGTCCTGGGTTCAAGAGATGAACAATTTGTTTGACATGCTTATATATGTATATAGTTGAAGTATTAGCATTTGACGTAGTCCTTGGAGAAGAGTTCAAGAATTAAATTTTAAACAACAAACAACGTAATTAAAGTTGTCATGAACTCAATTGGGCCATCTTCCATCATTGTAGAGTGTTAATAGAGAAATAAAGGTGCAATTAGCATAGCTTGCTAATGTTGGAATGTGCTGATACAAGCGAGGCGGTCGAAAGGGAACAATCAAACTTTTGATAGATGTTGTGGGTGGGCGGAATGCCGAGTGTGTGTTGAAAGTCTGTAATTAAAGAAATTTTATTTATTAAGAATTATTATATGAAAGGATGGACCTGAATAGTGGAATTATTCAAAAAGTATTAACACTTACCCCTTAGACCGCTGAGATGTTATCTGTTCGTGTTGAGAGTTGTAACCATGAGATCTTAGTGGAGGGGGTTGAGCTTGGGAAGGCAGAGCTATAGGCTTATTAGTTGTGTGTGGAGGAGAGTTGACAGAAACAGGAGGAGATAATTGTGTCTGTCGGTTTGGTGGGAATATTTACCGACTTTGCATTAAAGATTTAAAAATAAAGAGGAATTTTTAAAATCTATTACATTATTTAAGTTTTGGTTTTTATTAAATTGTTTATCCAAGAATATGTATAAGTTTTCAAATTCAGTCATTAGCCTGCCTTTTTTCGATTCTTTTTATGATTTTTAGATCCCATTCTGTTGTGGTGAATTGATGACCCATATCCCTCATGTGAATACTCATCATGGAGAATTTATTGTGTTTTTGGGCATCAAATGTTCTGAATATCTGGTCTGAAAACTACGTCTAGTTTGACCAATGTATGAAAAATTGCATTCCGAACACTTGAGTCTGTAAATATTTTAAATACGGATCTACAGTGATATTAATCACTTACAATAAGTGGTATGTTCCGAGCTGTCAGCGAAGAGATGGCGTGGAATGACATTAGTATGTCAGAAACAGATCAGATGTAAGGCTTTTCAGGTGTTTGCTCTATTAACCAGTGTTTCGTCTTAGGTCTGACACTAGACTCATCAAAGTGGGATGTGTCAGACCCTACCCACTGACGCTGGGATGTATGCAGGTGAACTTATCAGAAGCCCTTATAAGAGGCACAGTCTGATAACTGCATATGGGAGATAAATCTCCACAATGGAATTATTGCCTGCCCATTCGGAATTGCTAGGCGGGCGATAATCTGATAATCTTAGTACCAGTACTTTATAGCTATGTATTACAAATGTTCGATAAGTGAATCAAGGACAATAGACTGGGAATAACTGCTAAACATGTACTTTTAAATTCATAAAGTTAATATGAAAGTAAGAACAAAGTTAACAAATATGTATCAAAGAAATTGCCCTTTTGATTTATAATTTATTTTAAAATGTCCATATTTAGATTAATAATTTTCTGGTCATATTTGCTTGCTTATTTGGACTATTTTTTTATGTCTTAAACATCCGAGCCCTAGTTAACACACACTTTTGTTTGTCTCCCTTCTTAAAGACTGGTATGTTTTTCTTTATGTCCGTCCGTCCGTCCATCCATCCATGTGGGCTGAGAACATTCAATCATTCAGCAGTCACTCATTCATTAACGAATGCTCTCTCCCCAGTTGTTGGTGGTTATCCGTGATTGTTCATTCATTCACTAATTCATTCAACATTTTTATTGTAAGCTAAGGATAACACTGTTCAGACTTGTGACAAATATTTGCACTAACACAAATTAATAGGTAAAAATAAGTAGGCAAGTCAATAAGTATCTGCAAGTTTGCTCTGATTGTCTTTAGGTTGGATCTATGGCGTTGTGTGCTCACCAGCCGCTAGATGGCACCGTTGTCTAAGTCTGTTGTAGGTTTCAGCATTATCAGATCACATACCTGCAAACTTTTACAGTTTATCCATAAAATTGATGGAAATTGCAGGATTTTACAGTTTTACGGAGGGACGGTGTCGTTTTATGACTTTACGGACAAAAACTTGAAATGTTAACTCAATAATCACCCCACTTCCGTACAATTGATTGTTTGCGCGGGTCGAAGGCAAGTCCACGATAGTGGGTAACTCATTCTTTGATACGATTGGCACTTTTAACCGTGTGATGTTATAGTGTGGTCATTGGAATTGAATTTAAAGCCGGGATAACAGTTCTTCCATGTGAATCTTAGGTGTCAACAGCCTCTGCTCCGCAAATTCTTTGTTCTGCCTCTTCAATCAGTCACTGCTGATCTGCATTTAGGGCAGTCGCCCAGGTGGCAGATTCCCTATCTGTTGTTTTCCTAGCCTTTTCTTAAATGATTGCAAAGAAATTCGAAATTTATTGAACATCTCCCTTGGTAAGTTATTCCAATCACTAACTCCTCTTCCTATAAACAAATATTTGCCATGTCCAATGAATCTCTGGCGTTTATTTCTATTTTGAAGACTAGGAGTTCTGGTCCCTGTTATGACAAAACATTTTGTCAAGACTTTGCAGGAAGCTAGAAAGGCCACAACTATGACTTTAAAGCCGAAGTAGCATGTGATTTGCAGTGTGTATTATATTATTTCTTGCCTGTCTTATGTTAAACAAGTTTTGTTGTGTAAAGCCTTTTTCAATTGTCGCATATCTGCTTAATGTGTCAAGGAAGTCCTGTTATGTATGCTCCAAACCAATATTCACCATCCCTGTTGCTGTTTAACATGGATTTCTTCTTGATTGTTATGTTCATCTACAAATCATTGGCCTATGATTTAAGTAGATATCATTTAATTGAAGTATCCTGTTTAAAGAATGAATTATTTTATTTTTTAGCCCAGAAGTATTATTATTTTCGTCAAGCTGGGGTATTACATAAAATCGAGAAGATGGAAAATAAAAAATACTTAGTTGTGAATAAGCCGGGATATGTCAATTATCATTAGATCTTTTGTCGCGCGTGAGTTTTACTGACAGCCCTTTTCAAAAGTTGACAGGTATGAGATCAGTACACCTTGCGCTGTTGCGACGTAAAGATGGACGTGCCACTCTCTGTCTGCACCATTTTTTGTGGTCTAAGGGTGTACCAGAAGCGGAAATTCATAGAAGACTTTTAGCACAATATGGGGACAATGTTTTACCACAGCAAAGTGTTTACCAGTGCACTGAACAGTTCAAAAGGGCGCACGAGTGTGAATGATGAGGAAAGTTCCGGGCATCCATCTGCAGCTGTAACATTGATGCCAATATTGAACAAGTGCGTGATATGATCCTGAATAACAGATGAGTGACTCTTGATGACGTGGCAAACCATATGCACATTGGCCATGCCTCTGCATATGAAATCTTGCATAACAGACTTCACTTTTAGAAAGTATGTTCGAGATGGGTTCGAAAACAACTCAATGAAAAGCAGAAGCGCAGTTGTGTGAGAATCTGTCAGCACCTGAACGAAGGTAAAACATTTCTGAAACGGATCATTACTGGAGATGAAACATGGGTTCACCACTTCGAACCAGAGAGCATACATCAGAGCATGGAATGGAAGCACTCCTGGTACACCCTCAGACCACCAAAAAAATAATAATTGTGGAACGCTATTCTTCCTTGGTGCAAACAGAGAGATCCGCGGCCATCTTTACGTTGCAACAGCGCAAGCTGTACTGATCTGCTAACACTCAAACCTACCACAGACGTAGATAGCGGTGCCTTCTAGCGGCTGGTGAGCACACAACGTCATGGAGGCAACCTAAAGACAATTAGGGCAAAATTGCAGATACTTACTGACTTGCCCTCGTACATGTTTTTCTAGACTATATAACAATGTTAACGTCTAGGACAAACATAAAAAAAATACAAATTTTAGAAAATGCAACTTAGAGATTGGGTGTAAATAGTGAGTAAGCATTATTGTAATATTAAGGTAGTAATATCAAAATCATGCATGTATCAAAATAAATTGGACTGCAATAAATGATTACTCTCTCCCTAATTTCTGGTGTTTCTGTTCTGTTCTAAAAAAAATCCAATTCAATTGAAAGTGGTTTGTGAGAGTTCATCATGTCTCTTGTTTTATTCCAGATGTTGTATAAGGAAGCTATGAAACGTTATCATAGTTCTCCAGCGTACTTGGCATGGCAGGCAGCAAAGGCAAAAGGTATGTGGACAAGAGTTTTGTTCTTTCTTCTTTTCTCTCTGAGCAAGTTGACAAGCTTGCCTGTGATGGAAATACAAGAGACTAGGAATTAACTGATATTTTGTCTCATTAGCTACTGCAACGTAAGTTTTGCATTTTAAAACTGAGACTAATGCTTCTGAAATGTAATGTAATTGCAGGTTTTCTTCCTTTCCCTATATATCTTTTCCCAGTTTCATATTGATGTTCCTGGTGGCAGCTACTCTGCACTTGGTCAGGTTGTGTAAATCCACCTCCATTAGCTGCCTTTCTTTCATGTCCTCCATGTTGCAGTCCAGTCTTTCTCCTGTGAACTCCATTTCCAACAGTCTTCTTCCCATATAGGCATTTCCTCTTCGCCTTATTTGTCCATACCACTGCATTCTTGTTTCCTGGACCATCCTTGATGCCTCTATAAAGTCTCCCCTGTAATACCTCATTTCTGTCCGGTTTTATGGCTAAATTGTTAGCATGCTGGCCTTGGTCCAGGGGGTCCCGGGTTCGATTCCCGGTAGAGCTGTGTGTATGTGTTGTGTTAAACATTAGAAATCATCAAAGGTAGGTCCCCATCCTCACAAGCGCAGAGGTCACCTATATGGCTTCAACTCTAAAGACCTGCACTAGGCCTCTCTGGAGGTCACATGCTATTATTATTATTATTATTATTATTATTATTATTATTATTATTATTATTATTATTATTATTATTATTATTACTACCCCATTTCTTACTTGTCTATTTTTCATCTTCAACCATGATCTAATTGGAAACATATGTTTACATATAACCAATAACAAAGAATACAATTTGGTATGTCTTAATTTAAAATTTGAGTCTAAAACATTGATGAAGTATGACTACACATTTAAAATCAAAACTAAAATGAGACATTAAAACCATTTTGTTCGGTGTTGAACTATGTCAATGCCTTATAGTAACCAACTTACATGTAAGTTGAACACTATTTCTTTTCTCAGAATATTATTTTACCTATTGTGTCATGTTTATTTCGTACTCTCTCTTCTAAGGCTGTTCACGTAATTTAACTTCATTACTAACCAATTGTTGGTTACTATAAGGAAAACATCCTACTAGAACATACCAGCGAATACACCGTGTTGTCATAGTGTGACGTCGTATGTGGCCTTGGCAAGCCCGCACAGGTTCTGTGACACCAGAGACACACCGTAAGCGCGCGAACGGTTGAACACAGGGTGCAACTTGCACGGAGATGGAGGGTTCTAAACATGGGCTGCTTTGAGCAGACGTTTTCTATCTCAAGGGGCTCTAAAATTTGAACTGTTTAACCGGGAAATATATTTACAACAGAACACTTTAAATGGGAAAAATATACATATATCTTAATACAACTGATCAAGGGATCATGAATATCACACTTCTTAGTCGGGAAAACTTCTTATGCGGGAACTTCTTAACCGAGTTTCACTGTAGGTTTATTCCTGCATTTTGTATGGGTTAAAACTTCACGCTGTTTTCTGGCTAGATGGAGTACCTCCTTGTTGGTGATGTGGTCTACCTACGGGATCTTGAACTTTTTGCGATACCTCCACATTTCAAAGCCCTGCGGTTAGTTCTTTGACGGAGCCTTCAGGGATCACACTTTGGCACCATGAAGCATAAACTTTACGACACACGAACGAGTTTCTAAGTGGAGGTTGCAGTTTTACACAAGACGTTTTAATGTCAGAACTACACTCCCTCTGGTTTTGATTTCTGCATCCAGATCCCATTCCTGTGTTAACCAGCATCATTAGGTACTTGAACTAGGACACCGTTTCAGTGTCTTTTCCGTCCAGTGTGATAGCGTTGGTGATTTTGTGCTTGCCGGTTACCTTGAATTTTACCTTTTTAAATGTTGATGCGCAAGAACTACTTTCTACCAATCGTGGCTCGAGCAGCTGAAACTTGGGTAAGGCCCCGAGCAGAGGGAAGTAAAATTCAGGCAAGCGAGATGAAATTTCTCAGAAGTACACTGGCCAAGACAAAGCAGGACTGTGATACGAGAAAAACTAGGTGTATGCAGAGTGGAAGAGAGAGTAGAACGATCAAGACCGAGGTGATGTGCGCACAAGAAAAGAATGGGAGGAATGAGGATCCTGAAGTCAGTGCTTGAATTTTATTATATACTGTGATATATGTGATATTTATCTGTTGGAAGTGGATTAACCTATACGTTAGTCAGTATGGTGAAGGCGTCAGATTACTTAAGCTGGGAATGCAGAGATGCCATATTTTGTGTTGACGGATATGAACCCACGGTGCTGCAATCAGGTGGAGAGGCAATTCAACAAAGCTTCGAAGATAACTTAATGGTCCACCTATTCAATACAATACAATTTGTTGTTCAGATTAAGTTACAACATATTATTTATTCGGTACTAGTTTCAACGTTGATGTGAGTCATCTTCAGCTGATCGTGGAAACGGGCAATCATTCAAAAATTATGTATACACAATATAAAATACAAGTTACATATCACTATAACAATACTCTTAAATTATCTTCATTTTCAACAAGTAAGTTCTTGAGAGTGGAATGTAACACATTGTGAACTGAACATCTTCCAAGTTGGGAACTTGGGAGTACTGGGTTGACTTCTAGTCACAACTTGATATTAGATAAGAGTAAATTGTTCTTTAAGAACTTGTTATGCATTGTTCTGAACGTAAGTAATGATTCTGTGAAAGATAAAAACAATCTTAAAAAACAGCTGTGAACAGTTGCGTGTGTCTGTTTCCACTGGCTTATTGGTGTAACATGTCTGTGAAGTCCTTAAGATGTTAAACGAACAACATTTCCCAGTTCAATGCGGGACCTGTAGTATAAAGAAAAAGAACTTAGTTAGAGAAATGTGTTTAGGGAGTGCTGAAGTAGAAAGAGCGTATCGTGTTTATTGATCTACGAGACTCACCTCGGACCGCTGTTGAATGATCTGATGTGTGGAAGGAACTGAGAGTTGTGGCAAGCTTGAGTCACGGACATGCCGTGAGCCGAGGAAGATGAGGAGAGGGATGAGGGGCCGAGGGAAGGGGTTGAGGGGCAATCGAGTGAGGGGAATCTGGAGGGCGTTGTGGGGGAAGCGCATAACATGATAAAGTGTTGTGTTGTGCGTGATGCAAAAAAACTGAGCTATTATTTGGAAATTAAGGAAATTGAACAGTATTTTTGGTTTTTCGGAAATATCGTTCAAATTTAAATTTGAATTAAAATATTGCTCCAAATGTATGCAACAGTATTCAGCAGCATCAAGGAACGGACCTTTACTTAAAGACTCCAGTATCTCAATATCCCGATCTATACCAGAAAAGGTGTATTTTAGGTCACGGATATATTGGCCACAGCGGAAAATCTGTTGTACCTTATAGCGTTAACGTGCTCCGTATATCTAATCTTGAAGTTGCGTTCAGTTTGTTCTACGTATGAACAATTACAGTTATTACAACAAAACCTGTAGACTCCTGATTTAGAAAAAGGATTGCATCTATTTATTGAAGTGGAGTTATATAAAATCTCCATACTTCTGTTATTAGTTCGAAAGGAGATATTGACATTCTTGTTTCTTAAAAATGTTAGTGATGTTATGTACGTGTTTCTTGAAAGTGAACGTTGAAAATATGCTAGAACTGGGTTTATCTCTAAGTAAGGTGGTTTTTGGGCGGTATCTGAACTTATTAATTATACGTTCAATGAAATCCTCTTTGAAGCTGTTAAATTTAGCAATCCTTGATTTATGATCTCTCTGACTATCCGTGTTTATGTTACTGTGAAGCTGAGAGTTTGACCAGTCAGAGACAATTTCTAATAAAACAGTTTAGAAAGCAATTACAGTGCGATAAAGTGACATTTTCTGTATTTTTTTTTTGGCATGGGAAGAAGGCAATTATGTTATTGTATGAAATAAAGTCTATTACATAAATATCTTGCTCACAGACTTTAGGAGTTCAGAGGGAAAAATAGAGGTACACCCAAGAAGCGATAGAGAGCACAAATTGAACAAGACCTGAGGAAGGGAGTGGCAAGCTTTCAAGACATCTTTGATTAAGAGTGGTGGAAAGACTGGTAGAGATGGAGATCATTGACCCACAACACAGTCCACGGTCAAATTGGACAGGAGGGATGATATGTTTTTAAAGCCAAACTTCTTTCTTACTTTGTTGATGCTTTTTAATTTTATATTTTAGTGTATGGCTTTCTAGTGCTTCAATTTGTAAAGTTTTTAAAAGTGAATTATTGTATGGTATTGAACAAGTGGTAAACATACATATGAGGGTAAGTTCATAAGTATTTGCAAACAATTTTTATAATTTATTACAAAAAGTGTACACACTTTTTATTGATATCAATTTTCAACATAGTCACCCTACTTTTTAATGTACATGGTCCACCGTTTTGCAAGCTCTCTAATACCCTCTGCTTCCTTCACTTGTTGATCAGAGCTGAATCAATGGCCTCTTAGAGCATTTTTAAGTGGACTAAACAGATGGTAATCCGATGGGGCAAGATCGAGACTGTACGCAGGATGCTCCAACACCTCAAAACACAGCATCTGAAGAGTTTGAGTGGTGTGCACGGCGGTATGTGGACGAGCATTGTCATGCAACAAAGGAACTCCTTCCGACAATCGAGCTCTGCGTTTGTTGCGAATTGCAGGTTTCAGCATATCACTGTAACGTTCACTGTTTACTGTTTCCCCCTTTTCCTGGCAATGCTCCAGGATTTGCCCTTGAGAATCTCAGAACACTGTGAGCATCACTTTTCCTGCAGAAGGTTGACTCTTGAATTTCTTTTTTTGACGGGATCTGGGATGCTTCCATTCCATGCTCTGACCTTTGCTCTCTGGTTCAAAGTGGTGAACCCATGCTTCATCTCCAGTGATGATCCGCTTCAGAAATGTTTCACTTTTGTTAGCATGACGGTCCAGTAGGTGCTGACCGATTCTCACACGATTGCACTTCTGCTCTTCAATGAGTTGCTTTGACACCCATATCAAACAGACTTTTTGAAAGTTAAGCCTGTTATGCACGATTCCATATGAAAAACCATGGCTCATGTATATGGTTTGTCACGTCATCAACAGTCACTCTTCTGTTATTCAGGATCATATCAGCACTTATTCAATATTGGCATCAGTTACAGCCGCAGATCTTTCCCCATCTTTCACGCTCGTCCGACAACTTTTGAACTGTTCAATCCACTGGTGAACACTTTGCTGTGGCAAAACATTGTCTCCGTATTGTGCTGAAAGTCCTCTATGAATTTTTGCTCCTGGTACACCCTCAGACAACAAAAAACGGATTACAGAACACAGTTCTTCCTTGGTGCAAACAGAGAGTGGCGCGGCCGTCTTTACGTTGCAACAGCGCAAGCTGTACTGATCTGATAATGCTCAAACCTACCACAGACTTAGACAAAGGTGCCATCTAGTGGCTGGTGAGCACACGGCACCATAGAGCCAACCTAAAGACAATAGAGCAACATTTCAGATACTTATTGACATGCCTATGTATTTTCTGTTTAAGGGAATTTTGTGAACACATGGTTTGTGCTGACATACACTGTTTCCCTTCTTTTGTTGTATTCTAAATCATCATCACTGTCTTTTAAATATAGCTTTGTCTTTGTTTTAATGACTATGGATCATATTTATAGGGTGAATAAAATAAAATGTGCAAAATTCAATGCTTAGTCCCTTAAAAAATTGTAGTCTGTAATGCTCTCACCTTTCTCTTCTACATATGATATATTTTCAGAAGCAGAGCTCTTGGAGCAACAGGCCAAGTCCCAGCAAAATAAAAAGACATGTCATAATAATGTAAGTAGCTCCCCTTTTATTTGTCTTTTGCATGTTTACATGTCTCTAGTTCAGTGGTCAGCAGAGTCAGGGGCATGTAAGGTCGGAAGTTCATATGGCCATACAAACTACATCTCATTTCTGAACAGTTACTGCTACCGTACAGTAAGCCAGGCAAGAAGCTCTTCCACTCTTATTCACAACTAGTACACTTTCGTGGAAACACACTACCTTACTTAGAATTCCACAAGTGCTGACCGGAAAGGCTGGCAGTTAGACCCTGCCAGCACGAGTTTGGAGATAAGGTGCTATCACATGTCTTTGAACACAGCAATTAGCCCAAACACCTTTTCAGATATAAACGTACCGCCAGTAAAATGTAAAACAAAAGTTACAGGTTTCCACCTATTCAGTACTATTTGTTAACTTTTTTTTTTTTTGTGGTAAATGTATCGTCATAACCAAGGAGCAGACAGCAAGATGGCGTCAAATCGAAATGTCTGCACACGGTAGCTGAGGCCATACGATTATTATTATTTATAACCAAGGACAAGTGTTCGATCCACACTGGTAAAAACTGATCCCATGAAGTGTAACGTTATTATATCTTTTGATCTTGAATGCCTTCATCCTCCTAATATTTCATCAAAGACTGCATTGTTTCCAATGTCTGCAAAGTTCAGTAACAGTCTGGAGCTGATACCTGCCCTCTACCTCTATATACAGTAGAACCTTGATCATTCAAAATCCCGCCTAATTCGAAGAAGCTCTCATTCCCGGAAATGTGAGGTAAGGTTTTGCATGTTATTTAAATTGTTTAATTTGAAATGCGGATAATTCGTAATTCGAAGAACAATGTCGATCCCATTACCGAAATTCAGACTTAATTCAAAACTTGCCTGTACATTAAAAAGAAATAGTATTGTACAGCGTATTTTAAATTCAAAATTTATCTGCTTCATGATAGAACAAGTCTTCCGGAACGTGCTGGGATAGTTTTCCATACTTTCACTCACTTTGGTGTGTCTACAGTGTGCTTCATATTTGCTAAGTTTGAGTAAAATCATAATTCTTTTGTATTCAGCGTTTTAAGGAATGCCACAATATTACATAACAGGCAGTGCACGGAGAAGCAGAATCCATGAACACTGGCGATCCTGTCAGTTGGCAAAAAAGTGTGGCTCATATAATCAATTCGTACGCACCGAACAATATTGTCAATGCCGATGAAACTGTTTTTTTTTTTTTTTTAATGCCGAGCCCAAATGGACGTATGGTCTTAAAGGAGAGAAGTGCCAGCCGGGAAATCGTACAAGGGTGGAGGTCATTGTACCATGTTGCAATGCACATGGAAGCGAGAGACTTCCTCCCCTCGTCACAGGAAACTTTGATAAGCCACGATGTTTTAAGGGCATCGGGCACAATCCGTGCAAGTGCAAGGCATCTAAAAAATGCAAACAGTACAATAAATTTCAAAAATAAAGCATCTGCGCAGGGAAGCCAGCATAATTTGTCCTCGTCTTTGAATCGTGTGTTTTTCTTTCGTTACGCAAGGTTGTGTTTGCCAGTGATTTATCCAAGTACGTTATTTGAATGTAAATACACCTTGTTGGATACATTTTGGAAATAGCTGTTTTTCCTAGGCATTTGAAAGGTTTAAATTGTGAATCAAGGTGATTGCATGCATTAATGGGACTTAGAATACTTTGTGATGAGGCAAGGGTTGGCATTTCTGAATTACGAGTTGGCGGTTAATTCAGAATCACGTAATTCGAAGTTTGATTTTTGCGTCCCAGTGACTTCGAATTAACAAGGTTTTACTGTATTTTGCATTTTCTGGCTAGTCTGCTCTTTAAGATACACTTTAATCTGGTAGTGTGAACTAATTAGGGCTGTGGTGTGTTATATTCGGAAATGTATGTATAACCCCCCCCCCGAAAAAATTGTGTATTGGTGTATTGCTGTATACCATGTGTCTCACCTACGAGTTGATACATGCCTTTTTTCTGGTGTTTCAATTTTGTTTTTGTAATGTGCAGGTAGAGTCAGCTCAGCTCAATCATTGTCCAGTGCCAACGGAAAATGCCCTTTAGGTTCTCACTGCAAGCTAAATGATGTTCAATGTGTAATTTTATGTGCCCATTTGATAAGAGCAGCCTCAAATTAGTGTATTGCAATGTATGCCGTTCAAGGATTTTTATCAGCGGTGACAGCACAACAAGAGCAATAGTTAGTATCTCCAGGAGTGGCTGAGCGAGGCTGTTATATGACAGCAGCGTGGATACTGTATGGCGCACTACAAGGCAGCGTGACCAGGAAAGAACTCGCATCCACACATGGTAGCTAGTCATCTGGGAATTGGGTTGAGTACTCACTAAGGGTTGCTGTAAATCATACATTATATCATACAAATATTATATTCATTGATCAAAATGAAACCATAGTTCAACTTCACGGTATAAGGTTTTTCTAGTACCAAGTTTAAGTTTTTACGGCACCTGGAAATACCTCATTAATTAACCTTTTGCACTCCATTAAAATATTAGACTTGCGCTCCAATGTAGAGTGCCACTCGAAATGACAATATCTTGTACCTTCAGCCTTCGTATGACGACTGTGCTTTGTTCCAGTATCGTAGAGCTATCCAAAGGCTACGAGAGAGCACCTTTCCCTATTTACTATAGTTTGCAGGAATTGGAATGACTTTGTGACCTCTGTTATTCTCGAATGTTTATGAAATATTACTGATGATAAAGATCGAATGTAAATATGGCTTCAGCTTCATCTTCGTTCACGGAAGTTGATATTTTAGAACAGTTAGTAGACAATTATAGTGATGTTGATAAAGCAACAGTTGACTTGGATGATTTAATGGTGAATAATATAACTGAAAATGAACAGAGTGAGAGTGAAAATGTAACTGGAGGTGGTGGTGCTCTTCCAAATTCATGGCACGAGTGGAGAGCAGGGGATCCTGATTTACCTGCGTTCTTATTCAATGAAACAGTTTGTGAACACAGAGCATCACGTAGGAACAAACCTTCAATACTGGTAACTCTAAATATATTTCACGTAACATAATTATATTTGTGTTAGATTGTTTTGCAGTGTTCACTTCCTACAGCTGTTCGTAGTGCAGAAATTAATTAGGAGTGGAGCAGGAAGCATACGCTTTGGGTAATGGAGTTCAAAAGGTTAATGTCTCTTTTTATTTTTATATATCTACCTTTAAACATTACTTAGGCTGACAAAGAAATGTGTCAAAGATCTTTGTAGAATCATCATCATCCTCATTTTTCGATTTCCAGCTGACGCCGGGTGGGAGCAAATATGATTCCTCTCCACTTTGTTCTGTCCTTCTTCTGACATGATGTTCCAACGTTAAACCATTTCCATGCAAATTTAATTTTATAAGAGATTATAAGATACAGCTATTGCACCATTACACTACGTAAAATATTTTATCATAGTTTAGCAAAAGTGAATGAAGGACAGTTGTCTGCATGTTCGGGTACTATTAGTTTTTACTTATATTGTTAATGGTAAAAATTCTTATAAAATGTACCAGTATGTTTTAAATGAAACTATCACAGGAGAGTACACCACAAGTTCTACATCTGTCTGCTTATTCAAACTACAAGTTTAAAACTCACATGATTTTAGGTTATCTCACGTGGCTTATCAGAAAAATAAAAGAAGTTGCTTACAATAATCAAAATTCGGAAGAAATATAATGTATAATGTAAACATCATATTCAGTTTCAGTTCTTCAGGCAATTACTGGCTACCGTAATCCATTCAGTTTCTTTTTCACGTACAAAACTGTGCATCCATCCTGGATAGTAGTTATCTTAAATTTCTGTTTTTATATTCATGATGTCCTGTGTAGTACAACCGTTTTTGTTGCAGCAACATTCCAACCAAATTTACAATCTGCCATTTTGGGTTTAACAAGACAAATATTTTGCAAAAGATAGCACGATGCTCATACCTAATTTTATAAAAGGACATTTAAAACATATTCCTCCATTATATTTAAATGTATGTTACAAAAGATCTTTGACAAATACTTCAGTAATGTAATACCAGCCTTAGTGTATATGTGGCACATCTTTCATGAAAATTTTTTTCTCTTTGTAGGAAGAGAGGGTAGAAGAACAAAAGATCTTCCTGCAGGAGCTGAGTCCACTTCAGGTATGTGCATTAAGTACAGTAAATTATACTTGACCAGCCTTGGGAATCGAACCATATTCATGTAACTCCCAGGATGGTTGTGTTAACTGATTCTGCTGGATACATACCAGGACGATAGTCAGCTATCTGATAGTCAATCACTCCCTATGGAGTGACTTTCTTACTAATAGTTAACACATCCTTTGGGAGAACAGCCTCAGTGTATGAGGGCAGTCTCATTTTCAGCCATTTCACCTTGGACAAAGACCACCTTAAGAGAAGCTATCTTGTTCTAATGTTTCTAAGATTTGAATCATATACTAGGTGAAAAAGCTACCCCGTTATAATTTTGGAAGATATGTAATCCAGTAATACGCTTTAGTTGTGATGGTCAGTATTCCTCTCCTTGCCTCTTATATGGTACTTACTGTATTTCCTTGGGTGTTAGACTCCACTGTCTTTTTGAGACAAAGAAAATGAAAGAAAAAATAATAAAGCTCGCATATAATATCCCTCCAATGCAATTCATTTAGTAAATCCTGATGAGACAAATGTAGAGAACAAACATGAAATATACTTTAAAATAATGGTCTGCCTTTTATCAGCTGCAATTATCCGAAGAATGCTTCCAATCACTATGTACAAAGGGCACTAGGAAAGTTTTGCAGCACGCAAAAACGGTTGGCTGGACACCCCCGTTATGGTGACGGATGAAAAGAGGGGTGAAAACCGGTCTAGAAGACAGCAGGGCGCGACCTTCACACCAGTTGTTACCAAGCAGTGGGATTGAAAGCAAGTGTGGTCTAAAGGTGAATATCGCGCAATTATCCGCTACAATTTTGCTTGTGGATTAACTGTTGACCAGTGCCTGGAGGAAATTATTCCTGTGCTGGGGAAAGACTGTCCACATCGGACAACAATTTTCTGCTGGTACAGAGAGTTCCAGAGGGGAAATTTTGGGGTTGAAGATGATCCTCGTTCTGGGCGACCGACTGAATCAGTAACTGAGGAAAACATTGGAAAATGTTGCATCAAGAGAGGCGGTTGACATATCGGCAGGTAGAAGAAACCCTTCACATCTCTGCACCAGCTATTCACTCAGTTCTACACGACCATCTCCATGTGATAAAGGTTTGTTCCCTTTGGGTGCCCCATTCACTTTCAGAGGAACAAAGGGCACATCGAGTGAAATGGTGCCGAGAAATGCTAAAACAATTTGAAAATGAAACTTCGCGTAACGTCAATAGCATCGTTACAGGTGACGAAACTTGGCTTTATTATTACGATGTCCCAACAAAATCCCAGAACAAGGTGTGGCTGTTTGAAGATGAGGATACTTCTGTGACTGTGCGAAAGTCAAGGTCAGTGAAGAAAAGGATGATTGCAGTATTCTTCACTAAACGGGGCATCCCGACTTGGGGTTTGCTAGAAACACGAAGGACAGTTACTGTGAAGTGGTACAGTAAGACTTGTCTGTCTCAGGTCATCCGGGCTCTCGAGCAGTTCCATCCAAGGTTACGGCTCAGCACTGTCACGTACTTACAAGTGAGGTATTACACGACAGTAGTTGCACGACCAGGGAAAATTAAATTAGACGAGCAATTATCGAAATGTTCTCAACAGAAGGTCGTAGCAAGGCGTGGAAACAACCCGAGCCCACCGAGGTTAGGTGGATTAAGCGATAAATAAATGTTACTGACTAAAATAAAAACCAGTTTCAAGTTGAACAGAGACTTTAACGTAAAGATAAGAAATGAAATGACAAAATTACAAGTCAATAAGAAGAAGTTAAAAGACTTTGACCAGGGTTAAAATTAAATAAGTCTCTTTTCGCAATTCAGTTCCTTGAGCAAATTATCAATGTTTAAACATAAGTGAAGAAATGGAGTACTTATGAGAATCCCAACTCCGAGATCTTAGATTAGTTACAAAATAATAATGGAGTAGAAAAGTGTTTCTTCTGACTACTTCAACATTAAAATAAATGAAATTCGGATAAGCTAAGTCACCGATCACAAGTTCCACCAGGAACAAACATCAGGAACGCAAAATTAAGAATAAACATTTACATGAAAAATATACACGAAGAATCACCCCAAAAAAGAAAATACTTTTACAGAATCAGATATTTAAAACATTAACCACCGCGTAACGCAAATTACGAAGTCACATATCCAGTCCCACGTCCAACGTCAAGCACCAACATAACACATTTAGCGCAAGTCAAGTGTCGGAATAAAACAAACGTCAGAGCATTTAAATGTCAAGTCAAACACAGCATACACCCACACATAAAGTAACGTGACCAAATAAACCAAAATGGCGGCTCCCCGAACAGTTACCTACCCGAGACAGAACTAGTCATCAGAAACAATTTTCAACCCTTACATTCACCTTATTTCACACTTTAGTACGGATAATAGGATATTTGAGATATAACTGGTTGAATTACCCCAGACGTAAGTGATAAGGATTCTCATTTCTAAATGTAGTAGTGCAGGACACATATTTGTTACTAAAACATCTTTTGATGTATGAATTACCTTTAAGAAAACGTGCTCAGAATGATTATCAAACCAAATAATCCTACAAATCATTACATCGAAGCTCCACAAAATACTGGTACTGTAATTCTTTCTCAACAAGATAACCTTAAATTACGGATTCCTTTTGTCCAAATTATTTCTCACTTTCGGAGGTAATAAAAGTTTGCATAACACTCTTTAGATGAATATATTCCAAAACCATTTAGTAAGAATCAATTGTCGTTAGGGCTTGTCACTTCATGGTAGTTCCAGGACCAACAAGAACAGAAATGCTACTTACAGATATCCATGATGAAAAGAAAAATAAATCAAAGAAATTTGGCGTATCGCCATACTGTGATACAATCACCCCGGATCAAAGGTTAACATTTTTCCTCCTTCTTCTGCTCAAATATATTCCAAAAGTCCAACCGCAACGATGAGAGTTGATCCTTTTTGTACAAATCAATTCGTAATGATAATTGCTAATCACTCGATTGTCGTTAATGCATGGAGAAAAAAAAGAAGCTGAGTTAAGTTTATTCTGCTCTTGGCTGCCGAAGGACAAACACCAGTGGACATCCATCGGAGAATGAAGACTGTGTGCGGGGCAGCACGTTTGTCGAAAACCACCTTTGTGGAATGGTGCACCAATTTCCGTCCAGGTCACCTTTCGACACAGGATGCCAATCGATCTGAGAGGCCAGCCTCATCGATTATGGGAGAAACTCTAGCACCTGCCCTATAGCCCTGATCTCTCCCCGTGCGATTATCACGCCTTCGGTTCTCTCAAAAAGGCCTCAAGGGTCGATGCTTCCTGTCAGACGAGGATGTGCAGTAGGCGATTATGGAGTTCTTCACGCAGCAGGACACGGTGTTTTACCACGTGGGGATCTTCAACATGGTGCGTCGGTGGGACGATTTTGGCTGATACGGCCGTCAAACAGAAACTTTTTGATCGTCCCTTACGCATATTTTAAATGTCATGTTTCAGTGTTCTTTATCCTATGATTTGCCAATTTATGGTTATAATACCTGAGGATGATCTCGTAAAGTAAGTTGAAACTAGTCCCAATGATGTTTACATGATAATATAGTTCACATAATTTTAACACATTGTATTGAAAGGTGGACGCTTTCCTATCTTACTGTAAGTCGAACATCTATGGATTTAGATTTTTAAAAAAGGCATGTGATAATGCTTGTTCAGTTTTTTTTGCCAAATTTAACCACAAGTTTAAACTAAATGCATTGTCATCCACACACTCTTCAATTTCCACGGCGTCTTGCTTGTTCATGCGGTAAAGCATCAAGCAGCACACTTTCCTTATGCAATGCCAAAGACTGCACATGGCCGGGAAATCATTTGATTTACTAGCCCTCACGCCCATTCTTACATTGAGAATTATGTTTGCTCTTGCAGGCTGACAAGCGAAATGCAGAGTGTGTGGTGCCGTTAAAGGTGAAGTGGAAAATCTGACGAAAGAACTACAAATTTTGAAACAGGCTCTTAGTTGGTCACTTTGCTCGAACTGTGTCCTGAGATGGTTCAGCCAGGCATGCGTAGTACATTATATGATTGTCTGTTGCAGGATGATGAAGAAAACACCGCCCCTCAAGAACAGGAGCGCCTCATGGTAAGTGCCCTTGGAAACTCATAGAAGTCACTGTCTTTCACTGTATTGTCTTAGAATCAAAATCTCTCTCTCTCTCTCTCTCCAAATTTCATGTCTGTTACAGCACTGAAGTTTGTTATGTACATTTATAATAATAATAATAATAATAATAATAATAATAATAATAATAATAATAATAATAATAATAATAATAATAATAGTAGTAATTCGAGAGGAATCTTTATTCTCTCTCACGTAATCCATCCCTTTTCCTGTTGAGGTCCGTCAATTTGAATGCTAATTTCTGTCTGAATTGAAGAGATGGACCTCTCAATTGACCACTCAAAAGTCTTGACTTAGCAATGTGCAACAACTGACCATCATCCATCTTCGTAATAATCATTTTCAAAATGCTGAGGTGAGCAGACACATACAGCAGTGAATCCATCAATAATAATAATAATAATAATAATAATAATAATAATAATAATAATAATAATAATAATAATAATAATAATAATAATAATAATATGGCCTCAGCTGCCATGTGCTGCCAACACCATTTGACTGCCTGCTTGTCACTTTCAACATTCTGTTTTACTCCAGGCCTACTACATGACAGAATAAACCCAATCTCTCGTGGACGTCTATAGCAGAGTTCTAAAAAATGTTGTCAGCTAAACGTCAAATGTGTGTTGCACAAACTTTTTTCTGCCCTTCAAAGAACTTCCCTGGCATCTTGCTTGTTCATGGAGTAAAGCATCAAACAGTACACTTTCCTCATGCATTGCCCAAGACTGCACATGCCCATTTAGATCCTCAACAGGTCCACCATCAGCTGTCATAGGTAGTCTAGGCATCACTGAAACAGTGTACTAAAGAGACGAGGAGTGAGGTAGTTTCCTGTTGCTGTCCTCAACAAGCCAGAAGGCGTTGTTGCATATCGGTGTGCCAAGTCCACTGAGATGTATATAACAGAAACACTCATAACAGGGATTGGCTGTGTAAGGAATGCTTTTACTAGCATCGTTCATAAATCGGTCGCTATCATATTATCACTTATAAAATCTATTCTCTTTGTAAACAATTTTTGAAAATCTTTGAGCAAATGATTAATACACGCCTACAAAGCATCATTACTGTCTCATCAAACCAGTGCAGCTTCATTAAAGGCCACAGAACAACAGATGCTATCTGCACTCTCCAGTTGCTGGCGGAGAGAAGAGAAGAATGGTCCACATGGCTTTTCTAGTTTTAGAAAAGGCATTTGACCACGTTCCCGGTATTCTGTCCATACCCATGGTGTCCCAAAGGAATATGTCCGTTCGGTTCAGCTCCTCTACCATAACTGTTCAAGCTCTCTCCACTGTGCAGTTGGCATCACAGCACCATTTGACATCTGAGTGGAAGTTTTGCCCTTTCACCACTCCTGTTCATCCTGTGATTGAACACAATAACCATGACCTGCAAACTCCACCCATGGACTCTTCTCTATGCAGATGTTATGCTGGCTATTGTCTCACAAAACAGGCTTAATGAATAGGTTACCCAATAGAAAACAAGCCTGGAAACATTAGGATTGTAGCTGAACCTTGTAAAAACAGAATATTTGGGGTGCCAGATAAATGGCATAGCGGGCCAATTACCTTAGATGTTAGGGCCCTTTAAACAACAAGCATCATCATCATCATCATCATCATCATCATCAAATGGCATAGTATTGGTCGAAGACATCCGCGTTCCGTTACCTTAGTTCTGACGGTGACATATTTCTATTGCATAAAATTAATTTCATCGCAAAGCCCATATTGTCGATAGTATACATTTTAAGGGTACAATCAAAGCTTCCACCTTTACAATACAAAAAAATTATGTTTAATTAGGGTGACATTAACAAGTGTTGGAACATGTTTCATTCTTCTTTTTGGACATCACCAGCCGAAAATACTTGTAAGATGAGTAAAATAGACATACATACATACATACATACATACATACATTATCATTATAGACTGTTATGCCTTTCAGCGTTCAGTCTGCAAGCCTCTGAGAATTTACTAAACGTCGCCACAATCCTCGATTTGCAACTAGTGTTGTGGCTTCATTTAGTTCTATACCTCTTATCTTTAAATCGTTAGAAACAGAGTCTAACCATCGTCGTCTTGGTCTCCCTCTACTTCTCTTACCCTCCATAACAGAGTCCATTATTCTCCTAGGTAACCTATCCTCCTCCATTCGCCTCACATGACCCCACCACCGAAGCCGGTTTATGCGTACAGCTTCATCCATCGAGTTCATTCCTAAATTAGCCTTTATATCCTCATTCCGAGTTCCCTCCTGCCATTGTTCCCACCTGTTTGTACCAGCAATCATTCTTGCTACTTTCATGTCTGTTACTTCTAACTTATGAATAAGATATCCTGAGTCCACCCAGCTTTCGCTCCCATAAAGCAAAGTTGCTCTGAAAACAGACCGATGTAAAGATAGTTTCGTCTGGGAGCTCACTTCCTTCTTACAGAATACTGCTGATTGCAACTGCGAGCTCACTGCATTAGCTTTACTACACCTTGATTCAATCTCACTTACTATATTACCATCCTGGGAGAACACACAACCTAAATACTTGAAATTATCGACCTGTTCTAGCTTTGTATCACCAATCTGACATTCAGTTCTGTTGGATTTCTTACCTACTGACATCAATTTAGTCTTAGAGAGGCTAATTTTCATACCATACTCATTGCACCTATTTTCAAGTTCCAAGATGTTAGACTGCAGGCTTTCGGCACAGTCTGCCATTAAGACCAAGTCGTCAGCATAGGCCAGGCTGCTTACTACATTTCCACCTAACTGAATCCCTCCCTGCCATTTTATACCTTTCAGCATATGATCCATGTAAACTACAAACAGCAAAGGTGAAAGATTACAGCCTTGTCTAACTCCTGTAAGTACCCTGAACCAAGAACTCATTCTACCATCAATTCTCACTGAAGCCCAATTGTCAACATAAATGCCTTTGATTGATTTTAATAATCTACCTTTAATTCCATAGTCCCCCAGTATAGCGAACATCTTTTCCCTCGGTAACCTGTCATATGCTTTCTCTAGATCTACGAAACATAAACACAACTGCCTATTCCTCTCGTAGCATTTTTCAATTACCTGGCGCATACTGAAAATCTGAACCTGACAGCCTCTCTGTGGTCTGAAACCACACTGGTTTTCATCCAACTTCCTCTCAACGACTGATCGTACCCTCCCTTCCAAGATGCCAGTGAATACTTTGCCTGGTATACTAATCAGTGAGATACCTCGATAGTTGTTGCAATCCTTCCTGTTCCCTTGCTTATAGATAGGTGCAATTACTGCTTTTGTCCAATCTGAAGGTACCTTACCAACACTCCACGCTAATTTGACTACTCTATGAAGCCATTTCATCCCTGCCTTCCCACTATACTTCACCATTTCAGGTCTAATTTCATCTATTCCTGCTGCCTTATGACAATGGAGTTTATTTACTATCCTTTCCACTTCCTCAAGCATAATTTCACCAACATCATTTTCCTCCTCCCCATGAGCTTGACTGTTTGCAACACCACCATGATGATTTCCTTTTACATTGAGAAGATGTTCAAAATATTCCCTCCACCTCTCCAGTGATTCCCTGGGATCTGTTATGAGTTCACCTGAATTACTCAAAACACTGTTCATTTCCTTTTTCCCTCCCTTCCTAAGATTCTTTATTACTGTCCAGAAAGGTTTCCCTGCTGCTTGACCTAGCCTTTCCAGGTTATTACCAAAATCTTCCCATGACTTCTTTTTGGATTCAACAACTATTTGTTTCGCTCTGTTTCTTTCATCTACGTACCAATCCCTGTCTGCCTCGGCCCTTGTTTGGAGCCATTTCTGATAAGCCTTCTTTTTACGTTTACAGGCTGCTCTCACTTCATCATTCCACCAAGATGTTCGCCTTTTCCCATCTTTACACACAGTTGTTCCTAGGCATTCCCTTGCTGTTTCTACTACAGCATCCCTGTATGCCACCCATTCACTTTCTATATCCTGAACCTGCTTACTGTCTACTGTTCGAAGCTTCTCGCTAATCATATCCATGTACTTCTGTCTAATTTCCTCGTCCTGGAGATTTTCTACCCTTATTCGTCTGCAGACAGATTTCACTTTCTCTACCCTAGGCCTAGAGATACTTAGTTCACTACAGATCAGATAATGGTCTGTATCATCGAAAAATCCCCGAAAAACTCGTACATTCCTAAAAGATTTCCTGAATTCAAAGTCTGTTAAGATATAGTCTATTATGGATCTGGTACCCCTAGCCTCCCATGTGTAGCGGTGAATAGCCTTATGCTTGAAGAATGTATTCGTAACAGCTAAACCCATACTAGCACAGAAGTCCAGCAAACGCTTCCCATTCCCATTAGCTTCCATATCTTCCCCACATTTACCAATCACCCTTTCGTATCCTTCAGTTCTATTCCCAACTCTCGCATTGAAATCGCCCATTAGCACTATTCTATCCTTGCTGTTGACCCTGACCACGATGTCACTCAATGCTTCATAAAACTTGTCAACTTCATCCTCATCTGCACCCTCACATGGTGAATACACGGACACAATTCTTGTCCTAATTCCTCCCACTGACAAATCTACCCACATCATTCGCTCACTTACGTGCCTGACAGAAACTATGTTGCGTGCAATGGTATTCCTGATAAAGAGCCCTACCCCAGACTCTGCCCTTCCCTTTCTAACACCCGTCAAGTACACTTTATAATCTCCTATCTCTTCCTCCTTATCTCCCCTTACCCGAATATCACTTACTCCTAGCACATCCAGATGCATCCTCTTTGCTGACTCAGCAAGTTCTACCTTCTTTCTTCCATAAGCCCCATTAATGTTGATAGCTCCCCATCGAATTCCATTTCGTTCGCCAAGTTGTTTCCAAGGAGTCCCTCGCCTGTCAAATGGGAGTGGGACTCCATTACTCCCATAGGTCCGAGGCTTGCTTAAAGTGTTCTGAGCTCGGTAAATTCATGAAGCAGGATGCTGCCCTACTTGCACATAGTCCAAGTGAGGATCTCTCCTCTAACGGGTTATGGACCACCGGTGAATTGTGTAGTCCTAGCCGCCTGAGCACAAGGAGGACCACGACTCAGAATATGTCCGAGATGCCCACTCCCATTCCATAGCAACTGGTATCCCGACTCTCAGGACCACTTACTAGGCCACTCAGCCGTTGCCCATGGTTCACGAACTAGGACGTGACTACCGTAACCCACAAACATGAACCACGTAAAATAGACAAGGTCACAAATACACATTAAAATGCGATTCGGGTTACCGAATACATCAAGTTAAAATACATGATAAAATTCGAAAAATGTTCTTAAAATGCTGGAGCTCAATTGCTCTTTGTTCTGTTGAAATGAAGATAAAATTGTTGAACACACTTAATACTTCCATTAAAAGTTTGATGATGAAGTTCTTATGTTGGCGTGATGATGTATTGTTAATAGTTCTTAGTTAAGAGGTTATGAGGCAGGCAGAATATTTGACTGTAAACACCCACAAGGAGAAAGGTTGTGCTGTAGTTGAATATTTCTTAAAACGCAAACGACGGCTATTAGCAACGTTAAAAGTAGGCAAGGTTGAAGCATCTTATATTGACAAGTGGAATTGAACTAATAGACGACACATCTGACTACTTACATCCTCGTCTGCCCCAGAGAGGTGAGGCTCGATGCGTGTGTTACAGCTGACTGAAGGTGGACTGTGGAGGCCATGTGAGATAAAAGCTAGTTTGGAGGGAGAGTAGGCTATAATAAGAGCAATTTACTTAACATCTTAGAAAAAACATTTTCATTAACACAGACCAAAAATGGAATCCTGCTCACAATCTAAATAAAATTTTGGAAACTGTAAATGTGCTTTTTTGAGGTATTATTCAACAAATTCCCCATGAACAAGCCTCACAACAAACCTTCACATACTTGCCCTCCCCTCCCCCACTGAATCCAACCCTTTGTAGATTTATTTTACACCTTGTGGATATCTTGTACAGTAGAACCTCATTAATCCAAACTAATTGAGGCTCTAGGTTGTCCGAATTAATGAAAGTCCGAATTAAACAAAATAAGTTATGAAATGAGCCCAGGTACATATTTAAACACACTGTTCAGTAAAAGGAACAAGTACCGTACAGTATTTTAAATTTAAGAAATACAAGGGTTATGTAGTATACAAGATATAATGCAGTACAGTAATAGGCCCTACAAAATACACAATATCTAGTGCAGTACAGAATTAGAACATGGCGATCAAGGCACACCTTTATTGATCACACTTGACACGCTTGCTGGTTTGAAAATCTTTTGCTGTCTTTCTTTGACATTAATTTCTTTAATAATTATATCACGCAGATGCCTCAAATTTTTGCAATATGCAGATATGATATAGATGTTGATTCCCATAGGGAACCTGAAATATTTGTCCCGAATGAGTAAATTTATAATACCAATATAAGTGGTCCGTTATTGGACATTATAAATTTGGCTGGAAAATGTATAATGTCCAATAACGGACCATGTATGTTGGTATTATATGCAGATATGTTTTCATCGTTGTTATCTGTAGATGGTGTTTAATTTCACTAAATTTTTTCTTAGGGTTAATAATATCACCTGCTTCATCCTGGTTATATTAATCCGTTTCAGAGCTTTCTGCAGTGATCACACTTTCGACGCTCTCCTCCTCTGTGTAGTTTACAATATTGCGTTCGTAACTCAGATCTATACTGTAATTGCATTTATGTATTATTATTAAACGGCTGTCCGGATTAATGAGGTTCTTCTGTATTTAGACAAGTAAAAGCTGATAAATATGGCTGCCACCACAAGATTTAACATTGCGAGTTCTAGGGTTAAGGCTTATCTTGTAATTATAAAGCAGTCTCTTGTAGTGGTTTTTCTCTTGCATTTCAGAATACCAATGAGGTCGAATCTAAAGTTTTTGTGCAGGAGTTCATCCCTCTGAATATAAAGCAAGAGGAGAACGTGGCATCAGACGAAGAGACACCGTATGTTCATATCAAACAGTAAGTCCCTACATTTTGAGACGTTTAACAGGTTAGCTGATCTCCTGTTGCTCCAATTTCTAGAGAATTCTAAGATAATTAACCCTTTGATGCCAACCTCCATACGTCATATAAACATCCTTTTCTTCACATGCCGCCAATTTCCATGTGTGGTACAGACCCGTGTGGGCCTAAATTCATTTCATTCTACTGTAGCTTGTAAAGTTTTGAAGTTGTTGAGATGGAAATGGTATATCTTTGAAGTAATGATATCTCTGCCTTCCTTGTATGTATGAATCGGCCCGAGTCGGTGTTTCTTTCTTCTTTCTAAAGAGTTTGAAATAGTCTGACCTTTTTTCCACTTCAGAGGATATCTTAAATTTCTGCTGCATTCTAGCAGATGTCATCTTCATCATCATCATCATCATCATCATCATCATCATCATCTGGAGCAGTTTCCAACCACAGGCTGGGTCTGCTTGGAACATAAACCTCTCCATTGTTTTCTGTATCCACCACTTCTCTTCTCTCACTCTCGTCCAGTTCCCTCCTCTTGCCTCGATGCTCGTCTTTACACCTTTCAGCCATCGGTCTCTCGGTCTTCCTCTTGGTCTCCTTCTTTTCAACTCCATTTCTAACATCTTTCTTGGTATCCTTTCTTCCCCCATTTTTCATTATACAATATTTCCTTATGTATACTGATAGTATAAGTCATCATCTTTTCACCGATATGCATGTTGACATTATCTCTGAGGACTCGTATATCTCTTTCAATGCCTCGAAACCTTTTACATCCAGTAATTACTTGACTCGCTGTCACTTTGAAATGCGATATTGCATGATGCAGAAGCATGGCACGGTGCAGTTTGAATGAAAGAGAAGTAATTTTTAATTGATTAGATGATAACAGCAATACACCAGACTGAACCAAATGAAGTGACAGTGAAAGCATAACATCAAGAATGCGAGTGCTTGTTGCGTACGACCAAATAACAGACGACAAAACACAGCAAAATATATGACCTTGTATGACCTCTTTCTCATGAACTAATCATCCCATTAACCTGGGAGTTGCCGGGTTGAGTGGCTCAGATGGTTGAGGCCATGGCCTTCTGACCTCAACTTGGCAGGTTTGATCCTGGCTCAGTCCGGTGGTATTTGAAGGTGCTCAAATACGACAGCCTTGTGTCTGTAGATTTACTGGCACGTAAAAGAACTCCTGCCAAACAAAATTCTGGCACCTCGGCGCCTCCAAAAACTGTAAAAGTAGTTAGTGGGACTTAAAGCAAATAACATTATTATTATTATTATTATTATTATTATTATTATTATTATTATTATTATTATTAACCTGGAAGTTGTGCTAAATGAATCTTTAAACTATTGTTTCTGGTTCTTCTGCTCAAAGTTTCCGAGGCAACGTTGGCATTTTTTTTAAAAACATTGCTTCTTGACCTCCCAATTGGTTGTTTCTCCCGATTTTAAGTCGATGATTGCAGAACTTAAAATATGTTTTGGAATGCCTGCCATTTCAGGATGTTTCTTTAACGGCCTGAAGGTTCTTTTCTTATTGATCGCTGCGAATGCAGAAAGTTCTTGCCTTACGGTTGCTGAAAGTGCATAGCTTATTAGGCGCTGTGTGGGCAGAAGTCCTGTTCTCATTGGTGGTTTTAAAACAAAAAAGTGAACATCATGATGCTCAAATCTGATGGTCCCTTTCTCCCTTCCGTTGCATCTTGTTTCTGTTTGTCCTGGTCATGATTGTTAGGTGTTCAAGAGGTTGATCACTGTGGTTAGAATAAGTTCAATTATTGTCATCAGTTGTTAGATTAGTTTTACGTAACCTCTTGATGCCGACCTCCTTTTCTTCACATGCTGTTGACCTCTTTCTAAAGAACTAATCGTCGCATTAACCTGGGATTTTCGCTAAATGAATCTTTGAACTATTGGTCCTGATTCTTCCGCTTAAAGTTTCCGAGGCAGTTATTACACTAGTTTTCATTGCATTGTGAAACAACCCATGCAAATACAAGACTGTAACTTCCATTCTGTATAGAATGTGGAAGGTGTCTCCTCCATTAGTAGACTATAATGTTCATATATAAAGTCAATGAATGCAAACTACATTATTTTGAGTCTCCACTGTAAATGTTTGAAAATAATCTCAAGCTTAACTGTTGTAACAGTGAATTTTTAAAGAGATCGCTGTATTTTCTTATTATTCATCTGAATCACCTCCCGTCCGCTGGGTAAAGCAGCACTAAAATGTTCCCCATCTCTGAGGTGTAGCGAAGTGCGTGTTCACCTGATAGAACCAGAGACATTGTTACTTTTTTGTAGAATTAGTTTAATTTACTGTATTGGTTAACGTAACGATATGACACGGTGTGTTCATCGATGTAGTAGGGAATATGACTTGGAAATTAATAGAAGAAAGGCATAGATGATGATTGTCAACAGATAGAAAGCCAGCCAACCCAATGTGAGGGAGATAGCAGGCTTCGATGCCGTCTGGAAATTTTACTTGGGCTTCCTGGTCAGCCACCACAAAACTGAGTAGGATATGGAAGGACCCTATAGTTACAAAGAACACAAAACTGCAACTAGCGCACTCGCTCATGTTCCCCACTGCCAACTATGCAGTTGAGACCTGGACATTCAAAGGAGTAGATAAGCAGAAAAGGGAGAGCTTCGAGATGCTATTAACACATTCTCTGAATTTCTTGGATTGAACACTGAACTAATGTGTCTGTGCTGGAAGAACTAGGCATCCATACTATGCTTCGTGAGTGGATCACCCAGGCTTACCTTTGATATTTTGGACACAATGCCAGAAGAACAAGCACCCTAGGGAAGCTTGTGTGCAAGGAAAGATTAATGGCAAGAGACTGCGAGGAAGACACCTGTTTTTGATTGATTTTGAAGTAGAGGAACTTCGTGCCTTCAATACTTTATTGCAATATCACATAACTTGATGACGAACATGACTGTTGCATGCATAACAATTTTTAACAATATGTAATCATCCGACTAATCAGAAATTGTCTCAGAAATTACCAACTTTAGTTTTTATACATTTATTTCATTAATTAAAAGTCTCTTCATAACATTTTGACCTCCTTGAAGAGAGTTCTTTCAACTAACTATTGTAATCTTATACCTATTGTAAAAATACTTAAATATTCTTTATTTATGCATTAATACAAAACTCTGTACATACATATTTTTATGATTAAAAGAAATATTGAAATTATGTATTTGATGAAAAATATCACAAAGTTAGTGTTATCACAGGAAATCTTTCATTCAGTTCTCCTTGTCATCCCTTTCAATGGGAAGAGGGCACATCTTCTTGATGCTTCGGCTGAAAGTTCCACTAGCCGTCCGAACGGTAACCCTCACCTCACCATCTCGTCCAGGGTGAACTTGAACTATCCTACCCCTAGGCCACTCTAAAGGAGGGATGTCGTCCTCAATTAACAGCACCAAATAATCAACATCAATACGTCGATTGGTATCATGCCACTTGACGCATTTTTGCAGTTCCTGCAGGTATTCTCGCTGCCATCTCTGCCACAATTGCTGCCGAATTTTCTGCAAATCCTGCCAACGCAACAAGTGGTTATTGGGTTCTCTCAATAAATGCCTTTGCATAGGTTGCACGATCCAGTCACTTAGACCGAGCTTGATAGCTGCAGTCGCTTAAGTGCGGCCAGTATCCAGTATTCGGGAGATAATGGGTTCGAGCCCCACTGTTGGCAGCCCTGAAGATGGTTTTCCATGGTTTCCCATTTTCACACCAGGCAAATGCTGGGGCTGTACCTTAAATAAGACCACGGCCGCTTCCTTCCCACTTCTAGCCCTTTCCTGTCATATCGTCGCCATAAGACCGAACTGTGTCGGTGTAACGGAAAAAAAAAAAAAAAGGCAAGTCACTTAAAAAGAAAATGTGCAGGTGTTAGGAGTTCTAAACCATTTGGATCATTTGGCAAGGAAGTAAGGGGCCGTGAATTTAGTACAGTCTCAATATCGCAAAGAATAGTATACCCCCTGTGGGTGTGGGACGCAGACGAAGAATACACCCATGGTATCCCCTGCCTGTCGTAAGAGGTGACTGAAATGGGCCCCAGGGGCTCTCAACTTGGGAGCGTGGGTTGGCGACCACAGGGCCCTTAGCTGAGTCATGGCATTGCTTCCACTTATTTGTGCCAGGCTCCTCACTTTCATCTATCCTGATGGACCTCCCTTGGTCATCTCGTGTTGTTTTCCGACCCCGACGGTATTAGAGCATTCTAGGCCTAGGGAGTCTTTCATTTTCATGCCCTTCAAAGCCTTTGCCCTTTCTTTGTCCATCACTTCATTTTTCGAAGTGATGGATATCTTCTTTTTTCTCTCTGTCTACGCCTGTGGGTGGGGATGCATATGAGGAATACACTCATGGTATCCTGCCTGTCATGAGAGGCGACTAAAAGGGGCGACCAGGGATGATATTATTAGAATCAAGAAACTACTTGTGATTAGTACCATCACGCGGGCAACACCATGGGTCGCTTTTCTTTATGAGTAGTACCACTATGTTAGGTACACCATAGGTTTGCGATTAGTAGCAACAGAAGGGGAGTCTCATTGGGTTTTTCAGTACCCACGATTAGTTCCATTGTGAGAAACACCCTGGGTCTGCGCATTGCCTGTGATTTGTACCACTATATCCATGACACTCCCTTGGATTTTCTGTTACTCAGGTTGGGCCATTTGAGGATTTCTGGTGTTAAGCACCATCTGTTTGATCTACTCTGAACACTGTGTGAAAAGTGCTGGAGGACTGGAGGGAGGAAATCTCAGTAGAAGACAGAACCATTTGGAACCTTAGGTATGCTGATGATACCGTCATCGTAGTTGCGAGTGTCCGGGATATGGAGGTCATAATAGAACAGTTGATGGGAGCCAGTAGGGAGAATGGTTTGGAGATCAACAAGGCCAAAACAAAGATCATGATTGTAGACAGAGCAAACAGTCATTTGCAACATATGTGAGAAATACCTAGCTGGCTTTGAGGTAGTGAAGAAATTCATCTACTTGGCAACACTGATTTCAAATGATGGTAGTTGCTCGGAAGAAATCAGGAGGAGACTAGCAATGACTAGAACTGCAACTGCCTAAATGACCAAAATATGGAGGGACAGGGAGATAACAAGACGAATCAAACTCCGTCTAGTCGCTGCCCTGAAATTTCCTAATGGACCATTAACTACTCAAGACGGTGGACTTTACTCGTTCAGCCGATTCGACGTACCACAAACGGCCGGTTCAGACGGAAGTTAGAATGCCTATTACACATGCATCACTGCTAATTTCCGGGATCGCAGTACAACTTACGAATTGAGAAGTTGTGTACTTTCCTGCCATCCCTATTTCACGATTAGAATTAATGTGAAATTAATTGATGTGTGTTGTTTTCGGTTCATATCGATCAGGAATAGAACATGAAACACACTCTTTTGAGTTTCAAGGAAGTTGGTTTGAAGGAATCACATCGTTTTCTGCCATCTCGAGAATGCTTTGTGAACTATAACTTGAAAGTGTTTGCCACTTATAGAGGGGAAATACCAAAAGCAAATACTTCGCAGGTATTTTTTGCTTTGCATGCTAGAGGCTACTGAGTCGCAGAAAAATGGCGGGCTGTCAAATTGTCTTATGGGCGCGATTATTCCTTTGATAGATGACAGTAGTGAAAGTGATGTATCAGGAAGTGATAATTTCGGTAGCAGTACGACAGTGACTATGCAAAGCAAGAGGTGGAAGACAGCGCAGATGAAGAAGAAACAGCTTCAGCTGTAATAACTTCGTCCGCTGTTAACTGTTGTGGCGAGAGATGGATTTCGTCACAGCACACAAAAGATTACCCTCGTGGGTGTGCCGAGTACCAAAAAGAATTTCAAGTCTGGTTTAGGTGCTTTTCTGCTGTTATTGGGTGATAAAAGTTATTGGTCTAATTGTTTGAGAGACAAAAAGGTATGTAGCAGAATGTATACTGGGTGCCCCATTGAAACCAAGATCATGCACCAAGAAGCGGGAGGCAGTGATAGGGGAGAAAATTTATGTGTTGGTGGGGCTTGTAATGTTGATGGAGATAATGCAGAAACTCACCCTGAAGAGTTATTTCACCTGGGATGTATTTTTAATAACTTCTGCATTCTCTCAAACAGTGGCAAGGGACAGGTTTGAACACATTTGCATTTTGTTGACAGTTCTATACATATATATATATATATAGGGCCTGAAAGCTTTTTAAAATTCTGCCTTTCCTGGAAAGTATACACGAAAATTTTCGGACGGCCTGTATTTACAACAACATTTATTTCTTGCTTATTTTGTAAATATGTCTGATATAAATAGCATAACAATAAGTTAAATTGTACAAGATCCACCTTTTCAATACGAGATATGTTGGTGATTAAAATTACAACATCATTTATTAAATGGTACCGGTCTCAACATATGGACGTCATCATCAGCCGAATAGGGTCATATACGTGGACGGTTTGAAAAGTTCTCGGAATCTCCGCTAGATGTCAGTGCTAGAGCAACGAGGTTCCCGCGCAATAATCACACATCCTTTGTGAGTGAACACGTGGCGCATCAGTGCTCTAGCTGCAGGAGTGTGGTAGTGACGACTCTTTGTTGTTGTTCCCACATAGTAATTTGTGACAATGGAAAAAACTGAGATTTGAGCATGTAAAGAAAGGTATGAAAGCAAAGGAAATTCATGCCGACTTTCAAAACACACTGGGGGACTGCTCCTTCATTTTCAACTGTTGCCAAGTGGACCAGCGAGTTTAAATTTGGTCGGGAGAGCTTGGATGATGATCCGCGTAGTGGACGGCCAAAAAGTGTTACGACCCCAGAATTTATCGCAAAAGTGCATAAAATGGTCATGGAGGATCGTCGACTGAAAGTGCGGGAGATTGCTGAAGCTGTAGGGATGTCTTCTGAATGGGTATATTATATTTTAACCGAAGAATTGGGTATGAAAAATTATCCGCAAGATGGGTGCCGCGGCTCTTGACGTAGGACAATAAACGCACCAGATTGGAAATGTCCGAACAAAGTCTGGCCCGTTTTCAGTGCAACCAACAAGATTTTTTGCACCGGTTTGTGACTACAGATGAAATTTGGGTTCACTACTATACCCCAGAGACAAAACAGCAGTCAAAGCAGTGGAAACATGCTGATTCACCACCACCAAAGAAAGCAAAGGCAGTGCATTCGGCCGGAAAGGTCATGGTCTCAGTTTTCTGGGATGCAAAAGGCATTCTGCTGATAGATTATCTTCCTACTGGCCAAACAATTACGGGGCAATACTATACAAACCTCCTAGACCAACTACAGGAAAAGATATGCAAAACAAGGCCTGGTTTGGCAAGGAAAAAGGTCATCTTTCATCAGGACAATGCTCCGCCGCACACAAGTGTTATTGCCATGGCAAAACTTCCTGAACTGGGGTATGAATTGTTGCCACATCCACCTTATTCACCTGATTTGGCACCATCAGACTTTCATCTATTCCCCAAGCTGAAAATTTTCCTCGGTGGATGGAGATTTTCTACAAGGGAAGAACTGACAGCCGAATTGGAGAGGTATTTTGCAGGCCTGGAGGAATCTCATTTTCGAGATGGGATCAAGGTATTGGAACATCGCTGGACCAAATGCATTAGTTTACAGGGAGACTATGTTGAAAAATAAAAGCAGTTCCACCGAGATAAGATACTGAATTCTAGTACATTCCGAGAACTTTTCAAACCACCTATGTACAAAGATACACATTAAAGTTAAAACACATAAAATCGACCCTTATAGTTAAAATTATCTATAACAAGTTAAAATATAAAGCATATTTATGCTAAATGTCCTGGTTTGAATATATAATTAGTACAAGATTGACAACTTGTTAGTAACTAATAAAATAAAAAACTGAAGTTCGTAAGCCTCGTAGAAATAAGTTTGACTTTAAAGTTTGAATTTAAATGATATAAATAGGTTCAAAATGAGGAACTTATCCAAATAATATATTTTGTAAATATTGCGGGTGGTTATGGACAACCCTGAACTGGTGTAATCACATATATTACTGAAAAACACTGATAATAATCTCGGTAAGTAGTCCTAAAATTTTCATTACATTATGTTTTGTATTATGAATTCTTTAACTTGATGGTGTCTGAACCTCTGTTGAGCTTCAGTTTAAATACTGCCTGGGAAGTGAGCAGCTCGGGATTAAATTGCCGGCTTGATAAAGCAGACAGCAACAAAATCAAAGCTTTCGAAATGCGAGTCTATCGCCAGGTTTTATGAATGTCATGGGACAGAATGCTGGAATGAAACTTGGGTCCAACACTTTAACCTTTGAATCAAAACAAGTGAACAAGAGAGCAGAGACTGCGTTGGTAAAGGCCAGAAGGTGCCTGTCAGCTGAAAATCCTTGTAACTCTTGTTTGAAACTCCACGAGTATTTTGTTAGTTGTTTACCTCTGTGAACAAAAACACAATGAATGCCGCCAACTTCTGCCCGACACAACAAATGACGGTGGCAACCAATCTGAGATGGCATTATTTTCCACGATTAATGCAATGCCCAATACGGGTACTTTAATGCACGATAAGCTGGCAGAAATTCACTGGACACCCACTAAAACACCCTCCTTACAGTCTAGATTTATTTCCCTGCGATTATAATTTGTTTAGACAACTCAAAGAGGTGTTCGGGGGTTGATGTTAATGCGGGAGTAGGGGAGTTTGTGTGCAACTGGCTGTAGATGCGTCTCTGTTCTTTCTTCGAGGATGGAATGGAAAACTGACAATTCAATGGAGAAAATTTTGTTCTTGAATGAGGAAGTTAGAAGTAACTTGTTGCTTTTGCACCTCTGAGATGAATAACCAAAATGTAAAATTAAATTTCCAGTTTACATTTGAGCACCCTTGTATATCTTGCCTGTAAGTTCTGTTATTTTAAATTCTTTGTAGAGAAGTGCCTGATATCTGCGAGGATACAGACTCTGCTGATGCTACTCCCTCCGTCTCCTTGGACAGACTCAAGAGTCTCCTAGCCTCACAGCTCAAGACTTCTGTTTCCAGGTAAACTTAACCATTTCTGTTCTTTTATTTCATTGTTTGTATTAGAGTCTTGGTTGTGGACACAATGGTTTTAAAAGAAGAGGAGGCACATTCTTGAGACACTTAGCGGAGGGTTGTTATAAAGGGAGAGAGTAAGGAATTCAATTTGAAGTTCGGGCATCAGAAGAGATAGAATTGTTCAACACTTCAACTTCTGTGTGGTAGTACTGGTCCGGTTGATAACAGACCAGTACGAGAAGGGAGCATCAAACAGTTCTGTTTATTAGCTCCTATGGGACAATAGCTTCCGTTAGACAGCAGAAGTGGCACTGTATGTAAGTTAAGTGCTTTCTATACTGACCAATGGTACATTTATTCGTTTAGCTGAGTGTTTGAGGACATGTATGGTTCTGTTCAATGCCCTTGTGCGACCTACAGATCTGGGTGTGGGGGGATGATGATAATGATGATGTAGGGAGAGGGTGAAACCCAGTGATGGCACATAGCCTGCTCCTGTCGAATAACACCAAGGGGTCTGCTCAAGGCCTAACATCCCCATTCAATGGACGAATCACCATCATAAGTGTCATATGACCTCACTTCGTATGAACACTGCTGAGAGGTTTGTAATTGAATCCAGGCTTTTGGCACGCAATTGAGTGATTAGAAATTATTTACCACCGATACTCCTACCCTGCCGGCCAACATTCTGATAGTGAAAATTTCTTCTACCCGTGGGACTCAAACCAGCTAACCATGGTGTCAGACTGTATAGCTCTCATGCCTTGATCATGACCACCAGGACGGCTATGCTACACGGACCGGCAGGTATAACAGCCGGTTACAAGCAGGGGTGATTAACTTCCTTAGGTCTCAGAGAACAAGTAGTATTGACCATGACATATTGATAGAATCTTGATTGAAATAGTTTGACCACAGTCCCACTAAGGTTGTTAAGTCATCAAGTCTGACACTATAGTTTCATTGGTTGAAAAACTCAATCACCATCAGAATGTTGTCCAGCAGGATAGCAGAGCTGATGTAATACAATTCCTAATCACTAGGTTGTGTGCTAGAAGCCTGCATTCTCTCTGCAGTGCTCATATGGAGTGAGGGCATCAGTGTTGATGGAGATTTATCTGTCGGATGGGGGAAGTTAAACCTTGAGCAGACCCCTTTGTGTGATTCAGTAGCAATGGGCTATGCACTGATACCGGGTTTCACTCTCTTCCTACCTCAGTACCATCATCGTCACACACTACGCAGCATTCAGCCGTCACAACCGACACAGTAGTCCTGGTGTGGGTCCCAAAAACTGGAACCATTCTCTAATTGGGGTCTTACCAGAGACTTATACTTGATGATGATGATTGCTATTTAAAGGGCCTAACATCCTAATGGTATAAAATGAGACGAAATGTAATGATGATTTAAAAGTGCAAAACTGACCAGAATTCAAAACGTGGTGATGAAGAATGAATGGATGAATATGAATTTAAATAATCAGCAGATCCAGCTCACAATATTGAAAGTTAAAAATAATTCCAAAATTAATCTGCTGACTAAATTTTTTTTAAAAAAAAGGTGAAGAACAATGATTATGAACTTAAAACAATCAGTGGATTCAACTCTCAATGCTCCACCTACCCAGAAAGTATCTTAAAACAATAGTATATACTGACCAAGGGGCTGCTTCCAAAGCACAATCCTGAATCGATGATGCTTGTTGTCTAAAGGAGCCCAAAATCCAGGTCAATGGCCCCTCAAAACGGTACTTACCACTAGGAAATTAAGAACCATGGTATTTCTCATGTAATGGCACTAATCATGAGTAACGTAGACTTACACTGTTCCACACATAGTGATACTACTCACAGGTTATGTAATATGCACAGGTAATGCAGACCCGTAGTGGTACTACTCGCAAGTAAAGGTGACCCGTGGTGTTCTTCGTATGATGGTACTAATTACAAGTAGTCTCATGGCCTGTTCAATTATCCCTTGATCGCCACTTTTACTGTGATTCCCCCCCCCCTCACAGGGGGTAGACTTATACTTCACATCCTTATTACAATCCCTAAATACCCTCATAACCACATTATGAGATCTGTAACCTTTATTTACAACTTCGTTAATGTAATTACCTCAGTGAAGACCTTTCCTTATATTAACACGTAGGTTCTTACAGCAATCCCCAAAGGAACTTTCACCCCATCAATGCAGTATTTTAAACTGAGAGGATCTTTTTTCTTGGTGAAACTCACAACCTGCATTTTATCTCGTTTACTATATATCATTGTCTGCTGTCCGCCTCACAACATTGTCTAGATCTTTCAGTAGTTGCTCACAATCCTGTAACTTAGTTACTACTCTGTTCAGTATAACATCATCCGCAAAAAAAGCCTTTTTTTGTGATTCCAATTCTTTGCTCATATCATTTATATTTATAAGAAAACATAAAGGTCCAGTAATACTGCCCTGTGGGTTCCCGCCTCTTGATCATTACAGGATGAGATGCTTCACCTACTCTAATTCTCTTAGTTCTATTTTCTAGAAATGTAGTCGCCCATTCAACCACTCTTTTATCTTGTCCAGCAGCCCTCATTTTTGTCAGTAGTCTCACATGATCTACCCTAGTAAAAGCCTTTGGTCAGCTAAAAGCAATACAGTCCATTTGAAATCCTGAATCTAAAAGTATCTGCTATATCTATATATGCTATAATCAAGTACAGTATTTAAGAAATTCTCAATTGTAACAAATCACTGGTGTTATATTTGCAGGGGCTCGCATTCAACCACATCAGCAGCTCCATCTGCAGCACAGGAATCCAGTAAGTACAAGGCGAGTCCTGTAAGGGTTGATGTCCTTCCTGCATGTCATGTGTCTGTAAACAAAAGTGCGATCAACATCACACAGTTCCCACATGCATGCGGAAAACATATGAACTTCAATGAATGGATAGTCAGATTGAAAACCGACAGAAAATCAATAAATTGTACCCCATTACAGTAAGCATTGAACATGCTCTGCATCAGCCAGTAGACAAGCATTGTAGCGTGTTATAGTATTTGGTTCACTCTCTGCAATTCAGTCTCATGAAACTTCAAAAGTTTGTTGCGAATTGCATTTTTCAGTTCTTCTATTGTGTGGGGTTTACTTCTCTATACTCCCATCTTTCAAACTACCCCATGGGGGTCCGACTGGGCCAACAACAGCTGGTGCTAGGTAATGTGAAATTAAACTGTTATACTAACTGCATGCATTCTAGTGCGGAGAAATGAACTACGGTATCTCAAGAGACTCTTTGGTAGTTTGATGATGTAACACTGTCACCCAATTTAGTCGGCTAAGCAGCAGAGAACACTTACAAAATGTCGCAATATGTGACGATGGTTATCGACCTGATCGGGTCGGCATTCGATTTTTAAATAGTAATGGCCAAGTGAAATTGAGAACTCGAACAAATTGACATTACAATGTATTTCAGTAGCGAGATGTGACGGGATGGTGAAGGGACCCGTTTCCTGTGGAAGGCCTGCCAGCTTGGTGAGAGCCCGTGTTTGGGGGACCTAAGAAATTTTAGTTGGTGGCCAGTAGGCTGGCCAACGAAGTAAAGCAAGTCTGTATCTCGCAGGCTGCGCTCAGCGACAGTGGGCTACGATGTTCAGTTTCGGCTCTCAAGCCAGCCAGCTCCCTGGTTGCATCTAAGTAATCATTTCATAGAAACTAACACACAATAGCCTTTGTCGTAGTGAAGGAAGCAAATAATGTGGCTTAAAGTTCTCGCACTAAATCTCCTGCGAAAGGCTAAACAGTGGCCACTGTCCAATCGGGTCGGCAGTTTTATTTCAAGTGTTTGTAATGACCAAAAGTAAATGTGCCGAACCGATCGGGACAGCAGTTGTGAGCCTCTGAATATTAACATTTTGTCTTGTTTAAGGTTTAATGCCAGTACACATGTACAATAAAATAGGAAATAAGGAGAAACTTATGTTTCATTCAAAATGGCACTTAAGTGGGGTGGTTGCCAAATGTAGCATGGCAACTAACGTGTTAAATCAGGAGAGCAAGCTGGCCATAAGCTTGTACTAATTAATGTGTTCCTGAAAAATCATGCACTGTATGCATTGAGTTACGAGTGGTACATACTGTAGTCTTTGTTTGCTGGAAATATCCGAGTGACCTTTCCTATTCATTTTGCTGGAAATATCCGAGTGACCTTTCCTATTCATTCAGTCAGTCTCCTCGTACACTATTCTTTTTTTCCATTTTATTGTGGTAGTCTACAGAGTCCACTGAATATAGTCAGGGATGTGTCTCTACTTAGTAATTAATAAACACACAACATCCCTCGATGATGAAGAAGCCATTTTTGATGTTTTGATTCCCTGTTCCAGCCTAGCGCCATAGCACGCACTGTTAATACTCAAATTTCACTGGTCAGTTCTGTCAAAGACTTGGTAATTCTTTGATCGATTAGAACATGTTCTAATTCACTTTCAAGACTTCTCAAGACTTGTCAAGTATTGCAAGTGATTTGAGAAGAAAATTACGGTATTGTGAAGTCTTGAATTTGACAAAAATTTGATCATTTACAACATGCTTAAGTCTCTTCCTTGTCAAGTTTAACTGAACTACCTACCACGACCTTATCAGTGACAATCTGAGTTATGAATAGAATGATGCATGCTAGATTGGAAAATCCCTTGGTAACTTATGAGGCAACTAGAATTCTCAGAATGTACGCTAATTAGAATGCAAGACAACTTTAAGAAAAGGTTTGGAGAGCCAGTGTTCAGAAGAATCAACTTCATGGCTAATTTAGCATTCCTATGTATCATATTTCTCCAAATCAAAGATGACCCTGAATTCAAGACAAACCCTACTTTTTCCTTCAAAGAAATTAAATTAGGCTCAAAAAGTTCTTTGTAAAATCATATGAATGTCTTTCTTGTACAGTATGCATTATTAGCCTATCTTTGTCTTCATGCCAACGCCGATCATTGGCTTTAGTTATGCCGTATTTTCTTGCTGCTGCACAATTATTCTTTATTTCTGCAGGTTTAATAACCGTTTACTTAAAATTGGCATCATAATATCAAAGAGAACCCATTGAAAATGTGGCAGCAATACCTGTTCCATGTATCTCTATAATATGGCGATCCATTAGGAAAATATGCCTGCTGTCTGTTTAATTTTACTCAGCATCAGGTACAACCAGCTGCCGCTACATGCACGTCTCGCTTGCCAGGTTCAGCCAATGTCAACGACTAGCAATGTGTAGGCCTAATAAAGGCATGGCTGTTAAACGTCAACAAACAAGTTTATTGCACTGTGGTATAACCATTCTGCTCTTGTATTTTTCGCGCACATTTTTTTGTACAGTACGCATTTTAAAGCTATCTTTGTGTTGACGCTAACGCTGAATACCGGCTTTAGTTAGGCCTATGCCCTATTTTCTTGCGGCTGCAAAATTGTTCTTCATTTCCGCATGTTTAAAACGTTCCTTGCTTTGCAAGTCACATGTGACTCGTACAACACTGAAATGTGGTGCTGGACAAAATACACATTTTATTCCTATGCTGCTACGGTGATAAGTTTGCGTAACAGTACGACAGCAAGTCACAAGTAGTATCTGTGTTCTATGGCATAGGTGTATGTTTAACAACTACCTTACACCACGAGGCATGGGTGACTCATGACGCATGGATGTAATACAGCTTTTACTATTTGTTATACGAGTCACCAGTGCCTCAAATTTTTACTAGACATCCCGCTCAACTGCAGTGGACAATAGAAGCTATACATTGTTGATCGAGTATTATCATGCTGTAGCCATCATTGTAGGCTGCGGACATCTGTTGTGACAGCGTGTGAATACCCATGTCATCGTCTGAAGTAACTACAGGTTTAATAACCGTTTACTTAAAATTGGCATCATAATATCAAAGAGAACCCATTGAAAATGTGGCGGCAATACCTGTTCCGTGTATCTCTATAATATGGCGATCCATCTTTTCTATGCAGCATCACAGTAAGAACATTACTTATATACAGATTTCATCATCTTATTCTCAACTATAAGCATAGAAAGCTAAGGAATGTGTGTGAATTGTTTCAGATGAAACGTAGGTCAGATGTTGAGGATGTTTTAGGAGATGAAGATATCCAATGTAGTGATATTGAGAATCCCAATTTTTCATTGTCAATTTCATCATCTTCACCAGTGTCGTCTGGAACTGACACAGATGTACCGTACATGATAGCCACAGTGAAAGTGACAGTGAACAAGTTAAAACACAATCAGTCAAATCAGACTGCAGTTGGTGTGATATAACCAGGAATGATTTAGGCTTCACTGTTTTTCCTGGGGAAGCAAAGGTTCAGTTACAGTTAGAAGAGGGACAGCTCATTGATATACACTCTCGCTTCGTGGATGACAGCCTATTAGAAATGGTGGTTCAGGAAACCAACAGATATGCCAATCAATTTAAACAAAGTCATAATGAGAAAAGCAAGTCCAGAAGTTTGAAATGGAAGGAAATGCTGAGGAAATGAAACAGTCTATAAGAATTATCATGTGTATGGGTCTTGTTCCTCACCCAACTATTAACTCGTACTGGCCTAAGAATGACTTATATGATGTGAGATTTATTAAACGGCAATGCCACGGGATCGTTTCCTTCTTCTCTTGAGATTGTGGCACTTCGCAAACAACGAAGCTAACCAACAACCAGATGATCGTCTTTATCGAATCCAACCCCTTCTTGATAAATTAAACCAAAATTTTGAGAATATCTTGACAATGGGGAAGGAAATAGTTATATATGAAACTATGGTTCCTTGGAGAGGCCGTTTAGGTTTCAGAATGTATATTCCTAACAAAACTCACAAATATGCAGTTAAGGTGTATAAACTCTGTACGAAAGAAGGCTACATGAAGATCTATGCAGGAAAATCCAGTGAGAGTGAAAGCAGAGTAGGTCATGCTCATTCTGTTGTAATGGAGCTTCTACGTGGATTCCTAAATGAAGGATGCATCCTCTATGCCGATAATTTCTACACCAGTGTACCTCTGGCAGAAGAACTTCTGAGGAACGAAACATTTGTGTGTGGGACCCTTCGTAGCAATAGATGTGGACTACCGATGATAGTGAAACAGAAAATGAAGAAAGGAGAGGTAGTAGGTAAGATGTGTCAGCACAGTACTCAAGTTATCAAGTGGGTTCACAAGCGACCTGGTCTAATGCTTTCAACACTGCCGAGCCTTAGTGACTGTCTGGTAGACTCTGGAAAGAAAAACAGAGACAGTGAACCTGTCAGGAAGCCTCTCTCTGTTCTCAATTACAATGGAGCTAAAAAGGGGGTCGATTTCAGCAATCAGATGTCTTCCTATTATCCAGGTCTACGGAAAGGTTTAAAATGGTACGGGAAAGTAGCCCTTGAAGTTATCATTGGAAAGGGCTTGGTTAATGCTTCAATACTTCACACCACGATGTTTGCGAAAAAAATGCCACTACTGCAGTTTCAAGAGAAGGATGCAAGAAGTCTGGTTGAACCACAGATAGAACCTGTCGTCAGTCCTGGGAGGAGACGTGCGCACACTCCTTCAAAGATGGAAGGGCCAGCCAGGAAAGTTCGAAGACGATGCGTGGTTTGTTATAAAGCTCAGCGAGAATGTGGCACATTGAAAGACGCTGACAAGAAAACAAAGCAGGTGACAATGTACTGTGAGGAATGCCCAAACCATTCATGTGCATTGGATGTTTTAATAAGGTTCATAAATGCTGAAATTGAGCTTACTGTGTTCAAAACAAAAACTGCCGTTGTATAATAACAAAGTTAGTGAGATCATGAGTATAGATAGTTTAGGGAGTTTCCAGATCAGTGAAAAGAAATAGACAATTGAGTTGAAATAGAAAACAGTGTTATGTAAAAAAAAAAAAAATTATTTAAAATTTTATATGCAATACCTTTAATCATCATCATCATCATCATCATCATCATCATCATCATCATTTCCCTTTATCCAGCTGTAGCGGGGTAGGGGCAAATATGGTTCCTCTCCACTTTCTTCGGTCTTTCCACCACTCCTCCTTCAACACTGTGCCCCAGTCCAGGTTTCTTTCTATAATGCTGCGTTGGATGGTATCCTTCCATCTCAATCGTGGTCGTCCACGGCCTCTCCTTCCTTGGATTTGTATTTCCATCACCTTTTTTGGCATTCTTTCATCGCTCATTCGCTTTATGTGCCCAAACCATCTTAGTCGGCTCTTTTCTATTCTATTATTCATTTTTTCCACTTTAATTTCTTCCCAGATTTTCTCATTCCTTATTTTGTCTCTTCTACTCTTCTGTATCATACTCCTCAAGAACTTCATTTCGGCTGTCTGTATTCGACTCTCATCCTTCTTTGTCATTGTCCAAGTTTCTGCTCCGTACATTGTTATGGGTACGTAATACATCTTGTACATAGTATCCTTTGCTTCCGTTGGCACATCTTTGTCCCATAACATGTTTCTTACACTATGATAGAAACAACTTCCAGCTTGAATCCTTTTACTAATCTCAGCATCCAGTCGAGCATTCTCCATTAATTCACTCCCCAGGTATTTAAACGTTTCCACTACTTCCAGGGGCTTGTCTGCAAGTCTAATCTGACCTTTCCCTTCTTTCTCCCCTCTAGTCATAACAAGGGTTTGAATGTCATCACCATATCATTCCCGTATTCCCAATGCTTTTCCATTAGTTGTCTCTTAATGAAAATGGGCTCTATTGTTGACCTTCCACTTCTGAAAACAAACTGATTTTCCTGTATCTGATTCTCAGCCCTCAACCTTATTCTACTTTCCAGTATCCTTTCCATTATCTTGGCAACGTGAGATATTAGAGTAATTCCCCTGTAGTTCTTCAAAACTTTCTTATCACTTTTCTTGAAAATTGGGAAGATTATTCCTTTTTGCCAATCCTCAGGGACCTCCTTATTCTCCCAGACATTCCTGAGAACCCGATATGTCCACTGCAGGCCTACAGCTTCAGCTGCCTTTATCATCTCCACTGAAATTTCATCTATTCCAGCAGTTTTTCCATTCTTCATCTTTCTTACTGCCATTTCAATTTCATTCATTGTAATTTCTTTATCCATTTCTTCATCAACTAATTGCCTTTCCTGGTCGTCCATTGAATGACTGTCATCCGTTCTTATGTTCAGCAGCTTCTGAAAATACTCTCTCCATCTCTTTCTTATTTCTTCTGGCTTTGTTAAAATTATGCCACCTTCATCCTTCACAAATCTGGTGTTTACTTGATCTCTCTTTTTGTTTCTTAAGATACCATACAGTAATTTCTTGCTGTCCTGCGTATCATCTCTCATTATCTGTGTGAATAAGGCCCAGCTTTTCCTCTTTTCTTCCTCCACTACTTTCTTGGCCAAATTCTTTGCCTCCACATATTTTCTTCTACTTTCTTCAGTCTTAGATGTTTTCCATGCTTTCCATGCCATTTTCTTTTCCTTCACTTTAATCTTTACCCTATCATTCCACCAGTGTGTTTCTTTGTCTTTCACATTTCCTGATGTTCTACCACACACCTTTTCTGCACGTCCAACCAGTGCTTCCTTAAATCTTTTCCATTCCTCTTCAACATTCCCCACCTCTGTCCTGGGTACCAAGGGTATTATTTCCCTTTGAAATTCTTCTTGTATGCTTTTCTCCTTCAACTTCCATACTTTAATTCTTTTCTCTCTTCTTAATTGGGGTTTTTCAATCTTTCCAACTTTCAATTTTCCTATCACAACTCTATGATCTCCACAAAGGCTTCTTCAGGCATGGCTGTTAACATCTACAAGGTTCTTCCTGTGTTCTTTCTCTATGATTATATAATCAATCATGGTCTTTTTTCGTCTGTCTCCCCAACCATACCTTGTAATGTGCTGACTGTTCTTCTTCCTAAACCAGGTGTTTCCAACAATCATTTGATTCCTCATGCAAAAATCCACCAACAACTCACCTTCTGGATTTACATTTCCATATCCAAAGGGCCCTACAACATCTTCCTTTCCTTGTCTTTCCATTCCAACTTGTGCATTTAGATCTCCCATCAGTAGTACTTCCTTATCTTCTATCTGTCTCTCCACTTCCTCTAAGAAGTCCTCTAGATGTTCATCTATGCAACCAGTTTGTGGAGCATACAACTGAAATAGATCTTTCACGCCATTTTCAAAATGGAGTCTCATCATCATCCTATTGCTGATGTACTTTGTATATTCCACATATTCTTGGATTTCTCTTCTAAGTATGATGGCCACTCCATGCCTTTAATATAAAGCAAAGAAAATGTTCGTTTATTGTTTGCGTAAAAATGCATTTACACTCATGTAAATCAACCTTTACCAACATGTAGAAAGGGATGTTAACGCTCTGTCCTGTGTTACGCGAGGCACGGATGACTCGTGGACTTTAATGACTTTTGCCATTAACTTCCTTAAAGAATGTGTTAAAGCTAAATTTAGTACCCAAATTCTTGAGACCACTGCAAAGGAAAAGCATTCCGTTTCAAAACTCGACTATCACCCAAAACAAAGTCAACAACATCTGGTTGAAGGACGAGATTAAACAACTATACAGGAAAAAATCATTCTTAAATTTACAGCTTTATCGAACACATTTAACCCTTGCACAACACTTATCCCCTCTTGAATGGCAATCTTTCCTAAGACATACTGACAATAAATTAACCAACGTACTAGAAAAGAAACAAGACACATTAAACCTCAAACTAGCCCATCTGAAGGGAACCAAACCAAGCACATCAAACCACAATAAGAACAATGATACTACATCCATTATTTCAAACAACACCCCTACCACCATCAATTTGTCTGACACCACCTTCTCTGACATAGAAATGAACCTCCTAAACAGAGGCCTAAAACACAATTGGCCTAACCCCAATACTATCGATGACCTAACCACCACTATTGCAGAAGTAGAATCCAACATTAGTAAACAGATCACCACAGAGAAACAAAATGACATCAGACATGAAATAAAAAAGAAACTGCCCTCCCTAGTTAAAGAGTTAAAAACCAACAAAAACAGTACCCTCTCAAAACAAGTCCATGCCTTAAAGACCAAAATAAACACCAATAACGTTATAGTAACAAAAGCCGACAAAGGTAACACAACTGTACTCATGAACAAACAGGACTACATCAAAAAAACTGAAGAATTCTTTTCCGACACAACCTACACCACCATCAACAAGGATCCTATACCAAAAGTACAACGCAACTTGAAAACCCTTCTCAAAAATTCAACTTTCCTCTTAAATGACCAAGAAATCTTTAAACTAGTCAACATGAATCCAACTTTACCCACAGCCAAGTCCTTACCCAAAACCCACAAAAAAGACATCCCCATCCGACCAATTATCAACAGTAGAGGCAGTCCAACATACAAAACTTCAAGATTTCTACACTACTTTCTCAAAAAACACTACAAATTCAACAACAAATACCCCATTAACTCAATTGACCTATGTCAAACCCTGAATAAGTTTACACTGCAACCAAACCACATTCTATGTTCCTTTGACATCACTAACATGTATCCGAACATCCCAGTTCTCGAAACCATCAACATCATAAAAAACAACCTCTCCAAACACAGTGGACTAAGCAAAATAGAAATTGATGAGTTCATTAAAATATTAACCTTTGTATTGAACAATAATTACTTCACGTTCAACAACAAGATTTACCATCAAAAGGGCTTAGCTATGGGAGACCCTATTTCTGGCATTCTAGCGAACATCTATATGGACAACTTAGAACACAATAAAATTATAAATTCCATCAATGGTATTCATCTTTGGCTCCGCTATGTCGACGACACACTAGTAATCATCGATAAACAGTGCAACAACAGCGACAACATCCTCACATTCCTAAACACTTTAGACAACAACATAAAATTCACAAAAGAAGATGAGGACAACGGCTCCATCAATTTTTTAGACATCAACATCACACGAATGGACAACGCTTTTGAGTTTCGAATACACAGAAAACCCTCCTTCACCCCACTAACAATAAACAATAATTCCTTACACCCAAACTCCCATAAACAAGCCCCTTACTACAGCTTAATATACAGAGCTTTAAAAATCCCCCTTTCACCTACCAATCTGAAAAAAGAACTTGATTACATAACAGATATTGCCAAGTTCAATGGCTTCAACACCAACATGATCAACAAGATCATCAATAAGGTAAAACTAAAATTAACAACAAATCTTTCCCCAATAAAACCCAATAAACACAAATACGCAACTTTCACATACACTAATCCAGTCATCCACCAGATAGCCAACCCCCTAAAAAAGCACGAAATCAACATTGCTTTCAAAACGCAGAACACGAACCAGAACATATTTTTCAACCAGAACTCTGTCAACCCAAGAAGAAACCTCTACGCGGGCTCAGGTATTTACAGACTCACCTGTTCACAATGCAACTCCTCGTACATCGGACAAACTGGCCGAAGCTTCCAAACCCGTTATTTAGAACACTACAATGCCCAAAAACATAATAAATTTTCCGCAATGAGCACCCACATGAGGGACACTGGCCACCACTTCACCACAATATAACCAACACTACATCAACCTGCACTCCCTATACACAACAAGCTCGCCCCTCCACTCTACCTTCCTCCATTCTGACAGCTCACCTTTGCGCATGACTCCGCCCATGCCCCTCCCCCCCCCCCCCAAAGCTCTCCACTCCTCCCGCCGCCATTGCTAACCGTATGTGCGTATTACCGACTGAGCCTCATTCTTAGTCCACCAATTCTCATCAACAATTACCTCTCAGCGACACAACAGGTACGTAACTTAACATTCACTCTTCATTACTTACCATAACCTTTCTTATACACCAACTAATACTATTAACATCTCAATTACAGATAACTTCCACTTCATAAAATACAACTTTCAACAACTCGCCGGAACCCAGTGCACATCGGCACAAATATGGCGTGCCACTACGACTCCTCTTCGCAGTCAGAATAAGAAGATGCCTCACCCCAGCTTTAACGCTCGCTCTGACTCTGCAGTTGCCGTATACATTCTAATCTCTCCGCAGCAGTCCACAACACAAGCAACTCTATTCTATCTCACCAGACCAGTAAAGAACAACAACTTCATCCCGTAGTCCGCCTTACTTTATTCCACGGAACAATATCATTTTGTCTCACCGGCATTTCACACCGATATCTTCACATCACAATCGATGCTACAGAAGTCAACTAAAAGAATAAGCGGAAGTTTCATCCCGCAACATTTTTCCTAATTAGCAATTACCCACTATTAACTGTCACCATTGTTGCCGTTCAAACGCACGGATTACCCATGAATCTCCAGCCACACTGACCAGTCTCCGTCCCGATCTCGGCGCTGCAACTGGAAAACTTTCATTTTGATGCCTATAAAACCTCATTTGGCTATGAAATTTTCCCTACCCCTGGTGATTTTTAACTAAAATAAACTGCTCTACATATTTCTGAAATGTCAATGCTATTTCCTTCTTCCAACCTCTAAAACATCAGGACGCACTTGGTACTAAAATTTTTTTTTATCCTTGCGCACCAACTGCTCTTGTGTAAATATGTATATTATTGTAAATTCTCAACTATTCAATTAGATAATGTAATTACTATATAGTTACCAACCATTGACATTAGTTTTTATTTACAAACATTTACGCTGAATGTTAAATGTAAATATTTTTTTAAAACTTTATCTCAACTGTTCAATAGAACAATGTAAATACTGTATAGTTACCAACCTTTGACATCAATTTTAGGTTACAAACATTGACGCCAAACACTACACCTTTTCTCCCTTAATTGGTATAATGTAAATATTTTTAACTTTTTATTATCATACGATTGCGTCAACTGTTTCTCCAGAGCACCACTGCAGAACTCTACTATGTTAATTTTAGGCATTGGTGCTGACTTTTCATCTATAAACCTACATGTTCAACCATCACTTTTGTGCAACTATTTCCCATACTTAATTTTTGTATGTTGTTAATAATATGTATTAATTTGTACATGTCTACTACTAACCAGTTACCTGATTTTTTACCTTGAGGTGATATTTTGACTGATGATGCCCTCAATGAAGGGCGAAACATGTCTCAAGTGGAATCTACAATAAATTCCTAAATTATAAAATTTATATGTATTGAATAGGTGAAAAAAAAACCTTTTAACATCCTACATTTTGCCACTAAACCGAGCGCTAGTGGATCCTCCTGCTGTGGAATGTGAGAACTTGCCATCCACCGTCAGCCCGCAGAACTATTTCCGCAGGACAAGTCGCATGTGCCTCGTGACGCACACCAGCAAAGTACGGTACGAGACATCAGTGACTCGTGATGCACTCACGCTTAATGTCAACAGTGTAACAATAGCAGCGTATGTGTTAATAACAAGTAACTTAATGTTGGTATCATAATATCAAAGAGAACCCATTGAAAATTTGGCGGCAATACCTGTTTCATGTGTCTTTACAATATGGTGATCCATCACAAAAATGTTCTTACTAAGCGTTAGGTACAGTAGACATGTTATAACTCTGCAAATGAGTAGCCATGGCCGTTCTAAGAATTCGAAGACTCACATGTTTTGATGCCATTCTGTGGATTTGAGAAAAGTTTTTGTAGAGGCTAATAGAATTTCATTCTCTCTTCTCTATTTCTCAATATCCAGTGATGTTACAAAGAGGCATTGTACAACATGTTGCCATGGCTAGCGATGTACGAAGGTAATCCCGAAAATAAGGTCTATTTTTTTTATAAATACATAGAACTGTTTATTTCTACAATGGCTTACATCATTTTACAGCTTGAACATTTTAGCTATTTTTCTACATGATCACCATTTTGGCCGATGCATTTTTGTAGACGCTGTGACAGTTTTTATATGCCCATGTCATACCAGCTTGCCGCCATGTTATTCAGGGAAGTTGTGAACCTTATCTTTCACCTTGTCGTTGGTGCTGAATCGCTTTCCAGCCATATGTTCTTTCAACTTAGGGAACAAGTGATAGTCACTGAGCGCCAAGTTGGGACTATAGGGTGGGTGGGTGGGTGATGATGTTCCACTGAAACTGTTGCAGGAGAGCAACGGTTCGCTGGGCGACGTGTGGGCGAGTGTTGTCATGGAGAATGTTTACGCCGTTGTTCAACATTCCTCTTCTCCGGTACTGAATTGCCCGTCTTGAGTTTTTTGAGGGTCTCACAGTACCTGTTGGTGTTTTATCCCAGTGGGCATAAAGCCGAACAACAATACCCCTTTTTGATCTCAAAACACAGTTGCCATGACTTTACTGGCAGACTGTGTTTGCTTGAATTTCCGCGGCTTTGGCGAAGAGGGATGCCGCCACTGGCGTGATTGTTGCTTGGTCTCAGGCGTAAAGTGGAACACCCAGGTTTCGTCACCCGTGACAGTTGAGTCCAAAAAGTTGTCCTGTTCGGCTGCAAAGCGTTGAAGAAATGTGCGGGAAGAATCAACTCGTTGCCGCATGTGGTCTTCAGTCAGCATACGTAGCACCCATCTTGTGCACACCTTCCGGTATTTCAACTTTTCCATTAAAATTCTGCGAGCAGCTCTTCGGGAAACTTCAGGAACCAAAGTGCAGAGATCATCCAGGGTGATCCGCCGATCTTCACGCATGATTTTCTCAACCTTCACGACTGTCTCGAAAGAAATTGACGGTCTCTCGCTCCTTTGTTCGTCGTGAATTTCAGTCCAACCGGCTGCAAACTCTCTACACCACTTGCGAACATTTTTGACATCCACGCATGACTCACCATACACTTCTGTCAATTGGCGATGCATTTCAGTCGGTTCAGTACGTTTTGCATTCAAAAACTGAATAACTGCGCGCACTTCGCACTTGGCGGTAACATCCAACAGCTGCCAAGCCAAGACTGAGTGGCTCAGTGTGGCGTGCGCATGTTTATATGCGAGCGTGGGAAACACTCTTCACAATATTGTGACCAACAGCCACACGAACAGAGTTCTGTATTTATAAAAAAATAGGAGACCTTATTTTTGGGATTACCCTCGTATATTAAGAAGGCGGACATTGATTGTCAATGAGTTTCATGCGCGTGCGTGCGTAGTGGTGTGTATGAAAAGCAGCAGCATGGTTACAGTGGTTGCTGCCAGTGGTGGTCATTACTGTTAGTTCGCGAATGCAAGATGACACTTGATTTTTCACATGAGAATCTGAGGAAAAAAATCATCTTGGATTCGGAGAAATATGTTATGTTTCTTTCTCTCTTTTCCTTGGACTCAAAATAGGAAAAGGAATTCCCATATGTCTGCAGAATGTTTTTGAAGGAAAGGGTGACAGCCCTGTTCTAATAAAGTGTTCTGGAACACCTACAGTGTCCACTCAAAACAAGTGGATGAGACTAATGGCACTGTCTGGAATTCAAGGTGTCTACTTAAAAGAAGCTTATTTAACATGTGTCTTACGTAAAAGAAATTTGGTTCCATGGGAAAATGTCCCTTTAGGCAGGTGTTCTCTGAATAAAGGCATCCGTTAGGGCAGGTTTGACCGTACTACAGCACAATTATTTTTATATTCAACTTTTAAGATTGCACGAATAATCCATCAATTAGATCACTCGAACACGAATAATCAATAAATTCTCATAAAAATTATTAACTGGCTAATCTACCTTAGTTTCCTTTGATATTAATACAACTAGTACAGTATGGTGGTATTTGAAGGTGTTCATATATGTTAGCCTCATGTTGGTAGATTTACTGGCACGTAAAAGAACTTCTGCGGAACAAAATTCCGGCACCTTGGTGTCCCCGAAAACCAATAAGAATAATTAGTGGGACATAACATCATCATCATCATCATCGGTACAGATAAATATTTCATTCTTCCTTTTCTAAACTGCATGGTGATGTTTGTAATTTGAATGGACTGTACCATGCTTGTTTTATTTTTTTTCAGGTGGCTCACTGCTCAGATGTGACCATTGCATCTCTTATTTCACCAGCGAGGAACTGGCTGCCCATTTGCACAAGGAGATCTGTCAGAACTTCTACTGCGGGCAGTGCTCCAGAAAGTTTGGCACCAGAGCTCAGTTCATGCTCCACCTGTGTATCTCTGGCGAGATGTTCCAGCAATATGACTCTGCCGAGATGAATTCTGAGGAGCCCGTCAGTCTCTGTACGATCTGTGGGAAACAGTTCCTGAATAACCGTAAATTAGTTAGCCATCTGATGACTCACAAAGTGAATTGTGATACAGACGTGCAGTCAGGAAAATTCAGATCCAGGGAGGAAGCTATGACTAACTTTTCAATACATAATCCTGAATGCTCAGAACTGTGTCTGAAGAGACGACATCCATATGACCCATGAAAAGTAGAGGCAGTACTCTGGTTAAAGCTTTAAAAGTAGAGTCTGAAAAGAGGATGTCTTGGCTGTCCAGCAAGACAGTACCAATACGGCGTTGGGGATAAACGGAAAAGTACGATGTTCTGAGTCTCATTCCGAAGATGAAGCAGGTGACTGAAGTGAAAGTCACGACTGCTGGCCATGAAATTTTCATCTAAAGAGACAGTTTGGCCACTTCCCCAGAGACCTCCTCGTATGCTATGAGAGCATTGACTCATGATCCTAAGATTTCAGGTTCAATAGTGTCATAGGTAATATACTCATGTTTATGAAAATTGTTTAACTATGAAGGAAGGGTGAAATGCATGTGAAACTTACAGTAAATGCAAAGCAGAGTATGATTTTCTCAGCACGATCTGCGGGAAACGGTTCCTGAATAACCGTAAATTAGTTAGGCATTTGATGACTCGCAGAGTGAATTGTGATACAGATGTGCAATCAGGAAAATTCAGATCCAGGGAGGAAGCTACAACTAACTTTTCAATACACAACCCTGAATGCTCAGAACTGTGTCTGAAGAGACAACATCCATATGACCCATGAAAATTAGAGGCAGTACTCTGTCATGTTAGAAGGCTGTTGAGAAGACAAACAGTAAGTGTCAGCAGGCTGTAAACCTTCATCTAAGAGTAATAGGATGCAGAATGTCTATTAAAACAAAGTAATTCTGTTCTCATGACTCCTTCGTGATGATGTGATTTTCATGAACACAAGTATATTTTTGAAGGGTAAACAAAAAGTCGTGGCACTCTACATCATTATGGTTACCACTCTAAATATTTTTGGTGGCGGACACTACTTCACACAACTACTCAGCCTAAAATACTACTTAGTGTAGTACCACATTTACTACTTGCTGATAGTTAATTCAGAATGGTGAAACTGGTATGCGGGGTGACTATATGGTGCCACTTGAGGAGGTCCTTAACACACTAATGGAAGCAATACGATTACAACAATCACTACATGTTGCATGTGGCGTTTTTAGCATCAGTCATCAAAAACAAATTACAAACCCAAAGAACAACAGTAATAATAGCCTTAGAAACAAATTACCAGTGGTAAATGGAAGTGGTTAACAACATTAGATCAATGCTGAAGAACCTAAAAATGTTAAGGAAAAGATGTGACATTTTAAAGGCTTCTCTTCCATGTTGGAAAAAATAATATTACAGGAATGCACATAAAAGCAGCTCTCACTTTCCAGTCGGAGTCACTTCCTTATCAGTGAAGGCTGTGGCAGTGTACAGTATTTATAATATAATGATGTGGTGCTCATGTATGAATACAAGGCAACAATCCAACACTATATTACTTATTTAATTGTAAAAGGAAATAAAAGTAAGATTGACAGATATCACTGCCTGCAGGATGTGCACCTCTTGATCAACTGATGACTTGTGCCAAGTACCACGTTTACGCAAGTAATCCTCGCCATAGAATAATCCCCGCACCATAATTTAAGGAAGGGAAATTTTGAAAAAGCTGTTTTGTATTTATATAACTTTGATAATATTCATATTGAAAACTGTAAATAATTCAGTACAATAAATTGTTTATAACATAGTCCAGCAGCATTAGCCATTTGCAAGAGTAAATACAAATTTCTTTGACCCAAACCAGTAACAAATCTGTGGAAATTCACAATCTTTTTTTTTCTTTTTTTTTTTTTTTTTTTCATAATTGCCTGGGAGGCTTGTGCAGTGCAAGTTCTCCTATGAAAACCAAAGTTATTTCATTGGTAGAAATTCAGTATGTGCAGCCTAAGTTTTATAGCATTACAATGGATTTGAAATAGTACAAATCTTATGTGGAATACTTTGTAGAGGAGAGATGTGTTCACTGCAACATCCAAAGATCTACCCACCAGCCCCAGAAGTACGTTTATTTTTATAACCTAATTTAATTTAGCACGCGCCACTCTCTATTGCTGAAGCACGCAATAACATTTCCATTGGCTGCAATATGATCGGATATGACGTCAGTCCCAGCACTCAAGACAAATACATTCCGTTATCAACCTGTGCACATTAAAAACACAACTAAATGCACCCTATAATTGGCAACGGAATGCTAGAGGCCTAAAGGCGCTTCGCGGCTCTAACAGCCTAGTGGTACATTGTTATATGAAAGTTGGTGGCTAGTGAGAAAGCCCTTGATCTGGATTATACTATTTAATCAAAACACATACCTGCTAACTCTCCTGATTTAGGCGGGAGACTTCCGATTTTGCACCTTTTCTCCCACCCTCCTGCGTAACATAATTCTTCCCATTTTTCAAAAATCCTGCGGGTAATTTTGGACTAAAAGTGCAAGATGACAAACTTCAGTCATTCATCAGAGCCCCTTTGCTTGATCACACTCCAATAGTTTTGTCACTAACTGGACCTCGCCAATCCAGACCAATGGTTTTGTTACTAGCTGGACCTAACCGATCCAGACCATTGGCTTTTACCTAACAATGTATTACTAGTTTGTAAGCTCAAAATTTGGCAGCCTTGTGCACTGCTCGATCACATCCACCAACAAGTCAGCGAGAAAGAAACAACTGACAGTGCAGAAGCGCCTAGACATCTGCACTGAAAAAGTGCTGCAGTAACCGAGATTATGCCACTTCATTAAAAACAAAAAGTCAGCCATCCCCAGCTAGCATTACAACCCAAAATTCTTTTAACACTCTTTCTATTACTGTAGCTTTCAGCTGACTTTTCACTTGTGACTAAACATCAAAACTGTCTCTTTTCAGTCTGGGAACTTCACTTTTTGTTCACGAAAAGTACAGCTGTCTGTTCAAGACAAGCTTTATTTTTTCTTCAGTCAGGCATGCAATGCTCGTCAACATCATGCTTTCTTCCCGCAGCATGATTACCGATTTGCTCTGCCTCTTCAAGAATGTGGAGCTTTTCTGTACACTACCTATAACGAGAGTTCACACCAGCCATGATGTTATACTTCTTAAACCAAATGCATACTTGCAAACTCTACCGATTTAGGTGGGAGACTTCCGATTTTACTCCATTTCTCCCACCCTCCTGTTTAACGTATTAATTTTCCAGATTTTTCATAAATCCTGCAGGTAATTTCGGACTAAAAGTGCAAGGTGACAAACTTCAGTCGTTCATCAAACAGGTCGATTAGAAATCAATTATGTGTGTTTTGAAGTGTGTTTCGCTACCTCAGTTGCACATCGTATCGATAATTCTCAATAAAAGTGAATCTACTATCTTCCGCATCCTGTTTAGTTGAGTTCCAACATCTTTGAAATCCATATGTGCCAACCCTTCCGATTTACCCGGAAACTTTCCATTTTTAACTAGTCTTCCAATTTTCTGATTTTTTTAAAAATTCTTCCTATTTTTTCATCAATCTAACCTCCAGTATGGTCTATACTCTTCCCCTAGGATAAAGGATAAATTGTTATGTGCTTGTGTAATTTACCCAAACTCATTTTCAAGCGTATTTATTTGATGCTTTATTTTGCGAGTGTATCTTCTGTTGCCTTGGTGTATCATGTTTCCTGCTCGCTACAGCAGCATATGTGCTTTACGGCTGGGGATTCGGGACGGCAATAGTCCTACAAGCAAGGCTGGCACACGCTAGCGACTCTGTTAATCGGGACAAAAGAACGAGTTTCTTAATGTGTGGTTCGCGCACTATTAACATTGTTTCTGTACGTAATTTTGTTGGAGTTGTAGACCACGTGTTTTTTCTAGCGGTTCTGTGCTTTTCCCCATGTCAAAGTCTTATGTTAATAATGTATGAGACATACCGATCTGTTTTGTATGTGGTAGTTTCGCGTATTTCAGTGCATTTTTGTTCATTCTTACTTCATAATTTTAATGAGTTGAATGAATTTCAGAGAGTTGTGTCCGTGACAGTTTCTGCTATTTTCTCTTCACGTTATGGCCAAAAAACATAACAAGCGTTATCTCCAAGTGTTCAGATATACCTATAAAATTAAATTTCCGTTCATTTTACAGTCTAATAAAGGAAACTATTATGGGTTTTGTTGCATGTGCCAGTGTGATATAAATACAGTCGAACCTCAATATCTTGAATCACCTCGGGAGATAAATTTTATTATGAGTTATCGAAATTGCGAGATACAGAGAATACCGTTTTTTGAGCATGTATAGCACATAATTGAATCATATGTATCTACGGTCTTTTACTGAATACATTAATTTTAACAGTACGTAAAAATATATGAAGGAACTCTATTTTACGGCATTGCTTTAATTATAACCTCTATTATAGTAACATTTTAGAAGACAGGATACAGTACATATAGTAGTTAAACAAGAAATGTAGCTCTCGAAACCAACTTTCAACCTAACCAGACCCAACCAGACACCAGTGGCCATTTTTGTTCTGTACTTAACATCTCTTCAACACGTACTGAATGTACGTAACACGACCGAATAGGTTGAAAGTTGGTTTCGATTACAATGCAGTCGTGAAAATTCAATATTCATTAAATATAGCTCTGTTTACACCTTTGGAAAAAAAAAAACCGTTAGTCTCTTCTGTTTGTTGCGGTTAACCTTTCCTCCCTTCACGTTGAAACTTCTCGTCAATACCACGCAGCTGAGTTTCATAAATGGAGCTTGTCATCCGCGACTTCTGGGCTTGCTTTCGTACGTGACTGGTAATTAATTGACACCCGAGAAACAGCGTGTGCCAATTTTCTGATCACTAGAAGTTTGAGTTTTACAGTTCTCATCTTCACTGCAACCCTTTCTTTACTTGTTAACTGTTCCTCACAAACCACAGATGCCATATTGCACAGTTAATGGTGCACAAAATTCGAGTTACAAAGTATTTTTTGCTTCAAGGGAGGAAATGTTTGCTTCGAGAAATCAAGAAATTCGTGTAACCAAATTTCAAGTAGGCTTATAGAGAAATACATACACGCGAAGAATAGGACAAATGGCCGGAAAATTTAAGTTACTTTGAGATACTGAAAATTCGAGTAATGGAGTTTAGAGATATCGAGGTCCGACTGTATTATTCATATGTATGTGTCATAAATGATAGTGATTAGGTACATTATCTTGTAGCCATTTTATGTTGTTTTTTTTTTTAGTTTAAGATTTTGAATTTAATGATCAATTCACATTGTAACTGTAGATATGTGAGGTTTTTTTTTTTTTTTTTTTTTTGCTAGTTGCTTTACGTCGCACCGACACAGATAGATCTTATGGCGACGATGGGACAGGAAAGGGCTAGGAGTGGGAAGGAAGCGGCCGTGGCCTTAATTAAGGTACAGCCCCAGCATTTGCCTGGTGTGAAAATGGGAAACCATGGAAACACATTTTCAGGGCTGCCGACAGTGGGGTTCGAACCCACTATCTCCCGAATACTGGATACTGGCCGCACTTAAGCGACTGCAGCTATCGAGCTCGGTTGTATGCCTTTTATCCTGTCCTTTTTTTTTTTTTCACTTGAACTGTGGCACAATGTATGTGATGAAATCCAAGAATTAAAATAATCTTCCTATTTTTGATTTCTAAAATTTGGCAGCTATGGAAATCATTAATGGTTAATTTAGTGTATGGTGTTGTAAGTTATGCACAAAAACTTGGAGGGTGAGAGGTAGCTGCAGAATATTGTATCTGTTTCACATTTGAAATTATGATTTGGAACTTAGATGATGTTGGCATTAATAGGCCGGTAGGTTATTTTAATTTTTGGCCTAAGTGATTTTGACTCTTCCTTGCTAATATGACATGATATTATTTTAAAAGTGTGTACAAAGGTAACTTTCTGTTTATAACTGATTCGAGAAGAGGCGCAACATTTACATTTTGTAGTGTTTTTAAGTGTGAAATCAGTATCTTGCATGGGGGAAGGGATACATTTCAAAATGTGTGCTTGCAAAGAAACGTAAATGTGTTAATAAGAAAAACAAGAAACATGATTTCAAAGGTAAGGAGGAAGACACTGACAGAAGTATTGTTCACGTCATATATTATTGAAAATAACCTCCGTGTTAATTGCTCCGATCACATCGGTTCTTTATTTGGGAAGATATTCCCAGACTCAAAAATTGCTGGGAGATCTGGCTTTGCCAGAACTAAAACCTCAGCCATCCTTGCAGAAATGTGCTATGAAGAAAAATAAAAGGGTATTGATAGTTTCATATCTGGCAACTTTTCGAAATCAAAAATAGGAAGATTGTTTTAAAATTCTTGGATTTCATCACGTACAATGCACCCCGGTCTCGATGAAGAAAGGACAAGATAAAAGGCATACATACATTATTTACAGTTACAATGCGACTTGACCATTAAATTTAAAACCTTAAGCTAAGAAAACATAAAAAAGGGTTAAAACAAATTATACCTAATCAATCTCATTTATGACACACACATAAGGGTAATAATATTTACAACACACCGACATAGGGAATAAAATGCTTAATAGTTTCCTTTATTAGACTGTAAAATGAACGGAAAATCAATTTTATAGGTATCTTTGAACATTTGGAGACAACGTTTATGTTTTGTGGCCATAACGTGAAGAGAAAATACCACAAAATGTCACCAACACTACTCCCTGGAATACATTCAAGTCAATAAAATTATGAAGTAAGAATGAACATTAATGCACTGAAATACGCAAAACTACCACATACAAAACAGATCAATATGTCTCATACATTATTACGACTTTGACAGGGAGGGGGAAGAAGTACAGAACTGCAAGGAAAAAACGTGGCCTACACCTCCAACAAAATTATGCACAGAAAAAAGTTAAACAGCGCACGAACCACACAATACCAAACTCCTGTTGAATTGCCGACCATGAAGTATGGCACCTTTTCAATACAATATATGAAGTAAATGATATTATACCAGTCGACATCAGTCTTGGGACTAGTTTCAGCCACTTAGTAGCCATCTTCAGCCAAGTAAAAATTAAACAGATTATGTGATAACTAAAACATATGTATACCAGACAAAGACAATGTTGCAGGAATAATTATAACAGTCAAATACACATAACAACAAAAATTATGGTTGTGATCTTCTTGTCATAAAATGATGTCTTTAAGTTGACTTAGGACCTGAGGTAAAGAAGTAACTCTGGAAATGATAGCCAGAATTAGGAATGAATAAACACACAGAAAAAAATTAAAAAGGTGAAACATTATTTATGAGACATCTCTAATATCTGATGTAGAACAAGCACTGCCTTGCTGGAGAAAGCAGGCAAGCCATGTAAACAAAGGAGAGGATAGGGTACAAGCACTGACTTCTTGTAGGAATCAGGCAAATAAAGGAGTAGATAAGGAGAGGAAGGGGTAATTTTACTTCTAATTCCTAACTCTGGCTGTCATTTCCAGATTTACTTCTTTGCTGGAGGTCCTAAATCAACTTAAAAGACATCATACAAGGGGGGATCAAATATAAACAGGATTTTATTTTTTATTTCAATTAATTTATTGAAGAACACAAGGCAATTACAATTTATTTTTCCACATAGTTTCCTGCTTTGGAAATGCATTTGTCCCAGTGTATGGGCAGCTTTTTGATGCCCTCATCGTAAAAATAACAGGGTCGTGTCACAAGCCAGTTGCACACGAAGTCTTCCACACTCGTCATCTTCAAATCGTTACCCTCCTAGAGCTTATTTAAGCGGTCCAAATAAATGGAAATTACAGGGTGATAAGTCGGGGCTGTAAGGAGGATGATCAAGTGTAGTCCAGTGCATTTCCTGTAGCTTGGAGACAGGGCTACAGTATGGGGCCGGCGCATGGTCATGGAGGAGGATGACCTGTCAAATCGATTGATCTCGTCTTTTGCAGCGATATGCAACCCTCACCTTGTTCAATGGCTTGCTGTAGTAAGCAGCATTGATTGTGCGTTGTTCATGCAAAAAATCAATTAGCATGTTTTGCCTATCGAAAAAAGAAAGAAAAAGAAATGGTTGCAAGAAGCTTTCCAGCTGACAGTCGAGTCTTGGCTTTCACTGGTGCTGCCTCCCCTTTCCACTCCTTACTGACTTGGACCCATGTTTCATCGTAGATGACAATCCGACTCAAAAATGCATCACCTTCTACCGCAGACCTTTCTGTAAGGCTCTGACAGATCTCCAAATGTCTCGACTTCAGATTTTCGGTTAAAAGGCAAGGGACCCATCTGCAACACACTTTACGGAACTGTAGGTCGTTTGTGATGATTGCTTGACAGCTCCAATAACTGATTTGGGACTTGTTCTGCAATTTCTGAAACTGTCTATCGTCGTCAATAATGTCTTTAACCACACAAATGTTTTTGTCTAATGCTGATCGAAGGACGGCAATCGTGTTGCTGATTTTCCACATGTTCTCGTCCTTCCTTTTTATGTCATTCAAACACAAGCATCCCTGATGATGTATGATCACTGAACTGTGCAGTAAATCTCTGGCAAATTTCCACAGCTGTAACTCCTTCACGAGCAAGAAATTGTATAATTATGCATTGCGCAGTGAAGGGGTGCACCTGTTGCTCCAACATAGTGAGCGTTACTGACGAAACCGCAGGAAAAATCTAACAGCATGCTCTCCCCACTCTTAATGGTCCCGCCTAAGCATAGCAGAAGCGCGGGGCCAATTCTACCAACTGTTGATGTTCAGGAACAAAAGTCCTGTTTATATTTGATCAACCTTCGTATTATGACAAAAAGATCATAACCATAATTTTTGTTATTATATGTATTTTAATGTTATAATTATTCCTGCAACATTGCCTTTGTCTTGTATACATATGTTTCATTTACCATATGATCTGTTTAATTTTTATTTGGTTGAAGATGGCCACTAAGTGGCTGAAACTAGTCCCAAGACTGATGTAATATCATTTACTTGATATATTGTATTGAAAAGGTCAATTTAGAGAGAGAGATTTATTAAAGAAATAAATCATCCGTCCTCCAATGAGGGTGACCATTTGGATCCGGAATACATTTTCAATTTCAATGGTTTAAAAATATCAAAAGATGAACATTTAAACGTTAATGCTGTTATCTTCTTTTTTACCACGGTTAGTGGGGGAGGAATGTAACTCACGTTCTCAGGTATAGGTGGAAATGAATGATTTGCAGCGAGTCCCTCAGTATCTGTATTACTATTTTTTCTAACTCGCAGAATGGAACTTTCAAATTTTGTAAGAAGTTCGATGTCTGACTAGGGAGGGTGCCTCTTGCTCCGAAAAGCAGGCCTGTGACAATCCACCGATCAATAGGTATTTTATACTTAGATGAAAGGTAAGGCAAGCACGGAACATAAATAGCTTGCTTTTCTAGGTCCACATCCCGAGCCTGATTAAGGTCTCTTTCAAAGCGAATGGTGGGATCTAAGACCATCGCTTTCATGTCCTCTCTGTTGATGGCTACGATGTCCGCCCTCCGATTAGAGTCATCAGTAGAGATGCAGTGAACCTCCTCGTGCACCTCCCATCCACGCTGTCTCAAGCCTCGAGCAATCGACGTTCTTACACGATGGTGGCGATGGTTGCGCATTAGCTCAGTACTCCGGCAGAATCCCAACACATGTCCAAGGGTTTCTGTCTCGTTGCAGCCATTTTGGCGGCAATGGGTTGTGTTGAATGACCTACCGGGAACCGACCTGACTGCGGTGAGGTTGCATGTCATCTTGACTGCGTTTATGTATTCAGAAGAGGACAGAGGTGATTTACGAGTCATCCAGGAGTTTGCTTTCGGGCAGTCTGAATATAATACTACTCCTTTTCCTTTATGTGGTAGCTGGCACCACGACTGAAAGGATCGATTTCTCATAATTTCACGTAGTTTTCTTCCGTCAGTCTTTGAAGGAAGACTTTCTTTTTTTATGTCAAGTCTGTGGAGTGCCATATCTTGTTCTTCAGGTAACTTCCTTACGTATGGTAGATGTACGTCCTGAACATGGAGTAAGCGATTACATATATTGTAATGCTGTATATTGGCTTCCCATTCTGCGCAAATTAATCCCATCCCTCTGACCTTCCTTGCACTATACAGCATCGAATTTGGAGTATCATCTGGCAGCATCATTATTTCTTTTACGGAACTTCTTATAATTTTGTCCATATCTTTAAGAAAAGTGTTTGATAGTTGTGTCAGAGGGGCACATTGTAGAGGATAGATCAAACCCGGCCAAACAAACTCGTTAATAATCTTGATCTTTTGCTCTGGTTTTAGAAGCTTTGTTTTTACCAGATTATTTAAGTCAGAAGTTATTGTGCTTATTAGTTTATGTTTGTCAAGAGAAATTTCACTGTTGAAGTCAATTCCTAAATACTTGATTCGTTCATTGTGTGTTTTTATCGATGGGATTGTTGATCCCTCAAGTGTAGTGACGTTTCCTTCAGTTAATTTTCCTTTCTTCAGGATTATAGACTTGCTTTTATGAGGATGGATATGTAAACCAATTTCTGCAAAGCTGCTTTCAGCTAAATTTAACACGGTAGTAGCATCATTTTCAGTTTTGCTGAGTATGACTAGGTCATCTGCGAAAGCAAATGAGGATAACGGCGGTAGATCATCAGATAAAGTATAGCCATAACGTTGGCATATGTCATGGTCGGTGAGATTTTGTATTACAGTATTGATTGCTAAATTGAACAGCAGTGGTGAGATAGGGGACCCTTGAGCTACGCCACACTTAATTTCGATGGGTTTTGATTTCTTATTATCAGCTTCTACTTGAATTGTGTTCTTTGTAAGAAATGCTTCAATTAATCTACATAAGTTAGGAGGAATTTCAGATTGTCGAAGAGATCGTTTGATATGTTCATGTCCGATAGAGTCAAATGCTTTTGTGACATCTAAAAAAATGATGCAACAATCCTTTTTGTTGCGTTTCGCATCTTGGAGGCAACCATTCACGAGGGAAGCGTTGACATGAGTTCCAGGTAATGGCACGAAGCCACGCTGGTGAGGACTTAGTGTGACATATGAACGCAGTCTCATATCTAGTACTCGTTCAGTTATTCTCCTAATCACCGAATATATGGTTATAGGTCTCCATTCTTTAATATCATTTATGTCTCCACCCTTATGTATTAAAATTGTTCTGGCCATTTTGAGTTTTGTAGGTACGTAGGAAAAATGAAGCATCGTGTTGATGAGTAACGTCAGAAATTTTGTAGCCTTGAGGTGCCTTAATACACGAACTGTAATATGATCTGGGCCTGGTGAGGTGTCAACTTTAATGTTGTATAATGCTTTATGGACATCATCTACTGAAATATTAATATCAGCAGGTAAGTCATTGCTTTTTTCCATAATAAAAAGAGGAGAATTGTTATTTTCGGTACCAAAAGTCTTTTCAAAATGATCCGAAATCGTAGTTATTGGGATTTTACAAGAATGGGCCTTATTAGTTTTGTTCAAAATTTTGCGAGCAATTTTCCGCCTCTGATTATAGAAATGATATTGGGCTACCTCGTAGGCATAATGCTCTCTGTGTTTCTCTCGTTGCCTTTTAGACCTCCGCTGTGGGTTACTAGAGGTTTTATGGTCATATTTACGATTATTTTGTAATTTTCTACTTTTGTAAAATCTAACAGCAGGATGTTGAGGGCCAGGTAATTCATTTACCTGATCCGCAAAGAACTGCATAACCTCAGAAGTAAAAGATTCCAGCTGATTAGCATCACCGTTTTGCATAATGTTTGAAATCCTATCCTCCCAATTTTTCATAGGATTAATATTTTCATTTTCATGATCAGCGACCACTGGGGTGTCTTCTGTCAACATTAAGCTTTCCTCATCATTCATGTTACCGGTATTAGCATATTGTGTTGAGAGTTTATTTCTCCTTTTCTCAGGGTGAGCTTTTCCTATGTGAATATTTACTCCTAACGTAGACTTACAACATTTATTACAGATAGGACATGGAATTTCGTCACCAGACTGTGAATCAACGTTGGGCATTTTAATTCATTATATTTATTTGAACGTGGCAAGAGATGAATATTATTTGTTTTTCATAGAGTTATTAAGGTAGATATCGGAGCTGTAAGTATTCTTAGCGCTGGATCAATGATAATTTTGAGAATATAAGATAGATTGGACGTGCTAATATTGAAAAGAAAAACATTGTAAATATAATGTATACGAGGTACGTAGAATATACAAACGGGTAGATATACCCACTCCATATGATGATGTCAGATGTAACTAATGCGAATTCCGCCAGATGGTAGTGCGTTATAACTTCCAAGATTTGGTAACGTTTATGTTAGTCTGCCTCGAGAAGAACAATGTGTAATCAATGCCAAGCAATAAAATAAAGATGGCTGTTGACCTTGGCACTAATTTAACTTCACAATTAAATGAAGAATCTCTTAACAGGAAGATCGCACAAGACAGACAACACTACTACTTACGTAGAACATATTCTTGCACCCTAATTTTGATTAAATGGCATTACGGAAGTCATAATTTTCGTGATCAGCATTATTAAACACCACGTATGATACCAAGTAAGATCGTTGTTCATGGCCTTCTTCAGTATGGAAAAAAATGAAATTTATAGCTTATAAATAAGAGGTGTGCCACTTACAAATTCATACTTTGCATGTTCCCTTCCCTGGTTCCTTGGGTGGCCTCTTGTTCATAGCACCCATAGACTAGTTCCAAAGAACATCAAAATCAGTGTAGTGAACTAGCACTCATGTTCATCAGTCACCACTGATCTGCATTTAGGGCTGTTGCCCAGGTGGTAGATTCCCTATCAGTTGTTTACCTACTCTGTTCTTAAACAATTTCAAAGAATTTGTTAAGAAGGAAGCCATACTTTCCGGTGTCAATTCAGTTAAATCTAACAAAGATTTTCAGTCTGTTGAACACACAATTTAAATATAACACTATGATATACCTGTAAAACACATTATTAAACAATTTTTAATCCTTATTTAATAATATGTTTTTTACAGGTATGTCGTAGTGTAATTTTATATTTAACTTGTGTGGTCGACAGACTGAATAGCTTGTAAGTTATATTTCAAAGAACTCAGGAATTTATCGCACATTTCCCTTGATAATGTATTCCACTCCCTAACTCCTCTTCCTATAAATGAATATTGGCCCCAATCAGTCCTCTTGAATTCCAACTTTATCTTCATATAACAATTTTTCCTACAGAAGTTGATGAACAAAATTTCTCAAACAAGCAAGAGATATGGTCTGGACATCAACACTAAGAAAACAAAATTGATGATCATCAGTAAGAAGAACATCCGAGGCATGAATCTGTTCCTCAATGGATCAAGTACAGAGAGAGTTTCAGAATATCCGTACCTGGGTACCATTATTAACGAAACATGGGAGAATTCGCAAGAAATTAAGTGTCGCATTGGAAAAGCGAGAAGTGTTTTCAGTTCAATGAGCTCAACCTTCAAGAATCACGACCTTACAATGGATCAGATCAAAAATTAGATGGATGGCTTTTCCGGCGTTTGCTCTATTAACCACCAAAATGCGACTCCTTAGGTGCTATGTGATTTCAGTTCTCTTTTACGGTGTGGAAACATGGACCCTTACAAAAGCCACCACTGCTAGACTGGAAGCATTTGAACTCTGGCTATCCAGAAGAATTTTGAGAATATCGTGGACTAAAAGTTACAAACGTTGAGGTTCTACACCAAGCTAACAAGAGACCAGAGCTGATCAACACCATCAAGTGTCGTAAATTACAATATTTTGGTCACATGATGAGGAATCAGAAAAGATATGAGCTGCTTCAACTTATCCTGCAAGTGAAAATAGAAGGAAAAAGATCTCCTGGGCGAAGAAGAATTTCCTGGCTCGACAACCTTAAAACCTGGTTCAACAAAACATCTGCAGAACGTTCCGAATTTCAATGGATGAAGCCACAATAGCCATGCTGATCGCCAACGTCCGAGGCAGACAGGCACGCTATGAAGAAGAAGAAGAAGAAAAGCTCCACTCAAACTTGTTGTCTACTAATGTCATTCCATGCTATCTCTTTGCTGACAGCTCAGAATGTCCCAATTATTACATGTTATAAATCTCATTTTTGGTCCGTATTGAAAATTTACAGTTCAAAAATAAATAAAGGTGTTCTTTAATCCACCTATTCAATACTTTAATTTCCACTTATAGTGGTTACATAAACAGACTATGAGTTAAAAGGGACATGTTTCCCCTCAATTTAGGAATTTTTTTTTTTTTTTTTTTTTTTTTGCTAGTTGCTTTACGTCGCACCGACACAGATAGGTCTTATGGCGACGATGGGACAGGAAAGGGCTAGGAGTGGGAAGGAAACGACCGTGGCCTTAATTAAGGTACAGCCCCAGCATTTGCCTGGTGTAAAAATGGGAAACCACGGAAAACCATTTTCAGGGCTGCCGACAGTGGGGTTCGAATCTACTATCTCCCGAATACTGGATACTACATACTATGTTACAGTCTAATTTTAATACTATACTACTACTTTTATCACAATTTTACCATTCTTTTAATATAACGACATTTTAAACCATTTAAATAAACTCAGGGCCCTGACCTTAGGCTTTGTTATTTATAGCTGATGATGTTCGCAAAGACGAACGAAACATGTCCTATTAACCAATGTACCTCATGAATATTTTATAAATAACTGAGTGCATCATCTTTGTATTGAATAGGTGGTTATAAAATAAAAAGTTTTTAACTTTAATACTGGTTACTAGCCGCGCTTAAGCGACTGCTATCCAGCTCGGTAGGGCATCTTCAGCCTAAAAACAATCATCAAGAGCACACCTAATATTAAATATGGAAGCTAAAAGTTTAGCTAGTTACTAAAATTCGGTACATAAAATTGAAAAATGATACATTATACAAACATGTTAATGGAAACACTGTCAACGATTAAACTGGAAACTTCTTTTGTCAGAGACTAAAACTTCTTCCATAAAAATTCTGATTATAATGGTTCAATTCAAATTGTTATTGGAATACCAAAGTGATAATGACATAATGCCAACGACATGCGGGCGTGAACACAAGCACCAACATGAATGTCATATATACAACATGTTTAAGGCCGCTGATGAATTCGTGAGCATAAGATGAAACTGAAGCATCAGTTGAATTATAGTAGGAGTGGCCCTTAGCACCGGTAGGCAATATTATTGTCTGAAACCTTGTCGGGAAATGTCAGTAGATTCTGGTAAAAGTTCTCTGTAAGAGAATGAAAGGAAGAATTAAGATGATTTGATCGCAAGGAGAGAATTCTGTTTACATTGTTTGGAACAGATGAGGACTTACGTGTTAGTTGAAAGATGTTACTTGTTATCAACTGTTGTGTTGGTAGCTGCCCTTCTGTTGGCTCTGAGTCTCGTATTGTAACTGCGCTGCAGAGGTGGTAGTGAACTCGGAGGGGAAGGGATGGGGGAGTATCCTAAATTTATTTGAACTGTCTTTAATAATTTTGGCGTTAATTCATGTAATATGCTTTTACTGTCCGTGATGTCATTAAGATTCTGTTCCTTATTACACATCTGGTTTAAATAGATATATAAACTATTTAGTTCGTTTAACATTCTCCCTTTTTCTATGTTTCTAATTATCGCGATGTCTTTCTCTAAGGATTCAAATCGGTGACAAGTCTCCCTCATATGCAAACTCATCGCTGAGTATTTCCTATGTTTTTCCGCATTAACATGTTCCATGTATCTTGTCATAAAGCTTCTTCCAGTCTGTCCAACATATGAAAAATTACACTGTGTATGTTAGAGTCTGTATACTCAAATGAATTCCATAGGCTTTTTACATTTTTATTCACCAATTTCCACCGATCATAATTACTTTTTAAAAACTCCCCAATGCCTTTCTTATCAACCATATGGTATTTCTTAATAGTACTAGTTTTACAACATACCCTTCTATCACACTTATTTTTTAACTACGACAAAAACAGCTTCGTGGTCGCTTTTACCATCTACCACTTCGGTTGCTCTATAGAGCTCATCTGGTTATATCGGTGCATCATCTAGAATATTTTTCCTCTAGTTGGTGTATTTGTGTTTTATAGTGTATTTGAAACAAAAGTAATTGGATCATAATACTTAATTTCAGGGATATTAGGTCATGTAATGCTTATACGTAATATGCTGACACGTTTTGATCCCGCGACTAGGTTCATCTTCAGAGCAATAACGAAGATTTTATTGGCAATTTTCACTCCATAGTAACCAGGTAGAGAAACCCTGTTAGAAATGTTGTTTATTCCAGGGCCTCTAGAGTCAAGGAGAAAGATGTTGATAAGTTAACTGTGAATAATAGGGATAATTGTGGGGGAAGGATATGATAAGAGGAGGGTGTAGCCAAGGAGAGTATGCCAGGATGTGCATCACACCACCAGAAGTGCAATGCACTATCTGGACTTCAATTCAAGCAAGTACTAAGATGTGATCTTGGTTGGTACCAAAATTTATTACAGATTTTCATCTTTATCCTGTTTGCTAGAAACTTCTGGTTTTCAAGAAAAGATCATTACATTATGTACTATTAAATAATAAAGAAAAAAACATTATTTATTATTTCCAGGATAATATCACATATCCTAAACCTAATGGTAATAATAGTTTTGCGACAAAATCAACAGTAGTACTATATTTACCCACCTATAACACTCCCCCTTATGAGGGAAAATACAAAAAATCAGCTGCAACATCTCAGTTAATGGTAAAACCCATGCAATTGCTTTGGCTACTCTCTCCCTCTGTCCCAGATTACTCAATACCCTTCCAGCCTCCGAGCTCTGCACGGCAGCATATAGCGCATAATTAGGAAGTGTCTAGTAGACAAGCACAAGTGAAAGTGAGCAAGAGAACAAGTTTTATAGCATCCTACACAGTTGAATGTGTTACAGATAATACTGGGGAAAGTAGAGTGAGAGCAGCAAGTTGTAAATATGAAGTGCAGCCGTGTAGGATTTGTTACTGGCGCTGCCAGACAGAAAAATTACTGGAAGAAAAAACATCCCACCTTCTGCAGTATGAAGGAAAATAAAATGTAGGCATAATAGTTTTGGAATTGGTTAGACAACAAGAGGCAAGAGCAATGCTGCAAATCACAAAATGATGCAGTTTAAAGTACATGAAACTGTACAAAGTCTTGGTACTGCTGGAGAGGATTTTAAAGCAAGTAGAGACTGGTCAGAATGCTTTATGCACCGAAGGGCATCACTATCCCAGCGGCTTCCATCAGATTATACCGATAAAGTGATCGAATTTCACTGCTTCCAATGCTGCGCATCCTTGAACAACGCGAGGCAATGTGCAGCTGGGGCGTGGCATTCAGTCATGTGACCAGTCAGATGTGGTAATACAGGAGGTGGCAGATAATTAAATTTAAATAACTATTTTCAGTGTTGTTTTAAAGACACCAGATGTTCTTCTTTATGCTTTTACAACATGTCAACCTAACGTGTATTATGTGAAATTTTCACCTATTATACCCTCCCATATTTTTGAAGTTAAATTAGGGAAAAAAGTGGGTGTTATTGGCGAGTAAATATAGTATTTTAATTAACTGCTAAAAAATAGCTGGGCGGCTTGGAGCAGTCAGTTGAAGATGACCTTGCATATACTCTGTAACTAGTTTTGTCCTAAACGAGATTTTGACAACAAAAAGAGAATGCCCCATTTTTCAAGACTATTTTACAGATACGTACAATAATATGAATATATCAGAGTATTAAGGTCTTAGGTACCTCTGTACCAGCTGGACGACCGGCTGGATCCTCAACAATTCTGCCATCAGCTAGGCACACTAGGGAAACGTGGAGTGAGGTAGATTTCTGTTGCTTCCCTCACTGATCCAGAAGTTGCTATTGCACCAACTAGTGTTGTTCATAACTCAGTCACTTCCATAAAGTCAAAGTCAAAGCCAAGGATGAGACTGAGACAGGTCAATGAAAGTAACCAATTTGTTCTAGCCCATACCGGAAGACATAGTGCACTGTGAACACTAGTTCGCACCAACAATCGCATTCTGTCATTATGAAGAGTTGAACATCACATAATACAAAATTTGGCCATCTATACATAAGCTGGTTCAAAACAACACAACACCACAACATTTAGGGCTTTTACTCCGACTATCAGGTACGTAGTCTGGAGTTTTGCAATCTGACAGATAAATATTAACTAGTGTACTTGCAATGGATTTCAACTATGGTATTGTTATGTGGAACATGTAGTAACATTTTTATTGCACTGGCAATAATGTAGTGAAATTTACTGTGGTGGGATATCTGTTCCCATGTGTTTCATTTGTTTAGCACTATTTCTTTTGAAATTGTATTACAGGAGTCAAATGTTAGACTATAACATGGAAGTTCCAGCCAAGAAGAGAATTAGGACTGAAATGTACACATATTAGGAAACTTCAAAATTAAATGAATATGTAACAAATTACAAAAATGATTGTGTATTGATAATGTTACATGGACACTAAATGTAAGTTCCAAGTTATGTATCATATCTTATAAAATAATTCCTACCACATGATATAGTTTTGTTTTTTCTCCAATGATAATTAAGGCAATATGTATTACGGTGAAAGTAATATTTATCTCCGGAATCAATGCCACCAATTTTGATAGGATGTAAATTAAACGGGGAAACCTGGAAATTACTAGTAGGAGGCACACGTGCGATGCAGGATCGGTAATTTTATTGCAGCAAGTTAAATAAGTATTTTATTCTTTCCAAGACAACAGAGTAGTAACTGGCAAGCATTTATCTCACTTTAGAGCATACACTTAGTAGCAAGTTGGTATGAAATCGAAGAAATATAATCTAATTAACATCTCCATTCGATGGACGAATTGCCATGAAAAGTGTCATATATCTTCACTGCATATAAGCGCCGTGGCGAGGTCTGGAACTAAACCCAGGTCTTTGACATGCACTCTAGTAACTAGAAATTGTATACCACGATCTCTAGTACCCTGCCAACTAACATTTCCATGATAAAAAAATATTCAACCACGAGGACTTGAACCGGTAAATCACAGTGTCGCAGCATCAAGTGATGGCACCATAACGACCACGGCTACCAAACAAGGTTGTCAATGCATTAAGAATTCTGCAATAGCTGAACAAAAAGCGTGATGATGTATTTTATAAATATATGCACAGACTACATTACAAAAACTTATTTTTCAAACAGCATCATGCAGGTGTACATTCATCACAATATTCAGCCATTCTGATTCTTACAGCTATGTTCCAGATAGGAACAGAGTGCCAGATAAGTGGTTGCGCTGCAGCTAAACCAGAGAATATTCCTCCAGACTGCATATAAACAAAATTCGTAGTACACGTTTTCAATCTAATTTCTGGACAAATGTGCAATTTGCCGCATAAATTTAAACCTCATATTTATCTGGCTGCCGTAGTACATACCCTCAATATATTGTAAGGGATGGCAAGTTGATCATATTTCATTCATGACCCATGTCCACACGGCACTATTTAGGTGCTTTGTTGACTTAGAAAAGAAATTTTAAAATGTTCGCTGGGGTAAACTGTTCTGTATCCTGATTAAAGATCAGAATTAGTGCCAGACAAAGAGTTCTGATACATAAATTGTGTAAGAACCAGCAGGCCATTATTAAAAGTCATTGGAACATGAGAGGTAAAGATCAGGAAAGGTGTTAGATGTCTCCAGAAATATTCAATGCATTCATACAAGCAGCACTGAATCAACTGCGACAAAAAGTCAGTGTAAGGGTGAAGATCCTCCTCCTTTCCTGGCTGTACATGCACCCATAAAAGGGGCACTCCCAAGCTAGCTCAGGGTTGGTTCGTCTGACTCAGAGACAGTATGTCCAACATTCTTGTACTGTACTAGATCTAATGGCACTTAAACAGGCTTCAGGGGCTCTGAACTTGGGAGCATGGTTTAGTGATCACGTGGCCTGTAACTGAGTCCCGGCATTGCTTCCACTTACTTGTGCCAGGCTCCTCACTTTCACCTATCCTATCTGATTTTCCTTTGTCAACTCTTGTTCAGTTCCAACCCCAACTCGAGGCCTAGGGAGTCTCATTTTCATGCCCTTTGTGGCTCTTCTCTTTCTTTGGATGATACCTTCATTTTTCAAAGTGTTGGATCCCTTCCATTTTCTCTCTAATTAGTGTTGTATATAAAAGAAGAGACAAATATCACATCCTACAAATTCCAAAGATGTTTACTGCATGAAGTATCAAAAAATGAAACAATTTGCTCAAGACAAAAATGCATTGGGGATAAGTTGTTAAGAACACTGCATCAAACTAACAACATCCTGTACGAACAGGGATCAAATTGTCAATGTACTTCAGTTGTGAAGAGATTGAGGCACGTGGTCAAAGACATGTGTCTGTGCACTCAGTATTTCTGTTACTGTGTGAATTCGTAGGATAAGGTTCTCCTGTGACGAAATAGGAGCCTCGTACAACCATACCCTTGAGAGTAGGTCCCCCCAAAACAAAAGAAACATTTTTGACCTTGAATGCCAATCACCAACAAAAACTCTGTAATTAGTTTACCATGTCACACAACACACTATGCGTTACTACAAGTGACGAATTTCATAATCAGTTCCATATTGAAATTTTTTTTTTACATTAAAATCTTTCTTTAAAAGAAATTATTTTCATTGGTCCACCTTTTCAATACATCTACACTATCCACTTAATTATAAATGGAAAATATAGTAATATTTTATATGTAGTACATGTTTCGACCCACTTTGGATCAGACTTAGCTACTGTACATTGTAGTAGACATCTTAAAAATAAAATCCTATAAACAGATGGTCACATTAGACATGATAAAATGAGATGAGAAAAATAATAAACACACTTAAAAACTTACAACAACATGCAGTATCTTTCCTTCATCTAAAATATTTCTTATTAATTGCAAAAAAACAGCAGCAAGCGGTGTAGATCTGGAAGTAGTCTTAAATGTTGTAAATAAATACAACTGCTGTTTTAAATATGGACAAACAGGCTGGGTGAATACCTCCTAAACATTGCTGTAATAGGACCTTCTTAATAACAGTGTACTTATTTGTTTTAAAGGTACTTCAAAGCAGAAATTTGAAAACTGAACACATAACTTATTTCCTTTTTTTTTTGTGCTTCAATTTCTTCAACATACTCAATTTGCTTTTGTTTTTTTAGACATCTTTATCTTATCACAGAAGCAATTAACATTCATTTTGCTACTGCCTAATACGAGTTCCAACATTTCTGATTTTAGAAAAGAAGTACTCTTTTATTAAATAAGGTCCAATTACAACATTGTTTAAAGGATGTTCCCCAGTCCATTTGACCACATGCTACTGTTTTTATTTATTTATTTTATGCCTTTGTATGTGGCGAAGTTAGGGCCCATGGCCCTCTCTTACACTTAGACACAACATGCAGTACATAGTCGCATAACTTGGAAAAATAACATTAACAGACTCTAGGAACTACCTAAATTAATGGAGTAATATTATAACAGATTATAGTTATTTTTAATGATTAATATTATCTAGCCTATCTGCATCACCTAACAATAGCTGTAAATCATACTTGCACTCATACACACTAACATTCATACAAGCTGATTACGTATTTAAGAGGAAATCTCAAGAAGACCGTTTAAATGAGACTATTGAAGTGCTATTACATATACTAACAGGGAGTGTGTTCCATAGCCTTGCCCCAGACACTAGGAATGAGTGGCTGTATACAGTTGAGTGATTAACCGGTATCATAAGGGTAGAAGTCAATCTGGTACTATGTCCATGGATAGATGAGAGGAAGTTAAAATGTGAGGATAAATATTCAGGTGTAGATTCGTTCAGAAGTCGAAAAATTAGTGTCGCAGTATGCAAATTTCTTAGTCAATCGATTTTCAGCCAGCATAGCTTCTCATAATAAGGGGAAATGTGTGTCCTAAAGTTCAAAGAAAATATAAATCGTATGCAAGAGTTTTGAAGTTTCATAGTTTGTTCTGCAGTTGCATCGGTTAATACACCACAGTAATAAATTATTGGAAAAATGAGGGTTTGAATAAGTTTTATTTTCATGCTGTGTGGAAGAATGGATTGTTTCATTTTTAGCACGTGAAGAGATGCATAAACCTTTCTGCAGACATTTGTTATATGGTCATTCCAGTTTAATGTGTCATTCATGACAACACCTAGGTTTTTTACAGACTTCTGAAAAGGTATAGCTTCACCACAGAGCATAAGATTAGACTATTGTGTGATGTTTGGCGTGTTTAAAAGCCTAGATTGTCCTATTATGATTGCATTTTCTTCGGGTTAATTAATAGGCAGTTTTCTTTAGCATACGAGCTAATTGAATTTAAATTCGAGTTCATAGGGTGGATTGCTTTGTCAATGTTGGGGACTTTAAAGTGTGAGTATATCTGAAGATCATCAGCATAAAGATGATAGTTGTAGTCATTCAGGTGAGAAGAAATGTCATTAATATAGATTAAGAATAAAAGAGGTCCAAGAATGGACCCTTGGGGAACTCCAGATAGCCTAGTCCTCCAATCTGTAGTCTTCATGTTTAATACAACTCGCTGTATGTTCGGAAGTCAGCTTGAAGCACAGTCAGAAAATTGCTGGGGTTGGTAGCACTGCCAGTGGGAACAGATATGGCTTCCAATTAAGAAGAAACATTTTAGACAAAAGAAAGACAATGCATGTTGTTTTAAATTTTTAAGCTGTTGACAACAACAATCAGTAGTTGATGATGATATAAAGTGGGTCACATGTACTACATATAAAATGACAATAACTTCCATTTATAAATAAGTGGATAATGCAGATTTATTTAAAAGATGGACCATTTAAAGTAACTTCTTTTAAGGAAACATTTGAATGTTAAACAGTAAGCATTGCCTGTATTGTTTTGAATCATTCCATATAAATGTTCATGCTATTAACACAAAAAAACCTTTTCTTAGCACAAATGAGGAAACTGCCATCTACTCATAAGGGAAAATTTATATTGTTCCACCTTTCAATACACTTTAAAAAAAAAATTCCATTACTGATACATAATGGAAATACATTTATTTCACCAGAACATGTTTTGGTTCTCTTGAACCATCAATAGCTGGCTGATAGTTAAATTGACAAGAACATTCTAAAAAATTAGAAGAAAAATGATACACTGCACAAAGGACAGAGCCCGCTCAGAGGGACAGAAAAACGTGGGAACTCGTACAGAATACAAATACAACGATTCAAACTCGATTTGTTCTGGGTGATTTCCGACAAAAGAGTAGCGTTACAAAAATGTTGCAATGTTTGGGTTGGGAAGAATTGAGAGAAAGAAGAAGAGCTGCTCGACTAAGTGGTATGTTCCGAGCTGTCAGCGGAGAGATGGCGTGGAATGACATTAGTAGATGAATAGGTTTGAATGGCGTCTATAAAAGTAGGAAAGATCACAATATGAAGATAAAGTTGGAATTCAAGAGGACAAACTGGGGCAAATATTCATTTATAGGAAGGGGAGTTAGGGATTGGAATAACTTACCAAGGGAGATGTTCAATAAATTTCCAATTTCTTTGAAATCATTTCGGAAAAGGCTAGGAAAGCAACAGATAGGGAATCTGCCACCTGGGCGACTGCCCTAAATGCAGATCAGTATTGATTGATTGATCAGTATTGATTGATCATGATTATACCGTATTTGGCATTCCATATAAAGTCTGTCCTATGTTAAATACCAGTAATAACACAAGGAATTCTCACAGCATAAACTGCATGCTGGTCCACTTTAAGAACAGGGAACCAACAATCTCTCTCTAAAATAATATGACTGCAACAAGACAACTCCAATTTCCTCACATAACAACAGTATGTATTAAAAATAACAATCACAACAAGTCTATTTTTAAATCATCATGTTGCATTTTAATGTACTCTATTTTTCACAACACATCACCCACTTATATAAGATTTTCCTAGTAACTTTTTAGACTGTCTTTTGTTAATTTATCAGCCAAATGATGATGGTTCAAAAGGACCAAAAAATGGTCTGGTGAAATAAATGCCTTTCCATTATATATCAATAATGGAATGATGCTTTTAAAAGTGTACTGAAAGGTGGAACAATAAAAAATTTTATCTTATGAGTATTTTAAGTTAATACAGAAAAATTATGAGGTTTATTATTTGAAATGTGATAATGTCATATTTCTGATCAGAGCCTCTCTTTTTGTAATGCAATAGAAGCCTATGTAAGGGCAGGCATGCAGTGATGTTAAGTTATGTGTCTTAAATGATCATCCAACTGATCACTATATTTGAGTATTGGAACATAATGTTGCAGGAGAATGACTATTACCATTATGGCACCTTGATCCTACTACGTTTCAAGGCAATTTGGTTTAGTCCAGCCAAAATAGTTCTTCTGTCAGTTAAAATTATTTTGGACATGTTAAATCTTTGGAAGGAGAGTATTAATATTTCAAATGAACGTTTCTCTATTTTGGTTGATGGCTGTCACGCAGTCTTGAAATACTGCTTTATGATTTTTCATAATGGATTTACAGGTTCAGACAGAATGCAGATTTACTTATCTAACATAATGTTGTGGTTGAACTGAGACAGGTGAATTCGGAATAGAATCCACAACAAAACCAAGTCGATTGGATTTAATGAATCTCAGAAGCTACCAAAATATATTGAAGCTAATGGGTGCTCCATACATTGATACCATCTTCTCTAGTAAGGACTCTGGAATCGTCTTGTGTATGCTTGTGCTCGACGTCAGAAAGGGGATCTCCACCACGTGCACTTTCTTCTAAATATATAGATTCTACCCTAAACTTCTCCTCTACATCTGAACAATCAGCAACACTCTCATCACTAACTGTGTCTGCTGCTAATGGTTTCTGCTCCTGCTCGCATGCAGATTCTAACGCTATCATAGAACTTGCATGAGAATCGGAACTGTATTCCATATTCACACGAATATGATGTTCACCATACACGTGTGGTTCAGAATTCTTCTGTTCTAGTTCACTAACAACATCTGGAACCACTAGAATATCTGGGCGAGAGTCTGAATCATAATCAGTGCTCTGGCCAGCATAGTGCTCGCCATTGACACATAATGGCATAATATGCTTCTCCACATTTGGCTTGTGAGGACCAAGAACGTTCTCATCAAAAAATCCTGGTTGACCTATCACAATTTCTTCTGTTGCACGAGCGATGATTGGTGGACCAACAAAGTCATCATCCACATTTGTTAGCCAGTCAGGACGGGAATTAATACCTTTACCAGATTTCTTCTCGTGAGTAAGGTAATGTGCATTCAGATTGCAGCGTTGAGCAAATTTCCTGTGACATATATGACACTCGAAATTTCTCTCTCCGGTATGAACCATGAGATGGCGCTTCAAATCACCTGCTCTGAAAAATGTCTTAGAACACGTTGGACATTCATAATTTTTCTCCCCGGAATGAGCCAGTATGTGAGTTTTGAGATTGAAGTTCTGAGTGAAAAACTTATGACAAATAGGACATTCAAATTTTTTCTCTGTTACAGTGTGGGTTCGTAGATGACGTTTGTAATCTCCTTGCCTGGAAAATTTATTGGAGCACACCGGGCACGTATAATTCTTTTCACCTGTATGTACAACTAAGTGGGTATCGAGAGTACTACGCCGCACAAATTTCTTCCCACAGATGTAACATTCGAATTTCTTCTCGCCTGTATGTATAACAAGGTGCGACTTTAAGCTACTTCTCTCTGTGAATTGCTTCGAACAAATCTGACAAGTAAATCGTCTTACTCCTGAGTGAGTGGATTGGTGCCTTCTCAGCGCTCTCTTCCGTCCAAATTCCTTGTTACAGATGGAGCACCTAAACTTTTGTTCTGTATCAACACAGAGGGAAAGAAAGGTACCAGGGTTCAAAACTCCTCGCAGGTCTACTTCACCAACAGGAGGCTCATCTGGAGATTCAGGTTCTCTAGGTAGGCACACGGAATTTGACACTGGAATTATTTGTGCCTGCTGGCTGAAAAAGAAGGAACCACCACTGTGAATATGTTGCCAAGTGCTTTCATAGTTGACATATAAAGAATAAATTCTACTGGTTAAATACCATTCTAGATAAGGCTTCAAAGTCTAGAAAATAATTTTGTATTGACAGGAATTCCCAATACAGCTGAACTTCGACTTAAACTACATCTGGAGTGCCACCTTAAATCTCGGCAACCCCGTAAACTATGGATTCTACTTTAACACTGGTCATTTTCTATTACTTTTACATCAGTAACTTTTTCACATGTTCTCACCCCACCATGCTGATTGGGGTGAACTTGGAACTGAATGTCATGTGGAGTGTCACTGTTCACCAACTCCGAAATCTATGGATTTGACACTTTTTGATTATTTTTATGTGTCAAATCCACTCCACCTCCACCTGTAGGGGTGGCTTACACCTACATTGCTATTTGTTTCCAGAGTTATGTGTGTAGCAGAATCTCTCCTTCGCCTAGCCCACATTTACGCACATGACTACTTTGATAACCAGGCCTACATTCTACTGTAAAATATTTGAGCTGACGTTGCCATGCTTATGGTCGGTTATTTCTTCATGCCATTCCTAGAGCAGGGTGGTGTGATGCCAATGTCTCCATAACGGTTAGTTCTTGGCCCTTCAAACATGGTTTTTGGGGCTCTTAGGGCCTCATCAAATTTTGTTCTTCACATCGTGAGGCTTAAGATGAGCTTTATCTCGTCCTTCTACAACAAATGTGATATTTCACCTATACTGGGCTATGTAAATATGCGAAAAGGCCTAAATCTGGGTAATAAAGAGGGCTGATAAAATTTCTTCTAGATGGTGTTACCCACAGGGTCCTAAAAGGTAGGTATAAAACTTTGAGATTGGTGGAACGGTATGGATTTCTATAAGGAACAGATGACAAACAGACATTCTGTTTTATATAGATAGATGTATTAGTTCAACTTACATACAAATCATGATAAACAATAAATCACCAAGGATAACAAGTCATGTTAAAATGTAGGATATGGTTTTTTCCCTTTTTTGGGACAACTTCAGCTCCATATACTTCAAAAATAAAAAATGTACACACATAAATTAAAAAGTGCACTTTTTGCATTAAAAGTGAAATGGAAAAATTTGTTAAAAATCCATCCATTGTCTCTAAGGTGCACTAAATAAATGCATGTGAATGAAAGTGTCATTGTGAAATAGAACACTGTCACAAGGCACAAAAAATAATGCAAAATGCCTCAATGTTCAACTGTTATCTTGTGGAAATACATGTGTGTATTTCCTCAAGATATCAGTTGAGCATTTACGCCATTAATGCATTTCTGATTATTTTTTTGAGTGTCTTGTGACAGTGTTGTATTTTACAGTGACATCTTTGTTCATGGATATTTATTTAGTGCACCCAAGACAACTGATGAATTTTTTGTCAAATTTTCAACGTCAATGGTACACAGTACACTTTTTAAAATTCATATGTATATATTTTTATTATTGAAGTATATCAACATGGAGATAACCCAAAAGAGGGACAAAACATGTCCTACATTTTAACACAACTTCTTATCTTTGGTGATTTAATGTCTATCACAATTTGTATTGAAGGGTGGAACAAATACATCTCTTATAAAGTTGTCAGTCAATAGCAATACAGAATTTAATATGGAGTTTATTACATGCAATGTGGTATTGATTGATTGGTATCGAAGATGTTCTCCAAACAGGAACAGCACTTCCAGATTAAAATTGGAAGTGGTCAAGGCCATACATCACAAGGGTGTAATGAAGGTCTTCATGAGGCATACAGGGATTTGGTGGCACTTTACAGTGGAGCAAAACCTTCAACGTCGGATAAACAGCATGTGGCCGACAAGCCTCGGCGTTACCTTAACGTGCACCGTACCCCAATGACAGTGAATATGCAGTTTTACGGTTCACTTTTGGAACATCACCTGCGAGCGTCATTGCAAGATGCAACGACTCTTTCCGTAGATGCTCCCATCATTTTGCTGGACAACGCTCAGATGCATGTTGCGCAACTGGTGGCAGCTTCATACGCACGATGCGGCTTGGAAATACTCTATCATCCCCCCCTACTCTCTGGTCTTAAGCCGCTGTGATTTTAATTTGAGACCGAAGATGAAGGAACCGCTTTGCGACATATGCTTCCGAAGAACTGTTCCCAAAAACCTACAGGCAACAGACCGCTCGATTCCACCACCCAGAGAACATATACTGTGACAGGGATATTACACCTTCCATATCACTGGCAAATCGTTTCTACATCTGTTATATATTGCTTGTAATTATCAGTTACTGCTAATAAAGAAACAGCTTTTGTACATCTTACAATAATATATATATTTATTTACCCTCCTGTCCAATACATTATCTCATCTTTTAAGATGAAGTAATAAGTTTATTCAGACATGTTTCGCCTACTTATGAGTAATCTTCAGTAACCTATATTAAATAAAAACATTATTCGATTAAAATGTATGTATACACTGTAAAGTGTACTTGGGATATTTACAGTCCCTTAAGAAAATATAATAGTGTTAATAATACATAACACTGTAAGGCATAGCCTTTTCTGGTAAATCTTGGCTTTACATATATATTGGAGTATGTATAGGGCAATTTTATTTTGTAATCCTTCTAGTGAGTGCAACTGTCAAATAGGTATAATTTGTAACAGAAATAAAAAAAGAAATTACACATGTCAGAAATGAAAGCTAAGGTTTAAGCAATACAGATTGTATTAAGTTACATTTTTGCCCACTTAACTGTCCTGGATCAGTTGTTTTTGGTGTCTGCTTCTCAATTACCATGCTCCTATCGGTGTAATATAGCTACTGCTGTTACAGGGGAAGGGAGATCTTTCGGGAAGGGGTGGAGTGAGTTGCTTGAGCATAGGGGAGGGTGTGTTTCTTGTATGTTGTGCGCAGAACATATCTTTGTTGTAGCACCGTTCACAAATGGCTAGCGTGAAAGTTTCCATTAGTATATTTCTCTTTTCATTTATTTCATTTAAATTATATGAGGCATTCCTCTACTGATCAATTATAATATAGATGCTCTCTAAAATGTTGAGTAAAGGGCCCTTTTGTTTATTATATAGGATTTTTAAGTCTTGATATATTGAGCTGTATTTATGATCGGAATCCTTATGATGGTTACTCATGGCAGAGAAATGATAATACATAATGGCATTATGATTTTCTGTATCTCTTGATATAAATTTTTTACCTGTTTGTCTCCAATGTACATGGATTCACATTCCTGACATGCCAATTTATATATTCCAGATTTAGTGTGTTTATTATTGTTATTAATGGCATGGGTTTAAAGAATAGTTTTGTATTAGATGATTGGTCCTATATGCTATTTATATATATATTTTTTTTTAAACATTAGTGACCTGATAAATATTGCTGTTATTAAATACGGAGGTTCTCCTTTAATATTAACATTATTATGAATATCCAATGGAAATGAACTCTATTTTACAAAGTATTTTAAGGTTACAGTTGAAACATGTAAGTTAAACAAAATGATGGTGATTTACATAACAAGTTTACGAAAGATGCAATGAATGAAAATTAGGATGTTTGTAACAGCATTTCTGTATGAAAATATGGTATAGTGGTTGACAATCAAATATTAAATTATCGAATGTTTGAGGACACCCACAAAAGCAAGAATAGTCACCTATCAAAATAATTTTAAAATGTTCAAAATATGATTTGAAATTTCTATGGCCTGACATAAATTGTGTTAACTCAAAATTTGGCAACAAAAGTTTGCACAGAAGTTAGTTGTAAACTGTGGGGAATATATATTCTTCTAGTAACGGATCCATTTGAAGCAGAAGTCCAAAGGAGGTTCCATGGATTCAAGGTATGTTCTTTGATTTGTCTTCTTGCATAGCATAAGGGAGAACTGTTATATACGACTTCCAGACTTGATTAAGCAGCAGCGTTTTCTAGTTGATCAGCTCTCACATTTCCGATGGATCCAGAATGTCCACGAGTCCAGGAAATGCAGATATGGTGGTTTTGATGAGCTATTGTTCTTATAGCAACTGCCAATGGGTTCATATCACATGTTGTCTATAGACTTCAACGCAGCTTGTGAGTCACTGAGTATTTGGATCCTTTTGTTGTTGTCGTCGACACCACAGCTTTGCACATTTAATAGCTAGTAGTTCTGTCTGAAAGACCGAACAGCAGGAGGATAGTTTATACTGTGCTGTAAAAACTTCGACTACAAAAGCACACCTAACAAGGTCCTTATCGTCGTTGCTTGATGTACGAAAGCCATCAGTATAAATGATGCAGTCATGAGTGTCTATGCATTTGTTATGGAGAATCTTCTTGAACAATCTTGGATGACCAGACTGTAAAAAGTGGCATGGTTGTTCTATAACAGTATTGATGATAGGCTGAGGTGGTGGCCTATTTTTCTAAAGTAATGTCAGTTCAGTTAGTCCAATTCAGTCAAAAAGAAGTGTTCAGTTAAGTGCTGCATTGGTAGAAGTTGTCTGGTAACCTCGGGAGATCCGGAGCGCAAAGCCTCTTTGAATTTGCAATAATTTATTCCAGGTTCATTACTTTCCCAGTGTGTTTCAGAAAGAAGAGGCACAGTACAGAATCAGTGGCACAAATACAATGCAATAAATTATTTTAAGTACTTCTGAATTGAGTCCCCATGATTGTCTGCATGTAACAGTTATTCTCTGTAAAAATTTACTGGCTTTAATTTTTAAGTTGTTGAAGTGAGTTCTGAATGTGAGTTGTTTGTCAAGGGTAATGCCCTAAAATAACTGATCTTCAATTTTTATCTGATGTCCATTCATAATTATTCTTCATTTCCTCAGTTTTCTTCTCCTTGTTAGAAACATCGCTTTGGTCTCCATTGCATTAAATTGCAGTTCATTAGTTTCAACCCAATTAAAAATGCTACACAAGGCAGAATTTGTTCGAACAGTGACATATATCTCATTTTCACCTTCAATTAGAATAGCATCATCAGCGTAGCCAATGATTCAACATCCTGTTGGAAGTATTAGTTGTAAGAAGTTGCCATAAAGGATATTCCAGAAACCAGGTCAACATGTTCATCCTTGCAGACAGCATTTGGAAACATACTGTATTTTGTGGAGAGTGCTGTTCCAATCTGAAGCTTCACTTTTCATTTGCAAAAGTAAGACTGAATTAGTTTATAGAGATTTTTTGGGCATCGTTTCTCCTTTAACTGGGACAAATTTTGGACCTCCAAGCATTCTCAAAAGCACCACTTCTGTCCAAAGAAATTAACACAGCAACTTTCTTCCTTGAAAATATGCCTTGGATCCATTCTACCACATCAAGAACAACATCTTCGGTTGATTTCTGAGAGGTAAAGCCATACTGACTGAAACTTAGAAAACCATAGAAATACATGTGATACATAACTTGATGAATGAATAATTTCTCTAAGATCTTTCCAAGCACAGGTAGAAGACAAATTGGTCTAAATGATTTGTGAGTAAAATTAACTAGAGAACTTCCCTTCAGGATTATTTTAACAATTGCCAATTTCCAAGAAGTTGGAAAATGGTTTAGAGACAGACATTTATTTAATAGAATGACAAATAAGGACAGAAAGCAGTATTGAATGTTTTTGATTATATTAGCAGACAATCCATGCCAGCCAGGAGCTTTTTTGTCATTCTGCAAAAGGATGATACGTTCAACTTCCTGTGGGGAAAATGGTGCACCATCTTCCGCATCAGGAGGAATTCCTGAAAACTTTTTAATTGATGCTTGTTGTTCCGAGTTACCTTTTCCATCTGAAAAGAATGTAGTTATCAGAACTTTGCCAGTATCAGAGAAATTTTTTTGTGTAGCTGTTTTCAGTTTCGATTGAGGTGAGGTTGGTATTTAAATTTTCTGGTTTCCTAGATAATTTCTAAATACACCCCAGGGGTTGTTTTTCATTGAAGCAGAGCAAAATTTCTTCCAACATACTGATTTCTGTTTTAGTATTACTTTTCTGAAGTCTTCCTTATTTTTCAAGTATACTTCAAATTTCTAACGTAAAAGAGGGCAGCGACTGGCCTTATGTGACAAGCCAGTACTTGCTTTCAAAACATAGAAAGTTCTTCATTCCAACAGAATTGTTTACATGGCTTTTGAGAGATCATAGGTAAGTTAACCTCTGAAAGCTTTATTATGGTTTCATTTAAGCAGTTTATTATTTCTTCCAACTTGTTCATGGACTTGCAGGACTCTAATCTTATTTGCCATTTTCCCAAGATTTCTTCTGGCTGCCAAATGAAAGTGGTCCCACTTCCCATTTTTGTTCTATATAATCTTGTCAGTTAATCTGAAGCATTAATAGTAGGCCTAGTTGGCATAGAGGTTAGAGCAGGGTCTGAAAGTGTTGGAAGATCACTTACTTTCCAGTCTAAAATGAAAGGAAAAAATAAAGGATACACAAACTTACTAGTAACAAGCTCTGGGAATTACTTTGGAAGTATGTTGGTTTGTCGCCGTTATTGAGGATAGTTAGGTTATTGGCACTACAAAAGTTGTAAAAGTGTTTTCCCTCGAGAGTCTTCGATAGGGCTGTCCCATAATCCATGTTTGACTGGGCGAGTTGGCCGTGTGCGTAGAGGCGCACGGCTGTGAGCTTGCATCCGGGAGATAGTAGGTTCGAATCCCACTATCGGCAGCCCTGAAGATGGTTTTCCGTGGTTTCCCATTTTCACACCAGGCAAATGCTGGGGCTGTACCTTAATTAGGGCCACAGCCGCTTCCTTCCAACTCCTAGGCCTTTCCTATCCCATAGTCGCCATAAGACCTATCTGTGTCGGTGCGACGTAAAGCCCCTAGTAAAAAAAAAATCCATGTTTGACTTTTATGTCTCCACTGAAAAGAATCGGTTTTCTTTCAAATCATCATATATCCGCTGAAGAGCATTTATGTTGATGTTGTCCCCTGTAGAATCAAGATAAGCATTACATATATAAAGTTCATGCTGATTGAATGTTGTGCAAATTACAACTCTGTCAGCAGAGCTGTATTGTGATAACATTAAAATACCTTTCGATTTTTGTTAAAATAGCTGCACGAATCCATTCTTCAGGTGGATTATTTCTGAATACAAGAATCTGAAATTCTTGACCAAATCCAATCATTATATCTTTCCTCACATTGGGTTCTTATAGGCATTAAAATGTTCCTTCGTCACTTTCTATGTTAAGGAGAATCTCCTGCATAGGCACAAGTGATTTACACAAATTTTGTTGATATATTAATACAATGACCATAACTGATTCTCGATTTAAAGATGTTTAATATTTTCTTATAGAAGTAGCAGGATGCTGGGTGTTTAGTGTGCCATGCTGATTTCTTGAAGTAATTTTCTCATTTTCAGATATACAATTTAAACATTTAACCTTCATTCTGGGACGACTATCGATATTATGAACTTCTGAGCAATGGGAGCATGTCTGTTGCTTTCTGCACTCAGTAGAGAAATGTCTGAAACCACGACACATGAAACAATGGATGACTGGAACATATTCACTGAACATACAGCTTGTGTACCCAATATAAAGTTTGTCACAATTCATAAATGTTTTAAAAATGACAGAACTAACTTCAATGACCACATATTGCGTTCTGCCATCTCACGACTTTCTCCTAAAGCAGAGTCGTATGTCATCCTGGCCTTCGGATAACATTTGTTTCACAACTGGATTCTGTTTCATAATGCACTCAATCACTTCATTCTCAGGGAGGTTAACCTCAATTCCGTGAATGATTATTCTGGGAGTCTTTCATGAAATAATGGGATTTTGTCTGGACCATAGTTTTGCACTCATTTTCATTCCTTTATTTTGTATATTTTTTATTTTAACACCAACTTGCAGTGATTTGATTTGTGTTGAAGTTTCATCTTTAGGAGATACTATAACCACATGCTTAGTTGATGTTACTTCATTTTTAGACTGTACAGCATTAGTATAAGTAGCTCGTTACGTACTAGGTTGTGTAATACTTAACACTCCAGTGTCTAGTTAACTCTTCTTTAAAGTCATGCAACCTCAGCTTTATAACATTAATGGACGAAAGCACTTCACGACACCAGTTTCTATTCATTCTCTTGTTTGATTTCAAAGTACTGTACATTAAATTAAACTCATTTTCTGCAGAGCAATACATTTCTCTAACATTCACAGCCACCACCATCTTGTGAATGCTTTACGACAAGTAATACATACAATGTATAACTTTGTCTTTTCGGTGTGTGAATGCCTATCCTCCTTTAGAGCATCAGATAAATGCGTGCATGAGAAACTTTCCTCACCTGCGTAAAAGAGATGAGCAAATACCTCACAACATTTGATGCATATGATAAGCGTATCTCCTCTATATGCAAATCCTGCTGCGTTCTGTTGTAGTGCTGTAGTCAAGATGTTTCAACGTCCAACAGATCGGCTACGTACCTTTTTGAAGTTAGGAGCCTCCATTTTTATTTATTTTTAGTTTAAAAATCTTCCTCCACTTGGAGGCTGCCAAAGACAAAGAATACACAAACAATTCATTCAAAAATAAAATAATTAAATTATGTCTCAATCTTGCGAGTATAAGTGGTGTCTGAGTATCAAAAGAGAACCCCTGAGCGCTTTCACCCCCAGTCTATGAACTCCTTGGTATTGATGTTAAAGGTCTTCATCAGTTCTATCGTCTTCTTAGGGACTGTCCCTCTCGCACCGATCATGAGACCCCTCACTTTTATGTCGTCCAGTTCGTATTTGTTCTTATAATACGGCACTGTAGGCTGGTAGATAGACTTCTTTTCTTGGTCCACTATATCTGGTATATTCTGTGTACCGATCTAATATCTCCCATGTTTTTTGGGTTTTCCGGTTGTTTTATCCATTGCTTTACTTCCTTGTGATTGAACAGATAGTGTACAAGTATGTATACAGTTTTTAAAATTATTATTATTTACTTTATTAATTAATTCCGAGCCAAAGGCTTACATACAGGAATTATACAATACAGTTTGTTTAGTGTCTAAAACTAATATAATGCATTTACATTGGCTGCAATTAAAGAAGTTTGTTATAATGAAAGTTAACTCTAAATATTCCAATATTTCCTTTACGTTACAATTACACAAAGTCTTCTCAAAAAAAATATTGTCTACTTATTTAGGTGCTTATTCCATAGCACTTTCTTTAATCTCATTTTGAATTATGACAGATTGGAAACTGATTAAAATTTTTTTTTTGCTAGTGGCTTTACATCGCAAAAATACATATAGGTCTTATGGCGACGATAGGATAGGAAAGGCCTAGGAGTTGGAAGTGGCTGTGGAAGTGCCTGGTGTGAAAATGGGAAACCACGGGAAACCATCTTCAGGGCTGCCGACAGTGGGATTCGAACCCACTATCTCCCGGATACAAGCTCTCAGCTGCACGCACCTAACCGCACAGCCAACTTGCCTAGTTTAATTCCTTGAAGATGATTATATGATTGAATGGCTGAGAACTTAAAACTACAGTTGCCATACTATATGAATGTACAGTATTTGAAAGAAAGCTATGTCACCTGTTTTTTGTGTGTTATAATTATGAATTTCTGAATTTAGAGTGTAGTTACTATCCGGCAGGACACAGTTTAGTTTAATTTTGTTAATTAATATTAATGATCTAAGAGCAATGCACATATATAACGGCATAATTTTACTATTAGAATATAAAACTCTGGTGGGTGTGTGAAAAGGAAGAATATAGATGTTTTTGATTGCTCCATTTTGTATTACCATAAGTTCACGAAGGACTATCTTTCTGCAACAAGACCAAATTACGTTGAGGTACTATAAGCGACTGTGAATAAGTGAGTAATATACTGTGAATAGAACTTTTCTACGGACTATATATCTTTATCTTCTCAATAGCCCAGATACTGGAGCTATTTTTTTCCCAATATAATCAACATGCTCTAACCAGCTTAAATGTTTATCTATTATTTAGACCCAAATATTTAAAGTGATCCACCTCACCTATTTCTATGTTATTAATATTGTACCGGGAACGCCGCTACGAGAGAAGTCCGAAGTATGTTTATTGAACTTCGCGCGAGGTGGAAGGTATGCAACCCGCCGAACTCAATGACGTATGCAGTGAGTAACGTGACCTCCTTGAACACGCTATACGTGACCGTATATGGTAATGTCCTAGCTTACCCGCAAAAGTCTATTTTGCGCTAAACTATCGCTATTTCGACACTGCCATCATAAAAACCATTACTATGGACGCAATTTGTCAAGATTTCACGGAAATCCTCTGAATACTTTAGGAGACATAAGGGTAGATAATACACGGGTTCTAGACACTTCCACGCAAACGGGTATAAAAGGAGGACCACCCGACCTACGAATTCAGTATCTGTCGCTTCACCATCTCTGCGACACGGGTGACGGGAGGAGCATTGTGTGTGCCGAACTTATAGTTGAAAAGTCTTCGAAATCGAGTGTTGGAACTTCGTTATTTTCTCAAGGTGTCATGTTGGGACTTTGTCATATTCTTTGAGTGTCACATTGGACTTAGTTATTTTCTTAAAATAACATAGGAACTTTGTCATATTCTTCGAGTGTCACATTGGACTTTGCTATTTTCTTAATGTGCCACGTAGGGACTTCGTCATTTTCTTGACGTGCCGCATTGAGACTTGGTTATTCGACGATGATTGAAAGAACTTAGAATTTTCATGAGTGCTGTGTACCATGTTGGAACTTATGTTTCGAACTTATTCGAACTTGTATTTTCGTGAACATAGAAATTTTCCGAACGTGTAGGTTGAACTTGTATCCTACCAACATAAACTTTCGTGTGAACGATATGACTTTTTTTTCCCAAGTGCCCCTCGAATTTACGTTCTGTGAAGAATTTTGAAACTTAGGGACGTTCAAACATCACGTTTAATTGTAAAAATATTCAATACTTTCCAAGTGCTGCATCGGGACTTGTGTTTAGATTCTTATCCTCATTAAAGACTGTGATAACTCAGAATACGCATGTCACGTTCCCAGAAAGCATAGAACTTTCCAGCATTTTGAGTGAATCCATAATTTATGAAATTAGACTTTTTTTCAAATATCATTATTCGCTTCGCCTACTGACGGAACAGTTTCAGAGTGTTATTTCATTTATTCAGTTCATTGCCAATGTGTCAATGTGTTCTAAATCTTCAGACACTATGCGTTAAGAACTGTGGTGACTGTAATCCTACAGAACATTCTGATTTACTGTAAGCTTTTCAAAATCATCCTGTTCTCCGAGTGATTATTGCAGGACGTTTTCGATTCAATGTTAAGAGTGTAGTAACAATCATTGAAAGGTTGCATCTGTTTAAACAGTGCCATGAATGTGTGGAGTGCCGTGCAGAAAACTCACATATGAATCACATCTCAAATCAAACTCTGAACGTGTGCATCCAGAACATCGGGACATTCCAGAACTTAGAGACGTTCCAGAACTTACAGAAATTCTAGAACTTCTCATCCAAGCAGGCGTGGTCCCTGCCCAGGCCATTGGTTTGTTGATGGCGGTTGAGTGAGGACGTGTGTGAATAGTGCTCCAGTGTAAATGTGTTATTTTTGCTGATTATGCTGGTTTCCTGACTTGGAGGCGTGTCTACCGATGTAGTAAGTTTCAACGAACAGTAATAACACTAAGTTTCACTGGTAGACAGCCGTAATACTGGTTTAATTTGTATTCTTTATAAAGGATATTGTATGTAAACATTAGGCGGTCGGTGATGCAAACCCAACTAATTCAAAACACCGGAGTACGTTCTTCACTGTTTGTTCGAGATATCAACTTTGCCTACGCTTGCGATGAGCACCTGTTTGGAGTGTGGAAAATCCGTATCCAGGATACCGCTGCTAAAATACAGTGTTCTAATTGCAGTAAATGGTTTCATTCGAAATGTGTGAATGTCCAAGGCAGAGACTTGAAGTTACTCTCATCCAGTGATCATAAATGGAGGTGCAAAGCTTGTCATAGTAAAAAAAGATCGAGCACTGCGAGTGATGAAATGTCAGTAGCTGAGATGCCATCTGTTGGTGACATCTATGAACTTCTGGTTACTCTGAAGGAGGATATGACAGCTCTAAGGAAATCAACTACTGATATCGAAAGACAGCTAGGTAATTCAATTAATGTCTGCCACGAGAGATTAGATGAGCATCAGAAACTTCTTGATAATCAGCAAGCAATAATAGCAAGACAGCAAACGATAATTGACAATCTGTTATCCGAAAATCAGCGGCTCCAGAAAACAGTAAATGACCTTTCAATCCGATGTGACGACAGTGAACAATAGACTAGGGTAAATACTCTTGAAATATATGGTGTTCCCGAGGTTCCCAATGAAAACGTTGTTCAGACCGTCATAAATGTCGCTAGGGTCTTAAATGTTGAGCTTAAAGAGGACATGATTGATGCTTGCCATAGATTGAAAAAGGTCAACAATCGTCCAACTGCAGGCATTATTGTGAAGTTCGTTTGCAGATGTCATAAGGAACAGCTCCTTGAGAGGCGAAAAATCAAAAGAAACTTATCCACTTCTCACCTGGGCTTTACAGTTGCTAATCCTGTGTACATTAATCAGTCCTTATCCCCAGGGAGGAGAATTCTGTTTGCTAAGGCAAAACAGCTGCAGCACGACAAAGATTATAAATATCTATGGGTTAATAATAGTGGAAAAATAATGATCAGGAAAGAAGATGGTAGTCCTGTTCATGTCCTTCGTAGTGTCGAAGATTTAGGTAAACTGTAATGCGTTTTGGTTTCCTTTACTAGCCTTAACGTTTGAATATTTTCCAATGATCAGTCATTTCTTAACTTCTACATTTTATTTAACATTTTTATTGCCTTTTAAATGTCTGTGAACAATTTGTCAATTTATTATTATTATTATATTATATTTGCCTTTATTTGTAGTGGCGAAGTTAGGACTCATGGTCCTCTCTTACACTTAACCACACTTCATTAACATAGTACATATGAGAGCAATATTCATAATCTTATCTTAAAACTACCATTACAAACTAGAAACAAAATATGAAACATAATAACATAAACTCTATAAATATTCTTAGTCATGTCTTAAACTATCGTTACAAATTAAAAGTTGATTGACACTAAATACCCTAAGCACAGTAAACGTACATTCATACACACATTCACTCTGCCAGATTCATTCAGCCTGGCGGCACATATCGAGGAGATGCTCACGGCAAGACAACTTGAAGGAATTTAAGGATTGTATGGCTCTAATGTTGTGGGGGAGAGAATTCCATATTCTAGCTCCATTTGCAACAAAGGAACGGCTGAATGCTGCTGACCTGCTGAGACCAAAACGTTAGAGGACTTCGAACCAAGTGTGAGTTATTTCTTCAAAATCTCCTTTGCTGTTCATTTGATGTACTAGTGTTAACTGAAACGTTCTTGGCGAATGATGTATTTGATAGTGAATTATTCGATGATCGATATGTAGTATTTAGAAATGATAGGGACACATCACTAATAGGAAAGTCGCGTGGAGGTGGAGTATTAATAGCTATTAAAAAGGGATACCGTGTAAAGCTATCCTCTGTTTACAATAGTCAACAATGTGAATCTCTCACTCTTAAAATTCTCGCTAACAAGCGAAAGCTATTTATAAATGTTGTCTATATAACTCCTCCTTCTGGCTACTCTGTATATCAGGATTACGTTAACTATGTCGAAAACAATGATCACCTTATAATGTCGGATTGCATCATTATGGGTGATTTTAATTCAGCTGAAATTAATGATGTAAATTATAATTTTGCTGAAGGATCAACGGCCAGTCGTAATCTAGCAAATTTCATGTTGTATTTAGGAATGAAATAATATAACAATGTTCTCAATTTTAACTCTAGAACACTAGATTTGGTTTTGGCCAACATACCAATTAATATAAAACATGAAGAATTCGTACTGGTACCAGAAGTTTTGCATCATCCCACACTCTCTTTATTATCGTTACCAACCAGGAAACCTCCCATTTTTAAGAACATATGCCGTGAATATTATGACTTCAAAAATGCAGATTTTATGAAACTTTACTGTGAAGTGCGTGACTTTGACTGGAACCCGTTGTATTCCTTTGATAACGTTGACCTTGCAGTAGATTTCTTTTACACCTCACTCTACAAATGTTTTGATGTATGCATTCCCAAGAGGAATCTCATTCAAAAATCCAAATATCCGTATGGTTTACACATGATATTATCCAAACTCTAAAGTGAAAAAAGAAATGTGCCAGGAAGAAAAAGTTTTCAAAATGTTATGATGATCGATTTAGGCAGCTTAGAACTGAACTAAAATCTAAAATAAACATTGCATATAAAATATATATTCACAACTTAGAAAATGGAATAAAACACAATATTAATAATTTCTGGACGTTTACTAGTAGTAAAAGAGAAACGCAAATAGGTGATAATGCCTACTTCTATAACGACAACAGGTATGAAACTGGAAATACTGCGCAAGGATTTGCGCAATATTTCTCATCGGTGTATACCATCCCGGACTTTAATTATAATATCGATAACATGGACTTGGATGAGATTCCTATATTACCAACTATGGATGTGCTCAATATTACTTCTATATCAGAAGAGGAGGTAAAACGAGTCATTAATGGAAAACTAAAACCTAAAAAGGCAAGAGGTCCAGATAACATCCCACCTTATATAATTAAAGGATGTGCTGAAATACTGGTCCCACAGATAACCTTCATTTTCAACCTTTCATTAAAAAAGTCTTGCTTCCCTGAAAGGTGGAAAATATCAAAAATTACACCAGTTCCGAAGGCAGGCGTTCATGAAAATATATCTTAACTATCGCCCTGTTTCCATTATTGACGCCTTTGCAAAAGTATACGAACATATACTATATTTTAAGATCTATAATCACATTAAGGCAGGTATTTCAGAATTTCAGCATGGATTTTTGCCTAATAGATCTGTTATTACAAATCTTGTAGGATTTACTCAGACACTGTATGATGTATTGGATAACAACGGAAGAACGGATGTTGTCTATACAGACTTCGAAAAAGCATTCGACAAGGTAGATCATAAAATTCTTATCCAAAAAATGCACCAGTTTGGGTTCTCGAAACCACTACTTCGAATGTTATGTACTTACCTGAAAGATCGACGTCAGTTTGTGTCTTTTAAAGGCGAAATCTCAGACAACTTCATTAGTTACTCCGGTGTTCCTCAAGGATCTAATTTGGGTCCCCTTCTATTTTTAATTTTGAATAACGACTTGCCGAATAATCTTCGTCATGCCAGTTGTTTGCTGTTTGCTGACGATGTAAAACTATTTAAAGTTATACGTCACAAGAAGGATGAGGATGAGCTTCAGCAGGACATCGATCGTGTTGTACAATGGTGCGATATGAATCATATGTCTCTTAATGTAAAGAAATGTAAATCAGTAACTTTTACCAGGAAAAAGAAAGGTACGATTGCGTCGTACAATATAAAAGATACCAAACTAGAAACAGTTTTGGCAATAAGAGACTTAAGAGTAATATTTGATGAAAAATTAACATTCAATGCCCATATTACAAAAATAACGAACGAAGCCAACCGTATGCTCGGGTTTATAATAAGGAGTTCTAAATTATTTACTCAATCATCGATTGTTATTCAGTTATTTACTAGCCTTGTTAGGAGTAAATTAGAATACGCATCTGTAATTTGGGACCCGTGTTCTAACGAACAAATACATACCATTGAAGTTGTTCAAAACAAGTTTTTGCGGTATCTGTATTATAAAACAAATAAGACATTTTGCCCTTTTGATACATCAACACAGTATTTAAGAAGTAACTTTAACCTCAAATCGCTGCGCAACAGAAGAATAATTATTTCTTTAAAAACGTTAAACAAAATCGTAAGAAATAAATTTAATTCCATAGGACTGCTCAATTTTATCTCCTGTCATGTTCCACGAGCTGGAGCTCACATGAACGCAGTATTTCAAGTTCCAAGATCTAGAACATCTCATCACTTGAAGTCGCCATTTATTAAAATGCTACGATTTTACAACACATTTGCTGCAGGAATAGATTTATTTTCCGAATCACACACTGTCATTAATACACATTTAAAGGCCTGTGTTTCTAATTTATAAATTCAGACTCCTTTTCTATATAATAGGTGCTATTTAACTTATTTATTAATATAGTCACTTACTACTTTATATTCTTGTTTCAATTCCAGTATTTTTCATATTGTAGAAATAATCATTGTTGTACTCTGGATTGTCATTTTCTCTGTATATGTGTTTTCCATTAATTCTTCTTCCATGTCTTTATTATCTTCAGCATTATTATTATTATGTATTTATTTTTACTTACATGTATGCTTGTAAGTACTGATGTGTTAAGAAGGTACTGTATTGGGCTTACTGCCTGTGTACTTTCAAAAAGACAAATAAATAAATAAATAAATAAATAAATAAATAAATAAATAAATAAATAAATAAATAAATAAATAAATAAATAAATAAATATCCGGCGCCATCTCAGGACTCGGAGTTGCTAACCAGCCAGAACACTTCCATGCTGCTGTACGAAGGTGATATCAACTTGCTTTCAATAATCAATAAATTCAGATTATTAAAAAAAGAAAAAATCTTTAAGATTGATAACTATACCCCTCTCTGTACCAACTCCAATGATAAAGCCACTCCCTAGATAGAATCCATGCTCATTAATTTAATATCAAGTGCCTCAAAGATATAAACACATTTCCGGGTACAATATATAACTTTGAATGATTAATATTTTTTTATACTTGGCTTAGTTATTGTCATATATTTAGTTTTACTGATGTTCATAGATAATTTATTAATACTGAGCCACTTGTTTATTGCAATTATGTCTTCTTGCACATGGATTACTGAGTCCACTTTGTTACCAGTGTATTATAGCATAAAGCACAATTTTACTCGTTTATCACTTTTATTTGCCGTTTTCCAGGACAGACAAACACACAAATGTTGCTACATCTTTCACTCATTCAAACCTTTTTTTAATATTGGGTTCTTTGGTGTATTATTGGGTTTGTTTTTGTGTTTATTGATAATTTTATTTAAAAATGTTCTGCTGAATCCATTATTCTCAGCTGTTGCTTGAAAGGTTTTTTTTCCTTTTTGTGCATCTTAATACCATTATACCCACATTATTTACAAACAGAAAGCTACAGGGGTTATTTTTCTACTTATTCATGCAACAGTTTTCATTATATCCTGTTATAAAATCTACTGATCCTGATATATCTGAAATAACTTGCATATGTCTCTTTATCCACTGAATTACTGGAAATTTCTGAAACTCTTGAGGCAAACTGTTTATTGCCATGATTCTCACTGCTATCATGCAAATCTTTGAAAATTAAGCACACAGTTTCATAGTTGCCAACAAAGTTAACACCCATGTTGCTTCTCAGCTGGCAGAAATTAGTAAAGTACAGTAATCTGACTTCATCAAAAGCCATAAAACTGCTTGCAAGTCACCACTTGTTTTTCAGAAACTTTCAAAACGAAGGCTAAACAGTCTGCTTCCTCAATAATTTGAAAACGGTGCCATGCAATGAACTGTGGTTTAATTTAGTGTCCGCCTCGCACTTGGTGAATTACCGCAATGTCTTCCAGGAAAATTGTTCATGATTTTAGGGTTAACAGGCCTATATTTGTTTCATTTACATGCTTTATTTGTAGCCACTAACCTTCAAAAGTACTTCTGTAAAAGTTGCTTTACGTCGCTCCCACACAGACAGGTCTCATGGCGACGATGGGACAGGAAATGGCTAGGAGTGGGAAGGAAGCAGCCTGGCCTTAATTAAGGTACAACCCCATCATTTTTCTGGGGTGAAAATGGGAATCCATGGAAAACCATCTTTAGGGGTGCTGACAGTGGGGTTCAAATCCATTATCTCCTGACTACTCATACTCGCCGCACTTAAGCGACTGCAGCTACTGATCTCGGTTTCAAATTACTCTCTTCGTTGTTGTCACGAGGAGTGTAATCAACCCTTCCCAGCTGGTTCCAATGAAAAGGAAAAAAGAGAGAAAGCAGCCTTAACAAAAGAATGAGAACTGCCAGCATGTACAGATTGGCTACGGTAACTGTGCAGCTCGTGAGAGTTGTTGTGTGAGGGAGGCAACTGATGAAAGAAAGAGACAGAGAGATTCTGAGAATGGAATACCCAAGCACCTTTACTACAATTTTTCAGCAAGTCTCAGAAAGATTGCTATGCCGTCCTGCGAGATCGTTCTCATCTCACAGCAGAAATCTATCCCAGAATGAGCAGGTGCTCGCTGACACAGAAACGACTTTACCGTGCCTGGTAACTGTAGCGTTGTTGAAGCCGCTTGTTTCCCAAGGAGGTGAGGAAGTGAAATTTGTTCATCCTGCTTTACTAACATTAATAAATGGTTCATCTATAGCCAAAACAAAAAGAGGTAGGCTGAATTTAGTATTTAAATAAGAATGTTAAGTGCACATATTTATAGCCAACCTGGACAAACTATGAAGTTCTTTTATTACATTATGAAAGTGATAGTGTGAGAAGTGTGGGTTCAGTAAACAGATTTAGTGACTGCAATATTAGTTATATTTACGACAAAGCCACCTGTGAACTCAAAATAAAAAAAACAAGAAGCTATAAGCACAAACAAGGGAGATAATTTATAAAGTGACGAAGTTCATGGAAAAAGAAGGCAAAGGACTCACAATACCACTGGAGTCAGTTCTAAGAAGAATATCAGATGTGACAGGATTGTCTAAGTGCTTCACCAGTAAAATTAAGCGTGAAGGCAATGATGGTGAAAATTAACAGGGCTGATTGTATCTGGCAGTCTTGTTGTTTTTATGTATAATCTTTTTAAAAACTTGTTATAGTAGTGTTTTGGTACAACCATTATTTATTCATTAATGTAATACAGTAAGTAACCTCATGTGCAACTGAAACCACATACCAGGCCTCCTGCCAATTCAAAATTTCTGACAGTGCCAGGAATCGAACCCAGCCCTCAGAGGACAGCAACTAATAGTGCTAACCGTTACAGTACGGAGGTGGACATTAATGAAATAATTTTTGTTAGTAAAATATCCAAAATTACGCCCAACAATCTTAACTTAACATTGCGCGTGACTACATTGAAGGAATGTAATGCAATATTGTACTTGTTAGTTCAATAAATACTGCGTTCTATCAATATTGCTATTATCTTATTTACAGTCCTTGTACAATTTACTGGGCAAGCAGGTTTGAAACTAGTTATTCCTGACAATTTTACGGTTATATATTGCTTGTTATTACCAGTTACTTATAATAAACAAACAGCCTTTGTACATCTTGAAATAATATACATTTATCCTCCTGTCCAATAGCCTCCCATAAGTCCAACCCCTCGTCCATGTTGTGGGAGGTGGGCAACGGCATGACGTAGGGGATTGCCTATAGGGGTGATATACAGCGGGGACTGTGTGTGCCCCAGGACCGCTACGGTAGCTGTGAAGGCCCTTCAGGAACCCTGAAAAGTGACGGCTAACCGGGCTCTGGTGTAGTTCTCAATGGTAGATGGGGGCCGAGAAAGGAGACCTTTGGAATGGCAAATCTGGCAGACGAGGCAACGTTTTTCCCTTGGGGTTGAAGAAATGGGGAAACCACTGCCTTGTGGTGAAGAGGGATCTTCAAAGGCTAAGGGAAACAACCCCTACAGAAAATGGCAGGCTTGGAGGCTCAGGTGGCAGCCCCACCACCAAGCTCAGGTGCAGAGGGCTAACAACTCGCACATCTTAAATCCACTTATTAAAGAAACTGAAGTGAAACGAAACTGGATGGATACCTCGATGACGAACTTTGGCCCAAAAGGGAAAATGAGAATTGGTTCTTGAAGCAGGGAAGACTTGGGAGGAAGTTGAAGCATTGGCAAGTCGACGACCACAATGGAGACGTTTCACGGATGCCCTATGTTCCAGTGGGAACGAGAGGAATTAAGCCAAGTCAAGTAAGTAAGTCCTGTCCAATACATTATCTCATCTCTGAAGATTGCCGCCCACCCTCATCGGAGGGTCTGCCTTACAAGGGCTGCACTCGGCTAGAAATAGCCACACGAAATTATATCTCTGAAGATGAAGTATTAAGTTTATTCAGACATGTTTAGACTACTTATGAGTCACCTTCAGTGACCTATATTAAATAAAAACATCAGATTAAAATTATTTTTTTTTTAGAATAACTTCCTGGAACATACGAGGGGGTACCCAAAAAACTAAATTATTTTTTAAAAGCTACATATTTTCAAATTTTTTACAAAACAACCTTATCTCCTTCAAAATACTTTCCATTACAACTAATACAAAACAACCTTTTCCCCATCCAAATACTCTCAATTACAACTAATACATTTGTCCCACCAGTGCTTCCACAGTTTGAAACATTTTTTTGTAGTCATATTTAGAAATGGCTGACAACTCCTCCCTCGTTTTTTCTTGACCTCTTCAATGTTGTCAAATTGGTGAACTTTCATGTCCCTTTTTAGGTGGTGGAAATAAGAAAAAGTCGCACTGAGCCAGGTCACGCATGGGGCAGCGAAACCATGCCAGTTTTAGCCAAAAACCGTCTAACAGATATGGCTGTGTGTGCAGGTGTGTTATCATGGTGGTCAAACCAGTCTATTGTCTGCCACAAATTGGGTCTTTTTTGACAAACACTGTTGCACAATCTTCTTAAAACTTTCCAATTAAAGGTCTGCTCATTGTTCACTTAAATTTGCCATCATAAAAAACAAAACAGGAACAAAACAGCGCTAGCAAAAACAATCACTGCAGATGAACAGACCAAGCCAGGTCGACAACAAAGGTGACACTGAACTGGTAATGAGTTCCGCTATACACGCCTAGTGATAGAATTGTGTACTACATAAGCTTCGCTCACGGCAATGTTATTCCGGTAATTTTTGTTTACCCCTCGTATGATAGCTAAGACCAACAGGTGAGGGTGATGGGACTTTACCCTCATATACTGTAAATCCTCCCAAATTAGTAGATTCTTTTCAAATCTCTGATAAACTACAATTTACTGGGCAAGCAGGTTTGAAAATAGTTATTCCTGACATTTTTACAGAAATGGACTTCAAAAATGACTTCCTAGAATACAAAGTAGCCAAGACCAACAGGTATGCAAACGATTACATTTTGCGTACAGAACTTTCCACCAATTCCACGGTAAAAGAATTGGACCAGATTATCAGTAGGTGAACTCTGTATATTTTTTGCAGACTTATTCTCCATGCTGCATAAATCTTCTACAAACAACCCAGGTGTGGAGGTTAGCTATAGTTTTGATTGAGGGCTTTTCAACTTAGCTAGACTTTGCTCCCAGAGGCTCAACCAGGTTACAAAGATAACCAGAATAAAGTAAACTCGTGTCCTCATCCTGAAGTGGTGCAGCTCTTTTCAGGCACACCCCCAATGGAGGTGAGGTGCGTGCGCCATTTCGACCACATACCAGCCCTCGTGTCATTCTTAAATTTCTGGCAACACCGGGAATAGAACCGGGCCCCCGAGGACAGCCGCTAATAGCACTAACCGTTACACTACAGAGGCGGACATAACCAAAATGCTGTATGCAGATGATGCTGCATCACCTGCACTCAAACCAGAGCAATTGCAACAGTTAGTTAAATGCTACAAGACTGCATGTGATCATTTTGGTCTAACCACTAATGTCCAGAAGACCAAGGTACAAGCACAAACCTTCCACATGTCGACGTCTCCATTTTGGATTCTCAACTGGAGCAGGTAGACCCCATTTCATACTTGGACAGTATGCTATCTGTGCGCTGTAATTGTGAGCAAGATGTGGAGATGAGAATTGGTGCTGCCCATAGAGCATTTGGATGATTATCACACCGGGTGTTCATGACTAAAGACCTGACCGTGAAGACGAAACTCACGGTGTACCACACTGTTGTCATCGCAACATTACCGTACAGTTGTGAAACTAGGACCCTTTACTGACATGACTTGAATAAGCTTCCACCAAGAAAAACTTTGATTCACCCTTAGGATGAAAAGGGAAAACCATGTCACAAACGTTGCTGATCTTGAGATAGAGCATGCCAAATGAATAGAATTGTCCATCGTTGGTCATCAACTTAGATGGGTTGGGCATGTCCGTCGGATGAGTGATACTAGATTTCCAGGCCAAATCCTGTATGGTGAACTTTGTTCCGGCCCCAGACCTTGTGGAGCGCCCATGAGGTGCTACAAGGACCAGCTTAAGCACACTTTGAAGATGATAGTTCTCAATCCACAAACCTGGGACACGCTTGCTCAAGAACGTTCAGTTTGGTGCTGGACCATCGCTGCTGCTGTCAATCTGTTTGAAGAGGAACAACGCAGATGTAAGAGGCCAGGAGACAAGCTCGAAAACTCTGTGCAAAACAACCACTCCAACTTCCTCCAACAATTCTGTGCAATCTGTGTGGATGCTTGTTTCATCTTAGGATTGGTGTGTTCAATGTGTACATCCGTTGCCTACGATACACAAGGCCGGGAAATAGGAAGCAATTTGCCGCTGAAAAAAGCGGCCCGACCGTGTTCACGGCTTGGCCGCTAGATGTCAGGTTTCCGTTCTGTTCTTGGTGGACTTTTAACATTGTGATGTGCGGACTAATAGTGATGTTGTGTTGATTTTGTGCAATTTATTGTCAGTATTTTTTCTGTCTGTGTGTGTATGTGAGGTTGAGAAGATGGTGAACTGTTGTGTACCTTTTTGTACTTCCGATACTGCTAAAAAGCAAGAAAATGTGAAGTTTCATAGTTTCCCTTCGGAGCACGGTTTAAGAGAGAAGTGGAGGCAAGCTATTTCCAGGCAAGGTGATAAAGTAGGATCTCTTTGGGTACCTAACAATTCTTCTCGAGTGTGTAGCTTGCATTTTAATACGTCAGACTTTAGTGTAAGCACATCAATCAAGCAAATTCTTCCCAACAAAGTTCCTTCTGTTTTTAGTGTGTACCCTGTTCATAAACAGAAAAGTAACAAGCGCAGGAAAGATCCACCTCCCAGAAATGACATACCATCAAAATTTAGTAGAATTTCTGATTCAGATAATGATATATCTTGAGAATGAGAGTGGTTGAGGAGCAGACACACTGTGAAACCTGCCTACAAGGACTATCATCAACCACCTGTGATAGTCCTCTAGCACACTTAATAAGAATGAAAGATCGGCGTGCCCTACGGTATCCATCAAGAAAGTTTGTGTATTTCCTAAGAAACATTTTAAAGTTCACATGTTCTGCTTTATGTTATTTGGGAAAAACAAATCTCGTAAAGAAACTAATTGTCTATGTTGTGCCAAAGTTCCTGGAACGCTTTAACTGTACTAGTTGTTGTGATCAGGAAAGACTAGGTAAAATAATACCGACAAAGTTTCTAAAACCAATTCTGGACAATCAGGCGAAGGAAATTTCCGATCAGGATGATGCGTTCAAGAATTTCAGAAGGAAACCCCTGAACCGCAAAGTGCTGAAATTGTGATAACTTCCTGCATCTCAGGTAAGCTAATCTTATGTATCGGTACGTCATACATTGTAGATAATATTCTATGAGATTAAATGAATCATTCCTTGTGATCATTTGAACATTAATGCTGCTGATATGTATTTATCTTAATTGATCACGAAGTTTTCGTGAATTACTTATTTCGTCTTAACATAGTGTGAGACAAAGGCCTACGTTCTAGAAAATAAGTCATACAATTGCTCTTAAGTCTATTTTTTATCTTATAGCTGTTTGGTGTCCTCTGAAATTACTAGTTTTAATTAAATTTTATAGTTTTTCGCAAACCAACGTGTTGCAATGAGCGGGCGAGACAGAATAGTAAAGAGCTAGCGGCGCTTGTCGGAAGTATCTCGAGGACAAGTTTAGAGTGCTGTATTTCCAGGCCTTGTGTATCTCGTAGGCAACGGTACATCAACAGACAGAAGTGAATTTATTGAAAGAAGTTAATTACTTAGAAACAAATTAAAGCCACCGCCAAAATCTCATGAGTTATTCCACGAGATCTACTATTCAAACTTACTGGACATCTGATGAGATTTTTGCTATGCCTGCCAGCTTTCAGCAAAATTATACGTGCGAACTGGTTTCTATTAGATTCCAAATTCCTACTTTTTACGGACAACAGTACTGCAGTACCTGGAAATAAACATACGAAAATATACAGTTTGTTGTTGATTGTCTGAAACCGAAATCCAAACATCCACAGAAACTCTGGTAAGTCTAGCTTTTATAGTTTTTAAGAAAAATAATTTTATATCAATGTCTGTATTTCTTGTTTATGTGTATGAGTTTCTTAGAACACTGTGGAGAAAGCAAGGCAGTCTGAATAAGTGAAAGAGTTAAGACATAAAATTCTGGATAATAAGGAAGTTTGTTAATCCAAGTGGGTTTTTTTGGTTTAAGAACATTAACTCTCAGTGTAACAGAGAGCGCAAAAGCGTTCCTCGGCGAACGAGTGAAAATTGCCAGGAACACAACAGCGGTCCTTACACAAGCGGTTTTGTATGTGCTTGTAGTTCTCAGTTTTCTGAGAGACAGCAGCACAAAGCAGATAGTCTAGAATCAGCGAAGCCTGTATTTTCTTAATCTACCAGAACTATCACACTAATCACTGTATTTACGGAGATAAGATTTTTTCAAAGCGCCCCATATTTTATACACCGTGCAAAGTTGTGAGTATGAAAATGGCCTCTGCTGCGTAGAATGTATTCCAAAACGATGATGATTTAATAATAATGTTATCGGACTAACTACCTTTTATAGATTTCGGAGACGCCATGGTGCCTGAATTTAGTTCCACAGGAGTTATTTTACGTGCCAGTAAATCTACCGACACACCTTCAAATACCACCGGACTGGACCAGGATCGAACCTGCCAAGTTGAGGTCAGAAGGCTAGTGAATCAACGACCCAAGCCACTCAGCCTAGCAAGATGACGATTTAGTCAAATATATTAAGAGTCTGTGCCGATGATGACTACATTGAGTCTGATGAAAATGTTGCTACATCAGAGTCATGTAATAATGACGTTAGTGATGTTATTTCCAAGACAGGAAGTGAGAGTAGTGATGACATTCCACTGTATCATAAACCTTGCGGTTTTGTCATTAGCGAAAGTGACAATTTTAGTGGCTTGGAGAGAGATGGAAATGAAGACGGCGTAGGGCGTGATGTACGCAGTAATGACAACAATGCATAATACAGGGTTTAGTGAAGTTTCAGTTGGAAATGACACCCGGTTTGAGCCCTGGCCACTATCTCGAAACACCAGGTCCTAACGTATAGTGAAATACAATATTTTATAAACTAGAAATCATAGTACCTAAGATATTGACATTTCCCAAATAGTAAACCAAGAACATGTAGCTGCTGACAATAATATTCATTAATGTATAATTTTAATTTTGATTTAGGTTTCTTTCTGTCAATTTTGACTTTTCAATTTTTATCATCATTAAATTAATACTTTTTGCATGTGCAGTGTTAATGCAACATAGTATATTCCTATGCAAACATGTAAACGAACTCCCTTTCTATCAAAAGTAAACATTTTGGAGGCAAATCTTCAATAATAAGAAAATTATAATGATTTTACTAAAACATTGCCATTTCTTAACAAAAAGCCTGGTATTCTACAAATATACCACCTCTAAACGAGTAATACTAAAAGGATTAAGCAAAGCTTACCTAATTTGTCCTCCAGGGCTAGTGTCTGGAAGAATTTCCGAACATCCCGAGCTGACTCGACTTTCGTCCTCATCCTAGGAACAAATAAACAGTCTTCTGAGTAAAAGCACACAGAGTCAAGTCTTTATTATGTGACATCGTGGTTAGCTGTTTCAGGTCCCGATGGTGGGGGGAAGAAAAAGGTCACCATCAAAATGTTGGCCGACAGGTAGAGATGGGTGAAGTGACACTGCTGACAGTTTTAAAACATTCCATACGGCACAACGGATTGCAAGCAGTGTGTCGACACAGGGTACACTTCTGAAGCAGTGTTTTGTGATGGCATATATTTCTCTGGTAAGACCCCAACTAGAGTACAGTTCCAGTGTATGGGACCCTCACCAGGATTATTTGATTCAAGAACTGGAAAAAATCCAAAGAAAACCGCTTGATTTCTTCTGGGTGATTTCCAATTTAAGAAAATGTTTCAAAGTTTGTGCTGGGAAGACTTGGGAGAAAGGAGACGAGCTGCTCAACTAACAAGGGACACCTTTGACCTCGAACACTCGGAACCATGCTTGGAATAACAAGCAATCATAAACAAAACAGTGGTGTGCCACATTTCCATGCAAAACTCCGCACTTGTCTGCTAGCGCATAGTGTAGCTGCACCAACCAGTGCTCTAGTTGCATGAGTGGTATAGCTACAGTACGGATTTGTCTCTTGGAGTGTTCGCAAGCGAGTTACTGTGTAAACTGTGTACAGTGCAGCGATATCACGAAGAGAATTAATCCTACGCATGTGGTCCAAATATTAGGGACCAAGTTGCGACATGCTGAATATGGAAATGACATCGGGGCCGAGGATATGGAGTTCGCGGATATATTATACGGCATAATAATTCAGAAATATAATGGCGATGACACAGAAATACAGACATTATGCTTGTTAGATGTACGGATTCTGAAGGACAGGAGGAACCTGAACATGAAGGTGGCTCTTCAAGCAGTACACAACATTCATCTCCAGAGCAACAGAAACAGTCAAGTCAAAGCGAGTACGAACTCTCTCCACCCAAAAAGACGAGGTCCAGTGTATTAAAAGATCTTGATGACAGCGTACTATAGAACATTTATGAGGACTATTACAATCGTGGCTTCAATTCCTATGGCAAACTAATGAAGTGCTATAAGTGCATCAAAAGTAAATCAAATTGCTCATTAATTCTAAATTATGTTTCTAGGAAATGGGGAGCAGGTACTCGTTTCCAAGGAAACAGACTGTCGCAATTACAAACGATAAAAGAGTATGTAATATCGCAATTTGATGGTGCAAGGAGGTATGGATCTACAGTTCACTATTAGCATCTGCAGATGTGGGCACTAGAAGGTGATAAAATGGTTGGCTTGGTCAATTTCAAAGCTTCCATTTCCTTTATCGAGACCATCTCAAGACTAAATATGGCATTTCATCCAGGCATATTACTACATTTGTCACACGTAAGAACATAGAAGACGATAATATTATACGTCAGAAGGCACAACAGTTTGCGGAAGAAGTGAACACGTTTATAATAGAGCAGGGTGTGGAGAAAGATAATGTTTGGAACAGTGAGCAGAGTCAATTCCAGTATGAAATATCTTCAGCATCAACACTGTCCTACAGAGGAGAGAAAAGTACAGGTAGTGTGTTGCAGTCTGTACATAGCTCAACCCACAGCTACACAATTGATGTGGCTTTATCAACGGCAGGCAGACTAGCAACCAAGTTGTACATCTGTTTTCAAGAGACACAAGGCACTTTCGGTCCAAATATTTTAAAGAAACTTGCAACAACCTGTCCACGAAACATTCATGTGGAGGCAAGCAAAAGTGGAAAATGACTAAACAACACATGAAACGTTTTCTAACTTCAGTCCTTGGCGAACATGTAACAAATGAAAAGAGCCTATTGTTGTGCGATTCCTGGGTAGGTCATACAGATCATACCCTTCTAGATGCAAATCTTCCAAACAAAGATGATACGCAACAAAATATTGCCAACCCCTTGATGTTTACTTCCTTTGGCAATATAAACTCTATATCAGAAGGATTACTGATTTTGTAAGACTACAAGGTGCCAAACCACAAGTGAAGGTACATGATCATTATTTCATCGTGAAACTTCACTCTGTGATTTACAATCAATTTGCTGCACCTACGTATAAGCCTATGTTGCAATATGCTTGGCGAAAGCCAGGTTATGACATTGACATAATAACATCATCATTTGAAAATGTAATTAGTGTGGCTTTTGATACTGGACTGCGTGAATGGGAAAATGATTTAGAATGTGATAACGTGGCTTTAGTGAGGTGTGCACATTGTTCTCCCCCACTTTGTTTTAACCACTTCATTGAAATCCCACATCTGCTCTTTGAGGACTAATATAAGCACTTTCAGGTGTGTGGTACTGCTGTATATGTGTGTTTTGCGCTATTATAAGTACTTTAAGCAGAGAGTTTTTGGCGCTGCTGATTGAAAATGTAATGATATACTGACGCCATTAAATTACATATAATTTCCTTCCTATGGTATTGGATAGCTTGTTACTTTGTTTCTCTCTATTAAAATGTTACTTGAGGTAGAATGCAACGTTTTGCATGGAAATGACGCACACCACTGTTTTGTTTATGATTGCTTGTTATTCTAAGCATGGTTGCGTGTGGTTCCGAGCTTTCGAGGTCAAGGTGTCTCTTGTAAGTGGTGTGTTCCAAGCTGTTAGTGGAGAGACGATGTGGAATGAAATTGCTGTTGTTTGAGTCACCAGTCCATAGACTGGTTTGATGCAGCCCTCCATGCCACCCTATCCCATGCTAACCTTTTCATTTCTACGTAATTATTGCATTGTACATCTTCTCTAATCTGCTTGTCATATTCATACCTTGGTCTACTCCTACCATTCATACCACCTAAACTTCCTTCAAAAACCAAATGAACAAGTCCTGGGTGTCTTAAGATGTGTCCTATTATTCTATCTCTTCTTCTCATCAAATTTAGCCAATCATTCTTTATGGAGCTTCACGTCCGTATTGATAGAGTACACATATATGGAAAAGAAAGGATTCCACCTGATCAATACCAAAGAAAAGCAGCTAGATTTCTTCTGGGTTATTTTCGATTTAAGAAAATATTTCTAAGTTTGTGCTGGGAAGATTGATCAGGTGGAATCCTTTCTTTTCCAAAAATTTAGCCAAATCAATATCCTGTCACCAATTCGATTCAGTATCTCTTCATTCGTGATTTGATCTATCCATCTCACCTTCAGCATTCTTCCGTAACACCACGAATAAGTTTGAGTGGTGTTTTTCAAAGTAGAGAAGTTCACAATATGAAGATAAAGATGCAATTCAAAAGGACAAACTGGGGCAAATATTCATTTGCACATAGACGAATTAGGGATTGGAATAATTTACAACGAGAGATGTGTGATCAATTTCCAATGTCTTTGCTATTATTTAAGAAAAGACCAGGTAAACAACAGATAGGGAATTTGCCACCTGGGCAATTAAGGGAATTTGCCACCTAAGCAATTACACTAAATGCAGATCAATGGTGAGTGATTGATTGACTGACACCACCTCCTCAGATATGTTTTACTTCCCCAAATGTTCGTGATTTTGATAATACCAGTTCTGGAATCACCAGTTTTATATTATATTTCAGTAATAGTATCAGACCGGAATAGCCACGCGTGTTAACATGCTATGGCTAGGGAGCCAAGCTCTGCAATCAGGAGGCAAGTGGATTCGAACTCCACCATCGGCTGTCCTGAGAATGGCTTTTTTGTGGTTTCCCTTTTTTCACTTCCGGGCAAATGCCGAGACAATTCCTATTCATAAGCAACAGCCGATTCCTTCCACTTCCTTACCCAGTTTCATTCACCATCATTCATTTCATATTCATTACCTTCTCAACTGAGGTTGGCATCACAAATTGCATCTGGGCATAAAAGCATGCTGTAAAATACCACATCACCTCATCCCCAATCCCGTATCTGGATCAGTATCAGTGAAAATTTATCTGTAAAAATGCTTCTTCCTTTAACCTTAGAACTGTCAATGTTAAATCTTGTGGTGGCAGCCATATTTGGCAGCTTTTACTTGCCTAAATAAAATACAAAATATCCATGAGGTATGAAATTAATCTACGAAGCTTTATATGTCTCCATAAAACCGATATACTGAGGATTGTCATGTTGACAAGAAATTGCATAAATATTTTGACTAGAAAAATGTACAGTCTGTCCAAAAAGAGGAATTCCCAAATTCAAAATAATAATACAACTTTTGATCATATATACACAAAACTGAACCAGGTCACAAACAAACAGAAATATATGAATTGACAATAACGTATCTGTAATGCATTAGCAAAAGTTACATCACTCTGAGGGGTATATTCTTCAAAATATTAGGGAAAAGTGTATAGGCATGCCTTGCTCAGGAAGTATGACCTTAGAACATTTGTTGCGATAACTTGCTATATTGCAGGCTCGTCATCACTTTCACTCTCTGATATTTGGTAGGAAGAAATAGCTAATACAAATTCCAAATTCGACTCAGAATCTGTTGGTTCATTCTCTATATCCTTAACGTCAAATCAGTCACTTTCATCTTCCAGCAAAGTTTGCCATACTTCATTACTAATTTTACGTAATAAAGATGCCACATTTAGACACACACTGTACTAAAAATTGATATAACAAATCAAATAACATATACAGAAGTAAATAACTCGCACCAAACAGTAAACTACAAAATAAAAAGAAACAGAATAGCAAAGCAGAGCCTGACGGTTTGTTCACAAACACTACAGCAATGGCGCTCAAACAGATGGTCGGAAAGAAAAACTGCACCAATTTATTTCTATGAATTGTGCCCAAAGAGGTCGCAACTATGAATGAAACTGAACTCACGCCTGTTGCGGACATCAAGAATGACAGAAGTAGACTGTCATGACGTCTGTTGAAGAATTGAGGAAATTATATGATGAAGTATGAACATGTTGAATATTTGACAGTGCCATTACAGCGGAGATCAAAGTGTCGAATATTTGACAGTTGCCAGTTCTAGGGTTAAAATAACCTGGCGCAGAGGTTATTTGGTGGAAAAATATGGCAGTGAAAAAGTTTATTACTGATGGACATTAACAGTAGTGATCTTCAAATACATGGAATGACAGTATCCACTGCCAACGAAAGTTTAAAAAATATGCTAAATTAACAGTGTCTATACAAAGCAACCAAAAACATAACCTGATATTTAGAAAATTACCATTAGAGTAAATCATTACCTGTTGTGGGTAATAAGTTTTAGGAGTACTGGTTGGAGTACTTGGTTATTAATAATCCTGAGAAAAACCATTATCTTGCAAAACAAGACAATACTTACGTCTTCAGCTACAAAAGATCCAGGCGAGAGTGGTTCTATTTTTGGGGCTACCAAGATAATCTCTTCTGGCTTATTTATCCGAGTCAGTTGATGCCTTGCATATAGCTCGCTATGAGGATCCTGCAATGAAGAAAAGGCATATTCTGCATATGGGCAAGACAAAAATCAAGGAATGGCTATCCTTGAAATAGTAAACCTGAGGATAACCATTATCTTGCAAATCAAGAAAATACATCTTCAGGTACAAGAGATCTTAACAAGGTACTAACTAAGAACTGATACCATAAATGTATACAAAAAAACAAGGCATATGTCAGAATTGAAGGGGAGTTATTAGAGCCCTTTAAGATCAGAAAAGGCATCAGATGAGATGTGTTTTCATCACCATTCGTATTCGACATCTATGAGGGAATGATTTATCAGAAAAGGCACAGAGGAACGGAAAGGTCATGTACAGACAGGAGGCAAGACAATCTCCAACCTCTGCTACATACACGATACTGCGCTGCAGGGAAGTTTGCAGGAAGAGCCAGCAGAACTTCTGCAACATGCTAAGAGGTTCACTGAGGAGGAGGCATTAAATTAAACAGAACCAAGTGTTACTTGATGGGAGTGGACAGACAGTGTGCATAATCTCATCCCTTCTAACATATACAGGATACAGATCTCAGGCAAAAAATAGTCTACCTAGAAATACGAATTTCCAGTAAAGAATTGAGAAGGCAAAATTAAATGAAGAATAGGTACTGTTAACCCCTTGACGCCGATTACCGTGTCATACAGACCTCCTTTTCTTCACATGCTGTCAACCTCCATGCATCATATAGAACCCTGTAGGCCTAACTTCATTTTGTTCTGGCTTGTAAAGTTTTGAAGTTGTCGAGATTGAAATAGTATATCTTTGAAGATTATCCCTCCTTTCCTTGTATGTATGAACTGACCCAAAGCAGTGCTTCTTTCTAAAAAGTTTGGAGTAGTCTGACCTCTTTCCGCTTAAGAGCACATAAAGTTAAATGTCTGCTGCAATCTAGCTGATGTATGTACTGTATCATTATACATTCCCTTACGTACACTGATGGTATAAATCACCACCTTTTCACTGATATGCACGTTGATGCTATCCGGTGTGGATTCCTATAATTCTTTCAATGCCTTAAAACCTCTTGCAACTCGTAATTACTTGACTCACTATGAGATACGATATTGTGTAATGCAGAAGCATGGTGCGGTGCAATTTGAATGGAAGAGAAGTAATCAAGTTTTAATAAATCAGATGATAACAGCACTAAATCAGACTGAAGTGAGCGACGTGACAGTACACACATAACATCACGAATGGGAGTGCATGGGGTGCGTGATCAAGTAACAGACGACAAAACATGCCGAAGTATATGAATTCTTTCTCATGAATGAATTGTCCTATTAACCTGGGGGTTGTGCTAAATGAATCTTTGAACTATTGTCCCCGGTTCTTCGCCTCAAACTTTCCAAAGTGATGATTATCCTAGTTTTAAACATTGTGAAGCAACCCATGCAAATACAAGAACGTCACTTTCATTCTGCATAAAATGTGCAAGGTCTCTTCTCCATTATTAGACTATAAGGTAAATCTAAAGTCAATCAATGTAAATTCTTTTGAGTCTCTACTGTAAACGTATGAAAGTAATCTGAGCTAAACTGTTGTAGAAATTAATTTTTAAAGAGATCCCTGGGTTTTCTCAGTGCTCGCACCTGAATCACCACCATTCGCTGGGAAAAGCGGCACTCAAATGTTCCCTATCGTTGAAGGGTTAAGAATGCCCAATCTAATCTAATAAAAATATGGATTATTACTGCGGAAACAAAGAAGTGACTGGTTTGAGTTTTGGTATTTCCCATCACCATATAGGGCTCTGAGCCCTGGACTGTAACTGCTGCATGTTGTAGGAGAACTGAGGCCTTCGAGATGATGTGCTGTCGAAGAATGCTACGAATATAATGGGTAGCAAGAACAACTCCATTCGGAGACTAAAACTTCTTGAACTGTTTTTAATTAGAATTTTAATAGAAGAAATTTTAGTCTCCGACAAGATTATAGTTTCATCATAAGACAGTTTTCCATTAACATCTTTATATATTGTATCACTTTTCACATTTTTATGTTCCGAATTTTAATAACTGACTAAACTTTTAACTTCCACTTTTAATTTAGTTGTATTGTTGATGATTGTGTTTAGGCTGAAGATGCCCTTAATTGAGGGCGAAACATGTCCCATGTAACTAAGAATCTGTTTATGTAACCACTATAAGTGAAAATATTAGTATTGAATAGGTGGAACAAATTAAAACACCTTTATTATTGTTGAACTGTAAAATTTTCAATACGGACCTAAAATGAGGTTTATAACATGTAACCGAGGGGGTGTGCCGGCGCGGCGGTTGTAGAATTTGTTTTTTCGAGATTTTTCTAACGTACATATCATTGAAACATCAATGAACACCATACAATTCAACCAGATATTGAAAGACTGGCATATAAAGAGTGTATGATTCTTACCTGCGAAAGTAACAGGTGATCTGCAGTACATATCTGAGTGGACGTTTAAGGATCATTTCTTTTGTTGAGTACTGAAGTTGCTGCCTTTAGCAGCTTGTAGTTGCTGTTTGGTAAACGTAAACTGGTGACATGCTTTTCCATTTGATATCATGTGCATCCTCTGCACAAACAGAGCACTTAACAGTTCGGTGCTCATATTAGCACAGAACTCAGTCTTGTTCTTCATCACCATACGCAACTGAAAAATCGCGGCTACACACACTACAGAACACGCGTGAATGAGATTTTGAGAAACGCAGTAAACAGGGCCATTCTTTCGAGTATTCGTCCCTAAATTTTTGAACTATTATTATTACTAGTGTCACTAATCATGTAACGTCACCATACGTATTTTCCTGCACAAGAAATCGCTTCATTATTTCAAACCTTTCGTATTTTGTAACACACGATTAGCATATATCCTAGAAGGACAATATATGTAAATGTGGCAACTAAAATCGCAATAAATACTTCTTCAACAGTCACGCACGCAGCATCTACAATGAAACGGAGTTTGTCACCACTTTGTAGCCGAAACAAAGACAAAACAACTTGCATATTTGCATGAAAGTCTGGTCATGTGATGAACAAACACAACAGCTCCGCAAGATATACCACTTTACAGGTGCCTATTTCTCCGGTACTGGAAGCACACATGCGTTCGGTGCGTGAAAACTCGAAATATTCTTAAACGAGGGACGGGAAAGGGGTATAAATGATTACTGAGAAATCCGAAAATAATATTCTGAGAACTCAAGCTGTAGAGGCATTCCCTGTGTATCCTTATGAACACTTCATACATTTAGATTTAAAAATCAATAAAAAATCATAATTTGAGGTGTGCGATTCGTAAAGGCGTAATTGTGATGGGTAATTCGTAATTATTACGATTGAATCGTAATAGGTGGCATCTCTGTGAATGACGTTAATGAGAAACGGACCTTAATTTATTTTATAGAGCAGAGGAAAGCTAAATTTCGTGGACATGTCCTACGACATGACACCTTTCTCCAGAATGTCTTCGAAGGAAAGGTCCTAGGGAAGAAGTCGAGAGGAAGACCACATCTCTCATACCTTAGGAACATAATCATTCAGCTGGGTTTTGCTTCCTATGTCACAATGAAAAGGACTGCTGAAGACTATGGGATGTGGCTGCAGCGACAAGGCTTAGCCTTTAGATAATGGATGGATGGAGTACTATCATCCTTTTACCTTTCAAGCTACTATTACTCAAATGGTGTAGATTGTTCTCTAAAATATGGATTACCAGTCATAATTTTCTGCGTTGTTCATCCTACAAAGGGGGAAGACTGAAATTTAACTTACTCATGTTTCAAGTCTATTTTATTATTATTATTATTATTATTATTATTATTATTATTATTATTAAAGGTTTGGAAATTATCATTTAAAGCTTCAAAAGTATGATCTTCTTGTGATATTCAAGAGTTTTAATACTGTATAAATTGAGTAACTATTCCGTGGTAATTGCTATTGTTTTCTTTTATTGGTGGGTGTAACTTTTGTTTTGATGTTTTGCCGATCATGTGCAACATGTGAGTGCCTTCTAATGTTGGTAAAACTAAAACAGATGATAAGCTGATGATTAGGACATTATCTTGTGAGATGATGACCTACATGGTTATCTTATGTAAGCTGGAGTTTAAAGAATTTAATTAATTCTTCATGAATTGATCTAAAAAAAATTTCATGGTGTTACTGGAAGTTTTAGTTGTGAGTTGAGATTAATCTACTCTGTGAAATGTTAATGTAATGTTTGTTATATTTTAAAACCAGTAAGAATCTGACCAAAAATATGGCTTCCGATTGAGATAGCTAAATAATATTCAGGAACTCACGACTGAGCCCGGGAAGGCATATATAGCAAGTGGAGTAGCAATTCTCCCCTAGTACGTCGTCACTGCATTGTGCTTATCACATGTATAGCTTGCAGTGGTGTCGGTACTAGTGTGCTAGCCGGCCAGTGTCTTGGGAAGGTGCGGTATCCTACTGATGAGCCAATGGCACACTGGGGTGAAACACAGGTAATTTTTGATGATTGAGTTTCCTGAATTTTATTAAGCAAGAATCTGTTTTTATTATATTAATCCATATTGTTTTAGTTTACTTCATATTGGGATAATGATTTAATTTCTCGGCATTTTGTCGTAATGAATGCCTGTTGACTCTTGGACTTCATTTCCTGAGTGGGAGATTTACTAATTTATTAGAAAGTTTTCTAAATAATAATTTTTGTACTTTTAATTTGGAAGTGACTGCTCAATGTAGACATTAAAACTCTGGGTAAAAGGGGAAGACAGTTCATTTAACCAAGATTTTGATGTGAAAGATATAACTTAATTGTTAATTCCGCAATTTTAATTTTATGTTGTCAAGGATAATTTGAAACTACACTTCTTGAAAGGTGTAGATAACTTTATCAATTGAGTTTTTAAGAGGTAAAAACCTTATGCTGTTCGTGTTGACTTTTAAAACATGTGGTTTTTCATTTAATTAAAAATAAGAAACTTTTCATTTAAGAATAAACTTCTCCTGGTAATCCCTAAATATGTGTATACATTTACTTTGATTATAAGCACATTTTGGGAATTTGAGGGATTTACTTGAATTTCTACAAGTTTGGAACACCATGCTATCCAATGCATGCGTTTGAAATTTTTCATTCTTTGAAGTTTCCACATTAACTCAATGTAAGTGATTTTCTTATTTTATTTTCTGTGATTCCTTTGGGTTATATTTTTCATGTTTATTTCTCTTGTATTCTGTAACTTGTAATCCTCCCTCTTGCGTTTGTTCCCTTTATTCTTATCTGACTTGGTCTTGATGATTGTCGATTGATGTTTTGAAATGCTCTACTATAAACTATTTTCTGCAGTCCTTGGGATAGGTGGCATATCCTACCATTTTGGGATTAACACTGATATTATGCAAAGGCGGTGGTTGAAGTTTTAGTATCGTGACGTGATTTCTATTCCCTTGTTTGTACTTACATTACGTAAGTAAATTTCAACAGACTCTTACTGACATGCACTCGCAAGCTGTCGGAACTGTTTGAAATAAGAACAGGCTTGAGGCAGGGAGATTATCTTTCCCCACTCCTGTTTGATTGCGTTTTGGAAAAGGTTATCAAAAAGTGGAGGAAAAAGTTGTCTGAATGTGATCTTCAAAATAGAGTGAGAGTAGGAAGCAAAAACACAGGTATCACTTTTTACGGTTTGGCTTTCACTGGTGATAATGATGATTATGATGTGCTCCTAGCAGACAATCTTCAGACAGCAGTATAACAGGTGGAAATTTTTCAAGAAATATCTGCAAAAACAGAATTACGGATCTCCTTTGGATAGGTCGAGTATATGGATTCGGAAAAGAAAGACTCCACTCACAGCATTGAGATGACTTACAGGATTGTCCAGAAGTCCATGAAATTTAAATACCTTGGCGAGATTATTAGCCTGGATGACAATGAAAAGGAAGCATAGGAGAAGAGAGCAAGGTAGATGGGATTGGCATTTAAAATGAGCCATGATACTTACAGATCCAAATCCATCTCCTACCAGGCTAAACTGCATAGTAGACAGACTGGCATGCATTTACTCTACAAAAACACTAGCAAAAATGGTATATATGTTAAAAACAGTACACTCTTTAGGCTTTTCCAATCGTGAAATTACCAGCGTTTCACCCCAGTGCAGCAGTGGGCTCATTAGTTGGATTCCTACACCTTAATGTTTTTAACATTTGCAATCGACTAAATTAAATTATGGTTTCCTTCTAGGAACCTTATTTTTGGTATATATGTTTGATTGAGAAAAAGGAAAGGAAGCTCCTCAGAAGAATTTTGGGTCCTAAGAAAGTTAAACTAATGTATTATTAAGGTCCACCTTTTCAATACAAAATATACAGAGTTTAAATTACATAAATGATTAGGGACTAGTTTCGACCTAGTATTAGGTCATCATCAGCCTAAAGCAAAATAAAACATAAAACATAAATACCAAAGAAATTATACAATGTAAAGACACAAAAGGTCTCGTAAATGTACATACCATGTAAGATATTGAGAAAAGAATTAGAGAGACATGCAGCAGTAAGTTAATAAATAACACCATGAATGAGATTCATAAAAAGTTCAGTGCGCATTAAAAGATGTTAAAATAGGAATCTTTGAGTTGCTGGATAAGGAGATCAGTATATTGATTTCCTTGACCTACAACTGAAAGATTTCCATCCCTAACAACTTTTTAATGTTGTACAGCGCACTGGACTTTAATCGTAAATAAACGACGTGACTGGCTCAGTTGTTCTTCAATTGGATAACATCATCTTAAAGGAGCCAGCATATACTAATTTCCTTATCCAGCAACTCGAGCATTCCTATCTTTAACATCTTTTTAATGCGCACTGGACTTTTTACGTCTATGAATATCTTGAAAAACGACGTAACTTCGTCCCAGATGTTCTTCGAATGTACAACAGCACATTTAAGGAGCAAGCATATATTGAATTCCTTGACCTACAACTGAAAGATTTCCATCCCTAACAACTTTTTAATGCTGTATGGCGCACTGGACTTTAATCGTAAATAAACGACGTGACTTTGGCTCAGTTGTTCTTCAATTGGATAACAGCATCTTAAAGGAGCCAGCATATACTAATCTCCTTATCCAGCAACTCAAGGATTCCTATCTTTAACATCTTTTTAATGCGCACTGTACTTTTTGTGATTCTCTGTCGTGGAGTTCTTTTAACATAGTGCTGCACGTCTCTATAATTCTTTTCTCAATATCTCACATGGTACGAGTCCTAATGTGTCTTTATACTGTTTGATTTTTTCGGTATTTATGTTTTAATTTTGCTTTAGGCTGATGATGACCTAATACTAGGTCGAAACTAGTCCCTAATCATTTATGTAATTTAAACTCTGTATATTTTGTATTGAAAAGGTGGACCTTATTAATACATTAGTTTAACTCTATTGTAATCACAGTTCAATACGGATCTATCATCATAATAAAAATTTAATTTAATCCTAAGAAAGTGTCCGACGGTTTTGTCTTCCACCTGAGATCAAGCAAGGAACTGTATGTGAGAGTCAAAACGTTCACCACCGCTATGAAGAAATGAAGGTTAACATTTTATGGTCACCTGAAGAGAATGAACCCAGAGAGATTGGCACACAAATTGCTCATTTCACAGGAAAAATGGAAATCTCTCCGCAGGCTGAAAGAGGAGCACAAAAACATGCGGGTAAATGATATAAGACGAAAGGAAATAATGGAGAGGACCATCTTTAAGAAGAAAGTTGCAGGCTTGAGGAATGATCCGGAGAAAGAACCTGATAATCCGCGGAACATCTCTGCGGAAGAATGGCTAAAAAGGAGTGTAAGGTTGGAAATCTCTGATTACAAAGTAAACAAAAAATGTAATGTAGGCCTAAGCCTAAAATAAATAAAAATAAATGAATAAATTAATTAATTAATTCACTTACTTTCACTCAATTACTTCTCAACTGAAACTAACACTAGAAACTGTCAGGAAAAAAACAAAAAAAACAAAAAAAACCAATAAAATTGTACAAAATGAGGATGGAGATGGCTCTGTGATGGTGTGGGCCACAGTTTTATGGTGGTTGACTGATCCTATTCTTACTCTCAAAGGATGAATTATGGTTTTAGATGACCCAAGTGCATCCTATGGTACAGATGCTGTTCTCTTACTAAGAGATAATGCCCCAATTCACACCGCTGGCCCTTGACGAACAAGTGGATGAACTTTAACACCTTCTCTGAACTACTCAATCACCCAATTTGAACATTACTGACCATCTGTGGTCTGTTTAAGAGCAGAGAATCTGGTGCAGATTTCTTCCCCATCCCCATCACTGCTGAAGAAACCAAGTGTTGCACTTCATGATGGTTCATAATTCTTCTGGAAACAATTCAAGAGTAGTTTTCATGTATTCTGCGACAAACGGCAGCTGTATGACAGGCTAACGGGGGTCCAACACGGTACTAATAATGTTTGTTTACATGTTTTTATTATTTTGATAACCATCTGCAGTTCATACAAAAGTACACTGATACTCACCTCAGACAGAACTTCAACCTTCAGATCATCTGGAGAAATTGAGACTACTCTTTCTTGAGAAAGTTGCACATTCTCCACATCTCGAAAGGAATCCTATGAAGAAACAGAAGTGTTATATGAAAGCATTATTTTCAAAAATAACTACTGATCCATTATCACAAAATTTACAAAGAATGTATGGTCTGAAAAATATATATTGTAAAACATTCTTTTATTTTGCATACTTTGGACACTACTTCACAGAGGAACTGAACTAGATTAAGACTGAAAATAAAGTATGACTGCTCATAACTTGTGAAGTGTTTCCTGTGACTTCTATGTTCCAAACTACCACAGAGGCCAAATAAATACACTTCTAACAGCCAGTCCACTTAACCTGGCAAACGGGGATTAAGTCAACTTTGGTTTAATATACATTGTGTTGTAAACAAGGTTGAGTTTACAAAAACACAACTTCTTTATTTGCTTCACATGTAAAATTACAATATTTACACTAACAAAACTGAAAGTTATCTCGAAGCAAAATGAACTATGAATTTGGAGAAAGAGTCTGTCTTTTATACAGTATATACACGTTGGAGTATTCCCATTCACTACTATCTCGGAAAGATAGTCCTTGTGACATGAAAAGTTCTTGATAGTCGAAAACTATCAGAAGCACTGACGTAAATATTTGAGAGAGTCCTTCCTTGTTGAAGTGTCTGAGTTCATTAACGTAAGTTCAATGACTGAAGAGTTCCTACTTAGCGAAACTAAGTTGATAATGGGAGCTTGCATTAGCTAGGGAATGATAGTGGCATATAATGGTACGACTGGACATGGACAGCGGAACAGGCAAGAGGAGCGGTGACCCGAGGTGAGACCTCTTACTGCCAGAAATTCAGTCCACCTGGCCGAAGCACATTTTCAAGAGGAGTAGCCTCCGTGCTCGACGTAGGGTGTATTCTGGAGCTGGACACCGGGGTCAGTGGGCGTCTGGACAGGCTAGGAGCTCCTTTTTATAGCACACACGACGTTCCAGGCACGCGCACTGAGGGCTGCGCGTCGAGGCTCGAAGAATAACACACTGGCACACGTGTAGCTGGCTGGCGGATCGAGAAGGGAGCGACGGACATACAACACATTGAAAAGAGGTTTTGGTCATAGACAGCTCAGTCTTGTCTACCTAATTTCATTGTTCATATGAGGGTTGGAACTTGAATGGTGGCAACTATTTAATTATAACTGATACAAATGAGATACACATTACCAAGTTTCGTTGTCCTTCAAAGTAGTCACCAACATTGTGTACAACCTGCTGCCAGTGATGTGGAAGTTGTAGGATACCTTTAGCAGTGCCTGTTGTATTGATAGTTCGAATGGAGTGGTCTACTGGCTGACAAATCTCCGGAACAGTTCTGAAGCAAATGCCACGGAGTGGTTCCTTCATCTTAGGAATCAGGCCAAAGTCACAAAGGCTTAAGTCCGGGGGTTTGGTGTATGGTACAGCAATTCCCAGCCCCATCAACTGAACAAATCAGCCACAACTCGCGCTGTATGCGACCGAGTGTTGTCATGCAAAATGATGGGTAGGTTCTGCAGAAAGTGTCGCCAATTCTTTCTGAAAGCTGGTCCCAGGTTGTGTTCCGAAAATGTACAGTAACACTGTGCACTGATGGTCTGCTATGGAGGAACGTAATGAGTTAGGATAACACCATCACAGTCGAACATGATACTGACCATAACTTTCACACTGCTAGGGTTCTGATGAACTTTCGACCTTCATGGTGACCTGTAATGACGCCACTAGTTCAACTGGTGTTTCAGTCGCAGCTCGTACGATTTGGTCATGTCTCATTCAGCACAATGATATTGCATAATTGGTAATTTGTTATATAATTCCTGACATAAGTTGCAAGGCCGTAATTTTGATGATAGTTAGACGCTATCAATTTAAAGCCTGGAATTTTCCCCCTACTCTGTAACTGTAGTTCGTCTGCTATGTGTGTTTCTTGAAGCACGATGACATCAACTGCATATTTCAGTGCAATCCTGGAAAGATAGTCACATTTTGCTCGACTAATCACTTCAATATTCAATTGACAAAAGCGCAGCAATGGTCCAATTCTACGAAACTGAGGGTCCTGAAAAGGACCACATATCTCCTTCTTGTTCGCTCTTTGACCGAGAGGTCGTTTCCGACAGTTTGGTCTCATCTTACCACTGTTGCTTTCTTAGCACCACCCGGGGGACACGTGTAGGGCAGTGCAGTGGCTAAACCTAAGGACGTGAAGCAACGTGGTTATCTATTGTGCAAATGGGGGTTGGACTAGCTTTGCAGATTGTGATTGTGGTGCCTCTTCTCAGTCAATCCACCGCATTGTTGCTGTCTGCCCAATTCGAGCTTTCGAAGGGACGCTAATGGACATTCACCGCATATCGGATGAAGCAGTTGACTGGGTCAAAATACTAGACCTTGAGTTGTAGTATTGTACGGACTTGTGACTATGCACATTTTCCTTGAAACTATACATATATAGATACATTTGTCATACAATAAATAATAATAATAATAATAATAATAATAATAATAATAATAATAATAATAATAATATGGCATATGAAAGCCTCTCCTTCACGCTCATAGCACGCCACACAGTTATGAGCAGCGTCATATTGTAACAATTTCTGCGTTTCCATCAAATCAGGTGGAACCCCTCTCGATTCAAATTTTTCTCATGCCCAAGCGTTCCTTCAGAATGTAAAGCACAGCTGTATGTGCTAATCTGGTGTCTGAGACCAGCTAACGAACCATATGGTGTTGAGCAATGTCCAGCAACGCGGCACTGACACTAGGATGACCTGGCCGACGCATATCTGCCACACTTTGGCGACCCTCATTCAAGGCTTTTACCCACCATGCCACTGCAATACAGTTGTTTCTGCAAGCCTCTTGAAGACCTTGATCAACTGTTGTGCTGTGCGACCTGCGGCACATTCAATCTTTCTCCAACTCTGTTGTTCCTGTTTCGAAACATCATGACAACACTACCTTAGACCACCAGCTAAAGAGGCTCTGTTCCTCAGTTTGCAAGCTCTAATATAAAGTAGGTACATAACTAACGTGCGCTATCAGCGACATTATTAGGTTCCGTTGCATGACGTCTCTACAGCAGTGTTGCCACTATTAAAGTTTCAACCTGAGCTGTTGACTTCACTATCCTAACAGATCCTGGCATGGTTGGTTTCCAAATTATAGTTTTATTTTTTATATATTTCAAATTGAGTTTGGTAAAGCATTTTTCATCTTGCAAATCATGGTAGATTCCTCGCGTAATTTTCCCTCCCTGATTTTAAGAAAGAAAATTTGGAAAAAAATTCACATATTTTACCCCCTTTGTATTATCTACGGTTTCCATTAGTTGTGAACCTCAAACCTATCTTATCTCGTCTCCGTGATTCATACCAGCATTCTCAGACTGAAAGACCAGCAACACTATCCTCAGAGTTTGCGAAGAAAACAGCTTCACTTTTGATAACTAAACTCTCTGATAACTGGTATAACAACACAGGAATACCTTGCAAGTATTTCACACACACCCTACTGTAGAACTATGAGTGCCTTATTCTGTTAATTAAGCGTTTAAGTGCGCAGTCTAAAACACAGATTTTTAGCAACAACAGAAAAAGACCTGCTTGTGCGACTATTGTCTATAATGACCATTAATTGACAGTCCTTTCGGACCCATTATAACCATTTGAATGTACATTAAAATATTTAAAAACCTGCCTAGCTAATAAAATTTGTCCTGCTTTTAGATGAGCATCCATGCATCAGCCAAGATCTTCTATCTATTAGTAATATGTTAAACCATTTAAAGTCAAGAATTTCATGTTTGGTCTGTATTGAATAGAGATTAAAAATCAATGAATTAATTAATAGAGAAATGTACACTCAAGTTTGAGCATTAAATCAATGAATTAGATTGTATAAGATCCACCTTTTCAATACAAGATGCATTGTAGGTTAAAATTACAACCTCATTTATTTATAGTACCGGTTTCAACATCCATGGATGTCATCATCAGCCAAGTAGCGTCATTATACAAAGATATTTATTTATTTAAATCTAAGAATTTCATTTTTGTCCATATTGAACTGAGAATGGAAGATAGGAAACTTAAAAGGGTCTACCTTTTCAATACAAAAATGTTATAGTTTATTTACGACATATATTTACACTTGGAACTAGTTTCGACGCTGTTTAGCGTCATCTTCAGCCAAAATGTGGGAAATAGGCTAGCATGTAGACATTTATATTACACAAGGCGTTACATTAAACAATACACATCTTACGAGGAGATAAAAACAGGGACGAATATAGAAACAAATGAATCGTTGAGAAAGCAAAAATTATACATATTAAAAATAACCTTAACCACACATCTTGCAGTGCGAAAATATTCGCCTTGAATGATTCCTGAATACAAAACGCACGCACACACATTTCTGATGAGCCAGCAGGCAGGAAAAAGTAAAGTGAAACCTTAAGAGTTCTTCTGAGAAGAGTTCATAATTTTTTCTATGTTCCGACTAACTAATGAAGTCTCCCTTGAGTTCCTGATAAACATACACAACAGGAAATTCTCCTTCACTATCAACAATAGCTATAAAGACCAACGGTAAATTGCATTTTAAATATTGTGCAGAGACGTGAAAGCATGATCTTGAACATGATATAACTTCTTCATTTAACCACCTTTGAAAGTCTCTCTCTATATTACATAGCTTCATTAACACCACCATTCTGTAGATGCACAAAATAATCTTGTAATCTTCACAGGTCCGGTATTCAGCTCGACAAGAATATAAAATTCTATATCATGTTCAAGATCATGCTTTCACGTCTCTGCACAGTATTTAAAATACAATTTACCGTTGGTCTTTATAGCTATTGTTGAGAGTGAAGGAGAATTTCCTGTTGTGTATGTTTATCAGGAACTCAAGGGAGACTTCATTAGTTAGTCGGAACATAGAAAAAATTATGAACTCTTCTCAGAAGAACTCTTAAGGTTTCACTTTACATTTTCCTGCCTGCTGGCTCATCAGAAATGTGTGCGCGTGCGTTTTGTATTCAGGAATCATTCAAGGCGAATATTTTCGCACTGCAAGATGTGTGGTTAAGGTTATTTTTAATATGTATAACTTTTGCTTTCTCAAAGATTCATTTGTTTCTATATTCGTCCCTGTTTTTATCTCCTCGTAAGATGTGTATTGTTTAATGTAACGCCTTGTGTAATATAAATGTCTACATGCTAGCCTATTTCCCACATTTTGGCTGAAGATGACGCCAAACAGCGTCAAAACTAGTTCCAAGTGTAAATATATGTTGTAAATAAACTATAACATTTTTGTATTGAAAAGGTGGACCCTTTTAAGTTTCCTATCTTCCATTATACAAAGATATATAGTAAAGTTAAAACGCACAAGATTGACCCTCATAATTAAAATTGTCTATAACAAGTTAAAATACAAAGCATATTAATGCTAACCATCCAGATTTAAATATACAATTTGTACAAGTTTGACAACTTGTTAGTCACAAATAAAGAGCTAAAGCTGAGGAGCCTCGCAGAAAAACAAGTTCAAAGTTTTTGACACTCTTGAAAATTTATTATAGATTTGAGTCCTTTGTGCGGCATTGGTAGCCACAACACTTGCAGAAAACTGTGTACCGAGTACAATGCGATAATAGGTTAAAAGAGTATGGTGTTCCTCTGTGAGCATTAAAAAACGACACTAAGTCATTTGGTTATATGAAAACTATCTTCATAAAATACGATGTTATGTCGTATTATATTGGAACAAGTGGATCTTGTGGCCGAAGCTATGTGTTGAAGATGTTAAAAGCAAAGATTCTCGATCCAATGCGGGACCTGCAGTATGAAAGATAAACACGAGTTAAACTCGGATAGTGGAAATGGGGCAAGAAAGTAAATCTTTATGAAGAGACTCTGCTCGGTTGGCTGGTTGCGTACGCTGCGGAGTTGAAGAGGAACTGGCTTGGAAGTTGCGTGGATTGGCTAGGGAAGGAAGGGGAGAGGGAAGGAGTGTGTTAGGGGGGAGGGGCGATGAAAGAGCGGGATCAGGGGGTTTTGGAGGTAAGAGGGGATATCGCGTCAAAGTGTTACGTCCTATCTGAAAGACTGAGCTGTTTTCTGGAATTTTGAACATATTAAACACTGCAATGAGAACACCAAACAGGATTTTCTGTTTCTCAGAGATGTAATTTAAATTTAAGTTTGAATTAAAAAATTGGTCTAAGTAAATGTAGCAGTTTTCGGTAGTATCTAAAAGGGGGCCTTTGAAAAGCATGTCAAGGATTTCAATATCCTGGTCTATTCTGCAAAATTTGTGCTTAAAGTCGTGTATATGCTGGTCTACCGTGGAAGATCATTGCATCAAAATCTGAATACACCTGATTTTGAGAAAGGGTTAGATCTACTGATAAGGTTGGAATTGTGTAGAACGTCCGTATTTCTATTGTTAGTTCTGAAAGATATGTTAATATGATGTTTCTTTAATATACTGATGATGTTATATATGGTTTTATCAAAAGTGAAAGTCGAAAACAATTTTGATATTAATTTATCCTTTATTATATTTATTAAAGCAAGCAAGTGGGTGTAAATCATATTCTTTAGTGGCCATATATGTACCCTTAAAACAGGCATTCCGACCTCACTCAGGGTTGACTCGTTTAACTTGGAGAGAGTATCTGACATTCTTGCAACAGATCTACCAGCACTTCAATTTTCCTTGAGGCAGCCTCAGCAACTTGTTTCCATGTTACCTTAGGACATTCTCTTCCTCTCTTCGATGGCAAGAGCTTTCTGTAGTAGACGGTGTTCATCTCTTCTTCTGACGTAGCCACACCAGTGGAGATGTTCTTCCTCCATCTTGTCGCTGATGGGCAGAACTTTGAAAGATCCTCGCACATGCTTTTTGCGCACTTCATCATACAGAGTGACCAGCGCTATTACAAGTAAAGAACACTGACATATGTAACATCCGCATCACTGTGCCATGCCCAACATTTGGAGCTGTACATGAGGGCAGGCCAAACAGTGTTTTTTTTACACTTTGCCCTTTAATTTGAGTGGCATCTGCTTATCACACACAACACCAGTAAGAGACTGCCATTTCATCCAACCAACACTGAGGTATTGCTTGACAACTGCATCAATATTACATCAGTTGTGATGACTGATCCAAGATATTTGAACTTGTCAGTCATCATCAGTGGTTCTCCAGTGTTGTGTGCGCCTGCCTGCCCTGGCTGTGCAAAAGTTGAAGAACATAATTATACTCTCTCTTCTTGTGACGTATTCTTAATCCATTTGCCTCTAGTAATACTTGCTTTTGTTCCAAGGCTACCTCAACCTCCTGACATGACTTACCAACCGAAACAATATCATCTGCGTAAAATTTGGTCCACGGGAGGTTTGTCATCAGCTGCTCCGTCAGGTAGTTGATGACAATGTTGAATAGTGTCGACCCCTGATGTGCATGCACATCGACATCAACATGAAAATTGCCTGAAACACCTGCAGTGGTTTTCACCATAGTACAAGGATGTAGGTACATATCTTTGATCATCTTCACACACACCTCAGGAAATTTTTGATGTTGTAGCGCTGCCCAGACTAGGGACATAATAGAAGTTTGTGTAAATAAATAAAAAAACAACAACCATCACAACAGAGTGCAGAATTTTCAACACAGTCTGCTGTTCAATAAGGTCACCAGTATATGCCACTGTGCACAACACTTCAGTGTAATACTTTTCCAATTGTCTCACGTTGCACTGACTTAGTCGACAGAGCTGGGAAGGAAGCGATCGTGGGTTAATTAACTCTTATAGTGCCAGGCAGCCAATTTATCAGCCATGCAAGCTGCTGTTAAAAATGCCGGGGGCCGATCTGTCAGCCACGTTTTTCTTTCGCCTGTATTTTCAATTCCTGCTGCACGATGGCAGCATAAGTAATACCACTGAAAAGGTTGAAGCTTTTACTCTATGAAAATATGGATAACATGCAATATTGATATCAGTGAAGTTTTTATAAAAGCTTTCTTTTGACGCATTGCAAGTTTCACATGTGGTAGCCCTGCACTCTGCCACTTCGTGTCACTTGCTTGTTATCCCGTTTGTTTATTACCTCCAATAGCGTAAAAGATGGATAAGTATAGGAAAGATAATTAAAATATGCTATGTTTTAATATTAAGTGATTCATTAGACAATAATTTATTAACTGACAAGTGTTCCAAGTAAAGAAGAGGTTATTGTGTACTTAACCTGCGTGTGCGTAATTCTGTAAAAATTCGTAATTCACAAAAAGTACTATCAAGAATTGCACAAAACATCAGGCTTTTATTCAAAATTAGCTTAATATTCTCACAAAGGTATCATTATCATACCCATAATACAAATACATTGAAAATGAAAACCTACAACCTGTTTTCCAGTCTTAGACTGGGTCAGGGATGTAATGAATGAAGCAGATATAAGGCTATTAGTACAATGGGGTCGCCACTCCTAAAGTGATTGGTAATGACTGATAAATGCTATGAAATGATAATGGAGACTGTTGCTGGAATGAATGATGACAGGGAAAACCGGAGTACCCGGAGAAAAACCTGTCCCGCCTCTGCTTTGTCCAGCACAAATCAGGGCCGATGACCTTCGATGTTAGGCCCCTTTAAACAACAAGCATCATTATCATCATCATCATCATCATCAGCACAAATCCCACCATGGAGTGACCGGGATTTGAACCATGGTATCAAGCGGTGAGAGGCCGACGTGCTGCCGTCTGACCCACGGAGGTTCCCAATAAAAATACATTATAAATGTAAAAATTAGGTCAAATTTTGTTTAATTATTTCAAAAAATTAAAAAATTTTACACATTTAAATGAAGAAAACTAAGCTCTATTGCAATTACATGCACACTCACATGTTCTCTATTCCCCTGTGTGAAATAGAAAAAATGTAGGCCTAAGCAGGAGAATATATTTCCTTAGTGTGTGCATTTTCATTAAAATTGTCTTGGCATTCTTAGCGCAACCACTACATTACAGCCTGGCATCAAAAGGGTTCAGATCACGCACCCACATTTTCTTGGTGTGAAAATGAGAAACCATGGAAAACCATCATCAGAGATGCTGACACTGGGACTTGAACTCATCATCACCCAAATGCAAGCTCACAGCCATACAGCCCAAACTGTGCAGCCAACTCGCTTGCTTTCAATACGACTGAACACCACCCTGTCTGTAAATGCTTTTCGGCAAAATGACTAAATACAGGATACAAAAGAACACACAGGAATATAAACAAACACAGTGGACTTTGCAACTCACCTGTAGCGCGACTTGTTTAATATCATCGTCCTGTTCCATAGCTGGCAGCACCCCCAGTCCTTAAAAAAGAATTAAGAAAGAATGTAAACAACTTCACAAAAATGCAATTTAAAATATTCAAGGCATTATTGACTTTTTTATTTATTTTTTTTGAGAGAAAGTTGCAGGGTACTAAAGGAAAAGGTCCTTTTCTAATGTCATTTTAACCTTTTAACTGCAATTCTCAGATGAAGCCATGCAACCCCCCAGTGTGCAATTTTTTGGCTTACCCTCAACTTCCTGCTTATAAAATCTGTTAAGATTTTCATCAACATTTGATAAAACTGTTCACAAGAAGTTCAAAATACTCTAGCTCTAAGAATTATCATCATCTCGAACAGTTTCCAGCCTTTGGCTGAGTTGGCGGTTGGTTCTGGGCCAAAGTTTCAGGACCATATGCCCTTGCTGATGCCAACCCTCCATGGGATATACAAGGCAGCTCCTAACATGGAGAATGGATTCCCCTAACCTGGGATACACATGCTACTGGATGGGTTTCAGAGGCATTTCTTCCTCAAAAGGCCTCCTCTGTCCAAAGCTGTTGGCCCTCTCAGGGTGTCAAGTTATGTTCCGCCGCCTAACACTTGGGGTTGAGTCAATGGCTGTATGGTATACTCCATTATCACGGCAGAATCACCTGGCCAGACAAGTAGTTCTCCAGATACTGGAGTCAGAATAGAATTTGACATACTTGGGTTCGACTTCAAGAATGAATGTATTACAGAACTATGTAAAATAGTTTTACTTCAATCCGCCTTGTCAATACACCTTCATTCCCTTCATCAGTGGATGACTTCCCAAAACATGTATGAATAAATAAATAGTTTTCTATCATTAAAAGGTGTATTGACAAGGCGGATTCAAGTAAAACTATTTTGAATAGTTCTGTAATACATTCAGACTAGTCAATATGGATCAAACCACCATATTAACCTATCATGGTTAAGTTTATCAACATTCAAGAATGAAGTCGCTGTCAGATGATGAGAAAGGGACAAAGACTTCACATATACAGGGTAATTTGGCTGAGTTGTCCACCTCAAATATCTTCTGATTCATTAAAGATAGAGGCATTCCGATTTCAAATTCACCAGGCGAGTTGGCCGTGCGGTTAGGGGTGCGTGGCTGTGAGCTTACATCCAGGAGATAGTGGGTTCGAATCCCACCGTTGGCAGCCCTGAAGGTGGTTTTCCGTAGTTTCCCATTTTCACATCAGGCAAATGCTGGAGCTGTACCTTAATTAAGGTCACGGACACTTCCTTCCAACTCCTAGGCCTTTCCTATCCCATCGTTGCCATAAGACCTATCTGGGTCGGTGCAATGTAAAGCCAATAGCTAGATTTCAAATTCTTAAATTCTATTAAGAGGCTCATAAAACACTGTCCAATTTGTCTCAATCACATGTATAATTACTGAGAAACTGATAGCAACTTTGTTTTTTAAAATGCAAATATACTAATTTCACCCAATAGAACAACTAAGAATCTAGCAATAAGGTCAGTATGATAATTTTGTGTGGCTATTTCTAGCCGAGTGCAGCCCATGGAAGGCAGACCCTCCAATGAGGGTGGACGGCATCTGCCATGTGTAGGTAACTGCGTGTTATTGTGGTGGAGGACAGTGTTATGTGTGGTGTGTGAGTTGCAGGGATGTTGGGGACAGCACAAACACTCAGCCCCCAAGCCATTGGAATTAACAAATGAAGGTTAAAATCCCCAACCCGGCTGGGAATCGAACCCGGGACCCTATGAACCGAAGGCCAGTACGCTGACCATTCAGCCAACGAGTCGGACAATAAAGTCGGTGATGTGCTTATTCTGCAAATCTGACAAGTAATTTCAGAGAGAGCAAAGGGTTTCGTATGTGATATTGTTATTTTATCTCAGACTGCAGAAGATCTGGAGAAATTGCTGAATGGTATAGATGGGAGTCTTAAATAAATAAATAAATAAATAAATAAATAAATAAATAAACAAACAAATAAACAAACAAACAAACAAATAAATCCAAAACAAAAGTAATGGAGTGCAGCCGAATGAAGTCAGGTGATGCAGGAAATATTAGATTAGGAAATGAAGTCTTAAAAGAAGTGGATGAATATTGTTACTTGATAGTAAAATAACTAAAGATTGCAGAATATAAAATGCAGACTAGCAAAAGCAAGGAAGGCCTTCCTCAAGAAAAGAAATTTGCTCACTTCAAACACTGACATAGGAATTAGAAAGACGTTTTTGAAGACTTTCGTCTGGAACGTGGCAATGCATGGAAGCAAAACATGGACAATAACTAGTTCAGAAAGAAAGTGAATAGAATAGAAGCTTTTGAAATGTGGTGTTAGAGAAGAATGCTGAAGGTGAGATGGATAGCTCAAGTCACGAATGAAGAGATACTGAATCGAATTGGTGAGAGGAGATTGATTTGCCTCAATTAGACTAGAAGAAGAGATAGAATGATAGGACACATCTTAAGACACTCAGGGCTTGTTCAGTTGATTTTCGAAGAAAGTCTAGGCGGGAAGGACAGTAGAGGTAGACCAAGGTATGAATATAACTAGCAGAATAGAGCAGATTTAGGATGCAGCAGTTACGTAGAAATTAAAAGGTTAGCACAGGATAGGGTGGCATGTGAAGCGCTGCATCAAGCCAGTCTATGCACTATGACTCCAACAACAACAGCGTGCAGGCATTAGATAGAAAGTGATGTGCCTCTCGCTCTGATGTAGAGGGCATGCTGCGTGACTCACACCTTGCTGATAAACACACGTTCCTCAACAGTTTATGGGCAACTATAATTTCCCTGTGTGACAGAAGTAGTTGAAAAGAGGGAGAATGAAACAATGCTCCTAAAAATAAAACTATCTGAATCATATTATCTAAACAGTGGTGTATGATAGCATACCAGCGCAATTTATTCTCAGCTCGACCACTGCCTGGTGTAAGTAAATCCATCTTACATATTGGCTTTAAGGAGTACAAAAGGGCTTTACAATAACGTTCCCCATAAATTTTTCCCAATAACCTTGTTTTCATTGGATTTTGATGTTGTTGATTTCATTTCATGTACCTACTGTGTACTCATGAGAAGGACAAAACAGCAATCAAGTATTACAATTTCACTGTGTTATCTCATCTTTTTACAATTCAACATCAACGAAACAAAAGTTTTGTAACTCCAAAATGCTGTACATCATACTGTTGTTTCTCGGGACCCGCTCGAGATAAGGGTGAGGTACGTGTGTTTATTACCAAGGTGCGTCAGGCGGCATCACAGCGAGTGGCGCATCACTTTCAGTCTAATGCCTATGTATGTGCATCTGAAATGCTATTCTCAACAGGAAATTGGCTGAAGATAAATGTCACCCCACTGAAGAACATCAATACATTTAAATACTTAGGGATAACTCTGCAGACACAGAGCAGGTGTCACTGTACATGTAAAACAAAGGATAATTCAATCAAAGCATTGCAGAATTTACAGCTTACAAACAAGCTATCTCTCATCTCTCCAATATAACTACAGTCGAAAACATTTCTTACATATTGAATACAACGGCAAAATCTAATGGTAATACCAATATAAATGGTCCGTTATCACTCGCTGTGATGCCGCCTGACGCACCTTGGTAATAAACACACGTACCTCACCCTTATCTCGAGCGGGTCCCGAGAAACAACAGTATGATGTACAGCATTTTGGAGTTACAAAACTTTTGTTTCGTTGATGTTGAATTGTAAAAAGATGAGATAACACAGTGAAATTGTACCAACTGATGAGCCCAGCCTAGCACACGGGGGCGAAACGCTGGCAACCAGGAATGAGTTAGCTGGAAAATTTATAATGTCCAATAACGGACCATTTATATTGGTATTATAAATTTACTCATTCGGAACAATTATTTCTGATTCCCTATGGGAATCAACATCTACATCAAAATCTAATGGTCCCGTCTAAATCCTATATAAACAATGTACTTAAAAAATAACTTCATACAACATTGCTTATAATGGCATATTATATAAAACTATGTATTTTTATCACATTCTTGGGTAAATGTATTCATTATAACCAGTGGCAGCTGGTGCACAAAATCAGTGGTGTGCTGTAACCAATCCCCACTCCAAAAAATAAAAATATTTAGAAACATACCGGTATGCAGTTTTTAAGAGACACTCCACTGAGATTTCCACACTAACAAACACACAAACAACCCCAACACATACATACATTCATCATAAAAAACTATAAAACTATATAATTAAACACACAATAACACCTGCAATGGCAAAATATTCACGAACTCAAAATCTCGGTGTGAGCGCGCAAAAACAGATCTTCCCAATGTTACCAAAACCATTGAAATAAAACCAGCAACGTCTAAATGCAAAAATTTCATGTTATGTTTTTATAGTGACATTTATAAACTAGATATTTTTAATTAAATAAATTCACAGTATCATGTCCTCATTTTGACAACATCAAAAGTACCTACAATTTTTATAGTTCGATTCCAAATATGGCTATGGAATAGGTAAGTTGGGAGTATTCTATCCTCTTTGGTATTAAAAGACCTGACGGGAACAAGCTCTACAGTATTTTGTTTTCTCGTTTGCTCTAAGCGATCCCCTCTTAAATGCTACCACTGAGTCAAGAGGGTACCACGTGCCACGTTCTCATTTCGGTCGTAATGCAAGTGTAACAAGTGATGAATCTCTGTGGTCGAACGAAGAATCGCTGTGAAGTGATGTCTTGCCGGTCTTGGCTGTTATTTCCACAGCCTATCAGAAAAGTTGGGCACGCATGCGCAGAAGGCAGAGTTCTTGCTTTCTGGCAAAAAGCTTAGAAATTCTCGCTGAGCTGTATTCGCACAGCCCAGCACAGCCACCCGGCGTGGAGAACACGACTAGCTAGCTACCTAGTTATGAGGGGAGTTGAATAATTTCCTATTCTTTGGCTGACGTCTTATTCAGTGCACTGTATATTATTGCGGATTATATATTTAAAGTAATTTAATTTCCAAATAGGCAATGTGCTGCAGCACTTCAGCACATAAGGTACAGCTGCCCCTGATTATAACTGTTACAGAAGTTTAAACAGAAAAGGACAAAAGCCATCATCTTCATTTGGTTTGGTAAAATCTGTTTATTTTGTTTTGCCTTGAAAAATTGACTGAATGTAATACAGGGTCTTTATTTTTTTCTTGGCAAGGACTTTCTTGCTCGAACTTGGCCGCCAGTGACGGTTCAGTTGCCGGCTACCGTGCATGCATATGTACAGCAGAATACAGTGCTCAAAATCATTATCATGCATTTTACTCACAATTTTTACTGTTTATGCTGAAAATGTTCCCCATGCGCTCCCAAATATAATCGGCATCTACCTAACGAAGTTTTCGGTTACTCTACCAAGTTCTTCAACACTGATGGATGCAATTGCAGCTCTTAAAGTTCATCTACTGTATGAGAGTTGTTCCCATAAACTACATTTTATAACATTCCCCACAAATAAAAATCACATGCCGTTATATCTGGGCTATGAGGGGGCCACAGATGATCCTCGTATCAAACACGCTTCAGTAAGGAGATAACGAACTTTACGTCTATTTTTATTGTTTACTGAACCTGTACGTTTGAATCTCTTGGCCAGTTGTTTTATTGTCCGATTGATAGGAATGGATCTCCCTGGAAATTTCGCTCGAAACTTTTGTCTTGAATAGCGCATGATTTTCTGCACTTAATGTAAGTATTGTGCAGATATACATGTTCACGTAACGAATATTTCACATACATTACAGCACTATACACAATCACAATAAAACACTATACAATACGACATATAGTACACAGTAGCTTCATTGAACACCCTACTACCTTGGAACTCAGCTCTCAGCAACTGCAGAAGTGCCGGAAACCGCGTGCGCCAGCGGCCGGTAGCGGCCTGTCATTGGCGGCCAAGGTCGAGCGAGAAAGTCCTTGCCAAGCATAAATAAAGACCCTGTATTTAAAATTATCATTTTGGGCGAGGATTAAATGAAGAACTTTTGGAATTTTGTTTTGTGCAATATAAAAATATTATTATAATCATTTTATTTTCTGTATGTCAAAGACAGTGTTATTTAATTTTAGAAATGTGAACTCTATAAATTATTTATGTAACTTGAAGAAATTATGCGTATAAGATGGACATCGGACTTAATCTTTACCATGCTGTTTAAAATATTATTTTGGATTTATTGTAGAAAACAAATACATATGGACAGTTTAAAATTGAAAATCTATTAACTGTGTAAGATTTTGATTATGGAAATTGTGAAGAAATTCTGTGTGTTGTACTGTGTAATCGTGTGTTTTAATGCTTGAAGGACAAACTTTTGAGGCAGCTTGTACTGCCACGTGTCAATTTTTAGTAAGAAAATTTCTATGTGTCACAATCGAAACATCCAGAACCTTGCTGGTGTAATGAGATTTATTCTGATTGGTCAGTATATCGAGGTTTTTAATTGGTGAATACTACGGTCTGGGGAAATTCAGTGTCCTCATTGGTCTACTCGTGATCGGATGATTTCCGGTTTCTGGGCTCATCCATGAGAGCGTAGCTTGCTTGTCGTCTATTGCTATTGAGCAACTAAGTAAGCGGACATGCATCGGGTTCGTTCCACCATGTGGACAGTGACCTCATGGTAAGCGCTATTCATTTTGGTGTTTTGGCCTTTGTTTTATTTCAGTAACTTTCCGTGGTAATGTAATTTGTAATTTTGCGTATCGGAGATTCCCCCTAGATTTTCATATTCACCAATTATGGTTTTCTGAGTCACGTTAACATTTTATTTTTATCTAAATTTTTTTAAAGATGTTCATGTTTATGGCCCATGGCCTACTGTAGTAGGGCTCCTTCCACGTTCCACGTCCTCCTGTAGTAGTCGTTTTTTGCATCTCAAACATGGTGTTAATTTTGTTTTAATTCCATACATTTCTATTTTCATTATTTGCTTATTATTTTTATTATTATGATGCATATGCACAAAAGTGCTACATTGTTAGCAGAGCATGGGTTGTGGAAGAAAGAGAGGCCCACAGCAATTATTCTCAGCTAAATTTTAAAACTCTATTCAAATCCTTCTAATCTTGTAATATTTTTTCACTACATTTCAAGCTGTTTGTCACGTCACTGTAACTACAAGAGAAGTTTAATTGATGACATGTTTCTTTTATAGGTTGTAATTATTATGAGTGCATTCCTAATTCCGGTTTATTTGCAGTTTTTTTCATGATGTTTGCTCGAGGTTGATTTTCTCATCCCGGGGGAGCTGCCTATTATTTCCGGATTAGGCAGTTGAATGTGTTATTCTTTCTGATGTGGAGTCTGTATTGCTGTGTTTCACCCTGTAATTAACGGTTGGAGGAAACGGTAAGTCACTGTCCGTAATTTCCTTTTCTTCCTCAGTTTTGTGGTCAATTTTCATTAAAAGTTTCGTTGGTGATAAGCCTTTAGATAACCACGTGTTTTTTTGAAAAAAGTTATACTACCACATTGTGTGCTGTGTTTGAGTTCTGTAAGTCTTCTCTAATAAGTTTCAGGTTTGTGTTTGATCATTTTAGGTTTTTCGATCCGTGTATTTCTATCGTAACGCATGTGTGATCATCTGTTGCTTGGAACTACGTCATTAAATTATGTTAGGGGCTGTACTTCCTTGTCTGACTTCTCGTTTATCTCTCGAAAAGCTGAAATATGTATCTGTGTTGACTGCGAATGCTTGAGCCACTGCGAGATGTGCCCATCATAACTCCTAGTTATCTCGTGTCGTGTTCTGTTTGCTCTTCTTCGGACTTTGTAAATTGTAGTGTTGATCATTGTACTGGTCATTGTGTATGGGTTAATAAGTTTTAGCGTGAAGTCTTATATGAGTTTTTTTAAATATCTGTCTTCGTAAATTTTCAGCAACAAATTTTGTGGTTAATGTTCGTAATTTTTTTGTCAATCTTTTTTGAGTGTTTATTCTGTTTAAAAAATTTGGTGTTTTGGCAAATTATTTTCAAATTTCGTTTCTTGTTGCCTGCTGTGTTTTGTTTGGCATTATTCTTTGTGTGTGATTATTTTGAAATTATTTGTTCGTCGTGTTTTCACTCATTGTATATCTAAATTTCTGGTCATGTGCTGTGTGGTGTTTTGGTCTTCTGCTGTACCTGGGTTCATTTCCAAGTAGGTAGGGGACTACTTGGGGCAGTTCCCAGCCAGTTACTAACGTCTTAAATCAGATAAGAGATTATGGGGTCTCTTAATTTGTTTGAAAATATTCCTAGATCATCTGTTGAGCTTTTCGATCGAGTTATATTGTTTCCTTCTTGCTTATTCTTATTTACCCGTTTATTCCTATACTTGCTAGGGAGGGTTCTATGATGACTGGCATAGTCTCATAGGGTGACACGTGTTCACCATATCTTTAAACCACGTAATGCTGAGGCCGTTATGGCAAATTTGACAGGTTATAGATGTGCACTTGTGCTCATGACATATCCGAAATCTGGCGTGCATCTGATATGAGATTCTTCTGTAATCTTTGAGCGGGTATTAGGTGGCTAGGTGGAGAATAGTGTCCATGGTTTATTGTAAATTATCTACTGGGAAGGTTTTCTCCAAATGTTTATTTCGGTATCATTATTATGAGCTATTAATTTCAGTTAAATCTGTTGTTGCTTTGCAGATCATCAAGATTTGTGTTTCAGGTACTCTAAATTCATCATTAAAATTTGTAGTGAAATTTTGCACATGTTACGATTTAGTTAAAAGATCTTTCATTAATTTTTTAAATTACTCCTTCATTTAAATTGCTCTGGATTTATTTTCATCTGTTTCTGGTTGGTGTCTTCTAAATTTATTTACCCAGTTCACTCGACTATGGGGTCCTGTGAGCTGAGTAAGATTTCTAAATTTGGTAGTCTTGTCATATCTGTCCATCCATATTTGTATATATTGTAAATATGAGGGGATGTCATTTGTGTGTGTCTTTGGTGCCTTGGGAGCCATTGGTACGTAATGACACTTAGGACATAAGGTGCTGAGAGGCAGTTCCTCTTCTGGGAGTACAACACTGGTTCTAATATAGTCTCATTGTTGTGTGATGGAATCAAGAGTACTGAGGTCATGTTTTCCCCTTTTCTTTTGTTGGTACTCCATCCCACTTCCATGGCGATGTTTGTCAATTCTTAAACAGGAGATTGCCAAACTGATGGATCGATCATGGTGGAGTTGATGATCAGCATTTTATGTCATGGCCAAATTGCGTGGGGTTACATAAAGACTCAGTGTTTACACCTCCTCTCCCAACAAGCCTGCCAGAACTGAGAGTTCGCATCAACCATATTTTCAAATCCATTGATAGGGACATGCTGCGCTGAGTGTGGGATGAACTTGATTACAGGCTTGATGTCCGCATAATCTCTAAAGGGGCACATATCGAACAGTTGTAAATGTCAAAAAAACTTTTTGAGTTTTTCTATATGTGTGCAAAACCTTGTGACAATATGTCAAATAAAAATGTTATTGTAGAGCTTTGGAATTGCTTAAATAGTTTGTAATAACCCTGTATTTAAGTCCGAGGGTAACCGAGTGGTGCCTTTATTTCTCCACAATGCAGTACATTCTCGTGGCCTAGTACGGTTCCTTCCACCTTCCATGTCCTCCTGTAGTTGTTGTTTGGTAGACCTGTAAGTTAAAGTTTTCGCATCTCGAACATGGTGTTTTGTTTTAATTTCATACATTTCTATTTTCTTTATTTCCTTATTATTAAAAGTGCTATAAACTTATGTACTTATTATCGCATATTATATAAAATGATGTATTTTTATCACAATCTTGGATAAATGTATTGATTATAACATCCAATTGAAATCAATATTCACTGACATGGCCCACAATGGGTGACTTGCACACACTCTACAGTGTGATGGCAGTAGTGCTTAGATCCTTTCCAACAGAACAAATATGATCTAGGTCACCATTTCTCAATTGGTACAGCAACTGATGTGAAATCAGGAGGTTGTGGGTTTGGATCCCACTGGTATACAGTTGGCCATTTTTGTTCTGTACTCAACATCTCTTCAATAAGCTATATATGTACGTAACACGACCTGATAGGTTGAAAGTTGATTTTCATTACAATGCGGTTGTGAAAATTCAATGTTCATATAACGACCAAATTTTTACTTTGGTTTGTTACGTGTTTGGGGAATGTCGACAACAATGTAAAGCTTATTTTTAAACTCTTGTTTTCAGCAGAGTGTAGATTACAAATAAGTCATTCTGTGGAATAGCCAAGGCAAGAATCACTGTGAAGATGTCGCAAAAGAAAGGTGAAGTGTTTAATATCGAAGAAAAGTCGCACATAATACGGCGAAACAAATGTCCATCGTGAAGGAATTGTGCGTATCACTCTCAGCAATTTCTACAATTTGGAAGGACAGAGAGAACATATCATTTTTATTATCCAAAACAGTGTGCGACAATATTGATCAATTTACATACTACTATTATTTTACTTTCTGCTGACATATTATTTTCTGGACGTAGGCAAAGGAAAAAAATCATCTCAGTCCCACTCCACAGCACTTATTTCACTGATGTTTTAACTTTAATCTGTTAATTAACCCTGTCCTAACTTGCAAAACCAGGAGAAATCCAACCCTGGCTCTCTCTTGTTCAAAGAACTTTATTTATCTGCATTCCTATCCTCCTTAGCTGAGGAACTTGGACACTTTTTCTTCCTATGCCTCATTTAATCGATACTTCCTTAACATAACCTAGCTCATTTCCTTCATATTCCTTTTCTCTCTTCTCATGTGCCTTTATTGTACATATGTAATATTTCCTTATTTTTTACTGTACTATACCGTTACTCATGTGTCATACGTGTATTTATCTTACTGTGCCAAACTGTAAGTTCTTCTCTTCGTTTTATTTTCAATCTTTAACTTTCCTCATTTTTTTCTTTTGCCTTTATGTTTTATTGTTAATTGTTGTGTGTCTAAAATTATTTTGTCAGTTTTTTTTTAATTTTCTTCTGCTACTTTTATCCTTAATGATTTTTTTTTATTGTTCTTTCACTTTTTTTTGTATTGCGCTACTCCATTGTAAATATATTTTTCATTGCGGAACTCTGTAATTTGTCTTCTTTCAGTTTTGGTTTCCCAAATAAATAAAGAACTAAATAAATAAATCCAAAACGTACAGATATGACATTTTTAGGAATTAAAAAAAAAACAGTTTGTGCGTCTATCACCTATGTATGTCCAACCTTACTCTCGTTTCTCTACAGGGTGAGGTATGACGCGAGATGAATCTTCATAACGTGTTTTTACGACCAGATGCCCACCTGACGTCAAACTCATCGGAGGAGTTAATGAATTGAAATGAATGACGTGATATATGATAGTAGGAACAGAGAAGGAGAAACCCGGTGCGAGCACATAGCCTACTCCTGTCGAATAGCACCAAGGGGTGTGCTCAAGGCTTAACGTTTCCATACAACAGACAAATCACCATCAACAGTGGCATACGCCTTCACTCCATATGAGCACCGAAGAGAGGTTTGGAATTTAATCCAGGCTGTTAGCACGCAACTTAGCGACTATAAATGATATACCACCACCTCTCCTACCCTGCTGCCAACATTCTGATGGTGGATTTTTTTGATCAACGGGACTCAAATCAGCTAGCCATGGTGTCAGACCATTTATAGTCTTCACGCCTTAACGATCATGACCACCAGGCGGTGTTGCGACTATCGCCTATAATGACCATTAATTGGCAGTACCGTTGGAGTCGTTATAACAGTTTTTGACTGTATTTACATTAAAAATCAGTCCTTTTATGTCATACTGTCTACAAATCGTCTTGTATTATATCCATTAAAAAAAACTAAACTACAAAGGCATATCAGGAGTTAAAGCAAATATTTGGGAGTGAATATTGAGAGTATTATCACATTCAACTCTCAAACTTCAATGACTGGTCTAAGAAACGTGCTAGAATCTCTGCCACCCTGACATCTTTTGCAGACTAATAAAAAATTCTGTATTTCCAATACCTCAATTTGTACCTGTTCCAAACAATTCCCTCCGAGCAAAATTATGTAAACTTCCTTGAAAATTCAGATAAAATGATCAGATACACATTGAAAGAAATCTTACTAGTTCCAGCTGGTATGCCAGGCAGCATGTTATATCCTAGGAAATTCAAAGGACTGGGACTATTCTGTTCGTGATGAGAGGCAGTTCTTCACCGCCACTAATGCCCTTAGAATACTATTTAATTCCCGAGATCCTTACATACCAAATAAAAGGGAACCAAAAGAAGAAAGCCTTAAGTGTCTGAATAGGCTTCATCTAATGATAGACGATGGTGTGTTGAGTAAAAAGGACAGTCTTTTAGATTCTCAGAAAATAAGAACCAAGCTGAGAGAAGTTGGATTTAATAACTAGCGTAACCTCCACACAGAAAGGGAAGGGAGCTAACCTTTTCTGTCAACACCCTCCAGCCAATCTGTAGATTATTTTGTAGCGAATGGCATGATTCCTTGAAAATGACAGGCAACGTAGCGGTCGTACGAGCTATTCGACGCAGGACCACGTCGGCGCTGCCACTTCGAGGTAGAAATGCTAGCTCACGTTCTCGCTTAATACTCTCATGGTGAAGCTCTACGAAATACAAGGCATCATAAAATACAATCTGCCATTGTTCAAGCGTTGAGGAACTCTGGCTTTATCTTGGAGGACATTCGTGGTCTCTCTGTTACAGGCAGCAGCACTCATAGAATTGATATGATAGCCAATAACGTAGTTCAACCTATTCAATACAGGTAAATAAGAAATGTGGTGTTACATTCCTATTTAATTATAAGTGGGAGTGGTACCAGTTTCGACCCCAATCTGGGTCATAATCAGCCGAATAAAATGCAAGAACAATGCATAGGTAAATATGAAATTAAAGACTGAGTCTTTAACAAAAACAGTTAAAGAAGCAATATAAGATAATGGGGATAGGCACTGCACGATTTTAAATCGTAAAATCTAGAAGAAGTAGAAGGTTAGTCACTTAAGGCACAATCTTCTGAATAGCAGCACAACACACGCAAAGTTCAGCACTGTCTAAAAATGTTTACGAAAAGCGGGGAACGGTTAAGTGAGCCAGCCTGCATATACTATCAGGCGTGAAGTCACAATACAATTTAGTAAATATGAAGTCCCAGAATTGTGCAGAAGTCAAAGACGAGTCGCTTGATTGAAACAATATGCTTAAACTGTTTTTGTTAAAGACTCATTCTCTAATTTCTTATTTACCTATGCATTGTTTTTGCATTTTATTCACCTGATGATGACCCAGATTGGGGTCGAAATCGGTACCGCTCCCACTTATAATTAAATAGGAATGTAACACCACATTTCTTATTTACTTGTATTGAATAGGTTGAACTACGTTATTTGTTATTTCAATTTAATTGTGATACAGTTCAGTATGGAACATCATGAAATTTTTAACTTTAAATTATATGATAGCCTTCAAAGATTTTTTTTTTTTTTTTTTTTTTTTTTTTTTTTTTACAATTTGTTTTACGGCACACCAACACAGATAGATTTTTATGGCGACGATGGGATAGGAAAGGCCTAGAAGTGGAAAGGAAACAGCCATGGCCTTAATTAAGGAACAGCCCCAGAATTTGCCTGATGTGAAAACGGGAAACCACAGAAAGCCATCTTCAGGGCTGCAAGGCCAACTCGCTCGGTAGAATTCCAATAAGACTGGGTCCTATTCTCAGAACAAAGGTTTTGAAACTTGTCTACTAAAGCCTTTTTTTTAAATTTAGATTTAGGAGCAATAGATAGGGGATTTCCTTTTTGTTAGTGGTTCAACACTGCATTAACATATCAACAGCTGATGTGGATGCAAAGAAGGGAAAGGGCTATGACTGGGATGGCAGCGGCTGTGGCCTTACTTAAGGTACAGTCCCAGCATTTGTCTAATGAGAAAAAGGTAAACCATGGAAAACAATCTTCCGGGCTGCCGACAGTCTCCCAAATGCAAGCTCACAGTGAGCCCTAACAGTGCAACCAACTCACTTGGTAAAAATAAATAAGTAGAAACAAAGATGAATTTTCTGGAAATAATAATCTATATATATAAAAAGCTAACGTGCATGTTTCACAAAATTCGAGTTCTTAAACCAGAGGTAGTTAAAAGGTGTGGTTTGTACCAAAATCTTCCAAATCGTCTTGGCAGTACAGAAAAAAAATCTTGCTTTTCTTGAAAAGTCAACAGAAATATATTTATTTTTAAGATAAAATCTTTAAATGATCACTCCAATAATTGCAGGCGAAGGCCGCCATACATTCTGTACTTAGCATGTTGCTAAATGACTAACAATTTCATGGCAAAACATTCCTAATAACTTACATGATGACGATGCTTGTTGTTTAAAGGGTCTAACATCTAGGTCATCAGCCCTTAATGGTATGAAATGAGCCAAAATGCAATGACAATTTAGAAGTACAAAATTCATCCACTGACCAGAAAAAAATGTGATGATGAAGAATGAATGGATGAATATGAATTTAAAACAATCAATGAATCTGGCCTGCAATGCCTCACCTTCCCAGAAACAATATTACTGACCAAGGGACTGCTTCCGGAGCACAGTCCTGAATCAATGATGCTTGTTATCTAAAGGGGTTCAATATCTAGGTCAACATTTTCTCATAATGGAACTTATCGCTAATAAAGTAGAACCATGGTATTTCTCAAGCTGTGATACTAATCAAAGGTAGCGTAAACTCACCGTGTTCCAAACATTATGGTACTACTCACAAGTATTGTATGTCGTACATGAAACGCAGACCTATGGTGTTTCTCGCATGATGGCGCCACTTGTAGGCAATGCAAACCCATGGTGCACCTCACATAGGTGTACTAATCACAGGGACTCATACTATCCCGTGGTGTTCCTCACATAGTGGGTACAAATCACAGGCAACGCAGACCAACAGTGTCTCTCATATAGTGGTACTTATCACAGGCACTGGAAACCCACAGTGAACCTCTCTCTGCCGCTACTAATCACAAACCTATTGTGTACCTAACATAGTGGTACTAGTTGTAAGTAAAGGCGACCAATGGTTTTCCCCGCATGATGCTACTAATGATACAGATGCTGATTCCCATTGGGAACCTGAAATATTTGTCCCGAATGAGTAAATTTATAAGACCAATATAAATGGTCTGTTATTGGACATTATAAATTTTCCAGCTAACTCATTCCTGGTCGCCAGTGTTTCGCCCCAGTGTGCCAAGTTGGGCTCATCAGCTGGCAAATAACACACTCACCAAGACGCATGGCTAGTGCATACAGTGGAGGCCAATGCATAGGTTATTTGGAGCCACCGGCAGTGCCAATGCACTATGAGAGACTTTGTCTCATAAGCAAAAATTGATGACTGCCTGGCCATCAGATAATATAGATGTTGATTCCCATAGAGAACCTGAAATATTTGTCCCGAATGAGTAAATTTATAATACCAATATAAATGGTCCGTTATTGAATATTATTATAAATTTTCCAGCTAACTCATTCCTGGTTGCCAGCGTTTCACCCCAGTGTGCTAAGTTGGGCTCATCAGTTGGCAAATAGCACACTCACCAAGAGGCATGGCTAGTGCATACCGTGGAGGCCACTGCGTAGGCTATTTGGAGCCACTGGCAGTTTCAGGCAGGCATCAATTTTTGGTTACGAGACGAAGTCTCCTTCCAGTGCACTCGACATACCTGGCCTCGCAGCTGTTACACTTCATACGATACACTCCTGAATGGTTGCATTTATTGTTGTTGTTGATAGATTTCGTGTTGTGTAAAATGTTGGCATTTTTATATACGGTATAGTTCTGTAGACTATTTTCAGATTTTGTTTCTTGAAAATGTTGGTTATATGATATATGTGGGTGTTATTAAAAGTAAAAGGTACATAATCTTTCTTGTGCTCAAAATGTTTTATTCAATTTAGCTATAAGTTTTAATGTGGAACAGTGAACGTTTATAATCTAAGAACAATGTATTTTAAACATTATCATCCATGTACATAACAGTAGTGTTTAAGTTTTAATTCTTATATCATTTAACGTAGACGATTGCTTAAGTTAGGACGAAGAATATTGTAAACTGACAACGTTTTACCTATACTATATGACATTCATATTGCATCAGTGCTGTTTTAATTACATGTTATGTTAGTCAGCTGAGGATGACCTTCATAAGGTTGAAACCGGTACTGTAAAATAATAATACACAAATAAAGTATTGATTAGGTGGAAGCTTCAAAACTTCATATCTGTGAACTGTCAGGTTTGGAAAAGACCAAGGAAGGTCGGATAGGATAGATGGTAGTGAGTAACCTGGCACAAGTATCTAGGCGCGGTATGACTGCCGTTTGTTTATTTTTTGCAGGCAACATGACAGTGCAGTACGCAAGGCTGCCAACTTAGGAGCTATAGACAAGACAATTGATCTACATTGTTAGGTGCAGCTAGTGACAAAACCATTCGTCTGGATTGGTCAGGTCTGGCGAGCGACAAAACCATTGGACTTGGGTCAAACAAAAGGGCTGCAAAGCGATCGTTAGGCCTCTAGGCATTCCATAGGGAGACAGCATCGCATTCTATGTCTGATAGTGATAAAGAGCTGAATTAATTAAATGCGCTGGAGAATAAAAAAGTGTAGATTGGTTAGGTCCGGCTAGTGACAAAACCATTGGACTGGGGTCAATCATAGGGCGTCTGGGGGGGCATAAGCCCCCCAGAATAATGCTGTGAAGTCTAGCATGTGCTCTACTCTCCTCTACATTACAGTAAGCGTCACAGGATAATATTGTTGTTCAGTGTTTTACATTGTTTCCTTAACAGGTTGCATTTACTTTTTTTTTTTTTTTTTTTTTTTACAATGTACTCTGCATCACACCGACAAAGGTAGGTCTTATGGCAACTATCTCCCCAATACAAGTTCATAGATGCACACCCTAACCACACGGCCAACTCGCTCGGTCTGAATTAATTGAATGTGCACTGAACTCGATAGCTGCAGTCCATTAAATGCAGCCAGTATACTATCAAAGATTCACACCCTAACCACATGGCCAACTCGCTCGGTCTGAATTAATTAAATATGCACTGAACTCGATAGCTGCAGTCCCTTAAATGCGGCCAGTATACTATATTCGCAAGACAGTGGGTTCAAACCCGCTGAAGATGGTTTTCTGTGGTTTCCCACTTTCACACCAGGCAGATGCTGGGGCTGTACCTTAATTAAGGCGATGGCCATTTCCTTCCGTCTCCTAGCCCTTTCCTGCCTCATCGTCGCCATAAGACCTATCTGTGTTGGTGCAACGTAAAACAACTTGAAAGAAAAATGAAAAATTAAATATGCCAGAGAGTGACAAAGCCATTGGTCTGGATTGTTTAGGTCCAGCTAGTGACAATTTGTTTTACATTACGCTGACACAGGTAGGTCTTATGGTGACAATGGGATAGGAAGGCCTAGGAGTAGGAGTGAAGTGGCCATGGTCTAAATGTACAGCTCCAGCATTTGCCTGGTGTGAAAATGGGAAACCACAGAAAACCATCTTCAGGGCTGCCAACAGTGGAGTTTGAACCCACTATTTCCCGGATGCAAGCTCACAGCTACGTGCTCCTAACTGCACTGTGACAAAAACATTGGACTGCAGTCAATCATAGGGGGTCCGGGGTCATAAGGCCCCAGGATAGCGCCGCAATGTCTCGCACATGCTATACCCTCCACTACATTAAGGTAGGTTCCATAGGAAAATACTGTTGTTCTCTATTTTACATTCAGACATAGCTTTTGGATATTAATTAATTCCCAGTCTCAATAACACCCTATAACGTTAGGTATAATGGCGTCCCCCTCAAGTCACCCAGTATACATTGTCATGTGCTCTCCTAGTCATATAACACTACTCCATGTTGTATATGTCAGGTAATTGTACAGCAGTTTTTTCACACCTTCACTCGTTCCTCGCACCTTAATGAATATATCTATACTCCGCACTGCTTTACTTCTGAACTGACATTTCGTAAAACATATGAGCATCACCATACCTCTGCTGCCAGTGTGCTACTGCCGCAAGAACAGCTGATGCAATATGACGGCAGTAAATAGCCGTCGTAAAATGTAATACCGTACTCATAAAACCTAATGAATCAGGACTGGAAACAAATTCACAAAAACTACACTTACTAACAACTTCCGACACTAAAAAGAGAACACATTATTTAAGAACAGAAGAGAATGAGGAAATAACACATCACTCACCGCTAATGGCTGGCACAGGAAGGAGGTTATTGCCTGCAAAGGGAACACTCTACTGATTTCAGAGTCACTTTCTTGCTACATGTCTTTCCTGAACTACACTGAGACATGCTAAACATGCACAAACTCAGTACACTAACCAATACATGGATGTAAATAAAACTACAGCTATTTTTAGACACTGAACTATTAAACCTGTAATATACTAACCCTTTGCTGGTGGGACCTAGTGTTTACAGTGCACTATGTCTTCTGGTATAGGCTAGAGCAATTTTGTTACTTTCATTGATCTGTGTCTGTCTTATACTTGGCTTTGACAATATGAAAGTGACTGAAGTATGAGCGATGCTAGTAATGCCATTCCTTTTGCAGCCAGTCCCTGCTATGAATGGTGTGAAACTGTTGCTCATAGGGTCAGTTGGTGCATGCATTTCAGTGGGCTTGGCAGACTGACATGTAATAGCAACTTCTGGCCTGATGAGGAAAGCAACGGGAAACTACCTCACTCCTCATTTTCCTAGTACGCCTCTTCAGTGATGCTTAGGCCATCTATGACAGCTGATGGCAGATCTGTTGAGGATCCAACCAGCCTTCAGGCTGAGGACTAAACATACACACATACATGCTATGCTAAACTGTAAACTATGGCATACTGTACACGGTTCAACCAGTATCTGCACCACTTTCCACCAAGCTACTTCTAAGTAATTATACTACAGAAATAAAGACTAATATGAAAAGCACTAATTATTGAAGAAAAATGCAAAAGATCGCAAACTGTATTGAATATCATACACGCTGAGCGAGATAGGTTAACCATGTGGTGAATGTACATATCAGAGTTGACAACTAGGTTTTGAGATCGCACTCTGCCGATGTAAGTCAATATGAATGGCAGCTTGGGATTGGTTGGATGTCTATGTTTCACCGCATAACCACCAGACAGAGCCAAAATTGGCCTAAACATCAATTTAGAAGTACAGCAGTGCGGAGTATAACAGCATTTAAGAGCACCTACAAGTGAAATGGCAATTGTCAGCTTCTTTACTGTAACATTTCACCAGCACTGTGGCCTCATCTCCCTCCCCCTGTGGGTGGTGGTGGTAAAATAACACCCAAGGTAATCCCTCCATCATAAGAGGTGACTAAAAGGCATCCCAGGGGCTCTTGACTTGAGAGTGTGGGTTGGTGACCACAGGGCCCTTAGTTGAGTCCTGGCATTGCTTCCACTTGCTTGTGCCAGGCTCCTCATTTTGTGTATTATATCTAACCACGCTTGGTCAACTCTTGTTCTTTTCCAAGCCCGACAGTAATAGGTTTGTGAATTCTAGAGAGTTCTTCATTTTCACCGCCTTTGTGGCCCTTGTTTTTCTTTGGTCAATACCTTCACTTTTCGAAGTGTCAGACCCATTCAAATTTTCTTCTCTCTGATAACAATTTGTGGATGGTTGCGTACAACTAAGAAGCATGAACAGGTTCTACATGGTATGGAGATGAAAATGTTATGATGGTCACTGTGTCTAACAAGACCCAGACAGAAATTAAGATGTCCAACGGCGATTGGGAGTCGCACCTATCCCCGAGAAGATGCGAGAAGCACAACTTATTTGGTATGCTCATGTCGTCTGAAGCCCTGCAGACTCAGTGATCCATAAAGTCCTCCAATTTAACCCAGGAAGTTCTCGATCCCGAGATCATCCCAAGAAGCAATGGTTCGACTGCATCAAGGAAGACATGCGTCTTGTAGACATCCCTGAAGCTGACACCCTTGATCGCAAGAAGAGGAGGATGGCATGTTTACAAGCGGATGCTGCACCAATGCGAGACAATGCTAGGAAAGAAGAAGAAGAATGTTGCCTAGTTGTACTGCCTCTTAAAACAATAATCACCATCACCTGTGGCCAAATCTAGATCTACATGCCTGAAACTATTGTTAAACTGAGTTTAACCTTCGTCACCTTACTTCTTTAACCATTCATAGATGAGGCCATCAGTCTCCTACGCAACCTATGCACCTTTGTTTGCTTCGCACGACCCCACCACCAAAGGAAATTCAAATGCAGGCTTCAGTTGGTAAGTTTCTTTCTAACTTTGTATCTTATTGCAAATGTCTCCTGCCCACCTGTTAGTACCAGTAATCATTCTCACTATTTTCAAGTCTGTTACCTCCAGCTTAAGGATAAGATATCCTGAATCCACCCAGCTTTCACTCCCGTACAGCAAAGTCAGCCTGAAAGCAGAATGACATGAGAATAGTGTATTAGAATAAAACTGCATTCTTCCCAATCACTTAAAAACACTTTTGCAAATTACAGCAGGTCTACTGACTGAAGTCTTTGGAGTTCAATTCTGAATCAAAATGCACAGTTTTTACACAACATTTGAATTATGAAATACAAGTGATGTTCACAGTAATTCATTGGCACCTGTCGACATCGGAACACTGACACTGCACGACCTTCTATCTCTCTCACTCTGCTGTTCTCAGTCTATTGCACTGGTGGACAATGATTTTACATGGCTGCAAATAAAACAAATGCACTGTGCACTAACCATGGTGTGAACAAAGGTTGCTGTCGGTCAACAGGCACCCCTAATGATTACTGTAGGTGACTGGTTAGATTTGGGCTTACTGGAAAACACTGTTAGAGATAAGGTCTTGAGAGTACAGTTAGGCTGCATAGATGGTTTACTTTTTGCTTCCTGTCGAGTTTGTAATTTACACCATATGGGTGGAAGGCATAAGGATATATTCACCAGACTGTCAATCATCTCCTGACTTTATGGGACCTGATAATCCCGAAATCTAATATCCAGAACATCCAGGGGCGTAACAAATGTGACACGGGCTCGCCTGGCAAAATAAAAATTCAAACCCCTCCCCCTCAAATGAAATGTAAAAGTCTATGAATAACTAATACATACGTACATATCCCACCTCGTTCCATCTTAAGCGATGGGTTGGCGAACGAGGCTTCTCCACCAGTTCCGGTCTTTGAAGTTCTCCCCTTCTTCGATGCTTTCCAAATTATCTCCTCGCTCTTCAATGTCAATCTTCACCATGTCCTTGTACCTGAGTCTTGGTCACCCTCAAGTTTTAAATCATACATTTGTTTCGGTGATCTGTTATCTCCCATGCGTCGCATATGTCCACACCATCTCAGTCGCTGTGCTGTTATTCTGTCCTGCAGTCTTACAACTTGAGCCTGCTTGCAGATTTCCTCATTACGGACTCTGTCCCCTCCGTGCTTTACCGATCATACTATGGACAAATCTCATTTTTGCTGCCTGGATTCTACTAACATCTTTATTTCTCATGGTCCATGTTTCGCAACCATAGGTCAGGATTGGTACGTAACAGGTTTCATATATGACTCTTACATTTTGTTGGTATTTTCTTGTTCCATATTATGTCTTTAACTATTTTGTAGAAGTTGCTACCTATCTGAATTCTGTGGGAGATTTCCTTGTCTATAGAACTAGGTTTTTTTTTTTTGTTTCTTTTTTTTTGCTAGGGGCTTTACGTCGCACTGACACAGATAGGTCTTATGGCGACGATGGGATAGGAAAGGCCTAGGAGTTGGAAGGAAGCGGCCGTGGCCTTAATTAAGGTACAGCCCCAGCATTTGCCTGGTGTGAAAATGGGAAACCACGGAAAACCATCTTCAGGGCTGCCGATAGTGGGATTCGAACCCACTATCTCCCGGATGCAAGCTCACAGCCGCGCGCCTCTACGTGCACGGCCAACTCGCCTGGTTATAGAACTAGTATCAGAGATAACATTTCATCTGTAGCTGTTTCCCCTCCATTTCAATGTGTCATGAATAACTACTATAAATTTAATTTGCAGCAGATAGAAGTAATGAAATATATTGTTAATTTATATAAACAAAGGGGTTATTCATTATTGTACAATTATTAAAGAGTAATGTTTAATAGGTTTTATTTGTCTGCCTCCGTTGTTTAACTGCTGAGCTGCCAACTATGCACCACTTAGATGTTCGTATTTAAGTTTAATTGGTTTCATTTTTCAGTAACTACAGAACTATACTCTGTAATCAATACAGAAGTCTCGGTTATATCAATTTAAAAAAAAAAAACCTGTTCAAATAAAGTTTCAAAAACATCAAACTGCACAGCTGATAAGCCTAGTCTAATATTAACTTTGCGTAGAGAGAGAATATTCGAAACTGAGTAGACTGATTGCTACTACACCAACTTCTTACTGGCATTTTACATTGTCTAATAAATGTGTAACAAACAGTTAAATGTTCGGCAAATTTTGTACATAATTGTATCTCAGGTGCACTACACACCAACAAAGTATCATTTTCTATCTAAAATATGATATTTTGGTATCAATTTTCACTGGTGTAATTATTTTTCAATAATTTGCTGCAGGGCTTTTGTGAGGAGCGTGTCGCGGTGTTGCGAGAGATAGCAAGATAGAGAGATACAACTCTGCCGTGTTACACTCAACACAATATACTGCTGCTAGAGGCAACCAAGTGGCAATTCCTCTACGTACAAATTGTAAAAAAAAAAAAAAAAAAATAATAATTTTAAAATCAACTAAAAAACCGCCCTGATCATTTCTGTGCAGAGTAACATAAGGCTTGTTTTTTTTTTTTTTACGAGGAGTCTGCGGGGCCCCTTGAATACCTGGGCCTGCCTGCATTACAGGATCTGCAGGCCCTAACGTTATGTCTCTGAGAACATCAAGAGGAAAACCGATGTTGAGAAAGAGGGATGGGAGGGGATATATTTATATTTTTTGAGTTCCTGTATGTCCAGATGTAGCTCAACTCTGATTCAAAACATCCAAGGAAATCATGTTGATTTTCCTTTCATGAAGTCGCAAGTGTGTGTCTGGGGTATGACGGGGTGACGATACAATCTAAGCATGCTGTGTTATGTTAGTGGTGAAGCAGGCAGCAACAGACAGCAGTGAGGTGAGGTGAGATGAGTGAGTGGAGCTACCACTGTCCCCAAGTTTCATCCGGGCCCCATCCAGGCACTACGGCTAATGCAGGAAATATCAACACTTGCTGACAGTCCTAACAGAGCTTTATGCCATAGGATGCCTTGGAGAAGGAGTGCGAGCAGCGTGAAACGTCAATTCTCTTATGACACTTATTACTACATGCAGACATAAATTACAAGCATGGAAAACTGCAAACCACTTCCAAAATATATATACATGTATTACATCCCAAAACAACAACACACTCAACAAACAGACCGAATTCAAATTACTGTACATTCATTATATGACCACATCATACAATACTGCCTTCAAGGATTCCGAACCTGGAATTTGATTCCTGAGGATATGAGCCCAGCAAGCAGTAGAATGTATTTCATGAAGTTAATTTAATGTTCACAAAATATAGAAGTACATGGCATGTTTCTACATTATATCACCTCTGTCCTCTTCTGAACATATAAATGCAGTGAAGATGTCATGCAATCTCACCGCCGTCAGATCAGTTCCCGGTAGGTCATTCAGCACAACCCGTTGCTGCGAAAATGGCTGCAACCAGATAGAAACCCTTGGACATATGCTGGGATTCTGCCAGAGCACTGAGCTAATGTGCAACCATCACCACCATCATGTATGAACGTCGATTGCTCAATCCATGAGACAGTGTGGCTGCGGGGTGCACGAGAAAGTTCACTGAATCTCTACCGATGATGCTAATCGGAGAGCTGACATCATAGCCATCAACAGAAAGGACAGTAAAGCAATGGTCTAAGATCCCACCATTCGCTTCGAAAGAGACTCAAATCAGGCTCGGGATGTGGACCTAGAAAAGCAAGCTACTGTATTTATGTTCCGTGCTTGCCTTACGTGTCAGCAAAATATAAAATACCTATCGATCGGGGGACTGTCAGAGGCCTACCGTTCGGAGCAAGAAGCACTGTCCCTAGTTAGACATCGACGTTGCTACAACATTTGAAAGTTCCATTCTGCAAGTTAGAAAAAATAGTAATACAGATACTGAGGACCTCTCTGCAAATCATTCATTTCCATCTATACATAGAACACGGTTAATATTCCTTCCTCACTCCCCCTGGAAAAAAGGAAGATGATAACAGCATTAACAATTAAATTTCCACTTCCTGATGTTTTTTTAAACTCTATTGAAATTGTAACCTGACTATATTCTGGATCTGAATGACCACCCTTATTGGAGGACGGATGCTTTATTTCTTTAATAAATCTCTCCCCCTCTGGCTTCCTGTCTTAACCCACATCCCTCTACCACATCTTTGTAAGTGCAGTGCTCTTACTCGAGAATATAAGATACTTCATAACTTGAGAATATAAGATACTTCACAACTGACAACCACCCGTCCATGAAGATCTCGATGGCACGCATCTTAGCAGACTATGTTTAAGGCACCTTCCACTTTGAAAGGCTGGAAACCTCATTGCCAGCAATTTCAACCCCAAACAAAGAACGACAAATATTCTCTTCTTCAGAACTCTGTGATGTACCTTGCATACAGAATGTGTTCCAGGTTTTGATCTACTTCAGATAACCAGGTCAACACTTCACTGCATATGAACTAAACAAGGAGTGTGTGATGATCTCCTATTCAAAAGGAAGAAAATTTCTTCTCCACAGTACAAATGTGAGGCTGACAGACAGACTGTTCAGCACATTACTCAGGAGTGTTTTATATATGCTTATCCTGGAGATCCAAAATACTTCCTCTTTTCAACACCTCAGGCAACTGAATACATCCAAAGTTTAAGTTTTAAACTGTTGTTTTATATTATTATTCATGCAATGATATGAAAATTCACATCCTTAATAGGCTAATAACAATACACATACAAACATAACTAATAAGTCTTAATTGCTTATGCCTTAAAGAAGGCAAATAATTTGATATTCCACATAAATTCACCATCAGAGTTTTGATGACTACGTTACCCATTCACATTTCTCGAAAAGTTTTTTCTTACCAAGTATTATCAATATACCCCTTTTCAATGTTCCAAGGCATAGGAGTGTTTCAGATCTGTTATTCATAAGTAACAAAACAAAGAAGGGGAGGACGGAGGGGGAGAGAAAAACCTTATAGGATTCTACTACAAAGTCTTGTGGGTAAATATTAACCTCTGCAAGCATATCAAAGTAGCATGTGCACTAGTAAAAACCAACTCAGATACGCCTACTGCCCCACTCGAACAGCTACCAGAGCACATTTTACAATACGACCACTTAAACAGGGAACTCGACTCCAAACTTTACTTTTCGTTTGCATGTTACTGCTTTTTCTAAACAAAATAAACATATCTTCAATATTTACGGCATGCAAACTCGGCATATTATCTGACATCTGTAAATTCAAGGAATATTATGCTATCACTACAGCACTGGCAATTACCGTACGTTATGTAGCAATTACATTCAAACAGTAAAATCTTGATGGGTGGAGGAAATGTACACAATACACTTTTACCTGAATGATAGATTATCCCGAATTGACATGATTTGTAATTTTGCCGAATGATTGTTATCTACAACCTAGACTGCATATATACTTAAAGACAATGCGTACCATTCTACTGTCACATTTCGGAGACAATTAGTAGTTCATTTGAAGTTAATCGTGACTTAAGATTATCATTATAACCTCAATGTTAACGATCTGTTATGAAATGCTGTACAACGTGTTGTAATGTCAAATGTGATGTGATTGTCCTATTACGGAACAAGATGCTCAAATGTTTTCGTATAGTTCCCATCACTGCCACCGCCACATAGGGTTTCTCGTTGCCTGGCTATGGGGTTTCTAGTAGAGGTGGGGACGGAGCGAGTAATACCGATGAGTAATCTGGTTGTAGCGGTAGAGGGCTCCACCGATCCCCTCCGCTTACAACTGCGAGTACTCACGGAGGACCTGAGCGCAGTCACGGTTACTAGACTAGACCACGGTAACTAGACTAGACGGTAGGGGTCACGCGCAGGCCGGCTTTGGCTGATGACGTCATCGGGTCTCCTCTGGCCGGCTAGCAGTGAACGCGACCTATTGTATTTGTGCGTTTCTGTTAATGATTTACTTGTTTTTATTTAACCATTTGCTTAATATTTTTCAATTTTGTCAAATGTAATTGCCGGTTGATATGTGTAGATAATTATGTTGTAATTTATTTGAGTATTTTTCAGGAGATTACAAGTAATATAATGACCCTGTGCTTAACGAACTATTCCAGTAGCTTTCTCAGTATTAAATTATCTTTCGCCTCGTAAATAAAGTATTTACGGTTCGGTTTTCGTATTTTCTATCCATCCAGTGATTTTAGAACGATTTTATACATAGATTCATTTCTAAAACTCGTTACTAAAATTAAAAAACATGACCAATCGCACGGGATGTTGTTTACCGTTGTTTTGGCGGATTGTTGGTGTTAAGTAGTGTTGTAAACACCTAATATTATATTGATGTATAAGTAGCTATTTATAAATGTGTATTGGCCGATTGAATGTTGGTAAAAAGCCCCTGAAGAAACGTCAACCTCTTCCACCATATCAGGGGTCACTCTTTTTCTGAGGGAAAGAGGCTTCCACAGGCTTAGGCCATATAGACCTGTGGTACGGAGAAAACCCTCACAGTCAGAAAATGGGATCAAAATTTCAATATTTAAAAGCACCTAAAAAGTACACCCAATTTTTATGATGGTGCTAAAACTGCATACATATTTACATTATATAGGTACCACACAAAATATTTACATCTAGATGTTACTTCGTTGTTTTACATTATTTAAAATCAGTCTATCCAACAACTTTCTTAACTTTTTTCACACTTTTCCTCTTTTCATTACGAGTTCGTTTACACCTCTTGTAAGAATTCATGTGCCTACGTTTGTTTATGTTTTTCATCCTTATGAAGGTTCTGGTTCTAAGAAAACATGAAACAACAAAATCTTCAGGATATTTTTCTTAATTTTTTAATTTAACAATCTAAAGACTCCTGGACATTTCATAATGTAGTTTCCATGGAAGGCACTAAATTCATTTTCCATTTTAATAATAGAATTAATGCACTCATCCGTGGGTTTCATTCAGTACCCTCTCGAAATGGTTTCTAGCCAATTCCGAGGTGAAGGAGAAATGTTCACGGTTTGGATCCCGTACATATTATCTTTCTGGGGGTACTTTTTCTTTACCCTATAAGCTACATAGCCAGCAATCATTTCTAGTAGCTCGTTCTTCTCTCTAACTACTTCGACAGACACGTTTGCATTATTTTCATCTTGAAAATGTTCCAGAAGTCCATTGACAGCTGAAGTGAAATCATCATCCTCATCCTCAACATTACAATTTTTGTCGCAAGCTTCTCGATTTTGGTTGGACACTGCTTGGCAATGTTCGTCATTATCAAGTATGAAGTATTGAGGCACCTCATTTTGCCCAGACAAAACGTCTGCGCTCAGAGATTGGACACTTTTTTTTCATCTGGACAGTTTTTGCTGTTTATCACTTCACCTGCATTCCGGCTTAAAATCAATGATTTAATTCGCTGCGATACAATGGTAGGGAGAGGATGATCATAAAAGCGACCAAGTCCTCGGATCTGGTAAAAGTAGCTCTCAATTATGTCCTGGTTACATTTGGCCGCCATTACGTAAGTAAGTATAGCCTTCTTATATAGACCACGAAGGCTACTTATAGACATTAGAAAACCTTCTTGAAAAGGAAGGAGTTTGTTTTTGCCAATTATTCTCATGGTGAAAATTACAGTAATTCGAATAATTTGTCAAGAGCATGATTTTGTTGCTCTGTACAATTCCCATAGGCACTTTTAAAGCTGTTTGTTCCACACACGTCGACACGGGAGTTTAGGACGTCAAATCCATTATTAATCGTGATTACAATCTCTCCTACATAGCTGAGCTCTGGGAAGTTATGGCATATTTCTTTCCCCACAGTCAGTGATAACAGTTCAGCGGCTTACCGTATATTTCGCTTCTCCGTTCCAGTCACAAGCATATGCTTCATTGAAAGCTTGTGAGCATATTGTAGGTCTTCGCCCTCACTTTGCATTTCAATTAATTTTGTAAATGCTTCTTTTATGAAACATTTCCCACTTTTCAGTTTATATCCTTCATCAAGAAGGTGATTCCGCAGTAATTTAAGTACATGAGGCACATCACAAAAAAACCATATGTTACGTTCTTTACTTGATGGGTTTTCCAGCGACGGTTTTTGCCACGAAATATTCAGATCTGTCATACATTTCCTATTTGAAGGTCCCACGTCACATACAACTGCCCTAACTTTAAATCCGGTGCTTTCTACGACATGAATTACTTCTATTAACAGTTCTCTTTACATCGCTGTATCAAAGTTGTAGTAGATAGGTTGCATCCACTTTTGAACTAAACTTCTTATTACAATGACTTGGACATTATCATGAGGTCCTCTAATCATTTCTTCATTTTGATCAAAGCACAAGTCATTGTTAACCTTCATTTCATCAAAGCTAAGAACAGCATCTCTTTCAAAATTTGTAAAAAGACTTGATTGTGTTTTTAAGATATTAATGCTCAACTCCATGAATACAGGAGAAATAGAAAACTGTCTTAGCCGTCGTTTGATTGTAACTTCGCTAGGAAGAGGGTAATTAATCACGTCTCTAACAAAACACAATGCTTTATATGATATAGACCGTAAGGTTACCGCCTTAGCAATGTCCTCAGATGACCAACTTGAGCATCTGCCTTTTACTAAAGCAACCCTCAAAAACTTGAACATTATTTTTTCATTTTATTATCTCGGTATTAGCTGCACTAAGACGGTCCTGAAGATCCTTATTTTGCTGTTTTAAGTCACAATTTTCTAGTCTAATTAACTCCAATTCTGCAGTCAGTTCAGCAATTTTCTCATTACAGAAACACTGATGTTTACTTCTGTCATCTAATTCCTTCCTCAAGATTGCATTATTAATATTTTTTGCTTCAATTGGCGCCTGCGATTGTAAAATTTGCCGTATCTCCTTACGATGATTTCGCTTTTGTGCCCTTATTTCACGATCTTTACAGGACTGACTCGCTAAATTATTACTACTCAGTGGTAAATTTAAATGTGGTACTGCGTCAGTCCTTAAATTACGTTTAATTGGAAGGTTTAACAAATCACCCTTCAAGTCCCTTCTGTAGTCCGAATTGTCGAAGTGTACAGAGCATACACGAGCATTCTCAATAGTAAAGGAATCAGCCCGTTTACAGGCACTAATCCACTTTAATTTAATGTCACTGTTCTTTGGAAAACGATGAAATTTAATGTATAAATCCTTCTGGTGTCTATCGTGGTTAGAGCAACCGGCGACAGCACACACCATGGCACAGCACAGCACATAAAAATTAAATTCTTACTCTGTTGACAAGGCAAACACCATCACTAGACTAATAGCACTCTGCTTCGCTTAGCGAACAAGGGTGCCTTGTGACGTCAGGAGGCGTGGCTTGCTATTGCGCACCCAACTGATGACCCCTACCATCTAGTCTAGACAATCAAGTCTTTTTACAAATTTTGAAAGAGATGCTGTTCTTAGCTTTGATGAAATGAAGGTTAACAATGACTTGTGCTTTGATCAAAATGAAGAAATGATTAGAGGACCTCATGATAATGTCCAAGTCATTGTAATAAGAAGTTTAGTTCAAAAGTGGATGCAACCTATCTACTACAACTTTGATACAGCGATGTAAAGAGAACTGTTAATAGAAGTAATTCATGTCGTAGAAAGCACCGGATTTAAAGTTAGGGCAGTTGTATGTGACGTGGGACCTTCAAATAGGAAATGTATGACAGATCTGAATATTTCGTGGCAAAAACCGTCGCTGGAAAACCCATCAAGTAAAGAACGTAACATATGGTTTTTTTGTGATGTGCCTCATGTACTTAAATTACTGCGGAATCACCTTCTTGATGAAGGATATAAACTGAAAAGTGGGAAATGTTTCATAAAAGAAGCATTTACAAAATTAATTGAAATGCAAAGTGAGGGCGAAGACCTACAATATGCTCACAAGCTTTCAATGAAGCATATGCTTGTGACTGGAACGGAGAAGCGAAATATACGGTAAGCCGCTGAACTGTTATCACTGACTGTGGGGAAAGAAATATGCCATAACTTCCCAGAGCTCAGCTATGTAGGAGAGATTGTAATCACGATTAATAATGGATTTGACGTCCTAAACTCCCGTGTCGACGTGTGTGGAACAAACAGCTTTAAAAGTGCCTATGGGAATTGTACAGAGCAACAAAATCATGCTCTTGACAAATTATTCGAATTACTGTAATTTTCACCATGAGAATAATTGGCAAAAACAAACTCCTTCCTTTTCAAGAAGGTTTTCTAATGTCTATAAGTAGCCTTCGTGGTCTATATAAGAAGGCTATACTTACTTACGTAATGGCGGCCAAATGTAACCAGGACATAATTGAGAGCTACTTTTACCAGATCCGAGGACTTGGTCGCTTTTATGATCATCCTCTCCCTACCATTGTATCGCAGCGAATTAAATCATTGATTTTAAGCCGGAATGCAGGTGAAGTGATAAACAGCAAAAACTGTCCAGATGAAAAAAAAGTGTCCAATCTCTGAGCGCAGACGTTTTGTCTGGGCAAAATGAGGTGCCTCAATACTTCATACTTGATAATGACGAACATTGCCAAGCAGTGTCCAACCAAAATCGAGAAGCTTGCGACAAAAATTGTAATGTTGAGGATGAGGATGATGATTTCACTTCAGCTGTCAATGGACTTCTGGAACATTTTCAAGATGAAAATAATGCAAACGTGTCTGTCGAAGTAGTTAGAGAGAAGAACGAGCTACTAGAAATGATTGCTGGCTATGTAGCTTATAGGGTAAAGAAAAAGTACCCCCAGAAAGATAATATGTACGGGATCCAAACCGTGAACATTTCTCCTTCACCTCGGAATTGGCTAGAAACCATTTCGAGAGGGTACTGAATGAAACCCACGGATGAGTGCATTAATTCTATTATTAAAATGGAAAATGAATTTAGTGCCTTCCATGGAAACTACATTATGAAATGTCCAGGAGTCTTTAGATTGTTAAATTAAAAAATTAAGAAAAATATCCTGAAGATTTTGTTGTTTCATGTTTTCTTAGAACCAGAACCTTCATAAGGATGAAAAACATAAACAAACGTAGGCACATGAATTCTTACAAGAGGTGTAAACGAACTCGTAATGAAAAGAGGAAAAGTGTGAAAAAAGTTAAGAAAGTTGTTGGATAGACTGATTTTAAATAATGTAAAACAACGAAGTAACATCTAGATGTAAATATTTTGTGTGGTACCTATATAATGTAAATATGTATGCAGTTTTAGCACCATCATAAAAATTGGGTGTACTTTTTAGGTGCTTTTAAATATTGAAATTTTGATCCCATTTTCTGACTGTGAGGGTTTTCTCCGTACCACAGGTCTATATGGCCTAAGCCTGTGGAAGCCTCTTTCCCTCAGAAAAAGAGTGACCCCTGATATGGTGGAAGAGGTTGACGTTTCTTCAGGGGCTTTTTACCAACATTCAATCGGCCAATACACATTTATAAATAGCTACTTATACATCAATATAATATTAGGTGTTTACAACACTACTTAACACCAACAATCCGCCAAAACAACGGTAAACAACATCCCGTGCGATTGGTCATGTTTTTTAATTTTAGTAACGAGTTTTAGAAATGAATCTATGTATAAAATCGTTCTAAAATCACTGGATGGATAGAAAATACGAAAACCGAACCGTAAATACTTTATTTACGAGGCGAAAGATAATTTAATACTGAGAAAGCTACTGGAATAGTTCGTTAAGCACAGGGTCATTATATTACTTGTAATCTCCTGAAAAATACTCAAATAAATTACAACATAATTATCTACACATATCAACCGGCAATTACATTTGACAAAATTGAAAAATATTAAGTAAATGGTTAAATAAAAACAAGTAAATCATTAACAGAAACGCACAAATACAATAGGTCGCGTTCACTGCTAGCCGGCCAGAGGAGACCCGATGACGTCATCAGCCAAAGCCGGCCTGCGCGTGACCCCTACCGTCTAGTCTAGTTACCGTGAGCGCAGTGGAGCGCACAAACACGTACGAAAGTACGTGTATTCAATCTGTGTGTTTCGAATGTACGTATATATTTCCTACGCTTGTTATGTTTTGTAGATAATGTAAAGTCTGTTAGATTATATTTGTGGTGTTAGTGTGATATTTAAACATATTCGTAGATAGTAGTTATATATTTAGAACATTTAAAGGAATTTAAAGAAATTTTTACAGAACGTTGTTCCACAAATGCCACGAAAACCGTCGGATGCCTGGCAGTTTTTTGACATCACTGATAATAGGAAACACGCAAAATGCAAATTTTGTGGCCGCACATAGGCGACGGGTGGTGGCACATCAAATATAATATAATATAATATAATATAATATAATATAATATAATATAATATAATATACTATAATATAATATAATATAATATAATATAATATAATATAATATAATATAATATAATATAATATAATAATAACTGTATTTATAGAAGCATTCTACTGATAGCTGTTTGGCATTGGGACGTGTAGTAGTATGTTGTCAGATATGTTTTGTAATCACATTTGCAAAGAAGGACATTCCAGTCAACGTCCATTTACGTAATTACTTTTGTCATCCTGTAGATGAAATTATGTCAGTGTTTTTCATTATATTCTGATAAGATCTTTATATTCAGGTTATTCTTCTCATTAACAGTGTACCGTATCACATGAACTTACGAAATAATTGTTAATACATTACTTTTCTGTTAACTTCCAATTCCCTTGTACCCTTCCGGTAGGTATGCGCCATACTTTGTTTCACTATTCGAATGAGTTAACTATACGAGTTACTGACATTTATTTCACATACTACCTCCTACTCTCTAGCAGTTACGTATATAACAATTATAGTGAATATATATGCAGTTATTTACAGTTGGTACGTTGTGAGAGAAGGGTATTAATAGGGGGATGCAATACCTTCGCAGTGCCATAACTATAACGTGTTTAAACGTCCCGCGTCAGGACATTCACTCGGTAGTTCACTCGGTACTACCGGGTGATGACGTCACGACAACTGCTCCGCTCCGTCCCCAGCACTAGTTTCTAGTCTTATGTGCCGACGTTGTCTTCCCTTATATTTTCTCCTGTCATGCATTCAGCCAAGGATCATATAAGAGAAATTCAGCGGAACCTTTGACAATGGATCTTGTAGCAAAAATATATTCTTGGTACTGAATTACTCCCGTAACATTCTCTTCACAAGTCTAGACAGACAGAAGTGTGGATCCAATCTTTTCTTTTTATGGTACAATGAGATTAACCACTGTCGGAGCCTGTAACCAGATTTATTTTTCAAGAACAAATAATAATAATAATAATAATAACAACTTCTAAAGTGAAATTCATGGGCGAAATCTCCGAATCATTTGAGATAAGAACAGGCGTGAGGCAGGGTGATGGATTATCTCCACTGCTGTTCAATCTTGTACTAGACAAGATCGTTAGAACATGGGAGAAAGAAGTACACGGGATAAATATGGGAACGAGAGATAAGCGAATCAATATTAAGTGCCTTGCCTTTGCTGACGACCTAGCAATAATCACCCGCACTCCGGAGGAAGCCAGATCCGCTCTTGAGAATCTGCATGAGATTGCTATTAAGACTGGCCTCCAAATATCATATGAGAAAACACAATACATGGACTCCAAGAACACCAGTGTGGATTCACTTGGGACCAAATATGGCAATATCACACGAGTTAAACATTTCAAGTACTTAGGTGAAATCATCGGAAGCACTGGTAACGACAGGATAGCCAACAAAACCCGTGCCGAAAAATTACGTAAAGCCTACACAGTCACCTGGAATATCTACAATAAGAAATCCCTTTCCATCCAAGCCAAGCTGCGTCACTACCATACAGTAGTTCTTCCTGAAGCACTCTACGCGATTGAAACATCAACACTGACCATCAATATCAATGGCATCGAGAAAATGGAACGGCAAATACTTAGGAAAATATTTGGACCAAAGTTCCAAGATGGAATATGGATGCGAAAAAGCTCGGAAGAACTCTACTCGCTGACCGAAAAATTCACTTCAATCGCCCGGAAAAGACGTATGCAATTCTATGGACATCTAGCACGAATGGACGACTCGCGACTGACCAAGAAAATCTTCCTCATTATCAGCGGAACCCGACAAAATAAAGTACGGTGGCTTGCTGACACCCAAAAAGATCTCGCAGAAGTCGGCGTTGACCCACTGACAACTACACGGGCTACATTTAGACACAAAATTAACTTGCACAGCTTTGAAGCCAGACAATGTACAAGAAACTTGAAACTCCAGGAGGCATGGACTCAAGAAAGACGACAGACTCACAGTGCGAGGATGAAGAAGTTTTGGGAGGACAAGAGAAACAAGAAGAAGAATGCTAACTAATGGTTCTACGTGCTCCTTAGAGGGCCTAACGCATATATATATATATATAATAATAATAGCTTTACGTCCCACTAACTACTTTTACGGTTTTTCGGAGACGCCGAGGTGCCGGAAGTAGTCCCGCATGAGTTCTTTTACGTGCCAGTAAATCTTGCGACAAGAGGATGACGTATTTGAGCACCTTCATATACCATCGGACTAAGCCAGGATCGAACCTGCCAAGTTCGGATCAGAAGGCCAGCACCTCAACCGTCTGAGCCACTCAGCCCTGCAAAAGGAACAGATTAGATTTCTTTAGTCTGGCGATTTGGCTGAATAGTCGGGGTGTACTGGTCTTCGGTTTGCGGCCGGGCAGGAGATTTTTTAATCGCATCTGGTTAATTCGTCTAGTTTGGGGGCCGGGTGTTTGCGTACGTTTAAATACACATCACATCGTTAATGCACGGGTGATTGATTGATTGATTGATTGATTGATTGATTTGAATTGAATGCTCTCAGCTCACATCTATGGAACTCCAGCACGTAAGGTGAGAGGAGGGAGGTCAACTGAGTAAAAGGGCAGGGGGGTTCGATTCCCACCTCAGCCACCTTCGAAGTGGTTTTCCATTTCCCACTCTCCTCCAGGCCTCTATTTCTCTGATACAATGACCTAGCAAAAATACCAGAAAATCTAGCAAAATATTACATGGGACAGTTTATTCTTATTCTGTGGCAGTTTGTGACATTTTACTCTGACAGGGCTGCCACCCCCGGAGGCCCGGGTTCGATTCCTGCTCTGCCACGAAATTTAAAAAGTGGCATGAGGGCTGGAACGGGGTCCACTCAGCCTCAGGAGGTCAATTGAGTAGAGAAGGGTTCGACTCCCACCTCAGCCACCCTCAAAATGGTGCAGAAAAGGCATCCGCCAAAAAACTAAGCTAATGATCAGTGTTCTGGCCTTCGGTTCCCGGCCAGTCCGGGGATCTTAATCGTGTCTGGCCAAGAGAAAGAGAAACAAAATGTCAAGAAAGAAAATGCCTCTGTGCCTCTATTTCACCGATACAATGATCAAGCAAAAATACCAGAAAATCTAGCAAAATATTACATGGGTCAATTACAGTTAGAAGAGGTGTTCTTATTCCATAGCAGTTCGTGATATTTTATGCTGGCAGGGCTATGCTGCCATCTCTTCCCCCTCCCCAACCGTCCAGTTTTCACTGACAAGCACCACGATATTTTTAGCTGAAATATATTAATAATAATAATAATAATAATAATAATAGTAGTAGTAATGTCTGACTTTGTGGCGTAGTGGTTAGTGTGATTAGCTGTCACCCCTGGAGGCTCGGGTTCGATTCCTGCTCTGCCATGAAATTTAAAAAGTGGTACGAAGCTGGAATGGGGTTTACTCAGCCTCGGGAGGTCAAATGAGTAGAAGGGTGTTTGATTTCCACCTTAGCCACCCTCGAAGTGGTTTTCCGTGGTTTCTCAGTTTCCTCTAGGCAAATGCCAGGATGGTACCTAAAATAAGGCCATGGAGACTTCCTTCCCTCTTCCTTGTCTATCTCTGATCTTCCCATTCCCCCACAAGGCTCCTGTTCAGCACAGCAGGTGAGCCCCCCCTCCCCCGGGCAATGTACTGATCCTCCTTCCCATTTGTATCCCCTCAACCCAAAGTCTCAAGCTCCAGGACACTGCTCTTGAGGTGGTAGAGGTGGAATCCCTCCCTGAGTCTGAGGGATAAACCAACCCTGGAGGATAAACGGATTAAGAAAGAAGAAAGATAATAAGAACGCTAGCTGAATAGAAGTTTGCTTCTGAGATAGAACGACCACATAGCAAAAGTCAGATAATATCCCAAAAAATACCTGGAATGTCAGATGTATTTAGAATAGAATACTCCCATCCCTGTAGTTCCAGGAACTGGGGAGGTAATGTAAGGGTGTATTCTGCCCGAAGGCAGGTCTGAAACTCCGCAGAGGTGTGCCTGAGCCAGAGTTTACGTACGGTAGAGTGGCCAGCTCCTTTCCGCTCCTCTATTCCCTTACCCCCCACCAACAGCGCGTAACAACCCATCCAAATCTTGACTACCCCCATTGTTGCTTAACTTCGGAGATCTCACGGGATCCGGTGTTTCAACATGGCTACGGCGGTTGGCGAACTGGGGAGAGAGTAATCATTTATTGCAATCCAAATTATTTTGATACTTGCATGATTTTGTTATAATTTATCTATCACTAACTTAAATATACAATTACGCCTATTCACTAATTACACCTGATCTCTAAATTGTAGTTTCTAAGATTTTTATTTTTGTCCTAGACGTTAACATTGTTATACAGTCTATGACAATACGAGGGGCATTTGAAAAGTCCTTGCAAAAATAAAAACCAATTACGTGTTTGGGGTAAACTTTTTTTAAATTTTCGACATAGTCTCCTTTTAGGCTTATACACTTTGTCCAACAATGTTCTAGTTTGTTGATCCCTTCCGAATAATAGGATTTGTCCAAGTCTGCAAAATATCCATTAGTGTTTGCAATCACCTCCTCATTTGAATAAAATCTTTGTCCTGCCAGCCATTTCTTCAAATTGGGGAACAAATAGTAGTCTGAGGGAGCCAAGTCTGCAGAATAGGGGGGATGTGAAACGAGTTGGAATCCTATTTCCATTAATTTTGTGACCACAACTGCTGAGGTGTGTGCTGGTGCGTTGTCGTGATGGAAAAGGACTTTCTTGTGGGCCAATTGCGGGCGTTTTTCTTGCAGCTTGGTTTTCAAACAGTCCAATAATGATAAATAATATGCACCTGTATTAGTTTTACCCTTTTCCAGATAGTTGATGAGAATTGGCCTTTGTGAATCCCAAAAGACAGTCGCCATAAACTTTCCGGCCTAAGGAACGGTTTTCGCCTTTTTTGGTGCAGACTTCCCCTTGGTAACCCATTGCTTAGATTGTTGTTTGGTCTCAGGAGTATAGTCATGTATCCATGTTTCATCCACAGTGATGAAACGATGCTTAAAGTCCTCCGGATTCTTCTGAAATAGCTGCAAACCATCCTTGCAACACTTCACATGATTCCGTTTTTGGTCAAGCGTGAGCAATCGCGGCACCCATCTTGCAGATAGCTTTCTCATGTCCAAATGTTTATGCAAAATATTATGTACCCGTTCAGTCGAGATGCCCATAGCACTAGCAATCTCACATACCTTAACTCTTCTGTCATAAATCACCATATCATGGATTTGATCAATGATTTCTGGATTCGTAACCTCCACAGGCCGTCCAGAATGTTCAGCGTCACTTGTGCCCATATGGCAAGATCGAAAATTTTGAAACCACTTATAAACTGTTCTAATCAAAGGTGCAGAGTCACCATAATGTTTATCAAGCTTCTCTTTAGTCTCCAGAGGCGTTTTGCCTTTCATAAAGTAATGTTTAATCACCACACTAAATTCTTTTTCGTCCATTTCTTGAAAATCACTCGGGTCACACGAATGCCAAACACAAAGAAATAGACCAATATGGCTGAAACTTGGTGTGCGTTCATTCAAGAGATGCTACTAACTAAACATGACCTCGATACGCGCCGGTGGTGCCATCTGTCGGACTTTGCACAGACTTTTCAAACCACCTTCATATGTACCTTACTTTCTGTCATGAGTCTGAATAGTGTTATCCTTAGCTTACAATAGGTTATATGAATTAACTGTATGAATGAATCAATGAATGAATGGCATGATTGTATTGTATTCACGAATGAATGAAAACTCCTCTCTTCAACTGGGTAGAGAGTATTCATTAATGAATGGGTGAGAACATTTCATGTGGATGAATGCATTTACAGATGTATCTCAGTCGCACCGAATTTTGTCGGACAAGGCGTTTTCTGCCATCCCCAAAGTGATCTTAGGGGAAAGAGTGTCCTTTTGCCCTCGTCCCCCAAATTCTCCTCCTAGATGTTAAATCCCTTTACAATGAAACGTGGAGTTTCGAATAGATACAAGGAGGCTGCTAATGCTCAGATCTGGAGAAGGGGGAATATAGTTTTCTATCAAGAAATGAGATTAGAAAGCAGACATTCCTTCAGAGAACTATATGTTGTAATGGAGACTGCTAAGACACTACATCTAATGGTAGAGCTTTTCACATTTCATACCATGAAATGAACAATAAACAGTAATAGGATATTTATTCAAAAAATGTATTTGTGCATGTTCTACATTTTCTGTTTACTTGTGGTTATTTTTTATAACTTCGTACATAAGACATTCCATCAAAATATGTATTAATTACTCAATTCTATTTTTGTTGTTTATCTGTGAATATCATTGAAAACTTCATACATACGAGTCATTCAGAAAATGTATTTGAGAAACAAGTTCTATTATTGTTCTGTTTTACTGTTTGGTGGTGAATATTGTTAATATATAGGATTGTTTGCATTAATAATTGTTAATCATTCCACATGCCCTTACTCGTGTTAATCAAGCCCCCCGCACCAAATAATTACCCAAAGTGTGTCTCATCGTGACTCCTGAACGCTAGTTCAAACTGCCCGCAGAACTTAACAGCATAGATAACTTACTAAGAATGCATCAATTCTTCAAAACCTGTTCATTTGTTTTATTTTATATCTGTGTGCACTGTCTAATTGTCATCAGATATCTACTCTACCAAGCGTAGCAAATTCAATACCAGCGTTTATGTGTTTCTCGCTCATTTTATGCTTTTTTACCAAAGTGCTTTATGTCTGAAGTCACGATTGATGAATAATATCCATGCAGCAGTGGCGTGCGGTGCCTTCTGCAACAGGGTAGGCTCTTCATCTCTGCATGCTACTTAGCAACCATTCAAGTATCACTTAAGCATATCTGTAGTATTTCATATAAACACCACTCCTCCTCGTCCTGTAAGCAAGAATAAGCATTTGTTCCCATGAACCTTCCGTGCTTACGTAAGATTTCTCTAAATTTTTACGTTACATCACTGGCCAAAATAATTTCAATGTTTAAATTCATAGTCTATTCTGAGTAGAAGTGTATAGGTATAAAAATAATAACAGTAAACACCATTGAAAAATAAATGAAAACAACAAATATTATATAAAAGTGTTGAAAAATTTTCCATTCTTTGTTTAATAATTGGACATTTTCAGTTCTGTCTGTCTTTAATAAGCTTTGCTCTGTTCTTTCCTCCCACTTGCCAACAGAATAAGCTAAGTTTGATCAGTAAAAATGTATCTAATACTTCATCGGTCCTTTACAGTATCTTGAAAACTTTGGTAATTTAATATAATTTATGGCTTCTGACATCAAACCAGCACCATGCCGATTTTGATAGTAAATGAGTAAAATAAACAATTACCTTCTTTACTTGAAAGAGAACTCCATTCTGTGTTCTTGTTTGGAAAACCCTTCAATGGCATCACTGTGGAATGTTGGTGATTTTTGGATTTCTCTCAACTTCTTCTTTCTAATGGACATCAGTGCAAGGCTGCTCAATTTTTGTTTCTAAGTGCAGAAAATGATCTTTCAGCTGATGCAGATGTGCTTGGCATGATCAAAGCAAATAATGTCTGTACCGGGAGGTACACATCAACTCCACACTCTCAAAATAAGTGCCTTAATGAACTCCTCTATCGACCAAAATGTGAAATTGCTACTACATAAAGTTGAGACTTTAATCAGAAGATGTCACTACTGAAACATTAAGTAATTGTGTTATTGTTAAGTTTCCTAAACTGATTGGATTTCTCTTGGTTTTGTTTTTGCTGTACATCAAGAAGTTTGGACATTTTTCCACAGATGTCACTACCAAAAAACTATGGTCATGCACTCTGGTGCAAGGTAAAGGAAGTTGTTATTGAAATACATTTTGTGTTTATAGGTTTTCTCAACTTTCATTTGTTTTTTTAATCTAATTCTAGGTTTACAACACTTCTGTCTCATTCCGCCAGTTTTGAATCTGGCCAATGAAAATTTTCTATAATTAATTTTCAGCCTATCACAGGCTTCTTGTTCGGTTTTGAGTGTAACTTTTGGGTTCAGCCAATAAAAATGAGAGGGTGTGTCCGGATTAGCCCAGAATCCTCTCGAACCTTCCCTGAGGGTATATAAGTTGCGGCTTTTCAAGTTTCCTTGTCTCTTGATCGTCATCTTTCTGAGTGTGTGTTTTAAGGCAGGAGGCGGGACCCCTCATTCTTCGGCAGGCAGTACATGAGCCAGGTAATGGCCACTTAAATTATCTTTTCTGTAGATACCTCCACAGACTTGTCCGAGGGGAAGGTCCAAATTTTCAACTATGTAACAAAACTTTTCTAAAGTGTAAATTTTCTTTCGGCTAAAGTAAAACTACATAAAGTCTTTAACTGTAAATCGGGGATAGAGAGTGAGTTACCCTCTCGAGCTCCCCTTCATCTTGGTTTGAGGTGACTACGATTTTGTAACTGTTTCCTTACTGTAATGTATTAAATTTATTTGCATGTGAGTCACCTCAGTAGTTTAGGACTAGCCCCTGTTCATCGGGCCCAGAGCCTGTTAGGGTGTTAATATTTCATTATCGAGGAGCGCAAGTGTACGCCTCCATTCAGTTTGTGTTCGGGCCATTTATTTAACCCGTTCTTTTTCCGCGAAGGCCCAGTAGGTTGGGTACTAGATACCCCTGTGTAAAACTATTTCCATTTGTAAATCATGCGTCGTGAGGCCAGAGAATGTAAGATTTTGACGTAATGTTGCCTTGAGTGGGCTGTAAGGAATTGAGAGCATGTAAGTTCTTTCATAAGTTTTGGCAATAGTGAGGGATGCCTCTGGAAGGCTAGAGATTGTAATTTTTGGAGCAAGTGCTCTTGAATTGGGGGATTTCTGCCCTTGACTAAATTATTCCTCATTTTGAGTTGTAAATTTTGTAAACTTAAGCTTGTAGCTGAGAACTTGCAAATCGAGGGTTTGAAGCCCGAAACTGTTAAATGCTGAATTCTCTTTTTTAATCCACAAAATTGTTATTGTTCACTCAGTGAAGAAATTTGTTAAGTTTGAAATTCTAAAAGGAATATAACCTGTATTTAAACTTTTAATTCAATTCTTGATGTTGTAGTTAGACCCATTCATCCCAGCACCTTCTTTCACCTCTTTTTGCTCCACGGATATCTCCGTAACAATGTCAATTTATACAATTCAGCAAATAATGTGTGGAGTTGTTTCAATTTCAAATGTGTTGCCAGTTTGTGAGAGTATTTGCCACAAAATTCCCCCATGGAATATAAGACTGTCAGTTTGTTTTTAAGTCGAACAATATCAAGCATTGAATTGTGTTTCATTTTCAGTGCATCTAGACTGGAATTAGGAAAATTTAAGTTGTACACTTCAAATTTGGTTGGATCAAGTAGTGAAAAAAATTCCAGTTGTGGCAAGTTTCCAAATCTGTCTGCAATGAGACTTGTCACATTATCTATTATTTCAAAATATATTCTCCTATATTTCACAATATCGCTGTCCAGGCATTTTCTCTTTCGTAGCACTTCTTCATATTCAACACCATCACAAACATCATTCCACTCTGCTTCAAATTTCTCTCTTTCATTGTGAATAACACACTTTGTTTAGTTCACCTTTTCTGCACAATACAGTATGTCCAAACGCTTTATCTAAAGAATGTTATATAGACTGTCAGTACATGAATAGATGTTTGATAAAACATAAAGAAGGTATTTGGTCTCAAATTCTGAAAGCAACGACAAATATCCATGTGTAAGGGCTACAGTTTCATTTTCCCAGTCTGATGAGTTGTCTAGTATACTTTGAAAGTAGTCCACCAGCAATTCACAGTTCTCTTTGACATCATTTACAACTCTGGAAGAAAATTTCCATCTTCTTGGTGCATTTTGTGAAATTTTCTTGTTGGAATAATCAGTAAGAGCATGAGTACATTTTGTAGACTTAGAGAAGAAGCTACTTAGTCCACTGAGCATTTGGAAAAAGACATGGCACTTCTTAACACTCATAGCTGACTGAGATAAGACTAGATTTTGAACGTGATTGAAACAGTGAACAAAGAGAGCTCTAGGGTATATTTCTTGAACTTTGCTTTTTAGTCCATTTAGTTCACCAGCCATCACTGCAGCACCATCGCATGTCTGGGCAACCAATTTTTCTGTGATATCTTAGGAAGTCACTATGTCCACTACATGACTAAGTAAGCCATTAGCGGATCTATCTGCACTCATGCCAATGAAGGAAATAAATGTTCCTTGATCCTGTGCTGTTTGGTGATGAACATATCTGAGGGTGGTGGACAGTTGTGATTTGTTGCTAATATCGGAAGTTTTATCTAAAATAAAATCTAAAATAATTGCTATATACTGGGCCATGGAAATATCATTCCTTATGGTTTCCATAAACACGCTACTGATAGCAGCAATCAAGTCATTTTTAATTCTGATCGATGTGCCCTTAAAAGTTGAAGACGATTCTAGATGTTCTCTAAGAGCAGTGTCATAGCTGCTCAACAAATTTAAAAGTCCTACATAATTACCTTTGTTGAATGAACCGTCACTCTCGTCGTGTCCTCTGAACGGCAATTCTTCCATGGATAAAAGGCATGTTGCATCAATTAGGTGCTTTAATATTTTCTGTTCTTGATCATTTCATTGTGACACACCACACCACCTTTCAATTGCTGATCCAGTTCCCAATGTGAAACACGTAAGCTGAACAAATAAACATAAAGGACTTTGCAATAATTCGTGTATGGCAACGGCATTACTGAGATTATTTCTATTACCATAACCCTCCTTGTTCCAAACAGATTGTTCATTACAAAGTAATAAGCATGGCCAGCAAAATAATTGATTAAAATGACAACTTCCAGCTAGCCAATTAGTTTTCTCATACTGATTCACATTAAAATGCCATAAATATTCTCTATCCCTTTTCCTATGAGGAAATATTAATTTTGGAAATGCTGCCTTGGGTCTTCCCACTGTTATAATGTCACTCTTTTCGCTAAAAGATCGAGAACCAAATGGCTTTTTTAAAATGTCTTCAGTTATACAACGATTTTCTGCCATAATGCAGTAATATCGCCCTAATTTTCTTCACCCATTTGAAATAAACACTATAACCACAGCGGCTTCACCACCAAAGACGCTTCTAATATCACCTGCCAAAGAATGTTCCATGGCAAGCTGCTATGTACACAAATCATGGTGTATTCACCAGCCTATGTAATAGACTGGCCATGAAGAGGGAACTCTATGCTGTACAATGTCACTTTTTTCACTAAAGGAACGAGAGCTGAAATATTTGTAAAAAGATTCATCAGTGATATGCTACAATGATATTCTGTCATAATCCAGCAATATCGACCTAATTATTCTTCAATCTGTTGAAATAAATGCTATAACCACAGCCAGTTTACCATGAAAAGCGCTTCCAATAGCACCTACCTGGGAATTTCTTACAGCAAGCTGCTACGTACACAAATCACAGCACATGCGCCAGCCTATGTAGTGTACTGGCTATGAATGGGAACGTTATGCTCATTGCGGCGCCTGCATGCAGCGCCTACAACACCAAAGAGGAAGGATCACAGCTCACAACTTCATAGATGAGTGGGAGGGGCTGTGTGACTCCACCGACTGCTTATCCTACGGACCACGCAGTTGAAAAGACCCATGTGAAATTGGCACATAACAATGGCCAAAAGGAAATGAAAATTAAGATTTCAACGTCCATTGAAACTGGCAAATATATATTTGAGGATTTTATCAAGTAATGTTAATTTTCATTAGGTTCAATGTATTCCTTTGCTGGGTAGGCACCGAATACTTGGCCTAGCCGCAATGCTCGCCACTGCCCTACAGGATCAATGACATTCATTGCCAAACAACAGTAACAAAAGAACGCATAACGCATTCCTTACTTCAGATCCGCACAGCCAGTCAGCGTGCTTATAATGTGATGGACTGTATTTCTTAGTGTACCGGTATGCATTCTGTTCTTGCATAATATTTAAATTCGTCCAAGGAGGCCCTAACTTCTTTAATTCTACTCTGTGTTCAAAAATTAAATTCCACCACTACTTAAAATGCAATTTAACATTTAGTTTTCAACTAGGCAGATAAACACCAAGTACTGTATTGTTTTACACTTTATTTGTTGTAAGTCCGGGTATGGTTCACATTTCACTTTTGAATGTGGTGACATGTAACTAGTGTTTTGTTCCACCGTTTGGTAGCAGCACACGCACAGGGGCCAACGAATGCTCTCGTCATAGTCATTTCGTAACAACACCGTCAGCGTAGGAGCAGACAATATGGAAAGCAACAGTCAAGGACAGTGCTATACGACTTGGTTTCTATGAACAGGAGGCATGACCACTGCAGAAATTCATCGGCACTTTGTGGCAGTCTGTGGAGAACATGTGTTGTCACGGAAAACAGTTTACAACTGGGTGGAAGGTTGGAAAACAGGGCGCACATCGGTGGACAAGGGAACTAGTTCTGGAAGGAATGTGACAGTGTCAACACCAGCCAACATTGTCTGGGTCGAACAGGCCATCCAAGGAAACAAATGCATCACATTTAAAGCGGGCTTCCTTCAAATTTAGGTTATCTCCTGTCACTTGTCACGTTGTCAGCTTATCGGGGTATTGCTGACAGAGAAGCATACAGTGCACAGCTTCTATTATCACAATACAATCCATGCATAGAATAATTAAATGTAGTGTACCGGTATATCCATAATCATTCTGTATCATTTCTATATATCGATAGGATATTGATGATGCCATTGGCTAATGTAAAATACTTGTGAAAACAAAGTAGTAAAATGGATTACCCCAAAATAACGGGATTCACAAAAAAAAAGGACATTTTGGGTTTTTTAAATAATCCACCCAGACCCTGTACTTTGGTCCAGATAAAATAGGATGCCTGGTCACCCCAAGCACACCACCATAAGTTTGACTTTGCTACATTTGTCCATCTCTGTATGTAATCAGTAACAGAGTTATGTGTTTTGAAAAGGGGATGGAATGGCACCCACAAGCCCTTCATGCACCAACCGCCACTGTTCTTACTAGAAAAGGAGTTCTTCTAACACTGAGCAGAGCAGGCTTTGGCTCTGCACCTCTACACTTGGGTGGCAGTGGGCTGGTCCCAATGTCAGCTGTCCTAAAAATGGTTTTCCGTGATTTTCCATTCTCCTTACTAAGCCAGCAACAATTCTGAATGGTGCCTGGCGAGGCTGGTATCAATAAGGGATTTTAGCCCTATTATCATGATTAAAGCAGCAGGGGTCCAGCGTTTACAGTGGCTACACAGAGTGCTCAATGCAGTTTGGAAAGATGGCAAGATACCTACTGATTGGAGCAAGGATGTCATTATCCCCCTGTTTAAGAAAGGAAATCGCCGAAAATGCTCCAACTACTGGGGAATAACACTCCTTTCTCATGGGGTTAAGATTCTTGAGAAAATCTTAGAGAGCAGATTGCGAGTCATCTTAGACCCACAGTTTGAAAAGGAACAATATGGCTTCAGGCCTAACAGGTCCACAACAGACCTAATCTTCAGTGTCCATATGTTAATGGAAAAATATTGGGTAAAAGACAAAGATGTGTTTATGCTTTTCCTTGATATTGAGAAGGCATATGGCAGGATTGCAAAAGCGAAGATATGGGAATGCCTGAGAAAAAGGAATGTGGCAGAGGGACTGGTGAGGAAAGTTCAAATGCCGTATGAGAACTGTACCAGCTGTGTGCGATTGGGTGACGGACATTCATACTGGTTCAAGACCGAAAGTGGAGTCCAGCAAGGCAGTGCACTATCCCCATTATTGTTTATTACCATTTTGGATGACATAATGAAGAACATCAAGAAAACCTCTGGTGAACTAAATGCAATGGCTTTCGCTGGTGATGTTATGATCTGGGGAAAAACTGAGGAACAAGTACAGTTGAGACTCGATGAATGGAAGGTTAAGTTCTAGGAGTTCAATCTCAAGATAAGCAAACTCAAAACAGTAGTGATGGCAATAAACAGAGAGGGATGACCAGCTAGGAAACCATCCACTAGAAAGTGTGGAAAGCTTTACATACCTCGGCAGTGTAATATCTCGAGATACACTAGCCACAAAGGAGGTGGCAAATAGAGTACAGAAGAGCTCTCACTTTCACCAGCAAGTTCAAACACTCCTCTGGGATCCCAAAGTACCAACAAAATCAAAGCTGGTGATGTTCAATCAGTACTTCATACCACTCTTAACCTATGGTATTTAAACCTGCACCCTCACTAAGAAAGACTTCTCAAGGTTGCAGGCATCCGAGCTGAAGTTCCTTAGGTCCACAATTCAAAAAAACAAACTGGACAAGTTAAGGAATGATGTGATTAGGAAGGAAGCTGGGATTGTTACATCTTTGTTAGATCAGGTCAGCATGTCCACACCGAGGTGGTTTGGGCATGTAATGAGGATGGAACCAACAAGGACAGCATATGTTAACTTGGAGAGACATGTGGCAGGGAAATGGATGGTGGGAAGACCATGAACCCACTGGATGGACATCGTAAAGCTGGACATTGCAGATCGGGGAAAGACACTGGAGGACATCGTTAACAACAGAGTGTATCTCAATAAGACAGAATGGAAGATGCTCGCCAACAGTACCCGGGAAACTGGAACTTTAAAATGATGATGGTGATGATGATATTGAACCTATTGAGGCTCTGAGTGTTATTTCCTAATGATATTTCTAACTATGCCTGTAACATTAAATGAAGCATTTTGACAGATAGGGCTGGAGGGAGGAGCATTGCCACATTCCTGCATTCCTTTCTCCTTCCCTTTGCTTGTGGCTCACTTGTTTGTTCATTCAGACTGCTGTGTTCTGTTTCCCATAACTCACAAGTGAGAGCTTTGGCAACTCCAAACAACACGAGCTGACCGGCAGGCTTATCTCCATGGCAACCATACCCGCTACTCCCTTCTCCCCATCCAGGCAGACATTAAACCGACCTCCCTCTAAGAATTGTCAGAACGCAATCAATCAATCAATCAATCAATCAATCAATCAATCAATCAATCCTGATCTGCATTTAGGGCAGTCGCCCAGGTGACAGATTGCCTATCTGTTGTTTTCCTACCCTTTTCTTAAATGATTGCAAAGAAATTGGAAATTTATTGAACATCTCCCTTGGTAAGTTATTCCAATCCCTAACTCCCCTTCCTATAAATGAATATTTTCCCCAATTTGTCCTCTTGAATTCCAACTTTATCTTCATATTGTGATCTTTCCTAATTTTAAAGACACCACTCAACTTATTCGTCTACTGATGTCATTCCACGCCATTCTCCACTGACAGCTCGGAACATACCACTTATCTCACTAAGTTTACAAAAGAAGTATTTTTCTTGCCCCATCTATTCAATACAATTAATTCCACGGTTAACCATTAATTAGTGAGATAGCTGTTATCAATACGGAACAAAGATGAGAGTTATGGTTTGTAACATACCACTTAGTCAAGCAGCTCATCTCCTTTCTCCCAAGTCTTCCCATACCAAACTTTGCAACATTTTTGTTACGCTACTTTTTTGTCAGAAATCACCCAGAATATACCTATATATATATATATATATATATATATAGAGAGAGAGAGAGAGAGAGAGAGAGCACTATACTTTTACATTAAGACATATTATGATGGAGAAAAGATGGGAGTTTGAAAAAGGCATAGTGATAACATTTATTGATATTGAGAAAGCTTATGACAGTGTGCCCATACAGTTGGCATGGGACACATTAAGGAGTTTCTTCAGTCACTGTGGACATTTACAATGTGTTATTCAAGAGGATCCGCTCTGGACATGAAGAGGAGTTCAGCAAGGAACATTTCCACTGCCATTACAGGCTAAATGATAGCATGGCCATGGTCTAGAGGTAGAGTATTTGGAGGGCTATACTAAGGACCACGATAGTTAGAGTCTGATGTTTAGAGCCACCAGTGAAAAAAGTTGACTAACGCTGCTCGAAAATGGTCTGTTGCTATGGCAACGATAACAGAGATGCCACATTTAAGGAAGCTCTCGCCACATGGTTTGGCTTCCTCTCAGTCACTTTTTTTATGTTATTTGGAGTGGCACCATGTTAGCTGTGTTAGTTATTGCTGCTTTATATACTTACAGGTTTGTAAACTGAATATTATTTTAATTGTTAGCGGTGGCGTATACTGCTGGCTACCAAGGCTATCAGTGAAGCCCAAACCTCAAATGCGAACAATGGATATCTAAAGCACATTATAATGTAAGCATCTGACACATTGTTCCATTTACAAACCTTGAAATCAATGAGAAAAACGCAGCATGTATTTCTGAGAACAAGGCTTCGGAGACTGATATTGCAGCCCAGACTCTCGTCCCTTCCCCTCCACTCGCGAACGCGGCTTGCTGCTGTATATGCCTGATGGTGCGGGGACCGCGGAGGATAGGTGTGCTAGGCTTCGGTCCGTCAGATCGCCACTACTAACTATCAACTATGTGTTACTCATCGTATATACTTCTCACCTCATTCTTCTGACTTAATTATATAGATAAGAGTGCTGGTATTTCACTCCCTTTTTACTTCTACATCCTTGTAGGAAGACATTGCAAGGCTGCTGTTATAGGAGTAATCTAGTCTGTAAAAATAGGTAGATCTTCTAAAATGAAATGTAGTCTTTCAGGTTTAGTGTTCTCTTTTGTTGGTTGGAATCAAACCCATGATCATGGGTCGGACACCACCACTGATCTCCTGAGGGAGCCAATTAACCAGTGAATGGTGGGTACGACCACTGTAAAATTCAACAGTTTTATTTAATAATAATAATAATAATAATGGTGCATGACATCTGTATATACTTGGTGGTGACCTAATGGGGATAAAATGAATGGCGAAGACATCATAAACACCCAGTCCCCAAGCCAGAAGAATTAACAGTATGAGGGGGTTGATTCTGAAAATTGAACCAGGGCTATCAGACCAAAGGCAAGCATTCTATCCATTTAGACACAAAGCCGGATTTCAATTTGCTAAATCTCAGGCTACCATCTCCACTGATCAGGTGTTGAGTATTGGCAGTGGCAGAGGCCAGCGCAGTAGCTTGTGAAGCAGCTTTGACAACAGAGCAGGCTTCTTCGTTGGCTATTGGCTGCAGCTCAAAACACTTAAGGCTCAGTCTAGCCAACTCCATATATCAGTGTCTAGCTCCGGGTAGCTACCCAGTGCTTGCGCGGAGGTGGTTGCACGCAAGGCAAAGTACCAGCTGATTTACACCCCCAAGTAGTTCAGAAACTGATGATTTTGCTGGTGATTAAGAAATTTCATGTTTATCGGCAATGATGTGTTCTGTCTTAGATGCTGGAATTATTAGTACGAACTTAAGGACGGGTTGGGCCAATGGCCTAGCTGTTTGGCCCTTTTAAACAACAAAGAAGAACAGGTCAATGTTTATTCAATTGCATTAGGCCTACACATTTTATTAACACTCAGCCTGTATGAAATGGTGATATGCCAGAAGTGAAGGTAACTATGACAGTGCAGCGTACTTGTTAGATATAGCTTTCGCTGCTCAAATGTGATTCCAAGTCTCGTAGGCCCAGCTATAGACTACAACTCCAGGAGATCAACGATCATCAACAAATTGAGCACACATTTTTAGCTTTACCTAGCAATCTTTCATAGAATATAGTTACGATCTTTTTCTCGGTCGTGGTATTTTTTTTGGGTAATATTTCAAGGCCGATATGATATTAATGTATTTTCTCTAAATCCACAGCACTGAAGTTGTAATCTATCCAACTTTTCTAGGAACTCATGTATTACAGCTTAACACTGTTCAGTGTAGAAAACGTTGAGGTTACATGTACACATTTTTGTTGATAAATATTTACTTTAATTTGAGCGCCTGCTGCCTTCCTTGGATGTGGTAGCTGTTTCTCAGGCTCCCTCTCCGAAATCGAACCCTGATTCCCCGTTACCCGTTACAACCACGGAAGGCGCAGAACCTACCATCAACAGTTGATAAGGCAGACGTTTGAATGATGTGTCGCCGGTACGAGGACCGTGCGATCAGCCCAAAGTTATTCAGAGTCACCAAGGCAAACAGACCGGATGAGCCGACCGATTGATTTTGATCTAATAAAAGCGTCCCTTCCACTTCTGGTCGGGACTCTGTTTGCATGTATTAGCTCTAGAATTACCACAGTTATCCAAGTAAAGTGGTACGATCTAAGGAACCATAACTGATTTAATGAGCCATTCACGGTTTCACCTTAATTTGGCTTGCACTGAGACATGCATGGCTTAATCTTTGAGATATGCATATGACTACTGGCAGGATCAACCAGGGAGCTGGCTGGCTCGAGAGCTAAACCGAACGTCGTAGCCCGCCGCCGATGAGTGCGGCCTGTGGGACACAGACTTGCTTTGCTCCGTTGGCCGGCCGAGTGGCCGCCAACTAAAATTTCATAGGCCGCCGGGCACGGGCTCTCACCCGGCTGGCGTGCCTTCCATGGGGATCGGGTTCCTTCACCATCCATCGTCACATCTCCACTTCGTCCGCTGCCGAGGCCGGCAGGACCGTACGAGAAGCGTACGACACAGCATTCTCACGCCCGAGTAATGGCGAGCGGTTACCAACATTACTGAGCGCCGCATATAAGCATGAACACTGGATGTGCAGAGGCTCGCAGCCTTGCAGTCGTGGGCATATTTACTTACGCCTCCATACACAATACTGTTAATGTAAGGAACTGTCTCATAACACTATCATATTGCATAGAAACACAAAATTTCTGCAATTTACTTCCACAATTCAAAATCAACTAGCAATAACACCACAAGTTCACATGTGCTAACCGGCTTTGTACTGCCAGTCCTCGTACTGGCTTAGTCACGTTGACACTACTGGGCCATGGTTTGTCTTTCTTGTAGGTCTACGCAATATTTAGTACATGGTACATTTATATTATGATGGATATAAGAACAAGTGTGAGGACTCATCGAGTTCAAGCATGCCCTGCCAGGCAGTGCTGGAATGGGCTATGTCCACAGTACCGATCAGCTGGTCTTAGAAATGATGCCAGAGGAAACGTATTACTCCGTAACTGATGAGTATATACACTTGCTCTTAAAAACAGTGAGAGATTACAATTGCAATACCATGGCAGGGTACAATGGAAAAAATTGTACACGGAAATAAGAGCTACAACCTTCATCACATGTTGCGAAAAGCACAGGTTACTCGAATGTACATATACAGATAAACAACACATAACTCTCAGCATAACATAACAAACACCCACGATCTATTTAAAGGTAATACTCTACTTACCAACTCAGTTTGTCGGTTACTGAACTTTTGAAAAATTGTGTGGAGATTTGGCAATGTTTGAGATTGTAAATCTCGCCGGATTTCTTTCATTCTGAAGAAAAATTGGCATTTCAGATAATGATATACAAGTCTGTGGATTATATCCACAACATGTTGAAGACAACAGCCAGCTCCTGAATGATCACCTGAAATTTTGTCTGTGGAATCGATACAATAAAAAATTATTTTGCCCCACATTGATTTTGTGTTCAGTTTTCCACTTATTACTTTCTTGCCTGGAAAAGAATGTCACATATACTTTGCGAAGGGCGTGTTAAAAACACTTCATCATTGTTTGAACCGTAGTCTTTTATTTTGGTGAGAATTGAAAATGTACTTTGATTATTGTCACTAAGAGAATGGGCACAGGGCGAACACTTTATAAATTTAGAAGAGCGATTAACAATGTACGCAGCCAAATGGTACACTGCTCCTGGACGTAATTTCTATCTCACACGAGACATAGCCACTTTTTCACCATTCACTATAAAATTATCTGATTTTACTATCAAAGCGTAGGAGAAATGAACTTGACAAATTCTACTATTACACGTTAACTCAGTATCCTTTCATGAAATAGCTCTGGCCCATTTTCCAAATTTATTTCTATACTTCGGTGGTGAAAAGAATTGCATATCATTAACTACTCTACCATAGCCTGACTTACAGCCAGGCACAAAACAGTATGGCATATTAATTTAGTCAAGCCACATAAGATACATGCTTTAAGTACACAACACACAATGAACTGAGTTTAGGAACTGAAAGTAAAGAAAATTCAACTTATTGACTGAAATATTTCGCACAGTAACGTCTCCCGCACTTTCCTACACCTGGCTTCCCAGAACTACTGGAGCACGTGTTGGACAGAATCGCTTGCAATGCTTGCAGTGGCAGGGCCAGAAACTACCATGTATAACGGCTGAGTCCTCACACTTGGTTCTTCTATTCGTCATGTTTATATGGTAGATTTGAGTATGAATGGGGAGTGGATTCTATTTGATTATGTGAATCGTGATCTTTTCTGTGAAATTTCAAACAACGTTGATGCTTAAAAATCAATTCACTAATAATCAGTCACCCACAGGATAACATGTAAACTTAATGAATCAGATTTTTACTCATGTGAATGTGATATTTTATTGAATTATAAGTAGAATAAAACTTGTCATCTCATTTTTCCTGCGTCGAGTCATTATTTCAAGTTTTCATTTCTGTACTTGAATGTGGCTGGGTTGTAAGATGATGATAATGATGATGATGATAATAATAATAATAATAATAATAATAATAATAATAATAATAATAATAATAATAATAATAATTTAATAATTAATGCCAACTGTATGATTAACTTACTGAAATAAACAAGGTAGTTAGCAGGTGTCAAGTGTTAATTAGATTGATATTTTGATAATATTGTTGGAAGATGCAAAGTTCTGCTCAGTTTATAGTCTGATTGCTGGTGAAACGGTAGGCTTGCAAGCCCATATTTATGAATATTTAAAGCACATGCTTCGATTGTGCATCTATGAGTTAGAAATTTAAAGAGCACATTCTGCCGTTGTGGAAGCCAACAAATTATTAGAGATAATAATAATAATAATAATAATAATAATAATAATAATAATAATAATAATAATAATAATAATAATAATAATAATAATAATAATAATAATAATAATTCCAAGATACTTATCACACCTTTAAGTGATATATTATTAGCAATGTGAAAGCCCATGTCATGTGCATAGGGACGATTATTGTCAGATAGAATTTGCTTAGCATTCTTCATTTTAATTTCATGACTGATGTAGACAATGTTGTTTAAATTATAGTGCTACTGAGTGGTTTTTATATTATTCAATCATGGACTTCACATTCAGAAGATGTATTTAAGGCTTGCTAGTGAAGTGAAGGTTGTATGTGTATGTTCAGTACTCAGCCCTAAGGCTGGTTGGATCCTCAACAGTTCTGCCATCAGCTGTCATAGATGGCCTAGGCATCACTGAAGAGGCATACTAGGGAAATGAGGAGTGATGTAGTTTCCCGTTGCTTTCCTCACATGCCAGAAGTTGCTATTACATATCAGTCTGCCAAGCCTACTGAAATGCATGTACCAACCGACCCTATGAGCAACATTTTCACACCATTCATAGCAGGGACTGGCTGCATAAGGAATGACATTACTAATATTGCTCATACCTCAGTCATTTTCATATTGTCAAAGCCAACAATAAGACAGAGGGTTATCGATTTGATATTGCCAATCACTGATCACAATATCTTAAAAATCACTGATAAAAATAAATACCCTAAGGGTTAGGAACATGTAAATAACGTTGTAAATACCGTGTACCTTGTGTGTTTGTGGGCATGGTTGTGTACGGGCTATTATGTGATTTTTTTATAAGACTATCTTACCATATGGCATTTATGTCTTTGTGGGTTGTGAGTTTTCCCATGTTCTGTCAAGGAGGAGGATCATTGCACTGTTGGAAGTTAAATTTACTCTTGTGTTGTGATAATTTAAATCAGAATAGCTTTCATGATAATTAGGATACATTTTTAAATGTCGGAAGTAAAGTAAACCAATGAGATAAGATAAAATAAGATAGAACAAAATAATGTAAGATATAACAAGTGATGGAATGGGAATAATTCCATTGTAGAGATTTATCTCCCGTATGCAGTTGTCAGACTGTGCCTCTTATAAAGGCTTCTGATAAGTTCACCTGCATACACCCCAGCATCAGTGGGTAGGGTCTGACACATCCCACTCTGATGAGTTTAGTGTCAGACCTAGGACAAAACGCTGGTTAATAGAGCAAAACGCCTGAAAAGCCTTACATCTGATCTGTTTTGACGTTCATAACAAGTGATGACTTGATAATTTTGTAAGTAAGATTTTCTAAAGTAAGAATTATTCAAATCAGTCATAGACTTAAAGTAATTAAGTTGCACATTCAAATTGAATAAATGAAGTGAAGCACAACCAAGTTTTTGAACAAAATTAGACCAATTATTTTTCAAAGATAATTCATATTTAGAGAGCCTCCTTGGCTCAGACGGCAGCGCGTCGGCCTCTCACCGCTGGATACCATAGTTCAAATCCCGGACACTCCATGTGAGATTTGTGCTGGACAAAGCGGAGGCGGGACAGGTTTTTCTCCGGGTACTCCGGTTTTCCCTGTCATCATTCATTCCAGCAACACTCTCCATTCTCATTTCATTGCATCTATCAATCATTAATAAATCACGTTGGGAGTGGCGACCCCATCGTACTAATAGCCTATATCTGCTTCATTCATTCCATCCCTGACCCGGTCAATGACTGGAAAACAGGTGATAGGTTTTCATTTTCAATTCATATTTAATTAGGCAGATATGAGTCTAAATTTGATTTTCAATTGTGGAGGTCAAAGTTAATTTATTTTCTTGGTTAATAAATTCATCAGTGTTTGGGAAATGATTTTTTATTTTTAATGACACATTTCCACAGTATTTATTGGAGGTTATATATTTCATTTCTGGCTTAATTTCAATGTGGAAAAATAATCTTGTAAAACATGTGCATCCATGTGAGGAAAGGAAAATTAAAGAGATTATTTGTTTTGTATTGAATTATATTGTGAAAGAAATTATGACTAGTGATAAATTAATGGACTTTTATAATACCAGTGATACATCATCAAGAAAGAATCTTTACTATGAGTAGTTTTGATTTTTTTATCTTTTTGCAACATTTTTCAATAAATGTGAAGCCATGTTTTGTATTTGTGTGTTCATCATTCAAATTGTCATCAACCTACCTTTTAATGCCTCTGATAATTTGTACTGCCACCACATATGAATAGTTCACCCCTGGATCCTCATTCTGGTTGAACAACCAGGGAGAAAAGGGGCAATACATTCATACAGACAGAAATGACAGAAAATTGAAATTAAAAATTGCATTGCAGTCCACATCAATCAATCGCTACTGATCTGTGTTTAGGGCAGTCACTCAGGTGGCAAATTCCTTACCTGTTGTTTTCCTAGCCTTTTCTTAAATGATTACAAAGAAATTGGAAATTTATTGAACATCTACCTTGGTAAGTTATTCCAATCCCTAACTCCCCTTCCTATAAACGAATATTTGCCCCAATTTGTTCTCTTGAATTCCAGCTTCATCTTTATATTGTGATCTTTCCAACTTTTAAAGACACCACTCAAACTTAATAGTTTACTGATATCATTCCATTCCCTGCACCTGGCGTGCCGAACATGTCCTCAGACACTCCAAGCCATATGCCATTTCATTTTTCATTCCATGCCATCTCTCCACTAATAGCTCGGAATGTACCACTTACATGTAATAAACTTCATGGTTGGTCCGTATTGAAAATTGTATATTAATTTGAAACAATTAAGTTTACTAAAGTGGTCCACCTATTCAATGCAATACATTCATTAGAATGTTTATAAGCATGAACTTAAATTGGGACATGTTTCACCCTTGTTGTAGGCATCGTCAGCTTATCTCTCACCTCAAAATCAATTGTCATTGGGATCCCGATACATTCGTATTAAACCATCTTATAACTAAAATAGTAGTAAGAGTTAAAAATACATGTGACAGTCCTTTACTGACAGGTAAACAAGATTTTGTGGAGTTCTTGAAAAAGTCTTTGAAATGTTTGTAAGATATCTGGTATTGGCACCTATTAAAATAATTATCATGTGGTTAGGCACTCTCTGTCTTATGAAACAATGTTTGACGCTTAAAGAATGCATTAACACTTGATACAAAATGAACACCACGTTAAGACACTATGTACAATGCATTAACATACATACATACATACATTACCATTATAGACTGTTATGCCTTTCAGCGTTCAGTCTGCAAGCCTCTGTGAATTTACTAAACTTTGCCACAATCCTCGATTTGCAACTAGTGTTATGGCCTCATTTAGTTCTATACATCTTATCTTTAAATCGTTAAAAACCGAGTCTAACCATCGTCGTCTTGGTCTACCTCTACTTCTCTTACCCTCCATAGCAGAGTCCATTATTCTCCTAGGCAACCTATTTTCCTCCATTCGCCTCACATGACCCCACCACCAAAGCCGATTTATGCGTATAGCTTCATCCATCGAGTTCATTCCTAAATTAGCCTTTATCTCCTCATTCTGAGCACCCTCCTGCAATTGTTCCCGCCTGTTTGTACCAGCAATCATTCTTGCTACTTTCATGTCTGTTACTTCTAACTTATGAATAAGATATCCTGAGTCCACCCAGCTTTCGTTCCCGTGAAGCATAGTTGGTCTGAAAACAGACCGATGTAAAGATAGTTTCGTCTGGGAGCTCACTTCCTTCTTACAGAATACTGTTTATCGCAACTGCGAGCTCACTGCATTAGCTTTACGACACCTTGATTCAATTTAAACCTAGGAATTTCATTTTGGTCCGTATTGAACTGAGAAAGGATGATAGGAAAACTTAAAATGGTCCACCTTTTCAATACAAAAATGTTATAGTTTATTTATAACATTTATAACATTCATAACAAATACATGTTATAAATAAACTATAACATTTTTGTATTGAAAAGGTGGACCGTTTTAAGTTTTCCTATCAACCTTGATTCAATCTCACTTACACTATTACCATCCTGGGAGAACACACAACCAAAATACTTGAAATTATCGACCTGTTCTAGCTTTGTATCACCAATCCGACATTCAATTCTGTTGAATTTCTTACCTACTGACATCAATTTAGTCTTCGAGAGGCTAATTTTCATACCATACTCATTGCACCTATTTTCAAGTTCCAAGATATTAGACTGCAGGCTTTCGGCTGATGACTTTGCCTATTTAATTACCTGAAGATAATTTGAGTAAGATTGTGTTATTATCGTCCAATCCCATTATTGCTTTTCTGGATATTAATAAACTATCCTGCCTTTTTAATTCCTTTTGCATAATTTATTTATTTATTTTACTTCATTCTACTGGGGAATGTGTGTTAAATTTTCTTGTGAGAGCTCCTCGCATAACACCCTATCTAAGGTTTTAAATTCGGTTTAAAAGAATTTCTTAAGGATTTGAAACTATTATTTAGCACAAAAATTTCAAGCAAATGGTATACCAAAAACTGGTGTTAAGACTAAATTAAATTGAAACCAAAGGAACTGAGCTTGTAAGCTGTGTGTTTCTTAAGTTTTACTAAACAAGATTAACTGGTTGAGCCAGTGAATTAATAGCAATTGGGTCCCAATCTCATTAATTAGGATCGATCAATCGTTAGGAAAAGAAAATGTTAGTTAGCTTAAAAAATTTATTTTTCTATTTCTTGAAGGTGTTCTGCATTTTATTGTCCTAATAATATTAAAAATTGCCTGATTTTCTTAAAACAAAAAGAAACTTGGTGTTGTCTTTCTTGTTAAGTTTTTAAAATTCCACACAGTGACACGTTCTATTTTCCTTCCACAGTTTGGGGTAAGTAACTTTGATTTTCCTTGCGTTGTTGTGCTCCTAAGGTAACATTCGCTTCCACTTGTTGTACGTTTCTGCCCTTACTTCTTGTAAGGACAGTACTATTGATGCTGGCAGTGTGGGCAATTTGGGAATGTTGTTCGACTGTTGCAATTGTGAAGGAGAACACCCTTTAATCTTCGCTTGGAAGCAAATTTTCAGATGACCAGCACTCATAGAACATTTTTATGCCAAAAGTGGAAAAGAAAATAGCAAGAAGGGTAGAACATATGGTGGTTGTTACATTCTCACTTCCCATTGGTTGTGCACCTCTTGACAGCTGGGCTGACCCTGAGCCGGCAGGTCGGCTGATCGCTACAGATGTACTAGCGATGTCCAGGGGGAGGGGTGATGAAAGAGGAGTATGAGGAGCTAGGAGGGGAAGGGCAACAGGTGTATTACGTATTGTAGACAAAATATTGTGTTTGCCGTTAAAGTTTATTATTTCATCGTATAATACACTGCCGGAAAAAACATGTAACATTCCAAGGACTGTGCTCAGTGCCACCAGGGTATAATATGTTTATACTAAGGGGTTGTGATAGTGATTCATTTGTCACGGACATCAGTGTTCAGATTTGTTTTGTTTTGCTTTGTTTTGAGTATACGGGGAGTAACTTTGCTGAGGTTAGTGGTGAATAGTGTATGCTACATTTATTCTAGGGCAAGACCATGCCCCGTTGATTAGTCCATGTTCCTGTAGCAATTGTAGCCATTTGAACGTGGTCGCATTGTATGCTTGCAGGAAGCTGGATGCACGTATCAACGGATTGATGCACATGTTGGGCATAATATATTGGTGGTGTGTTGCTCCTTTCAGCAGTGGTCTGTGGAACATTCCCACACCCACAGACCAGGCTCCAGACATCCACATAGTACAGAAGCACGTCAAGATTGAGGCATTGTGCAAACAGTGGTGGGCAACCGAACATAATCTAGGAGCAAAATCTGGTCACATATTGCACCTGTTTTGTCACCAAGGACCATTGGAAAATGTCTGCTTGTAGTAGGATTACGATCACATGTGCCTCTGGCCAGGCTAACTCTGACACCACGACAGTGCCAAGTACGGCTACTCTGGTGTCATGAAAGGGTCGACTGGAGAGGAAAGTGGCGCTACGTTGTCTTCAGTGTCAAGAGTAGGTTCTGTTTATATTCAAGTGATGGAAGTACACGTTGAGCAGCCTATTCCAGAATGCATTCACCTATGACACCCAGGCTTCTTGGTGTGGGGATCAGTTACAACTCGTGGTCACTATTGGTGTTTCTGCAGGTTAACGAAACCACTGCCCGCTATATTGCACAGGTTGTTGTACCCATGCTACTGCCATTTCTTTGGCAGGAAGGTGATGTGCTTCTTCAGCAGGATAATGCACAGGGCCACATACAGCTGCTGTGACGCAACGTGCTCTACGTGGTGTACGTGGCCAGCAAGACCACAGGCTCTCTCGCCAATTCAACACATATGGGATGTGAAGAAGCAGGAACTTGCGCGTTCTCCAGAGCCTGAAAGAACCATTGCTGAATTGCATCAAAAGGTGTGCAAAATGCTTGGGACTACACACCCACATTGCCATCAAAGGGGGATGCAACTGTTTGGGCAGTGTTACAAGTGAACTATGTAATGCGAGTGGAATGTATTTTTTTTTAAGACTTTATTTGTAAAATATGATATGATGTTTTATTTTTATTGACCTAACCTGTACTGTATAATGTTGTAACATAGGCATTTGTAAATAGTAGAATTCCGTCTATAGTTCTTGGAAAGGTCCAGAAAGTTACATAACTTTTGTACAGGGTGTGTTACTTTGTTGGTATGTGTTCTAGAAAGTGTGTTCTGTCTATTCTGGAAAAATACGACTTTCGCGATCATGCGTATTCTAGAATGTTAGTCAAAGTTCGCGATCGAAAGTAAGGTTGTGATTGGTGAGTCTAGGTGGCGATAGGGAACTCGTGCACGCTGATTGGCTGCCTCCAAGGCCGGAATTTCCTATGTATAGTGAGCAAGGCAGTGTTCGAATCCATTCTGTATCCTGTATTCTGTCAGTCTTGGTCTATCTGTCTGCGAGCAGCCTATCTGGTTGACGTCCCCCGGTTTCCGGGATGGCACTCTCCTCGGGTAAGCACTCTTGAATTCCTTTCCTGCTAAAATTTCGGTAATGTTCCGATTTGCTTTTCATACAGGAGTCTGCCCTAACCTCGCCTAGATTCACCAAATTAGTTACTTATGACGCCTTAGTTTTTTCAGCTGGACTTACCTGTTCGTTTCCGAGGCATTCCCATTTCTTGTTTCACTAAAATATGTATATTGTAGTTTAACATTATTTTCCGTGGGGTTTGCCTCTGGTAGTTCTGTATCACTTGAGGTACACTAGATTTTGGATACCCTGTAAATTGCATTGTACTACTGCATTGGTAACTAGATGTATAGTTGATTTGAAATTTGAATTTACACTGCTACGAAATAACCTATGTATATCACTGAACTTATAGCTCATAACTTGGAATGTATTTGTAAAATTATCTTGTAAATAATATTTTTTAAATCTAAGGATCACGGCGATTTATTTCGGAATCTGCTATCTAAGCCATGTCCATGCCTTTGGTAGGTTCCCAGCCTTTTCATCTTCCCGGTTTGTTGTTCACTAGTTGGCCCTACTGATATTTACGTACATGTTTTGTTGGAGATCCGAGTAATGCCAGCTACTGTTTTTCCGAGTGTGTAGTGATTTCTTATATTGTGTAGTTTGCTCTTACCTTCCCCTTTTAACTCTGTTTGTGCCTTGTTTTGTGTTACCACTGTAGTTGAGGTAGCAGGCACCCTTTACAGTGACTTGTGTGTTTCATTCATTCTGAATTTGTAAGCATATACTCCTGGAGTGATGAAATATCTGTTACAATGCTTGTGAATAAAATGACCCTGTCCTTGATCGTCGACATAAGACCTATCTCTGTCGGTGTGACGTAAAGAAAATCGTAAAAAAAAAAAAACTTGTGTATCACATTGCAAGAATTGTTTTAATCGTTGAGTAGTTTTAAGTTACAGAAGAGTTTCTGCAGTTTGGAAAATTTTGTATTTCTCGTGGCACTTTGGAAAGAGCAAAACAGGATGAGAACAGATCAAAAATAAAATCAAGTCGTATTTTTTCAAGAGAAAACAGGGATAAGAGTGAAAAAAGTACGACTGTTGACTTGATCTTGGTAACTTTTCAAGAGTTATCAGAACTCAGCGTTGAAGTATAAGCAAGTGATACGACTCTCTATAAAGCTTAGAAGGTAGATTCTTGTGTTTAAAGGTAAGACATTTAATAGTGGGTCTTACTATCGTAAAGCTCGAAGTGCAAGTGAGAATTTAAAATTCAAGGGAGTTACCCTGGAGAAGAGAGAAAAAAAGTTAAACTGCCAATCCAAAAGCTCTCCTGATCCTGAAATATTTAATGACAGCTTAACACAATGGATGGAAAACAGTCTGTTAACGAAAGATATCAGAATGGACAGAAATACTGTATTCCGAATGTTGGCCAGACAATGTTCAGAAGAACTAATACTAAATTGTTTTCATTCCTCCCCTGAAGGGGGGAGGCAGGTCTCTTAGATGGTGGCGCCATCTCTCAGGCCGGAGATTTGTGACGGTGAAGGAGACGCTCAGAGAAGGTGAGGGGATTGGCGGCAGTGGCCTATACTAGGAACTGCCCCGGCATTCACCTCAGTAATACCAATATAATGGTCCGTTACTGGATATTATAAATTTTCCAGCTAACTCATTCTTGGGAGGTGTGCTATGTCCCATCTGACGAGCCCAACTTAGCACACGAGGGTGAAACGCAGGCAACCATGAATGAGTTAGCTGGAAAATTTATAATATCCAGTAACGGACCATTATATTGGTATTATAAATTTACTCATTCAGGACAAATACACTGACTGACAGAGCAAATGCAACACCAAGAAGGAGTGGTTCGAAAGGGATGAAAGTTGGGGAAAAAACAGAGACGGCACGGAAGAATAATTGATGTTTATTTCAAACCGATATGCAGGTTACACAATGCGCACGGCATCGACTCAGTAGGATGTAGGACCACCGCGAGCGGCGATGCACGCAGAAACACGTCGAGGTACAGAGTCAATAAGAGTGCGGATGGTGTCCTGAGGGATGGTTCTCCATTGTCTGTCAACCATTTGCCACAGTTGATCGTCCGTACGAGGCTGGGGCAGAGTTTGCAAACGGCGTCCAATGAGATCCCACACGTGTTCGATTGGTGAGAGATCCGGAGAGTACGCTGGCCACGGAAGCATCTGTACACCTCGTAGAGCCTGTTGGGAGATGCGAGCAGTGTGTGGGCGGGCATTATCCTGCTGAAACAGAGCATTGGGCAGCCCCTGAAGGTACGGGAGTGCCACCGGCCGCAGCACATGCTGCACGTAGCGGTGGGCATTTAACGTGCCTTGAATACGCACTAGAGGTGACGTGGAATCATACGCAATAGCGCCCCAAACCATGATGCCGCGTTGTCTAGCGGTAGGGCGCTCCACAGTTACTGCCGGATTTGACCTTTCTCCACGCCGACGCCACACTCGTCTGCGGTGACTATCACTGGCAGAACAGAAGCGTGACTCATCGGAGAACACGACGTTCCGCCATTCCCTCATCCAAGTCGCTCTAGCCCGGCACCATGCCAGGCGTGCACGTCTATGCTGTGGAGTCAATGGTAGTCTTCTGAGCGGACGCCGGGAGTGCAGGCCTCCTTCAACCAATCGACGGGAAATTGTTCTGGTCGATATTGGAACAGCCAGGGTGTCTTGCACATGCTGAAGAATGGCGATTGACGTGGCGTGCGGGGCTGCCACCGCTTGGCGGCGGATGCGCCGATCCTCGCGTGCTGACGTCACTCGGGCTGCGCCTGGACCCCTCGCACGTGCCACATGTCCCTGCGCCAACCATCTTCGCCACAGGCGCTGCACCGTGGACACATCCCTATGGGTATCGGCTGCGATTTGACGAAGCGACCAACCTGCCCTTCTCAGCCCGATCACCATACCCCTCGTAAAGTCGTCTGTCTGCTGGAAATGCCTCCGTTGACGGCGGCCTGGCATTCTTAGCTATACACGTGTCCTGTGGCACACGACAACACGTTCTACAATGACTGTCGGCTGAGAAATCACGGTACGAAGTGGGCCATTCGCCAACGCCGTGTCCCATTTATCGTTCGCTACGTGCGCAGCACAGCGGCGCATTTCACATCATGAGCATACCTTAGTGACGTCAGTCTACCCTGCAATTGGCATAAAGTTCTGACCACTCCTTCTTGGTGTTGCATTTGCTCTGTCAGTCAGTGTATTTTAAGTTCCCTATGGGAATCAACATCTATATCATCTGATGGCCAGGCAGGCATCAATTTTTGGAAATGAGACATAGTTCTCATAGTGCATTGCACTGCTGGTGGCTTCAAGTGGCCTATGCAGTGGCCACCACGGTATGCACTAGCCTTGCGTCTTGGGAGGTGTGCGAAGTCCCAACTGACGAGCCCAACTTAGCACACGAGGGCGAAATGCAGGCAAATTAGCTGGAAAATTTATAATGTCCAATAACGGACCATTATATTGGTATTATAAATTTACTCATTCAGGACAAATATTTTAAGTTCCCTATGGGAATCAACATCTATATCATCTGATGGCCAGGCAGGCATCAATTTTTGGAAATGAGACATAGTTCTCATAGTGCATTGGCACTGCTGGTGGCTTCAAGTGGCCTCCACGGTATGCACTAGCCTTGCGTCTTGGGAGGTGTGCTAAGTCCCAACTGACGAGCCCAACTTAGCACACGAGGGCGAAACACAGGCAAATTAGCTGGAAAATTTATAATGTCCAATAACGGACCATTATATTGGTATTATATATTTACTCATTCAGGACAAATATTTTAGGTTCCCTATGGGAATCAACATCTATATCATCTGATGGCCAGGCAGGCATCAATGTTTGGAAATGAGACATAGTTCTCATAGTGCATTGGCACTGCTGGTGGCTTCAAGTGGCCTATGCAGTGGCCTCCATGGTATTCACTAGCCTTGCATCTTGGGAGGTATGCTAAGTCCCAACTGACGAGCCCAACTTAGCACATGAGGGCGAAACGCAGGCAACCAAGAATGAGTTAGCTGGAAAATTTATTATGTCCAATAACGGACCATTATATTGGTATTATAAATTTACTCATTCAGGACAAATATTTAAAGTTCCCTATGGGAATCAACATCTATATCATTCGCCTCAGTGCCGGAAAATGGAAAACCATGGAAAACCATTCTCAGGACAGCCGATGGTAGGGGCCAGCCGTGAGGTCCAGCCCTGTCCTGTCTCCCGAATGTAGAGGCGTAGAGCCGTGGCCACCCCTCCTCTGCTCGGTTGGCCGGTCAGAGTGCATAGCTGTTCGACCACGGACCAGCCGTGGCCACTTATGGGCCGAGACCCATTCTACACCTACGGACTTGAAGTAGAAAATTTGTATAGGTCATTAAGGATTCAAGACAGGCAATTTCTAAGAGGTTATTGTGAACTCCTTGTAGAGAAGAAAGTGCCAACGCTAATGCTACCACTTGTAAACACCAACATCATCATTACTATTTCTACCTCTGAATGTGAATGTGGTTTCTCGCAAATGCACTTAATACTGATACCAACAAGGGCTCATCTACACCTGGCAACTGTGAGTTCACTGATGTTTATCAAGTTGGTAGGTCGACCTCTAATAGTACCTGAAAGGAAGACACCTTGCAACTGACAGAAGAGCACAGGATGTTCATGTGAAGATGACAGCACCAGCATCATAGGTCCAATTCGGAAGTTATTGTAATGGAAAATGTATTGTCATGTTTTCATTTTTACTAACATTTTAATTACCCATGTTGAAGTCTGAAAGTTAATGTAAGGATTAGGTTAAATTGTGTTTTACCCTATATATTGGGTTAGAGATTATGGTACAATATATGTTTTAAATTCACTCTTAACTAATGCTTATTTGAAATAAGACTTTTCCTAGAAATCAGTGTATTATGAATGTTATGTAATTGTTTCTTGATTTCATATAGTGAGAATATTAACCCATATGCACCCACCTGCCCTGTGAGCTGACTTTGCTAGAAATCGGCCAACTTTTTAGTATGCAACCTTGGTGTTGCAAGCTTTCGGTTAAAACAGTATTTTTGGTGATTGACTGTACGTAATATCACGGGACTTTTTTATATTATTGAGAAATTGCACGCTATTGCTCATGACACAAAAAGCAGAACAATACAGAAATATAACACACACAAAATCCCATTGAAAATTTAAATTTTTGCCTCAGAAGTTCTTGTGTGGTATAGACTTAATAATACGACACGAGCCTAACATTTGCCTGATCTGGCAACAAGGAAATAAGGGGAAACCATTCACGAGGCAGCGAATGATGAGATTTGAACCTACTATCTCCCAAATATGAAGTTACAGCTGTATGTCTCACTCGGTATATTATTATTATTAAGATTCAGTTTGAGGATCAGTGGTAAAGTGTTCACATCCAGGTACCAAGATCGTAGGTTCAAATCCGGCAGTCGTAATCAGATCTTGAGGGGCAGGAGAAAGTCTATTTGGCATTCCATGTTGTACGATATTACTACCAAGAACTTTTACAAACAGGAGCTTTAAAACTGAATTTGAATATACTTTGGATGAGGTAGTTATCCCAAAAGATGGCAAGTGCAAATACTTAGGTGTGAGATTTGAAAGTAATTTGCACTGGAAGGGTCATGTTGATGACATTGTTGGGAAAGCATACAGATCGTTACATGCCATAATGAGGCTACTTAAAGGATGCAACAAAGAATTTAAAGAAAAAAGTTACTTGAGTATGGTTCGTCCATTATTGGAATATGCAAACAGTGTTTGGGATCCTCACCAAGAATACCTAATAAAAGAAATAGATAGTGTGCAGAGGAAAGCAGCAAGATTTGTAACAGGGGATTTCAGGAGAAAGAGTAGTGTATCAGAAATGTTAAAGGAACTTGGGTGGGAAACTTTGAGTAAGAGAAGGGAGAAAACTAGACTTATAGGATTATATAGAGCCTATACAAGAGAAGAAGCATGGGGAGATATCCGTGAGAGGCTTCAGTTGGAAAATAATTATATCGGCAGGACTGACCACAAATATAAAATTAGAAAGAATTTTAGCAAAAGGGATTGGGGTAAATTTTCATTCATTGGGAAGGCTGTGAAGGAGTGGAACAGTTTACCAGGGGTAGTGTTTGATCCTTTTCCAAAATCTGTACAGATATTCAAGAAGAGAATAAACAGCAACAGAGAAAATAAATGAAGTGTTAGAGGGCATTCGACCACTGCAAGTTATTTTAAATAAAAAAAATGTGTGTGAATAAATTAATTCCATCCCCTGGCCTAAGGAGTTTGGACAGCCAAAGTAGGGGACTGCCTGTAGGGGTGAAGTACAGTGGGGACTTTGAGGGCCCTGGGACCGCTACGGTAGCTGTGACGGCCCTCCAGGAACTCCGAAAAGTGGTGGCAAAAGGGGCTCTGGTTAAGACGCAGCAGGTTGTTATGCTACTTAGGTTCCAGAACGGGGGGGAAAAAAAGTAAATAAATGCAATGTAAATATTAATCTTATACCAGTTGTATAGTATCATTTGAAGTAATTCCACATACTGTATATCAGTTGACTATATTTGTAAGTAGTACAGGAGAAATTATAAGTAGAATTTTGTAAACAATATAAATTTATTAAGGATGAGCTGTGTGTTTAATAGAAAACATTGTTAGCGTAAATAGTATAATATTGTATTATAGGAAAATTTTCTTCTCTTGTTAATTTAATATTTAGTGCTTGACAATAATGTATTTTAGTGTACCATTTGCCACCGAGGTAGACACCTCATTTGCAAATAAAGAGATTTTGATTTGATTTTGAGAAGCAAGGAGAATGTTTTCATTCCCCTTCCCAAAGGGAAGGGGCGGGCCACCTAGAAGGTTACGCCTTCTCTCTGGCCAGGAGATTTAGCGGGGTTTGGGGATTTTTTGGAGTTGGGAGAGAAAAGGGGGAGCTTTTTTTTAGGAGATGTGGAGAAACGGCCTCTTGGCTAAGGGTGCAGTTCTGCTCCTGTGTTTTTATTAGGTTTTCTTAGATACAGTACAAGTTACAAGTATTTAGTATAATTAACTGGGTTGGGTTTATCATGAAGTTCGGCTGCTAGGGAGTAGAAGGTTTAGGATAGGCTGGTGAAAGAAGGATATATTGGCAAGGGATGTGAGTAGGAGTGGAGAAGGTGGAAATTGCTATGTGGATTCAGTGAGTGGTGTTGGGAGGGGAGACGGGGACGGTTGTGAGGTGGATTAGGGCGGGTGGAAGGTTGTGGGGGAGAGCAGGATGGTTCCACCCTGTAGTGTGTTCCAAAAAGCTGGATCCCCTGTTGGATGAGGTGTTGGACATTCTCTTGTGGCTGGCGTAGGAGCCGCAATATGTAGGTGGGCCCGGCTGCGTTGTAGATCCTGGCTGCTTTCTTCAGATGTACTCCTGTGCATTGTATTTCATGGGAGATTAGTTCGGTTGGTATAGATGGATTGACTCCTCGGACGACACCGCTGATGATGGACTCAGGTGCTGGTGGAGGTGTCCTGTTGGACTCAGGAGCTGGTGGAGGTGTCAGTCTTTCTGTCTCTATGGTCATGTTGGAGACTTGATCTTCAACCGGTGGCCAGAGTGGACTGGGAGGGGAGGGAGTAATGGGAGACATCATAATAGGGGAGTGACTTGTTAGTGTTGAAGGATTGAACTTAGTAGATTACTGCAAAAATTACAAAATGATAATGAATAAATTATCATAATTTGAAAGATTATCCCGACTGTATTTAAGACCTGACCATTCATACGTAATGGCATTATATGCTTCTGCACTCTTGTCTCATTAAGAAAACCTCATTCCTGTTGAAGGATACTGGTTGACCATCCACAATTCCTCCCGTGCATGGCTGGTGACCTTTGAACAAAAAAAAAAAATCGTCTCTATTGGTTAGGTACCTGCAGATTTCCTCTGATGAGTAAGGTAATGTCTATTCAGGTTGCAGCGTTGATCAAACTTCCTGCGACATATATTACACTCAAAGTCTTTTTCTCTCGTATGGATCTTGCGATGTCGCTTCAGGTCATCTGCTCTGAGAAATGCCTTCAAACAAGACGGACATTCGTAATTTTTCTCTCCGGAATGAGTGCGTATATGAATTTTAAGATTGAAGGTCCGTGTGAACAGTTTATGGCAAGTAGGACATTCAAACTTCCCTGCAGTCCCTGTGTGAGTTTGTAGGTGTCTTCGGTAATCACCTTGTCTGGAGAATTTGTAAGAGCACACTGGACAGGTAAAATCCTTTTGTCCCTGATGAAGTATATTACGATGCGTTTCCAAAGTACTACGTCGGACGAATTTCTGAGAACAGATATTACATTCGAAGCTCCTCTCTCCCGTGTGGATCAAAAGATGATTTTTCAAACTACTTTTTGCAGTGAAATGCTTTGAACAAATTTGACAACTAAAGCGACGAATCCCTAAGTGATTGGACTGGTGTCTCCTCAGGACCTCCTTCCGGTTAAACTCTTTGTTACAAATGGCGCACTTAAAGGTTTGTTCTTTATTAACGTTGGAGGAGAGAAAAGTGCTCGAGTTGAATTCATCCTCAGAATCACCATCTGGAGATTCGGTTTCTCTAGTTATATGCACAGAAAGTGTCTGTGAAATTAATTCTGCCTGTTGCCTGAAAAAAGAAAACCAGGACAATTAATGTGTTGGGGATGTCTTTGACAGTTAAGACATCAAGAGTAAACTCTGCTCTTCTAACATTATTTTAGGTAAAGCTTCAATGAATAAAAACTAATATTATATATCTATAGTAATATTTTTATAAAAATCATACCTTCAAAGTAGTTATAGGGGCTTGCAAGGCTGTAATCTTTAACTTCATTGTTTACAGTACGCAAGTATCACATACTGACAAGTATGAAACAGCAGAGAGAAATTCAGATGGGTGGAAATGTAGTAAGTAGTTTAGCATATGCTGGCAAAGTTTGTTTTAAATTAAGATGGTATATCCTATGCTGCTAATGCTAAATTGACACTCTGATGACCCATGGTCTCTGGAAGTACACAAGCTAATTTCTCCAAAAATTTCTTGCCAACACCTATACTGGTCTGAACATAATAATGAATGAGTTAAAACACTTTTTTATACATAATTTATGACATTTTAAATTAAATTTCAGAATATATATTTTTTTAAATGAGACAAACATTAACTGCAGTGTTTTTATAGGAAAAGTACCATACATTTGAAACATCAGTATGTGCAATATACAAAAAATTAATCTAGTTTTACTAGTTTTAAAAAAATGTGTCTCTTATAGTGAAAAACATAGTTCAGAGATATTAAGCTCTGAAGTCTTTAAATTGTAAATCACAGCAGGAATTCACAGGTTTGTTACACTAGTGACCTAAGAACCTCCTGCAGCTTAGTCGTGATCCCCATCTTCATCATTCTATACCTGCCAACTTTACAAAGCCAAAAATGAGAATCTGATATGAAAATCAGGAAAAATCAGGAGATAAAATTGGTCAAAATTGCTCATTCTACCTGTCTCTCAGAATACCGGAGTGCTATGGTATATATTACAATACTTATTGTCTCAAAACCCAACTGTTGCTATACGAGGCTACAAGGCTAAAAATTACACATCTCTATTCCCTCAGAGGAAGTATGCAAGTGACATGATCGGTTTCTAATAAGCCTTCCAAAAATAGTATGTACTCATGCTCCACATGTGTGAATCAGTCATAAACTTAGATGCCATTACTTAGCAAACACATAGATTAATATACTGCATCATGTGCCCACGCAATTATGCTAAGCGCAATGCTATTTCTATCAAGTAAGGAAAGAAAATTTGCCAGAATTTTCTCCAAATGGCTCCTAAAATGTCTAGAAAAATCACTAGTCACTATCTTTGAAATCCTGTCACTTAATTACAAAAAAAAGACTCAAAATCTAGCGACTAGTCTCTAGAATCGACTAGACTGATGTCAACGTACACGAACATAGCATGCGAGAAAAAGAGATTGACAATCGATATACAAGTTTCAAACATTGCACATTCGCAAGCATTTCTCATATTAATAAAGACTTCCGGCCACCGGCATACAAAGCTGATAAGGCGGGATTTGAAAATATATGTTTGAAGTTCACCAAAAAATAAGCTAAAATCAGGATAAATAACAGAATAGAGAATTTACATTTTAAGGATATGTGAAAACACAGGATGGAAGCTAAAGAAACAAACATTGTCTCTACAACCTTAAGGTACAAACTGAAGATAACAAACTGAGTTTAAGATAAATTTAGCATTTATTATGAGTATAATAATAAAAGAGAAACTGGAAGTCTGACGTGAAAGATCTTTGCTGAACTTCTAATTCTCACTAACTACTACTACTCGATCGTCTGGTATGCACTAGCCAAGTGTCTTGGTGGGAGTGCTATTTACCAACAGATGAGCCCGACTTAGAACACTGGGGCAAAATGCTGGCAACCAGGAATGAGTTAGATGGAAAATTTATAATGTCCAAAACGGACCATTTATATTAGTATTATAAATTTACTCATTTGGGACAAATATTTCAGATTCCCTATGGGAATCAACATCTATATCATCTGATGGCCAGGCAGGAATCAATTTTGGTAATGAGACAAAGTCTCTCATAGTGCATTGGCACTGCTGCTGGCTCCAAATAGCCTACGCAGTGGCCTCCACAATATGCACTAGTTATTTACCAACTGATGAGCCCGACTTAGCAGACTGGGGCGAAACGCTGGCAACCAGGAATGAGTTAGTTCGAAAATTTACAATGTCCAATAACGGACCATTTATATTGCTATTATAAGTTTACTCATTTGGGACAAATAATTCAGGTTCCCTATGTGAATCAACATCTATACCATTTCAACCATATTATAATTTTATATGAATTAAATATATTTCCCTTATTTCTATACCATATTTTATTTGTATAAATCCCAGCTCTTATGCTGGTTAACTCTAATATATCAGGCTACAACAGTTCCTCCTACTTCCCTACAGGTCAATCCTCGGAAGAAGCTACCGTCCTGAGTTCGTGTCGTGGGGAGTACACGATATCCCTACAACTCAAATGCGGTGAGCATTGCTCACAGCATGCAGTCAGAACCGTTTTACCCAAGAACTCTGCCCAAATGCACATTTTCAGGCACATCAATCGCTCTTGCACCGAGCGTGCCATGTAGATTCACAACTAAGGCAATTTAATGGTTTAAAGTGGTACATGTTTCTTATATTATCAACATTTTCAGCCACATAACATTGTTTAGATGAAAAATACATAAATTGACAAAGTAATGCTTCAGAGGAAGTGTCCTTAAAATTAACATACGATTGACAACATTAAAACAAACAAAAATCTCAAGAGAAAATATACAAATTATTTCTACAATTGAAAACAGTTGTCAAGGAAACACTTGTGCAATATTCCAAAGAGAATATGTCCTAATGAATATTTTTTTCTTAATAATTCACAAAAAAAAGTCAATTTATGAATTAAAAATTTTACAATTTATAAGTAATCGTTGAAATGAAGAAATCCAGATATCACAATGTGGCTCTTATTATTAATGCAGATGAAAATATAAGTAATTCCTAGTTTCAATTCTTATTAATCCTGCTTTCCTTTGGAAAAGTAACTCTATCATTCTTTCGGTCTTGTGTCTGGTGTAATATTGATGATCCGTTCTTCCTTGCTCTTGCACCTGAGGAGTTGGAGCAGTGGGGGATATAGGTGTGTCAAGAACCTCCTTGCTGTCACCTATAGCTTCAACTGAGGAGGAATAAGTTGTAGGGCTATCTGTAGGTGGATAAATTCGAATTCTTTTTTCGTGATCTTTCTCAAGCATTTTCAAATATACTAGAATTTGATAATATAATGGATTCTTATATTCTACAGCCTCATTAAGGTTACCATTTTTCTTTACAAGTTGGTCTAGATGAATGTATAGATCTTCATATGTGTTCGTTAAGCTGCCCTTTTTAAATTTTTTTTTATGATGCTCAGGTCTTGTTCTATGTTGGTAAATTTATGACCTGTGGCAGTCATGTGTGATTCCATAGCTGAGAATCTTCTATGTTTTTAAGCGTTCAGATGTTCTAAATATCTTACTTTAGAATTGCGGCCAGATTGTCTTATGTATGTATTCTCGCACTCAAAGCATGTGAGTTTATATATTCCTGAATCAAAAAATGTATCTTTTTTCCAAGAGATTTATTGTATCATGGTTGAAAATACTACGTTTCATCATGTTGTTATTGGTGGATAATGCAATTTTGAAATTTTTTCTCTTAAATAAATTTATTACGTGTATGTTTGGATTATTATACGTGAACTTCATGTATTTCTCAGTTTTACTAGGTTCAATTGCTAATTTAGATTGTTGCTTCTCCGAAAATTTATTAATTATTTTATCAATTATGTTATTGTTGAAACCATTCAAGAGGGCTTGTTGTCGGATAAACAACAGTTCTTTATTCCTTTCAGATTTGGATAAAGGAATACTAAATGCTCTGTTAACGTAATTATAATATGCTGATCTTTTCTGTGCCTCAGGGTGTAACGAGTTGTTCTTGATAATGGTCAGTGTGTAAGTGGATTTTCTGTGTATTTTGAAAGAAAATCCTTTTTCTTCTCTCGTGACTACGATATGGACCATGAAGCTGATTTTGTGTAATCGTGCCATGTAGGTCAAGAGTTTTCTTGTTCTTTAACCACTATAGTTGGTCCATTATTGGACATTATAAATTTTCCAGCTAACTCATTCCTGGTTGCCAGTGTTTCGCCCCAGTGTGCTAAGTTGGAATGAGTTAGGTGGAAAATTTATAATGTCCAATAACCGACCAACTATATTGGTATTATAAATTTACTCATTTGGGACAAATATTTCTACTTCCCTATGGGAATCAACATCTATATCATTCTCTAAACACAGTTTATTCACATATTAATGCCATGTCACGATTTTTCCTTGTGGATCTCAAAGATCCTTTAAGTTATGAACAAGAGTATAGATTACTTGATTTGATATTTGTTTCTTCCCTTACTAGCATAAAACATGAAATGTTCAAATTGTCCTCCGTTAGCATCAACCCATAGTCACACAGAATCCCAGATGCACTGATTTATCCCTGGAGTATAGTGTATGGTCTCTTGGTTATGTCAGTTATTATATTTGCATATGTATGTATGGTGAGCTGAAGGTGTTTTAACGAAGAGTCAGTGCAGAACAGACTTGGGTTGAATCATTTCAGCCTATTCTATGGATCCCTGGTCATCACCATCGCTACATACTGTCTTATGTAATGTTAACTTGATAAAAATGAAATTTACACTATTTATGATATCATGCCTGGTTCTCTAATTAAACTGAGCAGTGTATAATAATTAGAATAATGCATTACAAAATGAAAATCTTTATTATATACATGTTTGTTAGGTTTAACAAATTAATGCACAGCCTTACCCAATTTCTTCCTTCGGGCAAGTGTCCGGAAGTATTTCTGAACATCCCAGGCTGAGCTCTCCTTTATCCTCATACTAGAAACAAATAAATATTAGCCCTCCAAGTAAAAGCAAAATGACTACAAAATCTGCCTGAAGCTCACAGACAAAACAAAAATTCAACATGGTCAAGATTGAGCTGTCGTCTTATGATTAACACAGCCATATAAACATACAGGGTGTATCATAATTAATAGCACAAACTGAAATGGCTCTAACCATACGATACTAGAAACAAAAGAGTCTTAGTAAACATGGCTCTACAAACGAGTCATTTGCGAGACAATTTAGAAATTGTGGTTACCGGCCACCACTGGCTTGACCGTGTGTAAACATCATCCCAATTAGGAAAAGGTACCAATAAAACATTAACAAAAGTTATTAGATACTTTGGTACAAGTGCAGTTGTTTTTAATGAACAAGAAAACAGTCGACTCTTTGAATACTTCATTTAACTACAAGTAAGTACACTGTACAGTCACTGTAACATGTAACTAAAACATACTAAGTAAGACTGTTTTCTTTTTCATACCGGGCGAGTTGGCCGTGTGTTTAGCGGCACGCAGCTATGAGCTTGCATCCAGGAGATAGTGGGTTCGAACTCCACTGCCGGCTTCCCTGAAAATGGTTTTCTGTGGTTTCCCATTTTCACACCAGGCAAATGTTGGGGCTGTACCTTAACACGCTGAGTGCCAAGTGACCCCATTTGGGTACGTGAGAGAAGTTCTTGAACTTCACATCTCCATATGGAGTCGTACGTTCATTCTAAATTGAGAAATGTGCAAACACATTTGGGCCTGCAGTAAATATGTGTTTCGAAGCTGTATTAACTCTCTTCCTGCCATCTGTTAGCCATCCTGTTTTGGTGCAACCCCATATGGGTATATCAAGAGTGCTTTGTAGAGTGACAAAGTCATTGTCTATCTCGCGCACAGATTGTTTATGTAAGTGTGTAGTGCTGAGAGTTTCCATTTCTTTTTTAAGTTACTATGAGTAAACTGAGCAGTAAAATTATGAGTGCAGATAGCCTGGACAATATATCGAAAAAGTCAGACAATGATGTAGAAAAAGTATATAGTTACAGTTGTTCTAAACCCAGTACAGAGCAAAACAGTGATGTCGCACGTTCATCCACATTGATGAATTACAATCTTAAGCATACACTTCCCCACTGTACTTCAGGTTTTCAAGCCAGCTGTTGCAACACTTATGACTGTCTTCAACGATATAGTCACTGGCTTCCCATATTGCACAATCGTCACTGCTAGGTTCTCTTACTTAAATTAAAAGTTATACAAACATAATTATATACTTATTCAGTAACCATTAACTATTAATTCTTCTTATAAAATTATTCTCTTATATCTTAATTTACCAAATTAACATGATTTTCACTACTTTATATAACAATATTTTATACAAAAATTTCTTAACTTAAAATCGGAAGATCGTCATTTACAAACATTTCCCAACCTAAAATCGGGGATCGTACTTTCTTACGGCTCCAGTATGAACAAGCTAACATGTCTCTCATAATCAACATCATATAACGGGTCGCTGCAAAGGAAAAGGTAAGTATGACCGAGTGCCTGGACAGTAACTACTGTATAAGTGCGACCCCATATGGGGGCGCATGTACGTGTACAATTCGTAATGACCAATACGACCGCATATGAGGTCGCAATATTTTACTTAATATGCATAATTAGTTTACCTTAAATATCATAAATATATCCTCATTTCAGCGATCATTTGCTTGGTGAAGCCTGTGAACGTTTTTGGTACTGGGCGAGTTGGCCGTGTGGTTAGGAGTGCACAGCTCTGAGCTCACATCCAGGAGATAGTGTGTTTGAACCCCACTGTTGGCAGCTCTGAAAATGGTTTTCAGTGGTTTCCCATTTTCACACCAGGCAAATGCTGGGGCTGTACCTTAATTAAGGCCACGGCAGCTTCCTTCCCATTCCTAGGCCTTTCCTGTCCCATCGTTTCTATAAGACCTACCTGTGTCAGTGCGACGTAAAGCAATTGGCAAAAAAAAAGTTTTGGCACCAGGGAGAAACTCGATCTCATTAGCTCATGACACTAGAAGGCAATCCAATGAATTTCCGTCTGGCACTCAACATGTTAATCAAGGCCACTGCTGCTTCCTTCCCACTCCTAGACCTTTCCTACCACAACGTTACCATAAGACCTATCTGTGTCAGTGCAACGTGAAGCAAATAGCAAAAAAAAAAAAAATGTTTCATTAAAAACCACAGGTTCTAACAAAGTATCTAATAACTTTCCTTAATGTTGTATTGGTACCTTTTCCTAACTAGGATGACGTTTACACACAATCAAGTCAGTGGTGGCTGGTAACCATAAATTCTAAATGACTGATGTAGGTTAGTTTAGAGAAAAATCCTACATCAATCAAAATAGTTCCTTTACCCCAATTAACTGTTACAATCTCAATGGGATATAGCCTTTGATAAAATAGTTACCAAAAACTTGGATTTTTACACCAATAAACATTCAAAGAGTTCAGGGGATGACTTCAGTTTGACCCTTAAGGCAAAATTTTGGTGCGCCAACCATGATCAAAGTTGAATTAGGGAGATCACCCTGGTGACACCTCACCTTGACATCGAGTCTATTTTCTCTCGAGATGATGCGGGTCAAATCTGGGTGTGTATTAAAACTGAGGCACACTTTGAGGTTTTGACCATCTTCGAGGATGGAGTTGTGTATATTAAAAATCTGAATCATGATCAAAATTAACATACTGGAGTAAGAAAGACTGATTTGGCAGAAATGAACAGACTGCTATCTTATTGGCTGCTAGGAGAAATTTCTAAGAATGCATCACCTGGTCACTGCAAAAGTTACAATATTACCATCTGAAATACAAGCTAGCTGACTATGCAGTTTGGGTCACATAGCTGTCAGTTTGCATTTAGGTAATAATGAGATAAACCCCACTGTTGGCAGCCCTGATGATGGTTTGCCCTGGTACAGCAGTAAATATACCTTCCGTATAGAGTGATATTTGCTCAATTTTTCATTATTCATCATGAGTTGATATTTAAATATTTACCATTAACCCACTGGCTTACTAATTCTTTAAGAAAAATTAACAAAGAAAGCTACTTATTTGTTTTTAAAAATTTTGAGACTAATACCTATATTACACTGAAGAAAATGGAAATTGCAACACCCAGAAGGAGTGGTGCTACATTGCTGCAATTGAACATGCAGGATGAGTGTTCGGTTGTGATTCGATGATTACACTTTCAGGTCCCTCTGACCGCAAGTTTGGACAAAAATCAATACAGGATGTGCCCACCACGAGCTGCAATACATTGATGAATTCGTCGAGGCATGGAGTCAATAAGGCTCTGGATCGCTTCTTGAGGAGTTGTGGCCCATGCTTGCTGCACTGCACGCGTCAGTTATTCCAGAGTTGTGGGTGGCTAGGGCGGTTGGCCAGTTGTCGACCCATCATGTCCCACACATGCTCAATAGGACTGAGGTCTGGGAATCTGGCGGGCCATTCTAAGGTTGTGATGTCGTGGAGAGCTTCTCTGGAGATGCGTGCAGTGTGAACCCGGGCATTGTCCTTCTGAAACATCCCATTAGCAATGTTCGCCTTCATAGGGACAACCACTGGATTGAGTACACTATCAACGTACTGTCGTGCAGTCATAGTGCCCTCAACAAGCACTAATTGTGATTTCACATTAAAGCCAATAGCTCCCCAGACCATAATGCTTGGTGTTGGCCCTGTTGCCCCTCTCCCCGGTACATCGGCGCACACAATTCCAGCGATCACTGCGGGCAACACAGAAGCGCGATTCATCACTAAAGACGACCCTATGCCATTCGTCGACCCACGTCGATCTTTCTCGACACCAGGCCAGCCTTACACGTCGATGTTGTGGGGTCAATGGAACACCTTCTACATGAACACGGGCTCTTAAGCCAGCTGAATGCAAGCGATTACCAACTGTTTGTTGTGTAACATGGGGTGCCACAGCTGCTCGAATTTGCGCTGCTGTTGCATGGGGTTCCATCCGGGCCATCCGAATGATGCAGCGACCCTCTCTCACAGTTGTCTGTCGCGCTGGGCCTGTGCCAGGTCGAGTGTCGGTACCTTCATTTGACCACTGCTGCCATACACGTTGTACCGTAGATGCCTGTTGGCCAACACGTGCAGCGACAGTCCTTAGCGATAATCCAGCCTCACACAGCCCAATTATCCGAGCCCTCTCAAATGGCGACAGTTGTTGATAGCGTGCTCTTCTCTGTCGTCGAGGCATGTTTGACGGGGAACACTTCTCTGCACAGACTGCAAGTCGACTACGCTACACCAGATTCCGTATACTGGAGTTGATTCCTCCGCGACCAATCACGTGGGGAGACCTGTAGCAACAATCCAATGGATCTGAAACTTTGATGGTTTAGATACCTGCATGGCGTCGTTCCATATCTTGAAAATCAACACAAACGACCAATGCCTTCATGGTGTTGCAATTTCCATTTTCTTAAGTGTATATTCTGGCATGGTGGTCATGATCATTAATAAATTAAGTCTCTATGGTCAGACACCATGGTTCGTTGCCTCAAGTTCTGCTGGAGCAAGCGAGCAAGCAAGCTACAGAGCTCGATAGCTACAGTCGCTTAATTGTGCGGCCAGTATCTAGTTCTCGGGAGAAAGTGGGTTAGAACCCCACTGTCGGCAACACTGAAGATGGGTTTTCCGTTGTTTTCCATTTTCACACCAGGCAAATGCTGGGGCTATACCTTAATTAAGCTACTTCCTTCCCACTCCTAGCCCTTTACTGTCCCACTGTTGCCATAAGACCTATCTGTGTCGGTGCGACATGAAAGAAACTTGTAAAAAAAAATCTACAACTAGAAATGCATCTCATGGAATGCAAAAATAGGGCATTACAACAATATAGTAAAAAACAGAATGCCTGTATGCCAGCAAATGCTCCTCGATGAATTAGAAGTTGGAGAAGCTGGAGATCCCAGAAAGAAGAAAACTACGGAAAGTCTTGGGCCCAATCCAGACTGAAACCGGCTGGAAACTTTGGAACAACAATGAAATCTACAAAAATGTGGAGAAAACTTCACAGACCATGAAAAAGAGGAGGTTATCATTTCTCAGACATTTGTACAGAATGGACAAATCCAGAAAGTTATTCGACTACCTGTGGAACAGGAAGATGATGACGGCATGGATTAAGAAAGTTTGTAATATCTAGAGAAGTCCAACAACCAGGAAGTTCTGATATTAGACAGGAAATTATTTCGGACCATGATTCAAAATTTCAAAGAGTTTCAAGTCAAAAGAACTGCAAAGAGGTTGGAGGGATGAACAAAGAAGAAGCATAGCACCCATATGAAGGAGAACTGGAGGAAGAGGAAACTTCAAAAAAAAAGAAAAAAATGAAATTGTAGCAAGTGAATTTGCAAGTAAAATAAATAAAGAAATCCCTACCTGAGAAGCAAAAGGGCTTATGTCAAATGTATTAAAGTAGGACATAAGCCCTTTTGCTTCTCAGGTAGGGAAATAATCTCATAGTTAATAGATTCAAGAGGTTTATTTTTTCAACCATTAGTGCCCTTTTCTTTCTTCTACTGTCATAGATTAGCTTCGGCAGACTGGAGAACCTAACAATTACAAATTAACAGAAAATTTAACAAAATATTCAGAAGATTGGTATAAATCACTAGCTCTTGTAATTATGGGGTAATAGGGTTACCTTGCAAAAGTAATGGTTATAGTAAGTAAATCAGGAAAATATAGTATTTACGTCTTCAGCTGCTGATTATATTCTAACTCTTCTTTTGTTCATTTTTCTCCTTATCTTCTACTTGTTACTCTTCAGTGTTTCTTTTAGTTTTGATGATGAAATTATCTTAAAAAATTAAGAAAAGTAGCAATACAATTGCCCAAAATTCTTGACCACAAGCCTAATGTCTTGACCTTTTAAGCAACTTCGTTAATTGCTTATGTATTGACTTCTTTGTTTATTTCTTGACTGGTTGAAACATTGTAAAATATTTTGTTTAACACATTGGAGATGCCACCCATAGAAACTACGAGCAAGCTATTTCATTGCTGCTGACGGAGCTCGGAGAATCTACAGGCACGTTTTCACTGTAGTTAAAAATATTAGCTGTTATTACAGTGAACTGTGACCACTAAAATACTGTTGAATGCTTCTATAAGCATAAAATGAACTAATTATAAACATAAGTTGAGAGCTCTTCTTTCACGGCATTGATAACACAGCCACGTTCCTACATAACCTGAGGCTGCGTCATCGTTGACTCTCAGCTGTGAAATGAGTGGGAAAGTTTGTACGGTACATGCAGAGAGGAACTGTGTGTTTGGCTTGTTTGTGTAATTCTTGTGAATATTTAACATGTCAAATTCAAGTATACAAAATTTTGACAATGAATTCATAATGGATGTTTTTATGAAAGACATGAGTTCTGAAAATGAGGATGAGAATAACAATTACGCATTAAGTAAACAATGATGATTCTGGCGCTTCAGGCAAGTAAATGTAGATAATGAGCTAATTTCAAATTGATGTGAACATAGTTTTATACTGCTTCCTGAAGTGGATTCTGTAATACAGTTTCATATTGCTTCCTAAAAATGTGGGTGTCCCCGTGAACAGATGACAACCTGCAGCACCTCGATGCAACCCTGTCGTCAAACAACGAACAATGGGAAAGCAAATTATTGGTTGTAAACAAGGATACCGGTGCCAATTGACCAAGTAGGTTAGAATCTGTATTAGTGTGTTTCTGTAGGTGTGTCCAAACTATTAAATAAATTTTAAAATATTAACCCAACTGGCAACCATAGCTGCATCAATTTTTTTTGTTTGTAAAACTTATTAACTTCGTAAATTTACATTTAAAAATTGCTGCACTATTATGATAAAAAATTTCAAAACAATTAAAAATCCTCTGATTCCTAGAGGGTAGCACATTTAAATATGGCCATCTCCAACATGTTAAAATAAAATTTTGTACAAGCAAGCCTGTATGTGTGGTAAACAATAACCAATTGAAAAGGCCAAAAGATTTAAATGATTTTAACAATTACCTTATCTCAGGTTCTGGCTGGGCTAATGTATCTTGACACTTGAAGACCTCTTGTCTTTAAGAAGTGCGCATGTTAACAAAACATTTGTGATATCTGAAGCCTTTTCTTTTCTGTTTCGACTTGGTTAATTTACAACAGTTAGTTCTTCAGTTGACCAAAACTAATTTATGATATTAGATATTACGAACTTCCTTAATCCATGCCGTCATCATTATTATTATTTTTGCAACCTTATCAAGAAAAGCACCAAACAACAACGAAAACCAAACACAATACTTACCATAAGGGCAGTAGCACCAAATACGAAGCGTGGAGGGCAAAATAGGGAGTGAAAAGGGCAGGATCTTATGTTAACATTTGACAGATTGCCGGGTCAAAACCGCTAACTACTAATTGAAAGCAAAATTAAATTTCAATAAATTAAACTTTACTTAAAGTTCAGGAAAACAAAATTAAAATTAATGAAAATTATAACTTTCTGAAATATGTTAAAAGGTGAACCAAATCAAGAACAATTTTTTTTAATAATAATAAATTAGTGAGTGTACACCCAGATAACAATGAAAAAGAATTCTTATGCAGTAATAAATAAGTACGTGGAAGAACTTACACCCTAAAAGGAAAAAATTATTTTTAATTCATTAAAGAGGAGATGAAAGTCCCTTATTTTCAAACAATAATAATAATTAAAATCATGAAGACTCACTCAGACTGCACCCTAGAGTAAATCTTACAGTACCAAGAAATGAGCGGAGTCTGCAGCTCGCATCAGAATTCATTCAATAACAAATTTTAAGATGGATCCGTGTATTAAATATTAATCATGTAACTGGCCAGCTTATCTTTCTAAGTAAGTAGAAAACAATCTCATTCCACTGAAATTTGTTCCCAGGACTTGTGCACAAGGATATCAATCATCTAGAAACTCGGAAGCACACTCAAAATTTAAGAGAACGATAGCCAACCAAATATTTCACACGAAAATAATTTAAATACCACAAGAGAACAGGCACGACCTCGAATAAAAATATGACTCAAATAGTTTACAATTTACAAATGAAAACTCTTAAAATTCCACAGAAAACAAACAATGGTACACACGAAGCATCCAGCTTCCCAAAACCGAAGCCAACATCCCCGTACCAGAGATAATAGTCAAAGCCCCCACACAATTAACGTACCAGAGATAAGATAAAAATACGACACGCAATAATGAAAGAAAGAAAATACGGACGCGAATAATCTGAGGAGGGCAAAATAACCTTAGGGAAAAATTGGAACAAATTTCAGCTTCGAGCAACCACAATGTTACAATATAATTATAATTTAAGATTACCTCCAACCAAAAATATATAGGGAATATAAACGCCGGTTATTAAATATTAATTTTAGGAGGCCCTGGAAGGTGGTTATGCCCGGACGAGACCGGAAATTAACCATCCCATTAGGCAATTAACAAAGATCAATCACGAAAACAATACAAGCACATAACGTCATTCAAAACACTGATAACAGTGCAATAGATATCACAAATATGAACCAAGAAAGTAGAAGGAAACACACCAACGAAATAATAATAATAATAATATTAAGAAACAGAAAACAGTATCATAACGATAATCACAGTTAAATAAGGAGATGGAATAATTGTACTTTCACCCGTGCATATACCACGTTCCAGAATTACTCCATGATAATAATTTGAATATAGAACTTTACCAAAATCACGTTGTTACATTTGAATATTTAGCAAATACAATTTATATCATTAAAATGTCCGACGAAGAAGTAATTCCAGCTTAATTTAATGAATAAACGGTGGTCGACATGTCCATAAACTGTAGGCCTAATTTCAAATTACCGGTACTAGGTTGGCAGATACGATTCAAATGGTGTTGCCAAAATACTTCACAAAATTAATGTCACACAGATTCTTCTTTTCCAAATAATCCGGCAGTAGAACAATTTTGAAACCACTAAGTAGATACTGTACTTACATCCTTCGGTATCCAATTTAATATAATCGCATAGCTTACGTTGTTAGGCCATCTTGCAAAAAGACACACTCACTCAGATATTCGTATTCAGTTAAAATAAAAGAACAGTAGGTAGGAAATACATTAAAACTCAAATTACACTACAACTAGGGCAAATGTCCTGGTTACATGGCTATCAGCCAGGAGTATTGCACTCCATTGCGTCTTATACGCTACACTTCTCCAGAAGCGTTCATCTTGGCGAGCTGCTGGTAACAGACTCGCGTGCAGGCCGGACAAGCCGCGCGTCGCTCAGTTGAAACTCGACACTGCGCACACTCAAGTAAAAAATTTGCTTATAGAGCCAATCAGAATTTTCAAGATATCGACGTAACAATGGCAAGAAGATGCATTTTAAATCGCCACAGTTTCAGGCATATAATTTAACGGCAATGCAGCCAATAGCCGATAATTGCAGATAAAGTCCCCACACACAAATATACAAGTCCAACAATGAGGGTATCGTAAATTATTGTCTCAGTTTTATTATGAACAACTAAATTTATAAACTACCAAAAAAAATTAATTTTTCAAATATAATGTTGTTAGTATAATATCCCTTGAGCACTCAAGCTGGCACACTGAGTTTATAAGAAATGGATGTTCACTGTTGTGACCTGTGTTGTTAGCTATTCCTCCAGTACATATCTACCTATCTGTGTGATAAGTCCAATAAATATTTCTCCAACAGAAGTGAATTAAATTTCATTTTTAAGTTCACAGCTCACAACTGGCACACCCAGTGCACTGCGAACATCCTCGTGTAAGTACTGTATATTTTTATTTACGAATGATTTTATTTTTCACTACAAATGTCTTCCATTAGTCTTTCGTGCACTGTTTGTTGCCTTCTATGGGAAGTCTCCCATAATCATAATAGAATTATGATCCAGATTTCAAAATGGCAGATGACTGCGAAAATGAAAATTACAGTTCAGAAAGAGAAAATGAGCAAATAATTTACAGTGAGTATAACTCAGAAAAAGTGCAGTGATGCAGAATAAACTGAACTGCACTGATACCAGATTTAAATTTACGCGCTTTAATATGCTGCAATAATTATACATATGACAGTTGACACATAAAAACAGACTGCAGTGATGTCAGATTTGAATGCACTCACTTCCTTAATAAATGCATTTGTTAATTGTGCCGTTTTCATCGTCATGATAACGAGAAAAATGAAGGTGTTACAATATTTACGTTTGCCATGCACGGTAATGAGATCACAAAGATTATGTAATTGAGCCATACATCTAAAAAAGAACGGATATCTGGTTAAATAGGCCGTGATTTCATAATATATAAAATACGGACGCATAAAATCAAGGAGGCCATGAATATGATGGAAAAGATGTTGATCTGGCGAATCAAGTATGCCTAGGTCACGAAATTAGACATAAAGACATAAAGGATCCATGCGGCAGTGATAAAAAATTAATAGAAAGTTTTAAAAATTGTTTTAAAAAAAGTGAGTGAACTATAAAATATTTTTCGCAAAACTTCGAAGCAAGTTCATCTACGAAGAAAATAGTCCTCGCGGGAAGAAAAAGGGAGATATATACAGAGCAAGAGCTAAAGATCCAGCACATTGAAGAATTTTTAAAGTTACGCCGATATCCAACCTAATATCGAGGCGGATAAGCAGAAGAAATTGAGTAATATTTGGAGAGTAGTCGGAATACAAACTGAAGGTCGTCGCGAAATACCAAAACAAATTAGACCTCTCATATGCTGAATGTCTGAATGAAAAACTAAGAGCTAATTCGATAATTTACTTGTTAATGTCTGTTACGAAAAATTAACATTGCATTTCTGCTAGAATAACCTGCTACAAAACCATAATCTAGCTTCTATGTAGTATATTTTGAAGGCTATGTTCGTGACATTAATGACGATGCTGGAAATGTTTCTTTCACATGTGACTAACTGCTACAACATGAGAGGCTAAATCGGAGATGGGGCTGACTTTCCGACGTAGACCGCCCAACCGTTCCTGCTAGCCCAAGTCTTGAGTCTACCGCCTGATGATGACGTAACGGATGTTGGAGACTATCTACGCAGACCTAAGATGACAACATCGGAGCCTAACCCAGTCATTTGACGTCGGCAGTTGCAAGTTAATTCCAAAGAATTATTTTATAATCTTGAAATTTATGTGTCGTAGACGTAGTATATAAATACTTGCAGTAAACATTGGTGTGTAGCTTGTTACAAAGTTCATGATGAAATCTCAGTCGATACTGTCTTCGCAATGAGATTATCCTAGTGGATTTATGATCACGGAAGTAGGTATTCCTCGAGTGTATATAATCAATATCATGATGTAGGAATGCTTAAAGTTAAACAAGGAGAGATTTCAAATGATGTTTTCAACCATTATGGAAATAAAACGACGTACTCAATGTGATATATTCCAGACGTAACGTTTTAAAGAAGATTATTAATTTCTGAGTTGTATAGACTTGGTTTCTATGACGCTGCGACTACAAGTGAGTAAATTTTAACTTATTTTTTTTATACACGAGTTTCTTTTACAGAATAACATGATCATGTGTATTACAAGTGTAATTTAACCCAGAAATGCACCGCTGTAGTATATTAATGAGATGTTGAGATGATTTGCCGCTTAGATGGAAGTGATTATGTTTATGTAGGAAAATAAAGTTTTGAATGACGTGTTGAGGAGGTTATACGTACAATTATTCGTTGAGATATATTTATGGTCATGAATGACGTTATATTATAATGTTTAATGTTGATATATGGAGAGATAGGTATACGTATGAATCTTTGGTAGTAAATACGATGTGTTACTAACCATTAATAACATTTAACGTATGCGGCATGATTTTAAAATAGTAATACAAGATATGTTGAGTTAATGATACACGTATACAATGAAATACGTCGCAGAATTCGTATATTGGTAATAGTAAACTATCTTCAGATTAAAATCTCAAAATAAGGAATAAATAAGGGTAAACTTGTTGTCTTCTTGGAGAATACGTCAACGTTGAAATGAATGTTATTTGATGTTTGGTCTCAAGGATATATTTTAATGGATAAAGCGACTTCATAATTTAAATCTCTACCACAATTAAATAAATAATGTTACTAAATATATTCCTACGAATTTTATGGTACTTGATTGGACATAGGTGCAACCATAAATCATAATAGGTATAATTTCTGATAGAATTACGATAATAACTGATCATTATACAATACCTACATTTAATTTTAGGATGTAATATGATTATTTTTACCAAATGACATGGTCAAACTGACCAATATTTTCCATTTAATGATCGATATATGTTCGAAATAGCCATTTTGAGCTATTATTTTTGGAACTTACTTGCAACTGCTGATGTTACAATTTTGGAAGATATGCATTTTGTTTAGTGACAAAATATGAATTCTATATCAACGAAAATAAGCATTTTCTTTTTTAAAAAACAAGAGCCGAGGGACTCTAATTAAGCATATTGACTTTGCATTTTCTGAGGCTTAGGGACTTGGATTTTTTAACCAATGTTAATTTATCTGCTTACCAATTCATTGTCATTTTAATATGAGATACTTAATTTCACAGAATATCTGACTACATCCTCATCAAATATGACTGGTACCTACGACTTATGTGATTATGAGAATTTTTCTTTGTTTTTATGATGCGGATAACAAGTATTTAGCAAGAGGATTAATTGAATCAGATCGTAGATAGTTTAAATTTATATTTTTCAACAGAAAGAAGAGAAAGGCGACTGATGTAAATGACTGTTATTATATTTTCTTTTATGATTCTAGAATCCTGAATAAAATTGCAGATTTATACAATTAAGAGGTTATTGTTGAAAATAGGCTGATATAATTATGGTAGGTAAGATGATTTTGAATTAACTAAAAAAAATATTTTTTTATTTTTTATTTCTTGAATGAATGGACATGAACAACTTAACATTGATTCCGACGGAAAGATAGTATTGCTGGTAAATTATTAAAAGGAAATGCGCATTCCCAGTTGACCTCACGTTAAAAATACTATTCACAGATGCATTTTAATTATCCCTGAGAGGTGTCGCGTGGCAATTTGGAAACTATTTCGATGACAAATGTGACATGTGAAATGAAAATTGCGGCGTTGCTGAAATTTTTTTAATGGCGCGGTCACTGATTTATTCACTGATTAATAGAAGCAAGTATAGCTACCGACACTAAGCATTGTTTTCATGATTGCATTGATCCATTCTACTGATTCGAAGAGATGATAGTCGGAGGAGGGGAAAATAGCCGGAGCATTTGATAGGTCGCCCACGATGGTGCAAGAAAATGATTCCCCGCAGGATGGTGCATAATGTTAGTTATATTGCTTCCTAAAAATGTGGGTTTCCCCGTGATGACAACCTGCAGCACCTCGATGCAACCCTGTCGTCAAACAACGAACAATGGGAAAGCAAATTATTGGTTGTAAACAAGGATACTGGTGCCAATTGACCAAGTAGGTTAGAATCTACCAAATGTACTTTAAAACATAAAGTTTAAGTAGAAGCTTAGTGAATTTGCATGACTAAATAATATATCCTAATGTAATATAGCAGGGTAAACTAACGTCAAATATTTAAAGAATTAATTGATCCATGATATAACAAATGATTTAGGAATTTAATTAACATGGAAGGAGACATAAAAATACATGATGGAACATACAGTGCACCACGCAAGTGCTTGAGTGATGAAAATGAACACGAGTGCTTGAGGGATATGCTTTCTTTTTTCAGGTACTTTAATTTTTTTACAAATTGCTTTCCATCACACCGATACAGATAGGTCTTATGGTGACAATGGGATAGGAAAGGCCTTAATTAAGGTACAGCCACAGCATCTGCCTGGTGTGAAAATGGGAAGCCACGAAAATCATCTGCAGGGCTGCCGACAGATGCATTCGAACCCACTATCTCCCGAATGCAAGCTAACAGCTGTGCATTCTAACTGCATGGACAACTTGCTTGGTTCAGGTAGTTCAAAAATTTGATTTAAAATTAGTTTCAGCGGACTGAAGAACTTAACAGTTATAATTTAACAAAAAAATTAGACAATATATTTATAAAATTAGTATAATATTGAGAAATATTGAGAAATAAGGTACGAAAATTAGTGCAGAGAAGAGCAAAACATTGGTGATGACACGAGGAGAAAGAGAACGAAAAGGAATCATTAGTATCAGGGGACAAAACCTTGAGGTTGTTGAATACGTAAAATAATTGGAAAATGAAATAATGCAATATGCAAGGTTAGATACGGAGATCAGCAGGAGGGTACAAGCAGGAAATAGTTCCACCAGAATGTAAAGAATCTGGTGTGAAACAGAGAAGTTCCTATGAAATGTAAAGAGATAATGTACAAAATGTACTATACTCCTATATTAACATTTACATCAGAGACTCGGAGAGTAAAATTCAGGCCAGTGAGATGAAGTTCCTGAGGAGTATGGTAGGGAAGACAAGGAGAGACAGAGTAAGAAATATTGAGGTCAGAAAAGCTCAGTGATAGGATGGAAAAGAATAAATTCAGATGGTCTGGACGTGTAATGAAGATAGAAGGATACCAAAACAAGTGTTGGAGGATAAGATAGAAGGAAAGAGGGCAAGAGGGAGGCCCAGATCAAGCTGGATGGACTCTGTCAAGGACAGTGTAAGGAAAAGAAGACTGGAATGGAATACAATTACTGAAGAGGAGTGGTGGAAGGAGCAGCAACGGTGCAGAAGTGTCATCAACACCACGATCTGGCATGAGCTGGACGAGAGGAAATGAAAATGACGAAAGTGATGATGACGGTTAGGTTTCAAGGGTAATGGTTATGGTAAGTGCTTAGTATTAATATTAAATTTGCAAATCAAGAAAATGTAGTACTTACATCTTCAGCTGCAGGTGTCTGAGGAGATAGTGGCTCTATTTTCGGGGCAACCAAGATGATCTCTTCTGTCTTATTTATCCGAGTCAGATGATGCACTCCATACGGTTCATCATGAGGATCCTGCAATGAAGATTTGGTAATTCTTATGTTTTTGCCATCAGGAAAAATGCCCCTTCTGCAAAATAAATGTTCTGACATCTGAGATGAAGAATTAAGCAAATAGTTTT